>NW_023494798.1:21424778-22043944 GCF_904425465.1 Colossoma macropomum | reverse complement strand
TGGAAAAAGCTGGTTCACAAGCTCTTTAGTCATAGAAGATATCATAGTCCCATCCCCTTTCATGCCAAATGCGGCCATATTGGCTCGGTTAAAGCCGTATCGGTTGTGACCATAGATGTCATAACCATCCCTGTCAAAGTGATCCCGATTAAAGCCGTCCCTACCAAACCCATCACGGTCCCATCCCATCCAGTCAAAGCCACTGCGATCATATCCTTGTGCATCGAAACCTTGTTTATTGAACTCACATTCAGATTCTAGTGCCAGCCCTTGACCATCCTCTATAGAGCTCATGCCACATGGTCGATTCAAGCCATTCCGGTCACCTGTTTGCATCCTCCACTGCTTGTAAGTGGCATTACAAGGGGCTCCAAGGGTTATGGGAACATAATCGGTGCAGAGTTGCTGCCGTGATCTCATCACGTCTTCTGGCGATACACCAAATGGCTCCATCTTAATGTAGAGTCGCTCTGGAGGGAAGAAGGAAGCCTGCTCAGGGTGTCTCTCCTGCCACTCGGCCCACAGGCGGTCCAAGAAGGCACAGTGGGACAAGAACACTGGGTCATAGACGCAAAGTGGAGAGGCCATGTGACCCCCCACCCAGCGCTGGAACAGGGCACCAGCCACCTGCAGCTGCTGGGAGAAGGACAGGAAGTCTGGCTCAGCTAGTAGAATCTGGAGGGTCACAGCGTCAGGCAGGGAGATGGAGGCGTTAAAGTGGCGCCGAAGGCAAGGCACCCAGGGTTTTTCTGCTTGCTGGAAAGGGTGGAGTTTTACACATTCACTGCTAGGTTCCCCATCCCCTCCAAACATGTTAGCCTGCCAAGCAGAGGAGGTGTCCTGTGCACCCGCGTCCACGGTCCACTCCAGATATGGAATGGAAATGCTGCACGATGAAACAGTCCGAAGTTCACGCTCCACCATCCACAGGAAATAACGATGCCAAGGCAGGAAGTAGACATTGTCATTGGCCTGTGGGAGGAACTCCGCCTGCTGTCTGACAAAGCCCTCCCACATGTCTGATCACACAACAGAGACACAACACATACAATTATGGTGCAATCAGATGGATCTCATTAAGTCATAAAGACACAAGATCATAACCAGTTGTGTTTGAGTCAAGAGGTAGAGCTATCATTTAAACGATAAATATATCTGCTGGGATCAATGCTGGCTTGGTCTTGGGTGTTCACTTGATATCAGGTGATGCGCTAGCTGGTGATAATTAAACTCAGGAAACAGGGAATTTGCCTGTTTACCACAGCTTTGTCAGCTGTTCTCAAGGGCAGCTTGCTTTGGGTGAACTTGTGAATTCATAAGTGTACAAAGACTGTTCAACGCATCATTAGATCAGTGGCTTGTAACCCTGGTCCTAGAGTACCCCTGTAACGCATATTTTAGCACTTTCCCTGGTCTACCACATCCACTTCAACTCATGAGAACCTTAATTAAGTGATTAGATGGCTCATGTGTGCTAGCCAGAGTGTGTTCCACCCCTTAACATGACCTGAAACAGCTTACTTTGAGAGGAAATGGCCATTTGACTGACATGCAAAATAACCAGTCAGACCAGGGAAAACAGTCAAATATGCAGGGGTACGAGTTGTGAACCACTGAATAAAGTAAAAACAAATGCATTTAAAGAAAGAAAGAGAGGAAAAACAATTCAGGTACACTGCAATATACCTGATTTATGGTAGATTTTCTGGATGGCCTTGTGGTACTCCTCTCTCTCAGACTGGCTCATGTCTCTCACCTCTTTGCGCTGAGTGAGCTGCTGGCAGGTGCACTCCACTACGCCCAAGTAAGTACACACGCAAGCCTCGCAGGCCAGCTGAAAGGCCTCGCCTGGGCGATAGAGTCGCCCGTTAAACCAGCAGCCACAGACTGGGGCAAAGTTCGATTCTCCACACCGTTGACCTGGCGAGAAGCTCACAACCTCCAGCTGCTCTGCAGTACCACTCCGAACCATGCGCTGGCACTGGGCCACAGATACATACTCACAAACATATGGCTTAAACGCTGCCCCCCGCTGACCAAACCCCGCAGAACAGTCCCCCCTCTCGCTGTCATCATTCAACCCAGTCCAGCTCATGTTGTAACCACCATCTGAAAAGTTACCAGGGTAATCCAACATGCGCTTCTTAAGGATTCTCCCATTCTTTGGATCATGGTCTGCCCACAACCACATTTCCTCACCCCTCGGTTGGTTGCCAATGTCTATTTCAGTCATGTTATATCCAAGGGAATCTCTGGCACGGCTATCTCCATTTTTTTCATCTCTAATAGAAGGGCTTGGTCGTTGATATTGTCGATAACAGCAAGCTCCCAGGATGCAATGCTCCTGACAGGCACGGCGGCTGTGGAAATTATTGGCATTTCCTCCACACCCACTAAAGAGGAAGTGCTTACAAGACGCAGAAGTGGAGTCATAGAACCAACGGCGAACAGATTTCATTTTTCCAGGACACGCACCCTCAATTTGGGGCATGAGACAGGCCTACAGATGAGAACACATGGAACTCACCATGGAAAACACCAAATACAGCATTATGCATTAGGGATGCACAATGATAATGGATTCCTATTGGTATGGATTGTTTAAACCGATATTTCAAACCGATATTTGATGTATTTATTTTTAAGGTGACACTGGGGTAATGCACTAAAATATCTGTATTTTATTCGTTTTGCTGCATTTGTAAACCTAAAGAAATAAATGTTATATTTCCCCATTATGCCAATCCAGGTACATGTAACCCCGATTTTTACATTTTATGAATGATTATGTATCGACATAAATATGTACATGAAAAAAATCAAATATCGGCCACAGCCCATAATTCCTGTATTGGTGCATCCCTACTACACATTAGGGGTGTCACAATACACATGGTAATATTTTTATTATTTATTATTGTTATTAAACATTTCTTTAAATATGGGGGCTGTGAGATTATATGAGCCATGAATTGATCAGCTCAACTGTTTAAAATGCTGAACAGAGAGAGCAAACAAGCTAACAGGCTAAGTAATCCTCACATTCATCTACCGTGTGGGAACACTTTGGTTTCCCATTCAAACACAATAAAGAGCGACAGATTGAATAGTGACAGTGTGCCGACATTGCTCAAAGTGAGGATCAAAAATCTGTGCTAATGCCAATACCTCAAATATGCAAACTCATTTGTGAAGACATCACTTAAATGTATCAGTTACTGGCGCAAGGAGAAAAAGTGTAGGGTTTTATTCACCAGCTTCTTGCTCAAATTTTATGTTCCACCTTAAAGGGAGAATGTAATTGCTGCTCCATTTCAGGTGAAATCTAAAAATTAACTAGACAGGCATGTTTCCGATTTGCACCACTACTCAGTTGTAGAGAGTCCTGGATTCCGCAGTAAGAGCGACCTAACCCTAACACATCAGAACATCTACCATACTGTGAAATTTGTGTATTGTTACACCCCTACTACACATCCTAATTAGTGGAGACCTACAAAATCTAACTTGCTCTGAAGTCTGATAGTGTCTAGTTTACAGGTCCATACTGGAATCCATTCGTATAAAATTTCATGTGTGGGTTTTCTACTCTAGTCACTAAACTAAGCTGAGGTACCTGAAAGCTTTTTGCCTCACACCATCTCCCCACTGTGCTAGGGGGACAGGAACAGCTGAACCAGGGGTCGGATGTCATGGCCTTGCACACGCCCCCATTCTGACAAGGGGCAGACTCACATGGATCTGCAAGAGGACCATTGCAAGAGCTCAAACCCCTAACAGACAATCGTAGTGTAGAATCTATTCACCATGTTCTGCTATGGAGGGTAATCTATAGGATCCCAGTCCTATAGATTCTATACATTCCACAGGGCTATACATTTCAAAGTTTTATGACTAGCAACTACACACAGAAATGAAAAATGTTCTCATCCCACATTCATGTATGTGCTCACACACACACACACAACCCAACCCACCCAACCAACCAACCCACCCACACAGTCTTTCTCCCTCTTCAGAACAATTACAAGAGTATCACGGAACATTACCAGCAATCACTGAGATGAAACCAACAAGTAAATACTAAATATAAACAGCTGCTAAAGTATGTAAGGAAACAAAAATAAATTGTTAAGGAGGGACTGAGACGAGATTTTCGGTGTGAAAACCCAGAACAGGGGGACTTCCGCAGATGCACTATAACCACTGAGTGTTTCTGCTGTAAGATGATGGATATTCCAGGTGTTCGTGCATATTATGTCTGTTTTGCTATTAATCAGCAAATTCTGATATGAAGATGTGACAGATAATGACTAAGCTGATGACTTTGTTAAATGCTTAAAGGACAGAAGTGTCACTCACCATTTGAGTCGGCACAGTGGACTTTCCCTGAGGTGCATGAACACACGGTGTGGCCATTGATCAACCAGCGGGACCCTTCCTCCTTCTCACGACCCTCCCACGTGCAGGTTCGCCTAACACACTCACATGACTCCAGATACTGCACTCGAGCCCGCAGGTCCTCATTCTAGAGGTACACAAAGACAAGCACACAGTCACTCACAGGCAAGCTCCATTTTCACTAGCGCTTCAAAATCAGATATCCTCATCGGCCAACTTGGGCCCACAGGAAACACTGTGGGCAGCCCTGGCCAGAAAGTTAGCCACCCTCACCCCTCCCCCAATGACTGAACAAACATATTTTTATATTTTATATATCTACATATCTACATATCTACATACATACCTTTCCTATTTGTATACTGTTTTGGCTTTTTGGCCCTGGGCCCACCACAAACATTGCACTTAGGCCCCCCAAGAAAACAAGTTTGGGCACTCCTACTCTAGACACACTAGGACACATGCACACACACAGAAAGCAGCAGTAATGGCCTGAATACCCACCTGGGCTTTGAGCATGGTCAGCATGGTGTTGACACTGTGCAGTGCCTCCTCTAGGCTGGTATAATGCTGGGCCATATCACTGGGGGCCACTCTCCCCCATGGGGCCCCTGGAGGCCCCAGCCCTGTCCCAGCTACACGCTCTGGCTGGTCATGCAGCAAACCCGGCTCAGAGTCTGAAGGTTTATGAGGAACAGGGGGCGCTACTGCTCCCTGTCTAAAAGAGGGGAGAGGCAGGAGATCTGGAACACACACATACACACACAAACAATGACAAACAAACTGTAAGAAAGTGTTCCAGTCATTCCATCATTCAGTCATCATTCTTAAGAAGAAACCAGCCCTGGCAAACACCTCAGAAGATTAATTTAGTAATAGAGAACAACAGAGTAATCAAGCTGTAATAGCAACCAGACTAATAGGGTACGTGTCATTTCCAGCTAACCTCCTGCTTTTGAAAATTACACCTTCAGATGGAATTAACCTTGTAAAAACTAAAAATACATTAGTATAAGTAATGTTAATTCCTTAAAACCCCAGCTTATTATTTAGTTATTAATCTGAAAGACTTCTTAGTGAAGCAAAGGCCCACACTGATAGAAGTCAGGTTAAGATATTGACAGAGTAGCTAATGAAGATGGTACTGATCTAAAAGCAGCTATCAGTATTGGGCTGCTATCAGTAGAAAATGCTGGTTTGGATATTAGAGGGAAAAAAACGAATGAATTCAATGTAGGTATGTAAATAATTTACAGATGAACTATTAACCAATAAACTAACAACTGCTCGACCAATCAGTTAAAAAAATCGTTCATTTAATTTTATATAATTTCCAACAAACAAATTCCTATCTACATAAGTGGGTTTATCATTGTTGAGGTAAACTGTACACCTGAAGGTGCAATAGGCAATTGGTTCTGCTAGATAGGCCTACAGAAAAATAAAGCATGAGGCTAAAAGTAGTGCTGTTTGGGGAACAATTTTTGAGAGCACAACTACAACGATGTACCAGTTTGAAAAAAAAAAACATTCACAAGCAATAACACAGACAACTATTTTGTTCACAATCTCGGACAGTTGTGATGCACAGCTGTGTGAGGAAATTACACATGCGTGTGCAAAATTACCCATCACATAAACATCACTGCATTTTTCAGTCATTTCCTCAACATTTTGGTTTTTGATCATATAAAAATGAACATACTACACTTTCAGCCCCGCAGTTTAAGCAAAACGGGGTTCTTATCCAGGGTATATTTAATGTAGTTTGGGGGAGTTTACTTCATGTACAGGTTTATGCCTGGCCACACCTACCAGCACTACATTACACTGTCCATAAAAAGGAACAATTTTTAATCTCTCTGTGCATTAATACAGAATTCAGTTGATGTGTGAGCTCACAACACTCTACTATCAAATATTTCAAGCGCAATGGTTTCAAATGTTACTGACAGTTTTTAGATTTTTTTTTAATTAATATTTTGATGGGATGTGTCTTTTTATTTTAATTTTGATGATTTTAATCTTGCTGATTAACGATTAATCACCAACTACTGACAGTCAGTTATGGGTTAAAAGAATTTGCCAAAAATGGTATCCCTATTCTTGTGGGGTAACTGTTTGACCTTATGCTTGAGAAGGACATCCCCCCTTTTATATTCTCATCTTAAGTGATGCAATTCAATTATGAAATAACTCATTTTGAAGTAGTTTTTCAAGAAAAAATCAGTATTCAACGTTTAAAGATCAGTATTGGTGTTGCTAAGTGGTACCTTGTCATATCTAGTGAGTTTCTTCTTTTTCTCTTTTCTATTTTCCTCTGCATTTCATTGTCTTTGTGTGTATGCACTGGCTCTTAGGTGTGAGCATAAATCTTGGAGAGTGATCATCCTCAGAGTAGAGTCGAGCCTAATCATAACTTAAACATGCTCCATAACCCAGTAAAACTACTCTCTACTACTTCATAAGCACTCAAAAACACCACAAAGGCAGATTTTTGCGAACTCTGGGCCCACTAACTCTCAAAGCATTAGACCGTGGGTGTGACATTCTGCTGACATCATCTTGCTCTAACATCCCAGATCCACAGAATAAGAAACTGCAGAACATGTCATACCAGAGAGATACAGTACTGACACAGCAATACTTTTTGTGTAGGCCTAGTTTCTGTAGTAAGCAGAATAAATTACTCACTTGTATTGGCTTCCAAGTGACCATTCAACATCATACCCAGGAATTTATTTTACCTGTTTCACTGTCGCAGACCCATGGACGCTTCTCATAAGCCCTGGTGGAGAGTTCTGCAGTCTGCCAGTAGCCCTGGAATCATTGAAACAGTCCCTACTGTAAAGCTACAAAAATCAAATCACTAATACCCTGCCAATATTACGCTAAATACACTAAATACACTGAGCTTTTAAACACTGGAAGCACAGACACAGTCCACTTAAATCATTATTTTAAAATCCCAGTCAGGCACAATGCTCCAGATAACAAACACTGTCACAGGAGATAGAAATACTATCTACAATTTTGTTAAGTTTAAGTGGGACAGTCTAATAAAATTTTGTATGCAAATTTTGCATTTGTATTTTAAAATTTTCTGTGTCTGACCTACATATGTTACAGGATATGTGCACTGCTCATATATGCATATATGTACATCTTTTGCAAGTTTACATATTTTATATCCTTGCACATCTTGTACTTGGCACAGAAAAGAATTTTATTCTGAGACAAAACAATATCAGTAATTTGTACAAAATCACAACACTTGTGAAACCACTTCTCTACCAAAAGCCACCCCCTACAATGATGTTTATCAGAGGATTTAGGCATGAAGCATATAAGCACTTACAGATTAAGGTGGTAATTTAGATTTGTTTGTTGTGATGTTATTTTGAAATGGCTCATATCAGATATCTCTGTTTCCACTCTGAGCAAAGATTTCCTTTTAACCCACACAAACACTCTATATGCTACATGTAAGAGATCTGATAAGACAAACTTATGTAAACAATGACATACATCTCAAGTGTCACTATACGTATTTTTATGTAGATGTATGTGGAATGAGTTTTAACTATTTAAACTATAGACTTATTATTCAGTTATTGGTGGCTTATTATCAAAAACTACTATGAAACTAATATTTAAGATATGCAGTTATGAGAGTGAGAAATAAAACTCTGGGCCTACAGATGTATTACAATGGCCAGAGCATAAACAACACAACAAAGACCAATATTCTAATGTTTGCAGTTATTGTACAATGTACCGATAAGCCAAATGAACCAGTGTAAATGGGATGATAAATTCTAGAACACTGTGAATAGGACAGGAGATTCTAGAATAGTATGAATAGGGGGTCATCCTAAAACAGTGAGACTAAGAGAGGACAATCTAGAACAGTGAAAACGGGGGAGGACATTCTATAGCAGAGTGAATACGGGGGAGAACATTCTATAGCAGAGTGAATACGGGGGAGAACATTCTATAGCAGAGTGAATACGGGGCAGAACATTCCAGAATTGTGTAAATGGGTAAGATGATTCTAGAACAGTATGAACAGGGACAGATTTGAGTTGGGGGGCACACAAGAACAGTATGAATGAGGAAATTTTCAGGAATAGTATGAATAGTGAGAACATTCTAGAGGAGTGTGAATATGGGAGAAGGTTCTAGAACAGAGTGAATAGGCAGAATGTTCTAGGACAGGGTTAGAACATTCAAGAACAGTATAAGAATTGTGTTGTGTGCTCTGGTCTTTAGAGCTCAAGGGGTTAAAATACTCACAGTGAATTTGCTGGCCTTGTCTCCTGGGGTGCTGGAGAAGGTGACCTGCAGGTCAAAAGGAAGGTCCAGGTTGATTGTTTGATCCAGATCCAGTACTGTGGCCTCCTTGCACTCCACAAACAGCAGCAGCCTCCTGGGCTCCAGGCTCAGCCCCATTCTCACCCAGCCACCACCAGAGAAAGGGTTTCCACCCGGCAGTGTCAGCACCTCAGGCTTCAAACCCCCGTGAAATCGGAACTCCAGCCGCAGCTGGTTGTCTCGAGTGCTGGAGTTGAGGCGCAGCAGCGGTTGGCTGTCCAGCTCCAAGGCAGCCTCAGAGCTCAGGGAGATGAGAGTGGCCTTAGAGTCTCTGGCTTGCTGCCCGACCAGATGCAAGCCCAGAGAACCCTGTGAGGAGCTCAGCAGGTAATGAGAGAAGTCCTGCGGCAGAGTCAGGTGAGGCGTACGGGAGCGAAAACGCCACGCCCATGCCTCGGGGTCACGACCTTTGGTCTTTGTGATTCCTCGAACAAAGTGACTGATATTCAAAGCTTCTAGGAGATCAATAACTAAAAGGAAGAACACAACACAACACCAAGCGTCAGAATGAGAACTGGACAGAGCATAAAACAAAAACCATTAGCAAACATCTGCCGATCCACACACAAAAGCCCATACTACAAAACACACCAACACTTCTACACCAAGAGAAATGTCTTACAGAGCTTCTACTTTACTCTCCAAGTGAACAATTCTGATTCTGATCCTGTTTCTAAACACCTGTATTTTGAATTGAATAGTTCTTGTATTCTGCAAGTTGTGTATTTAAATATTAGAAATGTTTACTAATTACTGAAAGTTATGTTACCATTTCTTTTCTAGTTCTGTATCAGTTTGTATCGTATTGAGATGCAAAAATAACAATATGTATCTTATTGTGAAATTTGCACATCATTACATACATTACACAATTCAATTCACGTGTGATTAAATTCACAGGCTTACCTGGGCTGAAGCCCTTTATTTTCATTGAGATTTATTTATTCCCTCTACTGAGACTGAAAACAGACCTACCCAATCAATTAGGGGAAGAATATTTTTCAAGCCAGCGTTGTAGGATAATGAAGTTTGATTTGTTTTCTGCGAGAAAATTGAACAAGCATCTAGTTAGGGTTCTTTTGCACCTACCTTGACCAAACAAGGTAGGTACCAAAATAGCAGGAGTGAAAGGTGTCTCGGACCATGGTCTTGACCAAAAAAGGTGGTCTTGGTCAGGATCAAACTGAACCATGGAACAGTTCATTCAGTGTGAAAACAATTTTTTCACAATGTAAAGAACAGCTGCTGAGCTCAAATGATGCAGAAAAGTGCAGAAAATGATGCAGAAAATATATATATTTATATATACACCCACACACACTGATTTTTGTTTACTTTGTAAAATTGTTGTTTGAAAGGTTGTGTGTTATTACAAATATCATCATCAATAAAGACAAAGTGTACATGAATAAAACTCCTGTAAATAAACCATAAAACTTTATTACTTTTTGCGGCAAAGTTGTTTTGTCTTAATGGATGCTTCAGGACACAAATCTGATACTGTCATCAGCATGTAGCCATGCCCTACACTAACACACACACACACATTCAATCTCTCTAAGGGTATTTAATGAGAAGAGCAGATAGCTGCTTTCATCCACAGTGACATCTCCTCTCATGTTTCAACACTTAATTTCTCTCCACTGACACAGGACATGCAGGCTGGGTTAGCGCTCTGTGTGTGCACAGTGTGTGTGTCTGTATTCTTTACTTTTGTTGTTCTCCACAACTAAACATGTAGTAGGGGAGTGAAACTCAATCAAAATTTTCCTTCCCTCACATTCGGTCCAGACAAGCTGTAACTCTCCAAATCCAATGTCTCTACAGGACTTTCTCCATTTCATTCAACCAGCTTAAGCTGTGTATTTTCACACATTCAATTGTGTGCAAGAGTCTGAGTGCTTATGAGCGTGTAATCCTGTTCAAGACCAGCTGTTCCTGATTCTCACACTCACCAATTACAGTGTGTGGCAGTAATGTGGTTGGTTTGGTGTAGATATTTAATCTCACCAAATCAGATGACGGAGACTGCATTGTCTGCTGTGGAACGTTATGACTACAGAAATATTTTTGGGTAATATTCTTTTAATGCATTAATCAAGTGTATGAGTGTGTGACAGACAGAGCTGGAGGAAGAGACCTGCAGAGCAGAGCTAGTGAGTCAGCAAGATGATCCTTAATGGCTTCCTGTCCTCATTAGAATGGAGACTTAATGAGTTACTGACTCGACTGCACACAAATGACTCATTATGCACGCACACTGTCACAACATGCAGAGGAATGTCTGTCTGAAGACCATGCAGAAGCTCAGAGAACAACAGGACAGAAAAGAGAAGGCGAGAGAGAGAGAGAGAGAGAGAGAGAGAGAGAAAGAAAGAAAGTGTATTTGAGAGAGAAATAAAACCCGGGAGATAGAGAGAGAAATGGGCAGAGAGAGAAAGAAAAAGAGAGAGAAGGGAGAAAGGGAGAAACAGAGAAGGAGAAAGGGGATAAAAGGAGATAGAAAGACAGATATTGAGGGGAGAGAGAGAAATGGCAAAAGGAAAAAAGGGAGGGAGAAGAAATGGGATAAAAGAGAAAGAACAGGGATAAAGAGAAAGAACAGGGATAAAGAGAAAGAAAGAAAGAAAGAAAGAAAGAAAGAAAGAACGAAAGAAAGAAAGAAAGAAAAAGAAAAACAGGAGAGAGAGAGAAATGTAAAAGGGGAAGGGGAGAAAGAAGAAGAAAGGCGAGAAAAGGAGATAAAAAGAATTAGAGGGGGAAGAGAGAACAGAGAGAGAAAGAGAAATGTAGAAGGGGAACGGCAGAAAAAGAGAGAACAGGGATAAAGAGAGAGAAAGAGAGAGAGAGAGAGTGAGAGAGACAGAAAGAAAGAAAGAAAGAAAGAAAGAAAGAAAGAAAGAAAAAGAAAGAACACGGAGAGAGAGACACAGATAACAAACAGAGAAATAATAAAGGGGACAGAGAGAGAAGAATAAAGGGAAGAAAAAGAGACATAAAGACAGAGAGAAAGAGAGAGAACAGATAGAGGGAAACAGAGGGAGACGAGAGAGACGGGAGGGGCAGAGAGTAGGAGAAAGTGGAAAACAGAGATAAAAGTTAGTTAGATGGAGAGACCAATCAGATAGAGAGCGAAAGTGAGACAGAGGAGACATAAAGAGTAGGAGAAAGGAGAGAAAAGGGGGAGAAAAGATACAGACAGAGGGGGATAATCACAGTACTGTCTTAAAACCATTTATCTTAGCAATAAGTGTCTTTTGCAAGTAAAAACACAATATATCATTAGAACAGATGTAAATAAACACACATACAGTAAACGGCATCGAGAATTCTGTATTTTGAAAAAGGAGATAATAACTTGTGCGCTAGTTTGCAGAACAAAGTTTGGTTGCAGATAGTCCATCACCAACCCACCTGATGTGATATCATGAAGCAGTGATAAGCCAAAACAGGAAGAGTATAACTGCAATTAATGTCAGGCTGCCACAAGGAGAGGTTTGGTAATGGTTAAATGAACACACTGACATAAGAAAAAACACCACTTATTATATTGCTGTTGTTTGTATTTATTGTAATATGTTTTCTGAGCAAAAAAATGCTTACATGATATATATAAATATATCATATATATATTTATACATATGATACATCATTTCGTAGTCTAATAACATAGCCAATTCTCCCTCAAATTATCTCAAATTTTAACACAATGTGTGAAAACTAACCAAGTTTAATTTTTAATGTGGTTGAAGAATGGTGTTCACTAGAAATGAAAAGGCATTTGTGTTAGAATATGCTCGAACACAGTCAAACAAGAGGGTGCAGCGCGCATTTTCAAGAAAATTGAATAAAAATGCACCAACTGGAAAGCAGATTTGGACATGGCACAAAAATCCAAAGAGGAAGGCTGTCTGTACAGGGCAAAGAGATCTGGACGACCACCAGTATCGGAAGATATTACATTTGTGAAGCTTTGTGAAATCGGTTATTAAATCTATATCCCTTTGAATTTCTTGTTTGAATTTTGATAAATATATCTTGTATTGTTCAACATGAAGCCTATTTAATTTTGCCTAGGACATGTAGTTATGTAGATATTCACATCTCAAATGATGTCAATTTTTTTGGGACACCCTGTACACATGCTTAATTTAACACATTTTTTTTGGGGCAAAATATGGCATGTTTTTTTCCCCACTATGTTAAATACACAGAATTGTGCACTAAAACTTGTGGAAAAATTCCACATTTAATCCATTAAATCAGTAAAACTTATTTTTACTTAGAAAATCAACAAAACGTGATTTGGTGGGGGGGTGTTCAAACTTCTTGCACTTCTGTCAAATCGTGACATAGTGCGTCAGACCGCAGTGCAACTGAATGAAACTGAGGGAATCTTCTGATCTCTGACCTCACTGTTGTCTGAACCGTGTGTGCATGAACAGTTTTTCACAAATACGAGCCCAAATATAGACTCTGCATTAATTCTACCTGAGACCACTCAGTGATGTCAGTGATGTACGAAAGCCCCGCTGCGTCCACGCAGCACAAATCATGCAATCAAAACTTCCCCCATGCACTTTCTCAGTACTGCGTTCTCCCCTGAAGTGCAGGAGGGAATCCCCCCTTAACAGTGAGCTCACCATTCTCATCGTTGTCCTGAAGCTGCGCGTCGGCCTCCGTTTGCAGTGACGAGCAAAGCGCTAACAAAGTCAGCTGAGCAAAGAAAAGAGCTCGACTGACTGCGAACTCCATCCTGCACACCAGCTGACTGCAAACTGTGAAGAAGAACAAAGAAGTTTTCCTTTTTTGTCTTAAAAACAAAAATTTATACTGCAGAAGGCATCAGTGGGCGCAAAATCCCCTTTACGACTGCACCAGCATCAGTCCAAGGACATGTGCTCTTTGGGACGTCGACATGCCAGACTCGGTGTTTTGCTGTTCTTCTGACTGGACTTTACGCGCCCAAGAAACAAGAACCATCTGGCAGCAGGAGTGGTGTTGTTTTCGCACCTGATTTCCGACAAGCCCCGCCTCCTTTGCTAGGTTTGGAGATAGTGTTTGGCGTCTTGCGTCAGGATTGGCTAGTTATGCATACTCAAGCACGTTCAGCCACTCTACATGGCTCTGGTTCAGCCATACTACTAGATAACCCGAGCAAAGAAGGCGGGGCTTGTCGGAATACGGGTGGGGAAAATAACGCGTCCCAGCTGTGGTTTCTTGCGTTGAATTAAAAGTGCCGGAGGGTGAGGTGGCTCAGTTGTGGACCTACCGCAGGACAAAGGTCAAAGAATTGGCCGCAGTGGTCAAACTGCATGCACTGCCATTTTTAGCAAACCGTTTAGTGGAGCAGGCAGAAAAGGCCTCTTCCAGCTCTGTGGTGTGTGGGGGGGATTCTCCAGGTCTTCCTCCAGAGAAACAAACAGCACTGGATTTCTGGACTGGATGCGAGCCAAAGCTCAGAGTTTTGTATTCTCCAAAACGCTGCCAAAATTAGAACAGGAATTAGAAACTCCATATTGACACCAAACGCAAATGAAGAAGAAGAGTCAAGAGAAGCTCAGAAAATGCTCTTTATTAAATGAATAAGGCAGGAAGGTCACTCAAAAAAGCAACTAAAAACCAGAGACAGACATCTCCAAACCCTACTCTTTTATCTTACAGAGGGAACAAGTCACTAAGTTGCAAGTAACAAGTCTCAAGTCTTGACGCTCTAGTCCTGAGTCAAGTCCTACGTAAAGATACTCAAGTCGCGATTCAAGTCCCGAATCAGTACAGGCAATTCTCAAGTCGAGTCCCAAGTCAATAGTCCTAATTTTTGAGTCCTAAACATGTCAGTCTGCTTTCTTCAGCTAATTTAAGGCCTTAACACTGAATAAAGGTAACAGTAATACAGCCACTTAACAACAGCATGTTAGTAGTGTAAGCCTGTATATTAATTTTTTTATAAATTTTCTTTTTACCCTTCCAAGTAAAATACAAAATCCATGGTACACAGATAACCATCTGACCATCATGACTAAAGGGTTCTTTGCATCATGAAAGGGTTCTTAAGAATGTGCTATTGATGGTTCTAAATAGAACCTTTTTGAAAAGGGTTCTATATAGCACTCAAAATGGTTTTTGATTGTTATGATGTCAAGCTTGTAACAATGGAAGAACCCTTTTGGGTGCTATATTGAACCCTTTTTAAAAAGGTTCTGTATACAACCATCTACAGCACATTCTCCACCAAGCTGAGGAAGCATTTCATGATGCAAAGAAACCTTTTAATCATCTTTGAGTGTTCATGGTTCTTTATAGAACCATTTTCTTTACTAAAGAACCCTTGATGAACCATCCCTTTTAAGAGTGCATGACAGACATACTGGTATAAAAAGAATAGTGCGCTACACATGAAAAAAGTACTATTGAACTAAAAAAAAAACAAAACTTTATATTTGAAGATAATTTTTGATGATTTTTGGGAACATTTGGTGCATAGGATTAAAATAAAAATTAGTTCAGCACTAAAACCAGCTCAGCCAACTAAAAAAAAACGCTAGTTGGAACTGAATTTAGATGACAACAGAAACCAAAACGACTGAGCTAAAACACAGTTTACAGAAAAGACAGCAAAATGATGGTGAATGTACGAAGCTGAAGTTGACTTTTTTGCCAGCAGCTTCTTAGTTGAATTTTCTGTTCCACCTTAAATTGTGCAGCAGTTACGTTCCTACGGAGCACTGCTGGTGACATCCCGTATAAATGAAAAAAATGCAACTTAGCAAGGTGTGGGAACAAGATCCTAATGCATGGCCATGACATAGTAAGGTGTGGGAACGAGATCATGCCTTATTAAGCTGTGGTCAGGGCTTAATTTTATATATATTTATAAACACAGAGAGAGGAATGTATGTTATGTGTATGTGTTAACTGTGTTGTTCTGTATTGAGTTGTGACTTTAGTTGTGTGGGTTTCGTGTGTGTTGGGGGGGGTCACCATCAGGATGAAGCCTGTGGCTGGTGGTGACCTCCCCTGTGAGGTCTGTTTTATGTATATGCCTGTCTGTGTGGTTGCTCAATAGAGAGTTGCTTTTGGGTGAGAATCATGGCTTCGGTTCAGTCTTCTTGTGAACGGTGTCATAGTATATTGTACTGTCCCGCCAGGCTTGCTCTGCCGTGGGAGCGCAGAAGACATGGCCATGCAGAGCAGCCTTGCGAGGAGGCTTTTGGGAAATCAAAACTTCTTGATGAATGGATGAACAGAAATGTCCCAAAATTACTTGGAGTTATATTATTCATTGAAGCTTATAAAATGCAGTTTGGTAAATATTCAGTCTTAGCAAACAGGTTTCCATATATTACCAAAAAAGTTCTTGTAGAACCCTTTTTTGGTGCTTTAGAGAACCATTTTAAAAGCTTTTTTAATTAACCATTTAAAACAGTCTTTTTCATCGTAGAGAAGAACTGTTTAACCATGTGAAGAATCATTTAAACATTTAATTCCTCATAACAATAGTTAATGTGCAGTTCTGGGTGGAAGCCAACCCTGCATGTGTGCATGTTTACGTTTACTGAAGCAGATGGTATATTTCCTGCAGAACACAGCTTCACAGTTTGGAGTAATTCGCTTTATCTGACCTTACTTTGTTTTCTTGAATGATAGAGGGGCTTATCAGTCGTACTCAAACACATCAAACATCAGATAGGAGAAGTACTCACTGCCAGCATCTGATTACTATGGAATGCTTATGTTTTTTCCATTTGTCCCAAGGAGACCACAGATCTACACTTTACAAGATGCCGACATTGGGCCTTACACTTGCGCCTAAAGTGCATTTTCTTTTACACATACAAAAAGCTCTCTAGTGGCCTCTGGTGTAAGATAAGGAGCAGATAATGAACAAAACAAGCCATTTTCATCTAACATAGCCAGACTCTGGCACAGCTTAGATTTTCCTTTACGTGAGGGGAATAGATCTGTTTCATGCAGGTCTTACAATCAAATCAAACTTTATTGTCATTCCTTTTCACCAGAGCCTTGAATTGAGTGAGGACTGAAATGTGGTTCCCATGGGACTACAGTGTTATCTACAGTGTTAGCACGAAACAGGAGACAAGCGGAAAATGAGAAAATAGTGCACAAATCATGAATAAAAAAATACACTGTTCAAGCCAATACACTGTTCAGTACACTAATTCCAATGAGCTTAAGCGGTACAATTTTATCCACAAAGGGCTGGTGAGTCTTCAGATTTACATTCCAAACAAGCTGGATCACACCTGATTCAGTCAGTTGTTCTCAGCCTCTAAAGAACTAATCATGTGTGCTCCTGCTTCGCTGGAATGAAACCCTGCAACCAACATTGGCCCTTTACAGATAAAGTTGGACACCCCCGCAATAAGCTATTCAAAGATGAGTATGTAAAAGGTAACTTGTATACATGTATATATATTATGTATTACTGTGTAACCCTTGATATTTGTAAAATGGTCCTGTTAGCAATTGGATACTAGATTATCTCCTAGACAGCCTTTGTTCTTTAGTTATGTTTGTTCATGCTTGTATTAATCTGTCTTTTCTCCTGGAAGTCATCCAATGATAATTGTAAAATGAGAAAAATAAAGTTAAAAAAAGCTATTCAAACATTAAGTAAAGTCAGTACACAATAAATACAGAACAATACACAATAACAGCAGTGCCCAAACCTTTTGTCTTGGAGAGTGGGGGAGTGCAATGTTAACGGTGGTTTAAGGGGCCAAAAGTTATGGGTGTCCAGCGGTGTAAGTATGATCATATTGGCCCCAAATAAAAAATAAATAAATAAATAATAAAAAACCTAATACAAAACATTCCTGAATTAATGAATGAAAAAGTTTGCTTTTTACTTTCTCCTTGCTGTTGATGTCATGTAGGTGCTCTAATGTAAGCTAGTGACTAAACTGTGTTTATTATTGTTAAGTTATTAAGTTATTGTAGAGTTGTTGGTGTAAACTTGTGTAATATATAGTGATATATTCCAATAGACATGTTAGGGGGCTTGGTTGTCACGTCCCACCCAACACACACATAATACAGGCCCCAGTGCAACTGGCTCCCCTGCACTGCTGCAGGTTACACTAGTGGAAGCGAGTGCTGTAAAAGGTCACAGTGGAGAACCTGAGCTCTTATCTGATTTGTTAGAAAAGAGGATGCTATTCCAGACTCTTAATCTCCTGTCTGTTTTAATTACTGTGTGCATTCATTGTCTGGTCAGCCTTAATCACTGTGTGTGTGTATGTTTCTGTGTTCATTCCTTTGTTTCACTCTCTATGTGTGTTTGCAGGGAGAAAGTTAGGAATGCATCCTGTAACATGCATTACAAGGGAATGGTGAAATACATTAATGCCAAAGTTCCATTCCCCTCCACCATTTTTATTCTTATATAGTTTTGCACTACTCATGAGTAAGTGTGTGGCTGTATCAAGGACCCACTTGTTTGGTCCTAGTACGTGCCTTTAGAACTAGCCTAACGATTGGTCTGAATGAGAAAGCTGTGTGATTTGACTGGTGGTAAGTCGTGTAATTGGTTAGGCTGTGGGGATATCTGATTTGATTGGTTAGATCTCTGGCTCAGACGTTGGTTTTCTCCTCTTGGCTCAGAGCCCCCGAGCCTTAACACTAATTCATAATCCTCAGACTGTTCTTTGACTCCCCCTGAATACACACACATACGCACTAGCAGTCAAGTTCACAAACAAAGTACGAGTTTTACTTCTGATTTGGGGTCCTGCTCACCATACTGAACATTTTGAAAGCAGTGATGGATTCAGATAAGAATGAGCAGAGCTACAACCTGAGAGGAATGTAAATACTTTGTAAAGTTCAGGAGATACAGGTGAGTCATATCTTTACCTTATCCTTTTCATTTTATCTTTTGGCATTGCCAGTTCCTGTGTCCTGCTCTCCAGTCCTCGATCTTCGTCTCTTGATTTTTTTTGATATGTGTTCTTTTCCATTCTTTCATGTCTACAGAAGTGAGAGCTGGCTGGCCTCTTTTTCTCTTATATATTAGATTTTTTGGGCCATAGTTTGTGTAGTGCTTATTGTGTTCAGTGTGTATCCTATTGTTTTTTGTAGTTGTTGTTTTTTATTCTGACCTCCAACATTAGTGATGGATCATATTTTTATCTGTTCCCTGTCTGTTGTGTATTTAGTGATGATGGCTATGCAAAACCTTCTGTTTGATGATAATATAGAGATTTAGGGGTAACACAATGTGTATGGCTAGTGTGATTTGCATGTTTTTGAAATGTGTTGAGATTTTTTTTTTTAACACATGACTGAATTTCCCCCCATAATCCTCTTTTGTTACTTAAAACGAGTCACGAGTGCCACCCTGAAACAACCTTGAGAGCCAAGAGCTGAAGCACACTATTGTTTTATGATTTGATCGATTTAAATATGTGCTCAATACTGTATGGTATGTGCTGAAAGAGTGAAAACAAATGTGTGGATATGGAAGACAGTCAGTGCATGTAGGTGTGTGGAGGCCTATTTAGGGTATGTACTGTATAGATTTGTGTGAGAGAAAGACAGAAATCCAGAGGGAGACCACATAAGCAGGTGCCTGTAAACCAACATGAATGTATGACACTGTCAGAGTCTTTTGTGTGTTTGGGTGCATGCATGTGAGGAGGTTTACTTGTCTGAAAGGGAGAAACAGGATCTCAGAGGGATTAGTGGGTCTTAATCGAAAGCAGAGTGTCGGTCAGAGGTCATGTGACTTAAGGCCACTCACCGTATCAGCAATGCAACATGATGAACAATAATCACGATCATCAGTGATTTTATCAGAGATACAATAGTCCATAACTTGTAACTTCACAATTGTCTTCACAATTATTAGTGTTCTGTAATGTTATTGTTATCTGGTAGTAAGGTATACAGAGCAGGAAGCACGGTTTTTGCATTTTTTACCACAAGAATGAATGACAGAACCATGTGGCCAAATGTTTGCACACCCCTTCTTAGGTCATAATGATACAAGTACACCAGCAATACTCTAGCAACCACCTTGGATACCATAGCAATCACCTAGCAACACCCTGGTAACCACCAGAGATATCACAGAAACCATATAGCAATACAAAAAACCATCTGGAATAGCATATAAAATGCATAGCTACACCCTAGCAACCACCTGAAATAGCAAAGTCTAACAACACCCTAGAAATACCAGGGATTTGCTGAAGCTGTGCAATTACTCTTTTCTTGAGGAAATGCACGTTTCTAGTTCAATTACATCATTATCAATTTAACACAAACACATACAACACTCAAGCTTCAAGAACCATACTGTCTCAGTGCATTTACAAAGGAACAGGAATGCATGACAAAGAATAATGTCCTGCTGAAACTGAACTGTGTATGTCTCTCCTCTCTCGGTCAGGCACCTTTAGAGATGAAGAGTAACAGATTGGTCACCATAAGAGATTTCTGGGGAACACTTCTGCTGTATTGTCTTCTGTCACCTGTCAGTCATCTCGCTGCATATGGTACACACACATACACACAGAGATATGTATAGAAACAAACAAACACATACCATAGTTTCACCAACCCATACATTGGTAAACAGGATACAGCTCATGGCCTAGGAATTCTGGTAGTCATTTCACATCTCATTGAGAAAGATGTTTAGCAGACTCACAAAATTAGACCAACTTAGGTGAATCTGTATAGAGCTTTGTGCTTTTTCAAAACAGTAAATAATATTTATAATTATTTATTAATTTATATACTAATTATATTTATTAATAGTCAAATGCAGTCAAATTGTTTATTTAGGTAAAAATAGCAAATTCATTATTTATTTTAGTTTAAAAAGCAAATTCCTAGTAATAGTTATTAAATGATCTAGTTGGTAGACAGAACATCCAACAGATGATCTGTTCTACAATGATCTAATCCTGCAGCTCACAACACGCAGCACACAAAACAACTGTGTAATTAGAAAAATCCACTGTTTAATCAATAAAATGGTAAATTATAGCCAGAATTGCCACTTCCTAGTTTATTATAACATCAGTTATGTGCATCTAGTTGTTCAACTAAATGAAGATCTGCTCAAAGGTGGTCTTGACTTGGTTAGAGTGATATATAATCACCACACAAGCTTTCAACAAAAGTGCATATGAGTCATATAAAAAGGAATGTGTGTGTGTGTGTTTGGTAGTCAGTAAGTGTGAAGGTGGGCAGGATGTGTTTGCCACTGTCAGAGAGAACAGCCCTGTGGGAGAATTCATTGCCAATCTCACCTTCACCGGAGACCCTTCAGCCAGTCATCTCAACCTGAGTCTCACTGGTGAAAATGCTGACTGGTTTTGGCTGGAAGGAAAGACCATCAGACTAAATTCCTCCATTACACGAGTTTTGGATCGAGAGGTAACAGAACATCATTATTACCAGCATCATTAATATACAAAAAATGAAACCTGTACACTTGCATGTGATCTCCACTGTTGTTTTCAGGTGCATGGCCCTATTTTAATAGCAACTCTGTCCTGTTATGAGGACGGAGCCATCCAGGTAAAGAACACTTAGCCCTCTGTACGAATATAATACCATTCCTTCAGAATTGTAATCATTAAAGCATCATATCTGAATCAGAATTGCACTCTGCTGTGTGTTAAAAGAGAATTCTACCAATCAGCATAATTTGATTGTTGTAAACAAAGTCCATCAGAGTGGTTTGACGGGATATGGTGCATTGTAAAGAAACCTGCAATGGTGGTGATAGGAACCAAGTGTCTACAGAGCAAATACAGCCATTTTATTTGATATCCAAACCGACCAGCAAACCTACATGTGTGTTCTGAAACATGTAGGTTATTTGTAATGTTGATGATGAAAAAATAACAACAAAACACAAATACATTTTTTTGGGTAATATTTTTCCTTACAACACTCTACGTGTACCTCTCTTCCAGACAGATTTTAAAAATAGATTTTAGGCCAAAACCATACAACAAAGGTGTCATAAAACAATGTCTTGGACATCATTTTATGTAATAGTTTGTGGGGTAGCTTTTAGAGGCACATCTGGTTCCTATAACCACCACTGTGGGCAGTTCTGACTTGGGAAGTTTCTCTAAAATGGCACCGCAAACCACTCTGAATGACTTTAATTACATTTTAACCATTAAATTATGCAGGAATTTTTGAAACACCGGTGGAAAAGTTAAAAACAAAGGCAACACTGTACTTTGTATAGCATTGTAGATATAGTAGAGTATACATGTATAATATGATGCCTAATTAAACAACATTGTCTCTAGAGTGAGCACAGAATTGCAGTGGAGATTCTCAACATAAATGACAACAAACCAGAGTTTCTACAAGACACCATCCAGCCTATAGAAATCAGTGAGGTAAAGAACACACATAGACACAGGCTACCAGTTAAATTGGGTAAAATCTCTCAGTGCTCTAGCCACATTCACCTTTCATTTTGAATCTCTTAATGTTTTCTGTAGGCTACATTGACTGTTGTTTCTGTTTCTTCAGTTGACTACAGTGAACTCCGTAGCATTCACTGTTCGGGCAACAGATGCAGATGGAGACACACTCATATATGGCATCGATGAGACATCGGTAAGGGAGCAAGATTTACTGTAGTCACAATATTTGTATTGCACTTTTCTGTCAGAAGGTGTAGTTCTGCTAGTGTTAATGTGTACATTTTAAAAGTAATACTGTTCCAGATGCTACAGTCTATTTCTGGGCTTTGTAGTGAGTTCATTAGCAGGGTCTGAATTGTTTTAGAGGTCTTGGGAGGGTCTGACTATGAAAAAACTGACCTATAAAAATTGGTGTAAATGTACTACAACATACAAACACTAGGCACAGCTAACAGGTCACCAAAGAAACGTTTCCATGAATATTTTGATGAGCACTTGGTTGGAAACCTAACTAACAGTGTGTATCATCATCTCATCATGAATCATGAAATCATAAGGCATTTACCTTCCTCACGGTGACGTATGTCCAACTGAACCATGGAACCAGCGGGGTTTCTGAGCTAGCTGAACATTTCACTCCGTTAAAGGTGGGGTGGGGGAGTAGGAAGTGAAACAGCAATTCAAATGTAGAAACGTATAAACAAAGTATACCTCATCATAGTGATATCTCAAGCTTTATATGTCTTAATAAAACACAAAAACAAATATTAGGAACATCATACATATTCAGTAAAGAAATCAGTGTTGTTGCCAATTTTAATGGCTTTTTTTCTTTCCATTGTGTCACTTAATTGTTAGTCTGATCTGCATTATAAATATTTTATGGAAATACCCCAATAATATTAAATATGATGATAATTCAGAAGAAAAAGGAAGGACTACTAATGACTGTTACGGTATAAGTCACCAAATGATCACTGGACTGAAAAGTGTTCCAGGGCAGTTTAGTGCTTCTTTATTTTTGTCATTACTGACTATAATTAAATGAAACAACAAAATTAAATTTGGCTTTAATTACAGTTTTAAACTGACAGTATAATAATATTATATATTTAATTTTCCAGCAGCTTTTCTGCATCAACTATGTCCTTTTTCAACAACCATCCTGTAACCCCCAAAAAAGCTCATGCAGTCTCAAAGAGTTATGAATTTACACCAGCGCATACACATGCGTCCTTATGAGAGCGGTAATATGTGTTTGTGTGTGTTTTCTCTAGCCTGATGCTAGTTATTTCAGAGTGGATCTGCCCAACAGTGGTCGAATAGTTCTGAACAGATCTCTGGACTATGAGACTAAAACTCAGCTTCAGCTGCATCTATATGTTGCGGTAATTCCCCTCACACATGCACAGTCACTCTTTAATTGCTTATTTCTAGGCTTTAGTGAGGATAACAATAATTGAATGATTATATACACTGAGCTCAGAACGTCCCATAACAACTTTTCCCTACGTTGGAAACCCAGGAGCACTATATACAGCAGAATTATAGGGAACTGAATCTGTAATTCAAGTAAATAATTAATGCTAATGTTGCACAGCTTTGCTCATCACTCTGCGACTGTAGTCATGTTCCATGGCATTCAACACAGTGCATTATGAGTATTCCATTTCTACTACAGTACATTGTTTGTACCTATTCCAGAGCACTGTGGGATTGTATGAGTTTTGTAAAGAGGAATTCCAAAATAGTGGAGTTCAGGTAGCTCAGGCAGAGGAATAGTGGATATAGTTTTGGAGTAACTGAGACATTATTTATCTTTTTGAAATCTGCTACAGGAGATGAACACAAAAGAGCATTACAACACAACAGCCACACTAACCATCAATGTGACTGATGGAGACGACCAGTACCCACAATTCCAGCCGTGCAAACCCCTCTCCTTCAGTCAAAGCATTTGTGTCAACCCTCTGTACACAGTCAACATTACTGAACAAGACGAGGTAAAATGTTTTTTACTTTTACTGAACATTAATGTAACAAGATTTTATTTAAAGCAGTTTTGGACCATTTGTATTCATCATTAAATATTCACTCAATGTGAAAAGCAGCTGCTGTGCTCAAATCATTAAAAAGAAAAAAAGGAACATGTTTTTTTTATATGACAGCCGTGATTTGCACTTCATATATTTGCATTTTCTTTTAAGTAATGTTTCTAAATCCAAATCCTGGAGTATCACTGTCCTGCCTAAAACACAATGTTGCTACATTTGGACACCATGTTCAATTAAAGAAAGACTTATTCATTAGTTGATGAGCTGAATCAGGTGTGCTAAAGTAGAGAAAACACTGAACTGTGGAGGCAGGTGCATTCTATGACCACAACAGAGAAACACTGACCTAAACTACTGGAACTGTTATGACCATGTAGAGTACTGTGCAAAAGTCAGAGACCTCTCTTCATTTATTTATTGTACAGTCAAAACAGCTATTAAGTTATTTCAGTGTTCATTTTTCAGTGTCAGAAAAAGCTGGAAACATACATTTAACAGAACATTACATAGAAGCCTCAAAAAGTAAATATAATATCAAACATTTTGTTATTTCCACTCTTTGCCTTCCATTCTTTTTCGGGGGAGCTGCTTTCAGTTTTTCAAAAAACAAACCAAAAAACTACAGGAATATTTTTCCACACCCCCAAAAGCCAGAGTCCAGACGTTGGTTGCACTTTATGCTTCTCATAATCCAAGTAATCGAAACACGTTCAGTGTTGTTGAGGTCTGGACTCTGGGGTGTCTTTTTCTTCTATTTCTTTTTCTCAGTAACAGCTTCTTCACAGCTACACATCCTTTCAGACTCATAGAGTTGAGTTGTCTTCTCACAGTGGAAGGATAGACAGACACACCTTAGATTTTTTCAGATCTAAAGCAAGAATGGAGCTTGATTTTCTCTCTCAAAGATAAAAGCTTCAAGCACTGTTTATCTGATGGGCTCAGTTGTGGTGGTCTGCCAGGTCTTGTACAGTTGTTTTCTCATTTTTTCCTTTAACTTTTCCCTTCCTTATGCAAGTGGATCTTATATCCAATCTCTTCAGAAATACTCCCTTAAAAATGAATAACTTGTACTTAGAGACCATTTTGACCATAAATTAAATAAATGAAGGAGGGTCTCTGACTTTTGCACAGTAATGTAAGTTATATGGCTACTAATGAAACTCTCTGCTGTTTAGGATGTTGTCTTGGATTTCTCACCTGGCCCAATTCTAGCGGTGGATGGAGATGAGGGCTTGAGAACACCCCTCACTTACACAATCCTGTCAGGTGTGGAATACGACAACAATCAGAGTTATGAAGTGTATGAGTGCATAAGTTACAGTGTTGAACAGTAATCTTTTCTGATGGCGTGGTGATGTGTGTGTGTGCAGGAGCTGATAATGGGCGGTTTGTGATTGACAGTGAGACAGGGGAAGTGAGGCTTACTAAGCGGGTTGAGAACAGACTGCTGACACCTACACTCAGACTACACATTATGGTGAGTTTGAGGGTATCTGTGTGGGTAGGAGTGGGCAATATGACTACATCAGCGGTATCGTGATAAATTATGTCACTCTGTGACATGGATACTTCCAGAACACTGAACAACTGCATGTATAATAAAAAAAATAGACCAATTTCAGAGAGCCTGTAAACAAAACAACAGTGCACAGTAACCGCATAAACTACACAGTCATAAGTAGCTGATTGGGTGTCATTTTGGGTGTCAGTTATTTCATCTATTTACTTTTGGCAGTTATTAGAGTTAGAGTCTTACTGCAAGCATTGAATGAAACATTTGTACTCATAGCTTTCTATAGTATTATTTAAAAACATATGCAAAAGTTTGAACACCCAATCAACTTACATTTTGTTGTTTTTCTAAGTGAAAAGAAGTTATCACATCTTCCACAGAGAACTTACTTTAATATAGCATTTTTGTGCAAATTTTAGAGCATAGTTTTATTTATTTGCTGAATTGAACATATTGGGGAAAAGCTGGATTTTGTATTTTTGCCATATCTCTCTCTGAGAAAGAAATAGAGAAAGATATAAAACAATCAGAAGGTGATTTTCTCTTTTCTCACTGCAGGCTTCTCAGATAGACGATCCTATGAAGTACTCAGTTGCTACAGCACTGGTGCGAGTTCTGGCAGAAAATCGATTCCCTCCTCAGTTTGGCCGTTCCACGTACCATGGCTTCGTCAGTGAGAGCACCAGCCCTGCCACTCTGGTCAACACCTATGGAAATGAACTGCTCATACTGGAGGCCACTGACCGAGACTTCACAGACGTACGTTACACCACAGCTCAGCACATAATGTAGAATTTCAGTCTAACACAGATGAACGTTTGACTCCGTCTGTGTGCTTGTGCCTGACAGGGCTTCAACCCAAAGCTGCAGTATTCTCTGACCTCGGACTCTAACAGCTCTCAATCCTACTACATTACCCAGGAGGGACTTCTGATCGCCAAAGCCAATCAGCTGCAGCCAAACCACAAACACTCTCTGGAGGTCAGCATGTTAATAGTTGGCTCATCCATACCAAATTAGCTCCCTCAAAGAAGGCTCATTATTCAGCTATTAAACTTAAAGGAATAGCTTGGCCAAACATGCTGATTTGGCCAAAAGTTAATGGAACCTCTTAGAGATTAGGGCTGCACGATTAATCACACAATTATTGACATTGTGATATGAGTTTCCATGACTGACATATGAGCAAGGGATAATGGAACTGTTCAAACTACATTACATGTGCAGCACCAGAGTGACATAATTAGATTGGTAAGAATGTACTTTTAGGAGCCGCACCTAATGTTACAATAGTGCTTCCCTGTTTGTAAAGGTCCTTGTAAAGGTGTAAAGGTCCACCGCTTTTAACGGTGAAAGCTACAATATAATAATAAGTATATATGTATAATATATATATATATATATATATATATATATATATATATATATATATATATATATATACATACACACACACACAGTTGTATGAAAAGGTTTGGGCACTCTGGTCAAATTGCATGAATTTCTAATAAGTTAGCACATCCTCTATACTCCACAAAAAACACACTTCTGGACATGTTAAAGCTGCACTATGTACGATGTGGAGGAATTGCGTGATTGCATGCAATGTGCAAAAGAACTTTATTGTACATTGAATTTTATATCCATATTGTTCAGTCCTCTTAGACACCTATTAGCATGATGTCCCTTGCTTAATGCTCATTGCTTGCTGTCTATTTTTAGTTATTGTTATCAACAATAGTTTTTTGACTGAACTATGCCATTAAGACTATTATGAACTAATATGTAAATTCCTGAATTTGATTATGGACATTCTATCATAGGTTCTGGCTGCAGACCAGGAGTCTGGTGATGTTGTTAAAGCTGTGATTGACATAGAGGTTCTACAGAAAGGAGTGCCAGGTACACTTTGTTCTTGTGCATTCATTCATGATCAAAAGAACTGCAGAATGACCAAATAGAAAATTATAGAAAAGAAATGTTAATTACTCCATTCCCCATAACCCAGTTCCACAGGGCCCACTGGAAGAGGGGCAACCCTATGGCAGTGGGACAGTGGGCAGGACAGGGGGCGTGGTGGGGGTCTGTCTGATCCTGCTAGCCATTGCCTTGTTTGTTCTGGTATATTTTTTGAAAAAGAGGAGGCAGAGACAGGACCCTGCCAACCGTGCCAACGTAGCTGAGGGCAAGCACCCAAATGTGGTAAGACACTAGCGCACATACCCTGTCAGTCAGGTGCTTTTTGTTCAGTTTGTTGACAATGCTGACATTTTGTACCTTGTCAACATAGCTAAAAGTTTCACATTCCAATATACTGGACAGGTCAAGTTAATAATTCTGTTTGTATCTCTTAATGTTTTGCAAAGAGTCTAAGATGGTTTCAGCTGGTAAGTTGTTGATGGGTTAAATATTGTTAAATTTCCATTATGACAAAGATCTTCATTGTATTTTCTTTGATGATAAGACATAAAGCTCCAAAACCACTTCATTCAACTTGTCACTGAAAATGCAATGAAGTTATGGCTATTGTTTTAGCTCTTACACTGTAGATTAGAGTTGATGCCAGTACTGTTTTTCATTGGCTCTGGAACGTGTACATGTATGTGTCTGCGTGTGTGACGTGTGCCACACAGATAGCATAGAACAGTATGTATTGTTAGAATAGTTTATACCGACAATAGTACTGATTCACTGCCACAAATGACTATCTACCTACAGACAGCAGGTCATATTTTTGATGCTCTTACGTGACACTGTGACTGAGGGAATTTTTTAAAGTTTTCTAAACGTTTCCAAACTGAGAGGTGATTTGTACCAGTGTGAGGTAAAAAAAAAAACAACATAAAACACATGGACCTTCATGGAATGAGCTTGTGAATTCACCCGATTTTTTTGTCTCAGGTGAATCACGGAAGACCACAGCCCCATGTCGAGGAAGCCTACTATCACAATGAGGCATTCAGTGGGTACGATGCCTCCACCTCTACTTTGCATGGCACACAGGGCTTTTACACCAAAGCTGAGCAGGACTCTGGTAAAGACCCCCAACCCAAAGTCAGCTTACCGTCAGATGTTTTAACTTTAACTACGCCCACAACAGAAGATACTTTTCCGGCTGTAAAGACCAACGGAAAGCTGATGGACAAACCCATCAGCAAATCAGTGTCGTTTCAGGATTTTGTTGTGGTGAGGGAGTGTGATTCCCAAGTGGACGAGGACAGAGAAAGAAGTGACAGTGCAGGTTTGGAGGACATCAATATTGATCTAATAGGGATAAGTATCGATCTAGATGGAGTTACTGTAGACACAGAGGAATCTAGTGCTAACCCAGAGAGCATCAATATTGGACCAGAGAAAATTAACACTGCATCAGTTTTGGAGACTCCAGACATGGACCTGAACAGAGCCAGAAAAGATCTAGATATAGAAAATGCAAATTCTGAGAAGCCTGGAATTGGACAACTTGGAATTTCAGATCCAAAGGTAGAACAAGAAGCACCAGAAGAAACAGGACAAACTCTTAGAAATCTAGACCTGCCAGAGCCAATAGACAGAAAGCTGTTCATTCCACAAGAAGACAAGTCTAACTCAAACCAAACAAAAACAGACGTAGGTGAGGGTGTAGCGTCTGACAACACAGCAAGTAAAGATGCATCTAAAGCAGACACGCTCAGCACAGCAGAGTCAGATACGATAAAGCCCAATATGATAAAGCCAGATGTCTCAAACACAGTGGCAGAAATACCAGATGTGCAATGTTCCACCAGTAAAAGGCCAGATACTGCCACCAATGAGCTTGAGGTACCACATGAAAGTCTTATACCTTCAGGGACTGGAGGAATAAAAATAATAGTTACAATAACAGACACGGATGAGACAAACACTGAGTCGGCAAGCGGAGAAGCTGAAGCCCAAGACATGACAGAAAGAGATACGCTAAAAATAAGAGATGTGACACCTGACTCACCACAGCATCATGGGACAAAACAAATGGCCTCAGCAGGAGAGACAAAGAATGCTAACAAAGACCCAGAAGAAGCTAACTCAGGCATTTTAAATATGCAATATGACAGCGAAGACATTTCAACAAACCTAGACAATATGAGCCAAGACGAGAGCAATCCACCAGTTCTGTTCAACCCAGAAATAAACAAGCAAGTAATGAACCATTCAGATCTCAGCCATCTATCAACAAACAATCCAGAAACAAACATCCAAACATGAACAAGCAAGCAAATAGCCATGCACTTATCCCTGAGGTGTCTACCATCAAGATACGAGACATCGTCATAAAACACACTTAGGAGACATCACAGCAATAAAAATATAGATAAATTATTATTATTATGAGGATGACCATGCCGAAGAGCTCTGGGGAAAAAGAGGTGGTCTTAATTGAGTCTAAATTTGTTTGTTACCTGAAGAATCCTCTGTTCTTCAAGCACAGGATAAAGAGCCACTCTAATGCACTTGAACCCATGAGAAAAAAGATGGAAAGCAAAGTGAGGACAAGGCTGGGTAGCAAATGGGTCAACAGAATAATTTGGGAACTACAGAAGGATAGCTGTGAGAATCAACACCTGATGCATATTTCAGCTGTGCAGCGCAGTACACAACATTAAATTATATTGCTCTGTACTGCAGTACATAAAATGCGTTAAACTGATACATTCACCCATAATCTTTTGGAGTTCGGTCTATTCAGTCAACATACAGCCTATGAAGAAAAACAGACACTTGGAAGGTTAACTGCTATGACCTGTCCTTAGCCAAAACAAGAGCAATTTAGACTGCTGTTGTGTCATCCATGTATTTCAGACAGTCAAGCAGGATAACTTCGTTGCAACTGAAACCAGCTTATACATCAAAAAAGTGACCTGTTCCATGGCTCTGTTTGGAGAGAGATGTGAGTTTTAGATATAAAACGACTCCTTTATATTAAAACCTGCAAATGTAAAGATGCTTTGTGATCATGTTCATTATGTAAGGAACTAATAAACTTCAACAAGGGTAAACAGACTTGGTTCATATTCGTTGTGTTCAGTGTGTTATCTGAAGGCTATGTGGGTTTCATGTTGAAGGCCTTTAAAATGATGCACAATTTCAATGTTGCCTGAACATTTAACGACTGGCTAGGAGCTCATACTCCTACATAGAACAGTATTCAACTAGCTTCAGTAAGGCATATCAAGTTATAACTGGAGATGGCATCCTCTAACAAATATAGCCTGAAATAATTCACACTAGCATTGTGTGATATGATGTTAGCTGCGTAATTCTTCCTGTGGGGTAGAAGAGTGTGATAGCTTACTTTTAGATGCTCACTTTCAATTTTGTGAGTTCAGACCATGCCTTCAACATGGTGGTAGTATGAGAGAAGTCTCATAAAGGGAGCGGGAGAACTCTGAGAACCTGGGCTGGAGTTCTGGGCAGTTTCTGCCTGTAGCTAGGATTGCACACCTTTCGTCATGGGAACAGGTCAGGATATGAATTTAAAGGGCATTAGATTGGAAGAAGGAGGAGTTTCGGGCATGTTCCTCCCCCCAGACTTCATTTATAGCATAACTACATTTAAAATAACTCATTTGAAAGCTTGGCTGCTTTTTGGCTTGGGGGGGGGGTTCTAACCCTCGTTTTGTTATTACCAGTACCTCTTGCCTCTTAGGTCACCAACTATCACACAATGCCATCATGCTGGGAGACTGGAAGCCAGCACGTGCTTCCTCTGACACACATGAAGCCAGCCCCCTTTTTTGAAACTGCTGCTAACCCAACATCATTGAACAGATGAACATGCTTGGAAAAAGAACATCAACTGCCAACTCTGCTGCATGAGCTAACAAACACTTGCATTGGCCATCATTATGCTGACTGAAGGGGGGGGGGTTATGTATAATACTGGGGATCAAACTTGCGATCTCCCAATGACGACTGCACCACACACAAGCCCAGCTTAGCACTTATTAAAGAAAAAAAAGATGAGCATTACAGTATTGTGCAATAAAAAGGTTTGAATATTGGTATCAGGAAAGAAGAAGTGGTATTGTGCAATCTCATGACAACACTATAGTTTACTATAATAACTCTTTATTCTTATTACTCAGGCTTTAAATCTTAAGATTAGGTTTATTATGCAGTAACTATGTAATTATGTATTTATAAGGCTGTCTGGAGATGCAGTTCCTTTGAGTTGAATGGGTTCATTTTCTTGAATACACAACAACTATAATAAATGTTTGGTTTCTTTTGGACAGATTTTATTGTGAAAAGACTCTCATTTGCACAGCCTGTACTGTATTTACACTCAATGTTCTGAATACAATTTACATTATGACTTTAAACATATGTACAGTGTTTTGAAAAGTAGAGAGAAGCCAGCTTTACTTCATTATGTAATAGTATGCAAAATGAATCAGAGTGATATAAACACATACAGTAACGACTGAAATGGTGAGGAGAGAAGAAAAGGCACTTAAGAAAAGAGACAGAAGGAGACTTAACACTTTCAAATAAAGTGAAGTGTGAAGACCAGAATTATTGATGAAGGCAGCACTGCCTCATTATAATACGTTGACATTCTTAACAAAAACTTAATGCATTAAATTTTAATTAGCTTAAAATGTATGTAGTGGTTGTAAATGGTCCATATGTTGCAAACAAAAACTATTTCAGGAGTGTTGTTTAAATAATAATATGCACCATTGCAACAGCTTACTGTAGTTTCAAATGAACTTTGACTTTTGACTTTCAGTAACCTACAGCGACAATCCAAGTCCTATATCAGACACTAAACATGCCATAAAGTTTGATTACAAGGGTAAACAACATTATTATAATCCTTCCTAAAATTGTACAAACCTCAACACTCCATAGATTTTATATTGTGCATAACGAGATATGAATTCTTAATGTTCAGTGCATCTGGATACAAAATCAGCTGTCTACCTTCAAAATCTACCTTCTATGAATACACTAAAAATGTCTGACATAAAAGCTAACTAAACAATATTTGATCATTTTCTTTTACAAAAGTAGAAAAATGACAATTCTTGGTTGTGGAAGTTTACACAATTGGGATTTTACACAAGGAAAATTGTGAAATAAATTAGTGTCCATTTCACATTGTCACACGCAATCATTTGGAGATTAAAACTCATCATGTCTTACTAGAGCCTCTCCAAAATCTGTTGCTTGGCTCCCAACAAATAAGTCATATTTATTCACAATCTCCTGTTTCGTGAGCTGTCCGTCCTGCAATTAGAACACACAACCACACACAAGAAGTGTTAGGTACTGTCAAACAAAACAACCATTCCTGCTTCATAACTCTCCAACCAAAAGATTATGACTTCTGCCACTTTGATCCATCTACACAGTATCTAAGAGGGGCTGCCTAACAAAGGGATATTCAAATGATGAACTGATGGCATGCATAGCAGACTGCATACTATATACTGTGCTTATGACAATTTTTCTATAAAAAAAACAAAACAAAAACAAAACCATAATGAATAAAATGAACTAATGATGACTAAATTGTCAGTGCCACATTAGTTTCATCTTTGTTTTTAAATACTGCCAATTGGTCATGTTTTAATGTGCTTGGTGACAGCAAGGGCAATGAACAGCATATTTGTGCTGTGCTGTATGCCAAACTTTCACGAGGCAGCTAGGAATTCCAGGCTTAACCAGTCTTGAGAGATTTATCACAAGGCATTCATAAAGTCTAGGTTCCTAAAATATTTGTCATGTGCACTGCTGGGACAAGGCAAGGTTGGTTAAATATGTGATTGTACGCAATACAGAGTTACACTTGTATGCAAAAGTGTGAAGACCTGCAGTCAAATTACATATTTTGGTCGAATTTCCAAGCAAAAATTAAGTCACTCATTCTCTACAGGGAACAAACTTATATATGGGATTTTTCAGCAGGTTTTAGTGCACAATTTACTGTATTTGCTGGACAAAATAAAACATAAGAGCCACATTGTGTTTAATTTTTTGCCAATATACACTATATTGCCAAAAGTATTTGCTCGTCTGCCTTCACCTGCATATGATCTTGAGTGACAGAAACGAAAGAAATTCACTTTAAAATCTACACCATTCCTCAGAGAAATAAACCAAATAGAGTTTCGTATGCAAGAATTATTATGTTCAGTATTCTTCAAATGAGAATTCGGAGCATGACGCTCACTCTCACCTTGTCTGCATCAGATTCGTAGAGCAAGTGTTTGGCCTCTGCTTCTGCATGGTCGTAATCTGAGGGAAGAATCCAGTCCTTCGTCTCCTCCTTATCCATACGCCCATCCTTATTCTTGTCTCTGAACTCTGTGAACTGCTCTCTCTCTGTCCGCACCCACTCTGGCTCTGTTGGGTCACCATTCTGACTGTACATATCACCTTAGTGAGGGACAAAAAAGAGGACAGATGTGAGCAAAATAAAAATAACTGAGGTATATGTAATGTTTGTGTTTCCTATATGTTCCACTCACCAATGTACTCTTCTAAATCAATGAAACCATCTCCATTTTTATCAATGTCCTCCATTGTCTCCTGAGGATCAGAAAGTAAAAACATTTGACATTAGCAGCAAAGTTTGCCCAAAGGCTTACACATTTACCTAGAGTTCCAGCAGAAACTAGCACAACGAATAAGTCAATGGCCGTGATTGTGTGTTATTTTAGGCGAGCTGATAAGAGCAGTACAGGTCAAGTTTAATCTAATCCAAATTCTAACAAACTACACTCTTGCTGACATTGTGTGTGCCTCTCAGACATACCAACACTACAATATCCTTCATGTAGTCATACTCTTCAGGGTGTAGGAAGGCTGTGAACTCCTCTTTATCTGCCCGCAGGTCAGCATTTTTATCAGCCCTTTTAAAGCGCCGCTCATCTCTCGACATCATCTGTCTGTAGTTAAAACCATCCTCAGGGTCTGACTCATCTGCACAGACACAGACAACATCATCAGCCAGCTACACAAACAGTTCTTATAAGTGATGACTAGGGGTGTAACAATGCATCTCAACATAATGTTATCAGAATGTAAAACTGTGACAATGTGCATCGTGGAGAATGGACAATCTATTGATTATCCTATCTGCAATTACACTGCCTGTTGTTATGTTTGTCTTTTGCAAACAATCAGCACCAGTCAACCCACTCCAGCACTCCTCCTGCCTCCCAGTGTTCTGTCTCACAAAGCAGGATTTCTTGTTTACTTTAGCCAGCTAACTTTAAGCTTAGTTCGAGCTAACCCTGAATTTGCTGTCTCACTTTTTACCGGGATATATCACCAACTTATGCAATTTATGCAACAGCCAAGTTATGCTGCACAGATCATAAACAGTTCTTGGACTAATCAGGGTTGAGCTTGTGAATAATCAAGGGCAGTCTTCTTACGGAATTGGGTTGTTTTTTCTTTTCTGAACTTTCTGCCATCAATCAAGTAAAAAATGTTTACAGCACAGGAAAATAAATCAGTATACATAGTTTCGAAATAATATAAATATAATATTTCACTTTCTAAATATTGACATAGTATGATTTTGTCTGTTTGAAAAATAAGCCACTTAACTCCTCCATACAATTCAACGTAAATGTCACACTTTCATGTGCATGTGCACAAGGAATAATCATAGTCCGAGTATCTAAAACAACTGCTGGTTAGTGTAGTGTGGCAGCATAGCATACTACTGTTGCCCTCCATGCAGCGGGCTGGAGTCTGAATTATGCTCACCATGCTACAACAAGAGTCCTTGGGCAAGATTCCTAATGCTACATTCACCGACATCTGTAACACGATTAAATTGTAAGTGTTTTTCAAATACATAAATGTAGTTAACCGCTGCTGCATTTGTTTGATTGTTTGATTTTGTGAAGCTGAAACTTAGTCAGAAACACACAGTTGAACGTGTTTCATAAGACAAGCCCCAGCTCAAGTGTCACCTGTAAGCTGATTATAGTCAGCATTTCTCTTCATTTGAGTTTTGTTCAAAATATTGTGAGAGTACCGAATTGTGAACCAGGCGCTGTGAACCAGATCGAACTGTGACCCGAGCGTATCGCTACACTATGTCATCTGTACACATGTCCACACACTGTCACATACAAACACACCGAGAATGTAGCCATATGTAGCGTTCTTGTACTCTTCCCAGGAAACAAATGAATCTCCATTGAGGTCATGAGACTGCCACTGCCGGTCTACATCTTCATAGATCCAGCGCTTCTGAGCATGTTTGATCCATTTCTTCAACTCATCGACAGTAACATAGCCATTATCATCCTCATCTATCTTATCGACAATTATACTGTAGAAAGACAGAGAAAGACAGAAAGACCGGTAAGACTATCAGCAAATATCACTATACTAAACAAAACTGGACTGTTTTTGAATAAGCGTTGATGTGTTTATACCCTAGTCTCTCCTTGCTCTCCTCTGGAGTTAACTGGTCGAAAGTCTTTGCCTCCTCCTGGCCAAGGAAGGCATCATGGTCATAGTCAAAACTATCATCATCATCATGCTCCTTGTCACTGAGTGGAGCATCGTGATGGACACGGTCCTTCTTCTCCATTGGTTTACTGTAGATGTGAACTACACAAAGACCGACGCACAAAAGCAAAGGCCACAGTTCCATCCTCTCCTCTCTGATCTTGCAGCGTCTAGAAAAGGAGTATAAGCAAAGATAGGTAGAGTAGCCTAAACCCAGACTCAAGTAAAAACATTGTTACTGCAAGGAAATAATGAATCAAGCAGTAAAATGTAAAATCCCTTTCAAAAACAAAGTCAGTTGAAGTACTAAAAAAAACAAACAAAAAAATTACAAAAATGCTTCAGTGCTGAGCAACTTCTAGAACAGCAACAGAATTCTTAGCACATGAAGGTATTTTATTGAAGGGAAATTCCACTCAATTTTCTAATTTTCTGCATAATTACACGGCTAGTCGTAACCAAAGCCATTCAGGGTGGTTTTATGTGAAATGCTCTGTTCTCCAGAATCTTAGCCATGTTCACAGTGATGGTGATAGAAACCAAACGTCTGAAGCATTTTATGCCTTTAAAAGCTCACTGACAGAAAGTTATTACACAAAATGGTTAAGAACACGCCTGATGTCTGAGACATTGTTTACGAAAGGTTTTGAGGACGTTTTGGTCTAAAACATTTTAAAATCCATTCATGGTTGTGGAGAGGTATATGTAGGGCGTTGTAAGCGAAAAAAAGATTTTTCCGATTTGCCACTATTTTAGCTAGTGTTATCAACATCCCATATAAAATCTCAGAAACCAGGTTCACTGGTCGTTTCGGATAGTAAGTTAACTTTAAATAAAATGGCTATAGACATCCGAGTCAGCACGTTTTTTTTTCTATAAGGCACAATTTCACATCAACCCTCTCTGAATGGCTTTGCTTACATCTCAATGCTGGCCAATACTGGGATACTTTTCTACAAGACGAATTTAATTTATACAGTAAAGTCATTTCTAACGTTTCTAGCTACGGTTAGCTACCTCAGGGTGTAACGGACAACGGACAGCGCCTCACATCACCTTTACACTGATCTAGCGCTGTCACGACTTGTTTCTCAAGCTAGAAAGTGGGGCATAAAAATGAGCAGAACATTAGCAAAAAGAGTCCTGTGAGTGCAGACGATCCAACTCACCAGAATCCTAACTTTAAATGTTTTTGCAAGCCGGTTCCGAACTGAACCCCGTTCCGGATATAAACTCTACACTGTGAAAGCGCTTCCTCCTGAGAACATCAGCTCCGACCAATCAAGTCACTAGTTCTCTTCTGCACCGCCTCCGGTGACGTACTACGGAGCGTGTCTCTATTGGTCCACTTCAGGCAAACTGAGTGATCTGATTGGCTCAGAATCGCCACGTACTCAAGCCTATGCCAAGCGCACTAAACTTATGTGATTTGGTTTTTGCAATGTGTTTCAACCGGTTTTTAACTTCTCCACCATAATAAAATAATGAAAAGTATAACATTAATTACATGTTCACAGTTATGCAAATTATACATTTATAATAACAAAATTCAGCTGTCATTACCATCACACCACTTGTTGGCATGGCAGTTATCTTTTAGCTGAAAATATGAGTAAATTTAAGAATTACAAATAAAAAAGTGAAGTGAGATTATTTTTACTGTACATAATTTCCATGTATGTCTTACTACTTGCTCATTTTAGTTTAGAAATATCCAGTCTCACTGTATTTGCACACATTTTAAATACACACTCAATTAAAAAAAAGTTGGGACAGTATGTGAAATGCCAATAAATACAGAAAGCAATTGTTTTTAAATTCTGTTTGACCTGTATTAAATTGAAAATGGTACAAAAACACTATGATATGTTTTTTCCCCATGAACTTCATTGTTTTTTTTGTACATACATGCTCATTGTAAAGGACAGAGACAGAAGCATATTTACCACTTTGTTACATCACTTAAGTTTTTAACCACACTTAATAATCGTTCAGGGACTGAAAACACATAGAAGGCAGAAGTTTTTGCCATTCTTCTATTAAACAAGTCTTGCATTTGTTCCTGAAGCGACGGATGGTATTCAATGACATTTTTTCAAAGTAGTCCTGAGACCATACAATGATATCCATCACAGGAGCATGTACGTTTTTAATGTAGTGTCGTCTAAGGGGTCGAAAGTCATGGGCACTCATTTTCATTTTCACCGTTGTCCTTTATGCACAGAAGTTTCTCCAGATTTCCTGAATCTTTTGATGACATAATGCACTATAGAAGGTGAAATGCCTTGCAATATCTGGCTGAGGAACATTATTTTTAAACTGCTGGATTTTTTGCTATAGCATTTTTGGCAAAGTGATGAGCCTTAATCATTCTTGCTTGTAAAGCACGAGGCCTTTCCTGCATGCTATTTTTATATCCAAGCATGATTGCATCATCTGTTTAAGATGTTTTCTGAATATTTCATCTTTTTTCTAGTATAGGGCAGTCAAAGTATATATATACATTATATATATATATATATATATATATATATATATATATATATATATATACACACACCGATCAGGCATAACATTATGACCACCTCCTTGTTTCCATGCTCATTGTCCATTTTATCAGCTCCACTTACTATATAGGTGCCCTTTTACCCTGCAGCACTGCTGTGTCTGATCCACTCGTACCAGCACAACACACACTAACACACCACCACCACTGGTGGAGTTTTCAAACACTGTGCCCACTTACTGTCCAAACTCTTAGACACTCCTACCTTGTTGGTCCACTTTGTAGGTGTAAATGATAGCTCATACGTTGCTGCACAATTTGTGTAAGTCATCCTCTAGTTCTTCATCAGTGGACACGGGACGCCGTTGCCTGGATATTTTTGGTTGGTGGACAATTCTTAGTTCAGCAGTGACACTGAGGTGTTGAGGTGAGGTGATAAATTTGACAATGAGTGTAGAAGCAAGGAGGCGCTCCTAATGAACTGCTTGGTGCGTGTGTGACTTCACCATTTTTAAAACAATATATCTTTTGTTTCAGCAGTAATCACCAGATCTCTTCAGTTTCAATTTCTGCCACGGTGCCCTCATTCATAGACATTAATTTCATCGAAACTTGATTAGGCAAGGACAGAAATTCATGACTTGACTTTCATTTCCTCTATTTGGGTGCAGTGTTTCCTCCTTTGGGCCTACACACATCTCTATGATTATTCTCTTTTGCTACTCTCGTCAAGCTACTGTCTATTATTCAAGCATGATACCAAACAGTGCTAAGGGTTGTGCTGAATATCCAGATATTGTTTTGTCAAATGCATTCTGCACTCCTTTAGTTACTTGTACACGCTAAAAGTAGTACAGTACTCTTCCTCAGCAAGTTAGTCTTGTCTCAATGTCTCCCAAGACATTTGAATGAGAGAAGGCCTTTTACTCTATTGGAGAATTTATAATCACTGGCATGTTACAAAACACATGCATGTTTAATGTGCATTAAAGGAAACTTGTTTTACAAGATAAAGTTGAATAAAAAGGAACTCACTGTTCGTGTGTTTGTGGGAAAATCTCTGTAGTATAAAACAGACATCAGCAGAAGCTAAATAAGTAAATAAATAAATAAATAAACAAACAAACAGATGTTGGTAACCTACAAGGCATTTAGGAAGTCACACCCAGGCAGGCCCATTATGCTTCTTTGGGCTTCCAGAGAAAACATTAAAGCACAACCTCAATATACAACTACTGCACACAAAGTCTGAGGCAGCTTGAAGTCTTTTTTCACTAAGATGGAATAAGGTCATTAGAGATTGAAGAAAAAACTCAAACAACATGTTTCATAATAAATTTTTATATATGCACATATAAAATACAGGTAAACTGACACCGTGATCGTTCCCTGATGCTGTTTTCAGACACAAGTCACAAAATGCCTGGCCTTAAGACCTAGTTTGTGGGTTAGCCAACTTGTCTTCCTTTAAGTCCAGTTTTGTTTTTCGGGTCCCATGACCACATCAAGATGCTCATAGTCCATGTCAGGCAGCCTGTAGTTGTGACCCCTGCATGATGGGTGGGGCCGCAGGGCCAGTCACCTCTTTTCGTGGGGTCAATGAGGCAAAGAGGGTGTCCATAATTCCCAGTACCTGCAGAAGCTCCTGCTGAAGCTCTGCTTCACGACCCAGAAGCTCCATCAGACGCTGCAGTAGTCGCTCGACAACAGGGGACTGTGGGACCACCTGATGATACAGATCTAGACAGACAAAGCCTTGTTAAATTCAGGGGTCCAGAACAACAAAGAGTGGGTCCTATCAAGCCTCCTACCTCGTATCTACACTCACTGGCCATTTAAAGGAATGGATTGGTGAAACATCAGCAAAATTTTCCACTTACCCCAGATGTAATCCATCAGCCAAACCATGTTTGATATTCAAATTTTTCTTCTTTAGTTTAGCACAGAGGCTTCAAGAATTACATTGTTAACAAATACAAGTCAATAGTCACCAAAATAAAACACTTCTCTCAATTTGCTCAGATTGCATCCAGCTCTTCATTAAGGTCACTCAGACTTGGCAACATGGGTTAGAACACAACACACAACAAACAACAAAAAATACAGGCATATGGATCCTAGATTATGCTCACAATTTCTGTTTCTATTTATAAACATATCTTCGCTTTAAAAATTAAGATTAACTGTTATTTATGGACCAAATTAGTTCAAACTGCAGTCCCACAGAAGAATAAAAATAAAATTAAGTATTTAGGCCTTAGATATTTACAAGGCTTATGTTATGATCTATTTAAACCCAAGGTATTCATTGAGATATTACTAAGCTAAATATATACCAAATCGTATACAAATCCTTTAGAGTGTACACCTTCTTCCAGGAGGTGGCTGTCCCAAACCCAAACCCCCAAATTTCACCTTCAACTTTAAAAAAAAAAAATGCTGTCCTGTGTTTTCATGTCACCACTGAAATACACAGAGTTTGAAAATCATAGGCGGAACCCTATTTAAGCAACACCCCTGAATTTTAGAGGAGGAAGTGAGACTGCATCCCTGTCCCCCATGATCACATGGTGAGCAGTTTAATCCATTTGTTTTTTAATGTGTTTAAATTTGTTTTTTTAATTATGATTTTATATATACACAACTGTTCAACGCTGTGTTTGCAAGACCTGCACTGGGTACCGATTTTGAGTTATGCTCAAACTTAGCCAAAATTGTAACTGATGAAACACTTGGTAAAGTCTTGACAAAATAGAATATTCAGTCATTGGTTTTTTATACAATTAGGATACAAGATCACTCAAAGCAAAAGGAAAGTCAGTTAAAAGTCAAATGCATAGTGAACTCTGGCTTTGAACCAATTTGGTAGAATGATCCGTATAAAAACAAACACAAAGGAAATCACAAACATAATCTGTAGTGTCCATCTGCTTGTATGACATGTGCACACAAATAAGGAGTCAGATTCTGTGGATAAAATTGAATTCAGCCAAACACCTGTTATCTAAAGTGGCTGCCTGCAGTGTTTAGCTACCAAGAGAAGTTTTCTTCATTTTCATACTTCACAGTGAGTCATATTGTGTGAGACCTTGATGAAACCCTGGATGCGGTTTGAGGGTTTTTGGGATGTATTTATGAAAAAGATTTGGCTGACCACTAGCTTACTGTTTGAAAGCGACATTAGCCTTGTAGCACCAGTGCTGAACTAGAAGCAAAATTTGAATACCAAGCATGTCTTGGCTGATTGACTACATCTGAGGAACCTGGAACATTGTATAATTTGACTTTTTACTGAACAATCCCTTTAATCAGGTACACCTACTATATAGATGCACTCCATAGGTATACAGTTGCTATAGCCCATCAGTTGCTGCACAATTTCCTAGCCACTTTCATAAACTGACCACCTATCAAAGGGCTGGAGAATGACTAAGAAACTGCTTGAAAAAATATCAAAGTACACCTACATGGTGTACCAATGGTGTAGGTGTGTCAAATGACCAGTAAGTGTGCAATTGAATGAAATAGCAAGAGTAGTTATGGTGGGCACAGGAAGTTTTATACATAGACACGGCACTCAGACACAGAAAACAGGACACTCACCAATGACCATGTCCGCTACCATCAGCAACACGCGGGAGAACCGTGTATCTGTCATGTGCCTGAAGGAGCAGGTCATTAGTTTATTACTGTGACCAAGTATTGCACCACATTTAGAGAAACACAGAGGATGAATACAGTATTGATATGAATATACTCATGTGTCATTTCCCTTGCATGGATGTGGTTGTGTGTGCATACACGTACTTGATGAGGAAATTGAGCAGTATGGTTAAACTCTGCTCATCTCGTCCCGCAAGAGCGTTCTTCAGTGTTCCTCTGCGGTTCAGCTCCATCATCACTGCTACCGTCACTTCGGGTTTACTGAACCGTCTCCATGTCTGGAAACACAACATTCTTATCATCTTTGATTCCCTTACTTCATCAAACCTCACAATTAATCACTGGGTTTTTTAAAATATTAATCTCACTGCTCATAAGATTCAAAGTGAGTCATATGCCATATTCATCCAAACGTAAAAACTGTAATTACAGACATTTTAAAGTTCACAAAAAAGCCCAAACACAATTTGGCCAGATAGCATTTCCATCAAAGGCATTAAGAAGCATCTGAAAACTTTGTTACTGGGGCCAAAGTGCAATGTTTGTTGTGGGCCGAGGGCCAACAAAACAATATACAAATACGGGTAGGTTTCAAATAACATTTTTAAAAAATTTCACATTACACTATATTTTGTTACTACAATTTGGAACTCTGCAGTGATTAAAGCAAAAGAGGAGAGGCCTTTTTTCATGCTATGTGCTTCAGCACTCATGGGCCCCACTCTGTGAGTTTGCGTGGTCTACCGCTTTGTGGCTGAGCTGTTGTTGCTCCTAGATACTTTCAGTTCACATTTATAGCACATATAAACAGGGCAGAAACTTCTCTAACTGACTTGTAGCAAAGGTGGCATCCTGTGACAGTGCCATATTTAAAGCCACTAAGCTCTGCAGTATTACACATTCTACTGCCAGTGTTTGTCTACGGAGAATGTATGGCCATATGCTTGATTTTGATTTGATTTGATTTGATTTACACATCTGTGAGCAATAGGTGTGGCTGAAACACTTGAACTCCATAAATAGGAGGGGTGTCCAAATACTTTTGTCCATATAGTGCACTTCATGAATACAATTGAAAAGGAAAATATGAATTTAAGTTATATAGAGTACCAAAATATATTTGTTGTCACATTTGGTGAGGTAACCTTTGAGGGTTAGGATAACTTAATTTTGTGAGGGGCAAAATCAAATGTCTTCTTGTGGGCCACATTTTGGGCAGCCCTACACTAGACAAATAACTAGGATTGAGAGCACAGTGTGTATGTGTTTTTCATGTGCATGTACTTGCCTCTAGTGCTGTATCTAGTGCTTTAGACACCTGGAAGCTCTTCAGCTGTCTATCATGTTTCTGTAGATGCTGTTTGACTGTTTTACTGACCAAGAAATCGTCCTGAGAGGTGATGAGTGGGAGAGAAAAGAAAAGTCACTCAAAAGTAGTGCATTTTTAAATCACAAAAACAGTATGACAGTCTGGACACTGAGCACGAATCCAATCACAGTACCTGTTTAGGGATGTAGTTTTTCCCCTTGATGAACACCCGATATGCTGGACTACGCCTCCTTTTACCAAGTACTTCCTGTTTGTCTTCGGTGTGTTTCCTGTGTCTGACACTTAACACACCATTTGTCATCCCAACAGCAATCACCTTATCATCAGGCTAGAAGCACACACACGAAAACTTCATTAGTGACTATAAAGACAGTCTTTAAGCTGCACCAATTATTGTAAGCTTAGCTTGTGGAGTTGTTTGAGTATTCACAGCGCATTACTTACCGCAACAGCCAGGCTAAGGATGGAAGTTGCATAGTCAAAGTTATGAACAACTTTGTAAGAGGAATTATAGACCTTCACATGCCTGTACAAAAGAAAAAATGAGGCAAAAGTTTCAGTGGTCTGCTTTGTTAGTAACGCTATGTTTATATTAGTACTATAATTACCACTATTTATCAATCAAAGACAATTATGATGAATTAAACAAACAAACAAGCTGCTCTACAGAGCAAGATGTGAGCAAAACGCACCTGTCAAGTGAGCCTGTGAGTAGTTTGTTGTCTGTGGTGCTTAGACACGCACATGTGACTGTTTTATGATGATTCTTCAGAGAAACAAGCTGCTGTCCTCCTTTCAACAAGTCCCAAACTTTCACATACCGTCCTCCTGTTCAAGACATGAGCCACATGCACTACTATGACTACAGGCACAGAGCACAGTCTCCAGGGCGCAGCCAGAAAACACCAATGAATTGTTTTATTGTCATATCATCTGCTGTGCTGTTGCAGAGTACAGTGGTCAGTTATGATTTAAAGCGCTACAGGAAGCCATAAGTAAATATGAAATTAAGCATGTTGAATGTATGTGTCTGTGTGTCTGCCCTGTAATGGACTGGAGACCTGTCCAGGGTGTTTCCTGCCTTCCAAGCCAATGACCACTGGGATAGGCTCCAGTACCCCCCACGACCCAGGGGGATAAGTGGCTTAGATAGTGTGTGTGTGTGTGTGTGTGTGTGTGTATGTATATGTGTGAGTGATTACCTGTGGACACCAACAGGGCTTCTGAAGGGTAAAGCAGAACACTCTCCACAGGATGACCATGTTGCATGGTCATTACACTGCCTCCTACTCGCACATCAAACAATTTCACCGTGTGGTCATAAGAACCTGTTATGGAGAACAACAAAAAGCAACATAGATCAAACATTTAAAGACAAATATATGCAAAATACTTAATACTTATGTTTCAACATCTTCGCAAGTTTGCAACAGTCTTAAAATGTAGAGAACTTCAAGAGCATGTTCTCATTTGGTAGGTTTGGTTTGACTGAAATGAACCCTGGTGTGAATGCTCTAATAGTGTGGTTTGTTGGAACAAGTGAACATTGCCATTAGAACCCTGGTGTGCACAAAATAAGCATAGAAGGTCGGTCTCTACATTTAAATGGACCAGAATGAACTGCCATCTCTTCTCCACACACCCGCCTTTGTTTCTACAACAGATGAATTTCTGATGCTGTTTTGATACATGGATGCCTTTATCATCTTTTCATGAACCCTGAATTGCTAATTATAGAATGGAAAGTTTTGGTTTTAAAACGAGGTAGAGGCACCTTTGAAATCATTGTAAAATACTTGACATACACAGATCAATTACATTATACATTATTTGCGCACATCCTAAGACGCTTGTAGCAGTGGTTTTTCACAGTGATTTCCCCGACTTGGCTTTGTGGGAAACCATGTTAACGCAGAACTTCTCATGACATATTGCATTAGGTTATCACAAGCCACAGATAAAAGAGGATATAGATAAGACCTATAAGCTCAGTTAAGCCAGATAACACCTTATTGAATATCACTGCAGTTATTGTCAGAAATTACACAAGAGCACTATCAGATTCTAGCCAATGATAGAGTTGTTTTTCATAACAACTGTCTCCTTCCGTTGTGCACCGGTTTCTAAGTAACGATGTTTCTACTGTGAGGGCAGAACAATTATTCAAATTAGCCAGAAACAAACAGAATGCAATTCAGCAAACAAGATGGGCTGTGAAATGCTTTACAGACTGACTGGAACGAAAAGATCAGGTTAATCTTGGAAGTACTGAAGCATTGAAAAAGCTGATCTTAACCTAAAAGTTAAACCTTTTTATATGTGACAGTGTGGTAAAATTGGTTTTATATTGGAGATTTATTGGATATTCAACTTTCTCTGCTGTAACGTACATCCTACCAATGCTGGGAGCATGAAGACTAGCATGAGATTCCTCCCAGTCGTGTCAAGCCAATGCATTTTTGGCTAGCACTGTGCTGAGGGATGGCAGAGAGGGAGGGCCATCGTACCCAACCATAGAGAGCAAGACCAATTCTACTCTTTTGGACTCCCGGCCACGGATGGCAGTGACATCACTGGGAATCAAACTTACGATTTTGATTTTCTTTTGACTAAAGCGTTGGTGATCCGCAATTTTGTTCAGTGAAATTTAACGAAAGACATTTTTAAAAATATTTTTGGGTGTAATGTATTCTGTGTTTTAGGAGTGAGAAAATGTAGTTTGATCATTTTTGGACATTTATTTCTGAGAAATCAAGAAAGAAGGTATATTCAGGTAATGCACAGTATAAAACTTTACTGCGCTACCCGTAACCCAAACAGATGCAGCTTTTTTTCCCTGAAGAAATTGCTGATATTAAAGCAAAGGCTTTAATACAAGCTATTAAAGAACAGAACTGCTGTTTAAAAGCAACAGAACCCTCAAGTTAATTTATATATTTAGAATTTATAAATAATATCATGCACCTACGACCAAATTATATCCATGATGTTAGATGTAATAACACACTGCCCTTTTGTTCAAATGCTTAAATGTGCTTCACAAAATCTGTCCGATCACTTGTGATTCTTGTTTCCATCTTTAGTATGACGTCAAATAAGTGAGTGCCAATGCTAAGCAAACCAGAACTGAAATGCAACAATGTACCATTGTATGCTTTGGTCCAGACTGAGGGAACCAAACTACAAATGTAAATGCACCCTAAATAAAACATTTTCAAAACAATTACCAGTAACATCAACATGACATATAAATAAGTGAGAATGATAGTGTAGGTGAGGTGTAGTGAGGTGTAGCAGAAATACCTGTGACATAGAGATCTGGGTTGAGTTTGCTGGCAGCAGCAGCTCTGATGTAGTCAGTGTGTTCAGTGTAAGAGTTCATCTCGGTGCCACTGGCCACGTCCCACACACGACACGACAAATCATCAGAGCCAGACAACACCCGATAGCCATCAGAGAGGAATGACGTCACATGCACCGCCCTGAGCAGAAGAGACACCCACAACATTGTCAACAGTCAGGTGTAATAACTGCCATCTCACATCTGAATTTTTCTCTACAGTAAAACAAACACCTCTCATCTTCTCATGTTCTCTCTCTCTCTCTCTCTCTCACACACGCACACACACTCTCACTCAAACATACTTAGAGTGCCCTGTAAACTGTCGGAGAGCTACACGGCCGCCAGTGTCAAAGAGTCGGATGAGCCCCTCTTCACTCCCTGCTACTAGCAGCTTTCCATCACCACGGAAACTTCCTCCATATGCTGTGTCATGGAAACGAGTGAAAGTCCGCACGGGTTCCAGTGAGTGAGGTCCGTACACCTGGATCTGACAGAAAATACATTTGAGAGCAAAAGGGCTGTTAAGATTTTCCATCTTCTTTCCTTTAATTGCTTCCAATTAAAGGCCATAATCAAGTATTAAGTAAGTTTTTGTTAAGTGCTTCAACAGTGGTTTTGCACGTCTCTCCGTTTCTAATCTATGTTCAGGGCACATGCAAGTGGCAGGCTTGACCGTCATCCAACACATATTCAATACTGCAAAGATCAGTTGTTTATGTATTGGATGAGGTCAAGCCAGCACAAATGTAAGAGAGTTAGTTAGGGGTGCATGTGAATGCACTTAAATGCTCTTCCCCTTTATTAGATGAGTAAAATTAGTATGAAGTCGTATTCACTGCCTGACACAACTAGCAGCCCTCTGTAACAGTCATGTCTGACTGACAGCTAAACTGTCAATGTGACCAGGTGAATGCTGTAGACCATGGTTTCCAAATCCCAGTCCTGGTGAACCCACACTATGCACACTTTGACTTAATTCTTTAACAAATTAACAAGCTCCTCATGGACTGGGTCAGGTGTGTAGAGTAGGGGAAAACACAAAAAGTGCAGATCATGGGGTCACCAGGATTGGGAACCCCTGATATGTTAGTATGATCTTATTTTTAATCAAGGTTTAGGTTATCTTCATAACGGAAACCGTTCTTTTTAATCATTCCTGTTTAAAGTATAGGAGAAGGACAGACTGACTGACTTACTCTGGTGGAGGCTGTGACTACGTAATTGTGAGGTGGCAGCGGAGAAAACTCAATTTTTGTTACAGCGGCGAACTCTTTTATCTGCACAGGAGCCTGAGAAGGAGAAAACGTATTAAACATCTTATTACAGAAATTACTCTGTTATTACAGAAATTAAAAACATTTCTCATGAATACCTTGTAGTTTTTCCAGTACAGCGTGTCCTCAGTCACCCTTTCTCCTAGTTTTGGATACGTCTGGACTTTAACAGGTTTAAACGAAGCCATCTCTGCTGACTTCTGTCTTTTAGAGACCTAAATGAATCTATGAAAGAGCACAGGACATGTAATTAATCACAATCCACCACAGACAGATGACTAAAAAGCCATACTGCAAAACAGAACTTTAATAATGGACTAATAGATGAACTGGAGGCTGCCAGATGTTCTAACAATTTGTCCTACCAATTTCTTGTGGTCATTACTACTACTAGATTATTATAGTAACCTTGTTTTTTTAGCATATAATTGTGTTTTTAATGTTATTTCAGCCTTACTTTGGGTGTACTATAAGTGTATATCTGATATGGTGTTTTGGGCGATCAAAAACAAATCAAATCAAAACAAAATATATGTAGGGAGCTACATTTAATATATAAAGTACTACGCTAGAACTATTTGACAAGATGGCACTGAAACAGCTGTAAAACAGTATATAACAGTAAAACAAACACAACTATGAACATGTACAGATGAACCAATGTGTGGCCACAGTGAGACTAAGAACATCACCAGTGTTCTGACAATTTGTCCCACCCATCAAGTGGTCCTAGTGAGCATGCACATATCATTAGTACATCAGAATAACTTAATGCTTTAAAGCTTTTACTGTGTTTTAAATGTTATTTGAATATAGAGTCAGCTTAATATTACTACTTGCCTCTGATGAGATGTCTTAGGCTATCAAAATATCATAATTAGTCTTTTAATGCTGGTAACGTTTCCTAACAGGGTGATTTAGACTGTTAAATATCCCACCTGTACATTACAATGCTGGTAGCATTTTTCGATACTGTGATTTTGCTATTAAAATATATAAAGTAAAGGGAATGGTTCTATTCAGAACTATGAGTTCTATATGGAACCATTTCAAGCTTACATGGATCTCTGAATAGTGAAATGGTTCTTCAGATTGATAGAGAATGTGTTGAGTAAGTTCTACATAAAACATTTTTAAGTATGGTTCTATATAGCAGCCAAAATGGTTCTGCTATGGGTAGTTACGATGGCAAGCTTGCAACAATAGAAGAACTCTTTTTGGTGCTGTATAGAGCCATTTCCAAAAATGTGCTTATATAGAACCATATACAACATAGAACATAGCCCTATATAGAACTCATTGTTCTAAACAGAACCATTCCCTCTACTAACTAAAGAACCTTAAAAAACAGAGTATGTCCAGTTTATGTGGAGCGGTACCTTTAACGTCAGGACATTTTAACAAGGCAGCAGAATTCGTCAGAACACCGGCCCAAATAACACAATGAGAAGTTCAGTTTCAGCCAAAACGAGTAGAATATGAACGCCTTGTCGGCCGAGAATCGGTACATGTTTCCCTGTTATAAACAGCGCTGTCGTCTGTTCAAATAATCGCCACATTTCTGATTATTATGGTTCCGCGAGCGACTGACTGACTTTTACTGATCCATCTTTTAAAAACATGTCGAGGAGGAATACATGAAAGGAAAATGTACCAGAGTAGTCCTGCCGAAGTGTTGTCTCCTGATGCAAACTAGGTTGAATTGAACTTTTGGATGTTTTTTTTATTTTAGCTGCTAACTGTGCAAAGAAATCACGTTGTTTCTACGGCCACACGGGTGCCGCCATATTGTATAGGCTACTTCCGTTTTGTAGAAACTTTATTGAACAGCTCGAGTCCGTAGACGGCTACTAAAATCATACGGAGTGGAAATGCGCTGATCTTCAGCTCATACACCATCACTGTGCACTGATACGAATTATTTGAAGATCAGCGAATGGCCCTGACTCTAGACAGCGTTCTTTACTCGAAAGCACAAACAACTTCTAAGAAAACGTCTTAAGTTTTTTATCACACAAAAATTACACAGGGTGTTTTTCTCGCTTCTACGTGTCCTCGCAGAAAGAGCGTGCCTTGGCCAAATTTAGGTCATCATTAAACCATACCGCTTATTTCGTTTCTCCAAAACTTTGACTCAAATTCTCCTTTTTACACACATGACACAGAAACCACAGATTTTTAAGTACACAGTAGAACCATCATTCCTTAGAAATTGAAGGTGCCCTTTAGTAATCTAATCTGAAGTTCCTGTTTTTTTTCGCATATCACTAATTGTTTGAAGACTGCTCAAAACCCTGGAACCATACAAGGGGGCTTTCCCACTAGTACTTGAGTATGTTGAATACTCTCGTTGACATTATTATAATGCCCAAATGTGTTTGAGAAACTAGGCCTGGATTTGCAAGCCCACCACATATTCTGATTCTTTGTGAATTCATACAGCTCCAAATGCTCATAATGTAGCTCAAAATGAAACCAACCTGACCTTGCTCTCTGGTGCCATTTAGATGAAGATAGATCATCTTTTGGGTCTGGGCTTATCTCAAGGTTTCTTCCTCTTTCCAATTCAAGGAGATTTTCCTCATCACTGTCATCTTCAGCTTACTCACTAGGGATCTGGCCCTGGATGTCCTAGAAAACGAAACATGCATGCAAATAGACTCGATGGCAGTTTACTTCACTGACCACAACAAAGCTTTAAACAGAGAAGATTGTGTACCTGATTTATTTTTTTTAACTTAAAAAGTCATTGATTTGCCTGTCTTAAAGTTACTGTGTGTTAGCAGGGTTAAAAATAAAGTATAAACCGTGGTGAGAAACAGGTTAACACAGAGTTAAACATACAGTACAATCATAATCTTAATTTCGTCTTTCTTTTTTTAGGGGCTGGGCTGACCACACATACAAGAGGCTCCTCAGTCCACTATTAAAGGATTTTTTACACAATTTTCCACTTACTCCAGATGTAGTTGATCAGCGAAGGGGTGGACACACACCTTCACATACACACACACAAACCTGACACACCACTAACTTCCCCACGCACACACCTACACATACACACCTGATACACCACTCCCTCCACTACACACATCATGTTTAGTTTCCAAATTTCACTTCTTTGCTTCTTCTTGATAAATATAAACTCAAATCTCTGTAAATGCATTACCAAAACCTCTCTCAACCTGCTCAAACCACATCCAGCTTTATTAGAATGTGCAGACTTGTTGATGCGGTTTAGGTCAAAGTTTAACTTGTGAAATATAAACATGAACAAAAATTTTGACTCTCCAGCTCTCTTCAGTCAAGTGTCACACTGACATAATGACTGTAGATTACACTTGGGATTTGTTTCTATTCATGAACTTATATCTTCAGTTGGAAAACTCAAGATGAAAAAGTTATGTATAAGAAAAAACAGAAATTGTGAAAGTAATGTTTAATATCCAGTTCTTGCAGGATGTGCATGCACAGTGAAGTTTTGCTCATTTTTATACTTTACAGTAAGTGATACTGTGTCTTAAATCACATCAATACATCTGCACAACCCTGATAAAAAGCTGGATGCAGTTTGAGTGAGACATTTTGGGGCTGTATTAACGGAGAAGATTTGGGTGACTATTGACTTCTAGTGTTTGTTAGCAACATTACCCTTGTAGCTTCCACACTAAAATAACCTGCAGATTTCGGACACCAAATATGTCTTGGCTGATATGGGGAAAACTGGAAAATTGTGTAAATTAGATTTTTTTGCCTAACCATTCCTTAAAAATAGCGGATTACTAACCACACACAAAGCCATTCAGTGTGTTTTCTGTAAGATTAAAGAAAAACACAAAGCCTGTCTTTCTTTACTAGTGCTTCTTGTTAAACCATAATGATGGATTTATATAATAAATGAATCACAGCCTTACGTTTCTCAACATGACAAAAAAGAATTAGACATTTGATTTTTATTATTGTATTTTCTTCTGGTAGAGCCGGGCACAGCTGTCACAACCAGTTGAGGAGGTAGCCGGAGGCAAGGACGCTCTAAATACTCCAAAGTTAAAAAAATAAATAAATAAAACAAAAAAAAATTAACAAGCTAGGCTAGCTAGCTACAGAGTGAACCTAATTTACTTATGCTTTCAACATTGCAGTCTTAAAAAAGATCTTCAAGGGTTTTTACCAAAGAAAATGGTTGAATATAGAACCTTGAACACTTAAAGAACCCTTTGCATGATTAAAGGGTACTTTGCATCATGAAGGCGTTCTTCAGATTGATAGAGAATGTGCTGTAAATGGCACTATATAGAATCTTTTTGAAAATGTTCTATATAGCACCCAAAAGGGTTCTTCTATTACTACAAGCTTGACATTGTAACAATATATTGACGCAAGGCTAATTTCACTGATCCGCTAGGTTCTGTTTTGTAGCAGTTACTGATGAATGAAATGAGGCACTGAGTGGTGGGCAGGTGTCCCCATCATCCCCAGTGTAAATGATGCCTGTGTACAGATTAAGATGTAACAGAGTACAAGTACTGAGAATATGTATCCAGAATACAGAAACTAAGTGTCGTATTCAGTCCGAGTTACTTCTAAAAGAATCTAAAAAATACATACCATCTTTAGAAGAAACAGCATCAATGCTTGTTTACTGACTATTCTTAAGGCATGTAGCAAACATGCTCATTAGACAAACACTAAAGAGGACATCAATTAACAGCTTCTTTACAAACTAAAGTTCCTATTAAAGCCTGAGTAGACTAATAAATCAATGTGATGATCAGTTATTAACCCCTCACCAAGCCATGGGCCTGCTGACAGGCCCAAAGTTTTATTACTCACTTTTATAACCTTTGAAAAGCTCCATTAGTTTGCACTGAAGTCCCTCTAATTAATGAATAATCAGTCTTCGTATGTAATAGGCCTGGAATGTTAAGTGGTTAACCTCAGCATTACTGAGCTCTTTTGAGGGATGGTCAAACGGTCAGTAGTGAACATGTTTGTGGGTGATAAGTTTAGCATCTGTGTTCTACTGGACTCCCACTTGTGGAATTGTGGGAGCAGCAGTGGACTGAAGCAAGCAATTATGGGGAAAAACTCCTTCAATGATAAGTGATTTTTCATGAAATGTATTTTGAGAAACAGAATAATTACATTAATAAAACTGACAACCAGTAACAGTGAGAAACTGTGTGAATTAAAAAAAAAGATTTCCAATGTGCCATTTCAAGATTTGGAATACATTCCAAATGTATTGGAATACATTACTGAATATATTTAGAACAGTGTATTCAGTATTCAGCCATCACTACTTCTTAAAGTATTTTGCCCAACCCTGCCTGTATATGGTAGAAAGCAAAGACAAAGAACTTTGTCTAGTTTGCTGCTTCAGAACAAAGAGACCCTGTGATGATTGAGTGAGGTATGGATTCTGCAGTGTCCTAGATCAGTGGTACTTGATTTGGATCCACCCAACACAGTTTGGGACGTTTTCCTGCACTAACAAATCTAATAAAACCTGCACTGTAAAATGTAACAACTGCACTTTTTTTGGTTTACTTTTCTCATCTGGTAAACTTACAAATCTAGTAACGTTTCTTGTCTAATCCTTAGATACTTAAGTAAATCTATCAGATCAGTTCATTTGGGTAAGTCTTACAGACTAAAGAGTCTTTAGCCCAAACAGCTTCTTAGCATTCGTAGCAGTTTTGTTGGTTTCTGTTAACTAACAGTGTGTCATAACACATTCTCATGCTAAAATATTACAATAGATTCATGTTACATGTTTTTGTTATTCTCACCATAATGGTGTTTTGTGCTCAGGTTTATCAGTTCACACTATAGCCAGGAACACTCAGTTGGTGAATACCAGCCCCAAGCAGTTTCTAAACAGAATGGCAAAGAAAGATGCATAAAGCCAGTTGAGATTTCAGAAATTGGAGCCTCTTGTATTATTTATTTCTTCATTACAGTCTGAAGAGATGGATAAGACTGTAAGCAGCAAGTGGATATGTAGCTGTTTGTTCATTACTGTATGAAACAATCCATTTAAAATAATACATAGCTGATACCAGTGCATTCCACACCCTATTTGCAGCAAAGTGCGATTAAATGAGAGGCTAACCTAACTAGGCTGATTCAAGTGAACTATATTGAGAGAAAACTTTAAAAAGTAGAGTACTGCCAGCTTAACTGAAACTATTTAAAATGATTGGGCTGTTTAGGTTAACCTCACTCACTGTAGATGTGTGGATCACTGAAAAATAGAAAATACGCCTAACTCAAATATAAAGTTAGTAAATGTTGAACTTATTAAGTAACTTTATTTTGAAAGTAAGTAAATAAGTAGTAAGTTTGCATGTTTTTTAAGTCAACCTATTTAGGTTTACAATGTGGTAATTAACTGATGAGTTTAATCAGGTTTGAGCAGAGAAATCACAGAAGTAGGCCAGAGAGGTGCACATTTTGATTTATAATAAATCATTTAAAAAATATTTGTGCACACTAAATTAATTTCATTTTCATACAAGCACCCTACAATTCTCTGCTACTTTGTTTTGAGCACCCATTGTTTGTGGACAATTCAACAGAACTTGGCAAGTGCAATTGTTACAGCTTACCCTACACTGTTAGAAATAAAGGTTCTTTGCAGAAACATTCTTTGTTCATCAAGGTACAAACACTGTAAATGTACCCTGAAAGGTACAACAGTGGTTTTAAGGTCCAATTTTGTACCCCAGGTGAAAACATATTTGTATCTTTTCATAACGTAATGTTTTAAAACAGAACAATAAAATAAAAAGTGTGGAGACAAGACGGGGTTTGTGGAGTCAGTACAACTTAGAAAATATCACTTCAATGGATTTTGGCACAATTATGTCCCCTGACCAAAGGTACTTAGATGTCCCCTTGAGAGAACCACCCCAGTGACAAGAGGGGTTCTGTCGCAGTGATGTACCTTTTTTCTGAGAGTGTACTCAGAAGTTGGGTAAACTTGCTAAAGGAGTCCCATAAGTTGACACAAACACAGTTAATTCAATGATGTTTTATGTTGTTAGAACCAGATGAAGTAGATCAGTAATCAGCACAAACTAAATAAAAATCAGTAGTTTTACTTTTTTTTTGTAGTGATTGTCTCTTTGTTTCATTGCATGGTTTAGTTCAAACCTAATCCTGCTGTTTGGAGGCTTTATCAAGGCCAGCTCTCACTGTGAAATGAAAAGAGAGAGTGATTAAAGTAATGATGTGTCATGAAAAAAGTTTTTCCCTCTTCCTGATTTCCTCTAATAATTTTTCACAGTATCTGCTTTTAGACTTGAAACAAATAATCCAATATTGGACAAAGATAACCCTACCAAACAAAGCACATCTCTTGAATGTTTAAGAAGTATAGTTATCCAACACCAATGTGAAAAACCTGAGCAATAAATGAACCAAATTCAGTTGATAATGAAATTCAGCTGATTGAACACAGCCAGGCTTAAAACTGGCCAGCATAGACCAGTGTAAACCTCACTCATATTGAAGTTTACCATCAAAGTGATATTGCTGCTATAAAGTTTTTACAAGCACATTAGGCCATGGTCAAAAGAATATCCAAATGAAATGAGGAGAAGGAAGCGGTTGAAATATCTCAGTCTGGAAAGGATTCCAAAAACATATTTAAGGTTCTAGGACATCACCAAACCTCAGTGAGAGCGATTACTACAAACTGAGAACCCTAGGAACACTGCTGATTCTTCTTAGTAGTGTCTGGCCTACCAAAAGTCCCCATAGGGCAAAGTGGAAATCATCTAGGAAGTCATCAAAGTTCCAAGAGAGCATTCAAGGAACTGCAGGTCTCTCTGGCACTCAACTAAGGTTCACGATTCCAGAGTAAGAAAGGGACTGGACAAAAAAGGCATTCGTGGAAGAGCAGCAAGGCAGAGAACATTGTCAACAAAGAAACCTCAATTCTCACATTTGCACAAAAAAGACAGCCGGAGAATCTCTAAGCTATTCAGGGTATGTTTCACTGATTTTTGGACAACATACGTGCCTTTATATCTGCCATAGAGCAAAACACAAAATCCACATCTGAATGAAAAATGAAACAAAATGTTTTATTTTAACTGAGCAATGTTCAAATCCTTAGTTGAAAACCTACCAATAAGGCAGTTCTGGCCTTATATTCCACCACAGCAAAGTGAAAGTCTGATTATAGGAAATTATAGGAAATGCTGATTGGATTTATTGCTGCTAAAGGTCATGAAACAAGTTATTAATTTTAAGGAGGCAGTAACTTTTTCACGTGATTCACATCATGGATATCTTGGCTCCTGAAATCAACAAAATAATAATTTACATATTGTAAAAAAGTTCACTGTCACAATAGAAAAAAATTGGTGTACTGTGAATTTTGTGACTTACACACACAACTCAGTAAACAAAAACACTTAGGATGAAAAAAGTTACGTTCATGGTACAAAATCATTATTTATAATGAATCTTGAGACATAGCTGTCCAACTGCTGTGAAAATTCATAGATGATGATCTTATGGGAATACAAAAGGGTGACCTAAAGCACGTTCTACTTAAACATGTTTAACCCCTTGGCCACAGCGCACCAGCAGGCCCAATGTTTTATTACATACCTCTACAATGTAAGAATAGCCCAGCCAGTTTGCACTAAAGTGTCTCTGATTACTGAATAAAAAGCCTTAGTATGTAATAAGCCAGAGATTTTAAGGGGTTAAAGAAGCTCCACAAGAAGAAACTGAGAGAAATGGTTGACTCAAAGCATATGTGTTTATTAATAAAATTAATGCCAAAAAGCTAATATATTGTTACATATTATTTTTCTTTTTTATCATTTGAACACAGTAGCTGCCCTTTACATTGTGTGAACATTTCAGAATGAATGGACCAATGAGAATGCTCAAAAATGGCTTGGAATAAAACCTTTTTTGACAGAGATGACATGTTTCAATTGTGCTTATTCATTTCTGATCCGGAAAATCACGTATTTACGATCTTAGTTTTTTAAACAATAATAGGACTGAGTATATCTTTCGTTAGTATTCACAGAGGGTCTATGTGCTGTTCGGTAAAGTTTTAGATTTAGACCAGGCAGGGAGAGGTGCCTTTTCTAATGAAATATGTTATTGTCCCAAAAATGATGGAAGATCCCTTCAACGTAACACTAATGATTTTGCTGTATGTTTGTGCGTTTGACCTCGATAGGGATCTGCCAAAATGATGTAAGTGAGGGTTAATAAAGGGTCTTCTGTATTCTTCAGGTACACTCGCTCTCACATCCAGTCACACGAATCAATATGTCGATTCTCATGGACAATGGGCCCGTTAACACACCTTTCAGCCAATGGTACAGCTGGAAAGTCCATTGGGGCTGGGTCCCCCCCCCGTCTTTATGCTTAAATTAGGGCCTCGGCTCATTTGCAAAGCAAAGTCAGTGTGGCGGAAATACATACACTGTATCTACCACAGTTTATCACTGTCCTTATCACCTCTCACCATCTTCTGTTAGGTTTCTTTCATACATATATTTAAAGAACATAGAGGGGAAAAGCGCAGACGTGAGATAAACGAACAGAGGAACTGTCCCACACACATTCAACGTACGCTTAATTGGAATTCCTCTTTAGCAGGGGAAAGACTAACCTTCTTGCTAACACTTTTTAGAGAAAAAAAAAGAGAAGATTTCAGTGGTTCAAGTTGTTTCATGAAAGACTGAATGGCCACAGGCTATTGTGTAGGCTAAGTAAATGATTAACAACCCAAAAAAATAAGTCTCCAAACCTCAATAAGCACTTGAAATGCTATTTTGTGCATTCTCTGTCTCCTCATCTCTGTTTTTTCTTTTTTTTTGGTCATGTTCTCATTTCTTCATTCTTCACATTTGCTGAGCACTAATGGAGTGTGTGTAAGTGCTCTGCTGTGTCTTGTATTTGATATTGAGATCTTCATTATTTTTTTCACAGAACTTAGAGGGAAGCTACTTGTTCCTCTGAAACCACATGAAAAGAGCCATTCACCATTTTACTGGGGAATAAGATGAAGAAATAAGGAAAGCATCAAAACAAAGACACAAAAGACCAAGAAAAAAGGAATGATTAATAATGAAAATGGAGAAATGCTGTAGAATTGAAAGAATTAAAACAATAAAGACTTTTTTTTAACACAAAATAGCCAACAGTGCAGCTCATGAGAGCGACATGCTGCGTCCAGTGCACGTGGACACGCTGAGGACATTTTCTTGTAACTTTCAGAAACACATCGAGCGAAACAGACTCTCGCGGCTTTCGTTCCACGTGCTGAAAAGTCATCGAGTTTCTGCGTATAGTTTTTATTAAGGGTTATTAGGGCGCTGAGTGTTAGCGCTTATGTCATCGCACACGGGGAAATCAGCGCAGCCCCCGCGCTGGGGGAGGTGTGGAGGTGTGGAAGTGAGGAGCTTTTGGGGCATAAAAGGCTCCACTCGGTTCGCTGGACAGCAGACCAGCACGCGCACACACATAGATACAGACGCGCACACAACAGTTTATCTACTGCAACGGAGAACAAGGTAAGAGTGAAGAGATTACACAGATTTCACTGTACGCTCTCTATAAAAGATTGTATTACAAATCTCATAACCCTGTGTTTTATATCTTACATTACGTTATAATTACAGTAGTAATTACATAGGACTACTGTAAATATACTGTAAATATGTGTGTGTATATATACATATATATATATATATATATATACATATATATATATATATATGTGTAAGCTATTTATCTCCACAGTAAGCAACGTTTACCAGTAATTCTATGTATGACAGTGTTTTCGCCTAACCATTTCCAAACCTCTCCTCGAGGAAACCTAGTATTATTTGTATCATTCAATAGTTGCCTTAGTAATTAATGTTTATGTTAAATAATTATGTTAAATTTGCAGCTGCTCGTGCTGCTGAGAGAATTGAACAAATCTATGTGATGGCTGGGGGCACTGAGGAGACCAAACTTGTCTACTTCTGACATTGTGAAAAATATCAATTACATTTTCGAAAAGAAGAAATTGATGTTACTTTTTACCTCATCAATATTAGTTTGCATTCGTTCTAATGTTAGATTTTTACGAGCAGCAAAAACACACTTGCTGTTGAGATAAATGGTTGTTTAGGTGTCTAAGGTGTCTTATGCACTTTATATGTTATATTCTATATTCTATAATATTATTATACTGCATATCACATTACTATTAGACGTAATTATTATACTGCTTTTACCCTTTCTCTCTCTGCTCTCCTCTGCCCCACAATTTCTAATCCCTATCTTTATTCTCTAGATGGGCACTGTAATGAGGATAGTCTGTTTTCTCCTCTTCTGCATCACAAGAGTGTCAGCTGTGGACACATTCCCTGAAAAAAGTAAGAATATGTGCCACACACTCATATCAGCACAGTAAAAATCAGCTTCCTGTAGCAGTACGCTCATATTGTCTTTATGTCTGCATTTGTGTTCCTGTGTGCAGTTGCATTAGGTCGAATTGCTGGAAATGTTACTCTGAGATGTGACACTGCTAAACAGCATGTAACATGGAAGCATGACTCTGAAGATATAGAGCCATCAGAACTAGCTGAGCTTAAAGACAAACAACTGATCCTTCATGACTTCCAAGAGGACCAAATGGGGAACTACACCTGCTGGAGTGAGGGTGAACTCGTAGACTACACCTACATCCTGCTTGATGAGTCTTGGAAATTTACCGGTGAGAAAGAGTGGCTTGTCACCCTTGACCAACACACAGTTTACATCATGAAAAACCTGATGACATACATGAGATATTATTAATAATGACCACAGTCTGGGGTGTCAGATCTACCCGTAACAGCGGTGTTGCAGTAAGCCAGTAAAACAGAGGCTGAAAAACTCCACTCAAGTGCTCTACTACTATATTCTACTTTAGCTAAGTGTTCCTGATATAACTGATCATTCTCATTCAAACCTTTATTCAAATAACAATACTTAAATGATCTATCAGAATGTTTTTGGCCTCATTCTGGGTATGACGATAACTAACATGCAAACACAAGTTTGTGCAAGATTTTCATTTATTGCGAGGGACCAGTGAAAACTTTTGAGAAGATTCTGTTGTCAGAATAACTAAAAACAAGAAAAAAACAAGACGCCTAAAGTGTTGAAGAATTGATTTCGTGTAACATTTTAGCTCTTTGTAAATCAAAGCTGCACTATGTTAGATTTTTTAGTTAAAATTGAGGTTAAAATTGGAGGAAATAGCATTAAAAAAAAAAACAAAATATGGTAAAATACAGTGTGCTTGTGCTGCTGCAAGTCACCCTGTAAAGCCTGAAATAATCATTTAAAAGTCAGAAGTGGGTCTGATTTCCTGTGGGTTTTTCAGACCACATTGTACGTTTTTTACATATTAACTTTGCTCAAAAAGAAGGTCCGGTTTGATGTTTAGATTGCAATTGCAAAATAAACATACTAATGAAGATATGATGACAATAGTAGATCATTCACTTACATTCTCGAAAGACAATTCGTTCACCAGGTTTTAAATGAGTTCTCTTTGAATACTCTTTCATCATGCTCGCAACCATCAGGTTCATCTGCTTAAGGGGAAGGGGAGCGGGAGCGATGTTACAAAATGTTCTTCTGCATATTGCATGCAGTAACACAGTTCCACCAGAGAGGTCTCCAAATCCCCAACGTTTACAATGTAACTCACTACACTATCATTTTAGTAATTATTTGCAAATAACTGAGTCTCTCTCTTTTCAGATTCAATTATATCTTGCACAGCTGAAACTTTCAACTGCACATTCAAAATTTGCTGCAGAATGGACCAAGCTGGCTTCAGTGTTTTCAGACTTCGCAATCAACGGTATGTATCTCTCTTTCTTCCTCTCTTACAAATACACAATTTAACTCCTTGTACACAACCTGCTAAAACTGCTCTACCACATGGTGTTGTAGGGATGACAGCAGCTGGGTGCAGCGTTCTGAAGACGGTTTCTTTTACCTCACACACTCCACCAACCCGTACGCAGAGGAGGCCGAGCGGCTGGCGGTGATAGGGGAGGCTGTGTCGTCCTCAGACCGCTACTTTAATATCAGCCACAACTTCTATCTCAGAGACATCAGTAAGTGTGTATGGGTGGTGTGCGTACATTGAGGTTGTGATTAGCTGTGTTTGGGTAAATCTGACAACTGTCTGTTCTATCTGTGTAGTCAAGCCTGCCATTCCTCAAATCAAGCATATGAGCAAGAACAAGGTTACTGTGAGACCTCCAGCCTCTTGGGCCAAGCCCGAGAGCTACTACCCTCTGGAACATGAAATTCAGTATAGGAAGCGAGACGATGGAATGGTAATGTTGGTTTCATAAGCACACCCATATCTTTTCCCAGTAATTTTGGAGCATTTCTATTGGTCTATTCATCATGAAGATTTGACAAACATTGATGGCTAATTTGACTGTAAAGGATTTGAGCGTAAAAATTTATGATCAGTGCATCCCTACACTCTCACATACTGAATTGCCACAGGAGTGCTAGGCCTTCAGTACCTTTAGTACAGTCTACTTTAAAACTTTAGGTTATGAAAAGATCAACTAATTGATTTAAAATTAAGTCTACAAACTAATCGTAACTTAAGTAAACTGTTAATTCTTAAGTAAAGTAGCAAATAAATTGAGGATCAAAAATGAAGAAAGAAATTTGCTATTTAGTTACATTTCTGTAAACATACATGAGTTAGGTAAAATATCATTTGGTTCAAATATTTATAAACTAGCTTAAAACTTTGTAATAGAATATGCTTTTTTTGACAGTGTTGAAATAATTATAATATCATCGCTGTCAAAAAACAAAATGAAACAAAATAACAACAACAAACACACGTATCTTAAAACTTTACAGGAGACTTTTAATGTCAGACAATGTAAAGGAATGTCATTCCAGGAACTTTGGAACATTTCTATAAGTCTGGTTATCATGAAATGTTCATACAATGTAAAGGACAGCTGCTGTGCTCACATGATGTAAAAAAAATATAAACAGAAAAAAATGAGACAGCAATGATGTAAAGTGTGTGCTAATTTTTTGGCCAAAAAAACTCTGCCGCCCTCCCCCAATTAAAAGAAAAGCTTAGTGTTTTCTTACACTCAGCAGTTGGCTTGTCTAGAGCGACTTATAATTCTATTTTTGCGCAGGTAGATGAAGGTAGCATTAAGACTCTTATTGGTATAGCATAGGGTGCTTGCCAAGACAGGCAATGAACCCCAATCTACAGCACGGAGGCCAGAAGTGTAATCCACTACACTATACCATTAGCTGACTATTTCCCACCACTGTGCAAACAGTTCCTCAAGTTACATATTTTCAAAGGAATAATTCTGAATATCACACAAATCATCAAGCCAAAATAAATTGTGGTACAATTTGAGATTTTATGATGCATTTAATCTAAAGAATCATAACAGTAAGGTCAGAAATTTACACACCCAATTCATTAAAAAAAAAAAAAAAGATTTTCTGCAAGCTGAATCTCTTTCTCCTCTTTCAGGTGATGTCTTTCAAGTTTGACGATAACATGAAGGTCCCAGATGGCATGAGTGACCTGAGGGTTCGCAGCAGAGACTCACTGCTTCTCTCTCAGTGGAGTGACTGGACACCATGGCAAAATGTATCCCACTGAAACCCAAACCCACACATTCAACACACCTCTCTCTCTCTCTCAACCTGTCCTCCCTACCCTGTCTCTGACTCCTCCCTCACAAACACAAACAGGTCATTATTCCTGTCTCAACTGTCTGTCTGGAACATTTGCCTGTTTACTTCATTTTCATGTTCCTTCTATGTGTTTGTATGTGAGTGTGCGTAAGCACATATATTTATGTTCACTGTTTTGTCCCATTAAAAAGCTTCTCTTCTTCTACTCTGTCTTTGAATTCTTATAGATGTGAAAGCATTAGTTCTGTATTTCTATGATCCTCATTTTTGTTTTCTTTTGAAGTATATGATCAGGAACAATAACTACTTCAGCAAAAAATCTAACATGTTCAGGCCTCCTCTTACCTCAGATGTAGTTGACAGCCAACACGTTTGGTATCCACCATGACCCTATCTGGATTAAGTGGTTAAAGATGAAGATAATGATGTTTAGTGTCCAATTTTTGCATCTTTAATTTAGTTTACAAGGCTAACATAACTAACAAACACTAGAAATCAGTAATCACACAAAATGTTTTCCAAAAATACATCAGCAGATGCATAAAACAGCTGCCGCCAGCATTCAGCTATAGTGATGTCTTAATTTTCATAATCCTCAATATAAAAGTGTCTTAAACCACACTGACAAGTCTGCATGACCTTGATGAAGAGCTAGCAGGTTGAGAGAAGTTTTGGGCATGTATTTACAAGATTTTGAGTGACTATGAACTTCTAGTGTTTCCTAGCAACATTAGCCGCATAACTCCGTAGAGGCAAAATTTAGACACCAAACATATCTTTTTTGCTGATTGACTTCAAATCCTTTAAATTTCTTTGAATAGATTTTTAACTATATGTATACATGAACACTACAAAAAGGATTTATCAGTCATTTTAAAAAGTAAAACATTTAAACTCTGAACAAGCAAATTCAAAGTTCAGAAATTCATTTATAAAATCATTTTATTAGTCTAGCACTTTTACAATGTAACGGTGGTACTATGTATTATTTATTTGCATGTATCTGAAGTCTGAAGTTTTTAATGAGAGTTCAGATGATTTAGATGAAAAGCCCGTCACAAAATGATAACAGTGAAACTATGTCATTACGTCAACGGATATCTTCAGCTTCATCAAAGTGAACCATCAGAGTAAACATGTTTGTCTGTGCGTGTGTGTGTGTGTGTGTGCAGACACACAGCAATGCACATAATTTCTCTTTTTATCCTTAGGTGCGTAAGAGAAGAAAAAAGAAGCAAAGGCAAAGAATGGGACAAAACAAGAGTGACGTTTTCCAACAGTGAAAAAAATTTACTTTAATGTCCTCTAACTCTTCCAGAACTTTCCACATTTATAAGTGGTGCAAAACATTTATTTCACTTGAAAGGGCCTATATCCTACATTTTTCTTGTTTTGTTTTGTTACTGTGTGGTCCACTTTTCGGTCCTTTATTAATCCCTTAGAATAAAACTTGCTGTTCTAGTTACTATGTTTTTAAGACTGACATATGTAAATGGCCTCTATTCTGATTGGCTGTCCTGTATTGTGCCACATTTAAAAAGCAGTTCAGGCTAAAACACCCCTTATAACTTTAGTGTGAATTGGTGGGGCTAAATTGCCGTTGGCTGAATAGAGGGATATATGTAAACATGTTGGATTCTGTGACATCACAATAACAGTAAGTACAAAACTGGGTAATTTTAAATTCTGTCAATGTTTACTTACTATATCAAACTCATTTATTTTAAAAAAGGTAAATATGATTCTCCATGAGCCCATTAAGGAATTATAGACTGTTTTAGGTGGGCCTCCTGAGAAACAGCTGTACTTTACAGTCTGTGTATTAAGTAAAAGCAGTCACTATATGATCTTGAGCTTTGCATGTATCTACCTACATTGATCAGCAGGGGGCTGTAGCAACTGTCGTAGGCATATCCAGAGAGAGGAATCTGACACTTTTCATTGTATAGTGTGGTCTTTTGGACCAAATGTGGCCGATTTAAGTCTTCACCTAATGATTAATGCCAAATATATTCTCAGCAGGCTAGTAAAGTGTGGGTTTCCCCTTTATATTTGCATTGGATTATTTGTGGTGTAACAGGATGATCTACGGATGTTTACACAGTTTATGAACTTTAAGAATTAAAAAAAATAAAGGTAAATAAATCTTCTAAATATTTTATTCAAAGACTGGAATTCTCCTTTACCCTTTCCACTCCATTCTCTGTGTCTGTATTATTTTTCTGATTCTCCTGGTGTGTCTGTGATGGCTTTTGGATGTGACCCATTCTCATTAGTGATGGCTGACCCTTGTTGCCGCTGCAGTAGGCTCTGTCCCTCGTGGGCTGGGTCAGCAGTGACAAATAACCAGTGGTTACTGTCCTGTTCTGCCTTGTGGGAGTCCAGGAAGGTGTGAGCGGTGAGCTCGTACTCTTCACCAAATGGAGTCCTACACATAATGAAGGACAAACACACAAATCAATTTAAACCCATCAAAGATGCAGAGTAGATCTGACCCATACTTAATTATATCTGTGTTTCATCACAGATGCACATAATTTATTTTCTCCTGTTGTAATCAGGATCCACTGAACAAATGGCCTCCCTTCTTCCACAAACATTCCACACAAAATATGTAAAATGTATAAAATGCACTTACCACAGCACATGATTCGCCAGTGCAGCCAGACATTGATTGGTTTTACAGTGGGAGATCAGCACCTTGCAGCTCACCTGTAGACACACAGCCGCCAGTGCAAAGGCAATAAAACTACTGAAGGTGTCTGAGTGGGTTTTTCTAAGATATACACTTTCAACATTGCAGGAACATCTGTTTTTATGCAGTGTCCAATTTTTCTATTGGTAAAAAGCCTGTATTTCTACTGGGTAAAAACAAGGGCTTTTCTTGCTATTAGCGATATAAGCAGTCCCTCATGCCTCCCCAGCCACAAGACGATTACACAATGCAGCGAAAAGTATGGTGAGACAATCATAATCATAATCATTGAGTTCAGGTGTTTCAGCCACACCCATTGCTAACAAGTGTATAAAATCAAGCACATGTCTATGCAATCTCCGTAGATAAACACTGGCAGTAGAATGGGCCATAAGAAGAGCTCAGTGACTTTAAACATGGCACTGTCATAGGATGCCACAAGTTAGTTCATAAAACTTCTGTCTTGCTAGATCTGCCCCAGTCAACTGTGAGTGCTACTATTGTGAAATGGAAGCATCTAGGAGCAACAACAGCTCAGCCATGAAGCAGTAGACCACTTAGTGTTAGTGTCCATAAAAGTGGCCTATCCTCTGTTGCACCACTCATTACACAGTCCCAAACTTCATCTGGAAGCAACATCAGCACAAGAACTGTGCGCTTTCCATAGCCAAGCGGCTGTACACCAGCCTGAAATCACTACAATAAGCGTCAGATAGAGTGGTAGAAAGCACGCCACTACGAGAGTGATGAATCATGCTTCGCTATCTGGCAGTCCATTAGACAAATCTGGGTTTGGCAGATGACAGGGGAACACTTCTTACCAGTATGCATAGTGCCAACAGTAAAGTTTGGTGGAGGAGGGATAATGGTCTGGGGCTGTTATTCAGGGTTGGGTTAGTTTTGATGAAGGGTAACATTAATGCTACAGCATTCAAAGACATTTTAGACAATTATATACGTCCAACTTTGTAGCAACAGTTTGAGGAAGGCCCTTTCTTGTTCCAGCATGATTGTACCCCTAAGCTGTGCTAAAAAAAAAACAGCAAAGACCAGCATAGCTGGTCACCAGCAAAACCATCATATGTTGTGTATTGGATGCTGGTATGCTAGTCAGCAGCAACGGAAGCTCACATGCTGTGCTGTGTTTTGGCTGCTGGTATGCTGGTCAACCATGCTGTGACTAGCTAAACAAGCACCAGACCAGCACAAACCAGCTTAGACCTGCATGGAATTCATGCTGGTCCATGCTGTTTTTTTCAGCAGCATGCACAAAACCCCAGCATCAGTGTCTGACCTCACAAATGCTCTTTTGAATTAATGGACACAAATTTCCAGACACACTCTAAAATCTTGTGGAAATCTTGTGAAAAGCTCACATATGTGTAATGGTCAGGTGGTCACATACTTTTGGCCATACAGTGTATTTTTTTTTGTTAAGCTAATCATAGCCTGTGCTTCACCTGCTTTTCCTCTTTTCTGTATTTCTAAAATTTTAGACTAATGGGAAAACATTATTCTCTGTTCATATTGCTCTTGTGTTTTTGTTTTGCCATCCGGTGTCGACCAGAGGAGGATGAGTTCCCCTTTTGAGTCTTGGTTTCTCTCAAGGTTTCTTCCTCTCATTAGGGAGTTTTTCCTTGCCACTGTTGCCAGTGGCTCGCTCATGGGGGCTTGGACCCGGATTTTTCTGTAAAGCTGCTTTTTGACAATGGCTGTTATTAAAAAAAGCGCTATATAAATGAACTTTGACTGACTGACTGACTGACTAAGCTTTTTTTTAATTGTTTATGCCACTCCTGATATTGGTAGAAAAATATCTTTTAAAAACACCATTAATGACTTTTATTCTAAAAAAATAAAGAAAACAGAATTAATGCTAATGCCACTTTAACACACATTGTAATGTATTTTATTTATACATATTAATTTATTTAATTTTACATATAATTTATTTTATTTATATGTACAAGTTAGTTGTTTATGCTATTCCTTCTTTATAGTGTTAATTATTGCTTTACTGTTTAGCACTCTGAGTATTTAAATTAATCAAAATTAATAAATGAATAAAGATAATTCATTTAAGTATTAAAGGAATTAATAAGGGTAATTAATATGAATTCTTTTTCATCCATATATACAAAAAATAATACCACTGGAGTGGGTGGGGGAGCCTCCAAGGAGAACGTCACTCCTGGCCCCTCAAAAATGACCCTAGGTTTATGAATGAATGCTGTCATACCCTATCTTTTGGTAAAGTTTAATGCTGAGAAAAACAACACTCGGCATGTGTGCCTAGGTTCAAGTAAATGTTTGTTATCCCAACATTTCTTTATAAGACATACTCAGCCCTACATTAGTCAGTACACCTGTCGTATATGGTAGTGTAATTACCTGTACAGGGAAGCCTTCATGTTCCAGGCGTTCCTGTGGGTCAAAATATACCACTCTCCACCAACACTGGAAGTCACACTGCTCCACTAAGCTCACTTCTTGTAGTCGGGACTTTTTAGCACACTTCTGGAATGTTCTGTGGTCGCTGGCCAAATAAAGCTAAATAAAGTCAGAAAGAACATATAGTTAGGGGACTTATTTCCATTTCTGAAACTTTTATTAGACTCATTTTTATTTCAAGTTATTATAGTACTTGTTTTTTATGAAAACCACTCTCCAAAACTTTCTGATACGCAATCAAACTACACAGATCTACAGCGTCACCACAAGCTGTGAACGTTTACAAGTTTTTCAAATGTCAAATGGTCAAGAAAAAATCCCTTAAATTTTTTTTTTTTCACAGATGCAAATATTGTGTTTTCAAGCAATGCACCCACCAAACTTTCTAATAATTCAGTGAATCAGCAAGAAAAGGGACCAGAAGCGTAAACGATGGAATTCCCCTTTTAAGACAACGGCATACACATAAACTTAAAGCACATCATCAGCAGTCCTTTGCAGGTTTACCTCTCCACCGAAACCTGCAGAAGTTCTCAGGCCAAAGCTTTGATCATATCTCAGTATGTCTCCATCTGGTGTCCCATCCACACTAGACCACAAACCACAGTAAGAGGAAATGCTCATCAGTGTGAATGTGTATGTGTATTCTTGTATGTGTGAATGTACATGGCAGCCCACAATTTGGATGTGTGAGAAACTGTTTACCTGGTAATGACGAAGGCGTTCCGCACACACGGCTTTAAGTTGTTGGCCCCGCCCACTTGGCAGGGTCCCTGAAGATATGGGTCAGAGTTTGTTTGTGGATGTGAGCTCATATTGCTGAGGTCAGCGATAATGCTGAGGCTGCAGGGGTCATGTGGGCCAAGACTTGTTCCTCCAGAGTTTACCAGCATTATGGTGTCTCCAAAGCGCAAAAAGCCATCTCGCGACACAGACAGACTCATCTGAAAAACAGATTTAATTTTTTTCCCTTTCCTTTTTACTGTTTTAAAGACCCTGTCTACTAATTTCATAATTTTCTTCTAACTACTATCTGTAGTTTCTGTGGTGTTATTACTTTGTACTGGCAGAGAAAGAATGATAGTCTTTTCTATTGAGAGACACTGAAACTACTTCTTCGGCCATTGTCTTCTGTTCGACTTGAGTTGGGTGGGACTAAATTTGGCGCAGATGACATCAAATCTACCCAAGTACTAATCAGAGTTAGCATTATGTATATGTCAGCTCCTATTCCTCTCCTTCACATAAAGTGACTGCTCTCCCGCTGCTCCGAGTCCAAGACTAAACTCCAAACAAGCAGATTATTTAAGCTTTTCTAAATTTAACAGTGCTTGTTATGAATGTTTATTACACTCTTGGTTGTATCATAGCTAGACACTGCTTCCTACTCGCGTTGGTAGCTTATTGCTGGATCCTACAATAAGCGATTAACTTAAATTATGAGAGCGCATTAGATAGCGGCCCGCCTTAAATGTAGGAATGAAAAGCTAATATATTAGCTACCCCCTAACATCATGGCTCCCAGTATTTCTCTCTACTTTTGTACTTCTGCAGTTGTACTTTACAGGCATGGTGTACAATGAGGCACACAAGAACTTTCTCCACTATGTCCGCAAATATGACTGTGTGGATTCACAACAGGAGCTTATGTGACCTACGTTTCAGGAGCACGGTCCAACAGTTAGCTAACTAGCTATAGGTTACAGATATACTTTTAATGCTGCTGAGTGTCAAATCTCTGACATTTTATGTCCATAATCTTCTCGTCATATAATCAAAGCCTGAGTTCTCCAATATTATCTGCAAAATGTGGTCTCTAAAATGACCATTAGACAGCTTGTTCTCCATTTTGCACTTTTTATTCACCATTCACACAATGTAAAGGGCAACAGGCATTTTCAAATTATGTCAAAAAATGAAAAACTTTAAAAAAGGAGATACAAGGTTTTCTTCTGACAGCAGCAATATCTTTACTATCAAAACAAAAATGTAAACATTTGAAACCATGTTGACAGGGGCTTTAAAGTAATGATCAAACAACACTGATGTGTGGTGTAGCACTCATAAGATAATTGTAAGTACTGTGATCATCCACTAGGGGTGTTAAAATGCATCAGTGGATGGTGAAGCAGTGATTTAAACGTCGCCAATCTGAAGGTGCATCAGTTTGAAATGTGAGAACCAATTCTAATCCATTAGAATAATATTTAATAAAGTATGCACTCTTTTTTTTAGGTGGAAAGAACTCTGTAGCCTATTTTTAAGTTTTTATTTATTGCCTGTATTCCGCTATCGTGTAAATAGTATCTCCAGTCACAATTAGTCTAAATCTGAATTATACGAAAATAACTAATATGAATGCAACCATGCTGAAATTTGAGATTTCATGACGCACTGATGTATTTCCTGAAGAACTGCAATCAAATCAAATCAAATCAAATCATTGTGAGTTCAGATATTTGCAGCCTTATTATGAGCACACATCAAGAAATTATTCCTCTGGTTGCTTTTAGGTTCTTGCCTACATATCACTACTAATAAAGCCTAATCCATCCTGGACATCACCTCTTCCAGCCCCTCCACTCTGGTAGGAGATTCAGGGCCAACAAAACCAGCACAGCCAGACATGCTAACAGCTTTTCCCTCAGATCTATAGCACTCACTAACCAGTGGTTACTTAAACTAACCCAAACAAAGCTATTTACTGTATTACAGTAACTTCTCTATGGAAAATAGAAATAATGTCCTACTTTAGCAATGACTCTGCAAAACATACTAACGACTAATGTCTGCATCTCTCAGATTTCACAGTACCGTTCTACTCCGTGGCATCTCTTGAACAGCCCTCATGGTAGGTGTGACAGATGTGTTCCCAGCAGGCTTTGAGGAGGGTTTGTGGACTGTTCACTGTCTGTATAGCCCTTATTTCTGAAACCTGAACCTGCCTATTGATTCTACTCAGCTCTCCCTGTGCACCCCAATAATATCCTTGGCTGTTCATTCAGTCTTTCAACTACTGCTGCTGGTCAGTCCTGATGCCCACTGTTTCTAGAGGCTGGTAGTGTAGCAATGATTAAACTCCATGATACAAAAATGTCAGGAGTCTTTTGTTCCTCATCCATCTGTGCAGCACTCCCCAGGCCTCGCCGCTAGGGCTGGAGAATCTGGGTGAACACTGGAACAGAGTCTGTTTTGGCTGCCCATAAGGAGGAAACTCTGGACAACAGCCTGTAGCTGCAATGGGAGCTGCTCTGTAGTTGAATCCAAATCTGTTCAGATAATTCTTCGTGGTCTGGCACCATGTTGGTGGCACTATTTTGAAGCAAGCGAGGATGAATGAGGAATGAACTTCTATTTCTTTTAGCTACATTTGCATCATAGCTCTAGTGCAAAGCTGAAGAAGTAAATTTTGCAGCATATAGTTGTATTTTGTCAAAGCATTTTATTCACCTCTTGTAACACTCCTTGTGCCTACTATGCACATGCTTCCCAGTTCACTGTTTACACTGTGCACATCTCATTTGATTATGAGAACACAAGTAAATGTAACCTTTGAGGCTCATCGGTGCAGGACTGATTAATTCACATTAGGGTTTAATTTGTAACTACTGAATAAATGCTAAATGTCTAGTTTCATAATGGTATATGTGCTCTAAAGACATCGATTATACCTTGTCAATGTCATACAAAAATATGTTTATATTAAATTTATATTATGTTCACATTGGTTCTTGAAGATTACACCTTTTCAAATGTTAATAAAAGCAAATCTTAAAAATGTTATTCTTTATAGTAATTGTTGTTGGTTCTTGCATTCAGAGACAATAAAATGCCATGGCATCCACTAGAATGTGATTTCTTTTTTATGTGTTTAACCCTCATTCATTTAAAGGCCCCTGTAAATATGGTTTCAAATGTTTACAGTTGTTTTGATAGTAAACATATGCTGCGGAAAATGTGCCTACCAGGGTTATATTTAGTGATGAAACAGTTTCATGGTAAACCACTGTAAAATTCCAAACGGTTAGTATTACCGTTTCATATATTAATCATCATGAAATCTGTGGTCGATTACCATGCTTTGAAAGACCTACGTTAAATACTGACCAGCATCAACCAAAGTTAACAACAGTCTCCCAGACAGACACAGCTTGCAACATGGATTTGTTTTGTGTCAGTGTAAAGATGGCGGAAGCCAGTGACAGCACTCCAGAGATTTTTCAGCGTTCAGAGGGGGCTAAGTCTGAAGTGCGGTTGTATTTTGGTTTTTACACGAGTGCAGGGGGAGACTTCAGTAAAGATGGTCACCCTGTTTGCAGAACATGCAGAAAAAAAATTGCTGAGAAAAGAGGGAACACTTCAAATCTTATGATCCATCTTTTTGACCTCCAAATACTACTTTAGCAAAGTAGTCAGTACTCAGAAGCTGAAGTCAGCTTTTTATTCACCAGCTACTTGTTCGAATATTCCCATTCCACCTTAAATGGTGTAGTAGTTATTTGCCTCAAGCATCAGAACGTAACTGCTGCACCATTTAAGGTGGAACAGGAACACTGGAACAAGAAGCTGGCGAATAGGAAGCAGATTTCAGCCTTGTATTAAAACAGCAGGCAGGATGGTTTAATAGTCTAAATGTCCTTATCAGAAAATGTTACCAGCTTTAAAATAATAATTAGGATATTTTGATAGCCTAAATCAGCATATGGGGGGGGGGGGTACTGGACATTTGATCTGGTTTTCATATGTTTACATAATGTATTTGGCTATATTACTATACAACTGAAACAACCCGGCTCCAGTAATAGTGCTGAGCAACACCACCTGCGAAAGTTAGAAACAACGGTGTAATAAACCTTCATAACAAACACTGTTAAATTTAGAAAAATCTTACATATTCTGCTTGCTGGAAGTCTGCTTGCAGGCTCATCTTGTACTGGGTGCAGTGGGAGAGCAGTCACTGTATGTGATGGAGAGGAACATGAGGAGCTGATGTATACACAATGCTAACTCTGATTGGTACTTTGGCAGATGTGACGTCATCTGCTCCAAATTTAGTCCCACACAACTCAAATCAAACAGAAGAAAACGGCAGAAAAAGGTTCTTCCAAAAATCTCTCAACAGAAGAGACCAACATCATTCTTTTACTGCCAGTACAAAGTAAAACACTACAAAAACTATAGATATTAGTTCATAGAAGATCATGAAAATTAGTAGACAGGGGCTGTAAAAAATAAACTATAAATCCATTCTTTTTCATCACGTTTGTTCATTAATGCAACTAGAAGACGATACATTCAGTATAAGGGACGTCATGGGAAGTGACAGACCATCATCTGAGGGACTTTTTGAACATGATGCAGTAAACTGTGGATTTCACCAAATAAAAATTTTTTATAAGCCCACAACTGTCACTGCATAGGTTTCCAAAGTACCTTCAAAAACACCTCAAAGCTGAGAAATGAAGGTTTATGTGCATTTATTATACCCTATATGCCACTGCATATTTTATTCATAAAGCCCCTTCATGCCTTTGAGATGATTTAGCTTTTACTCATTTAATTATAACACTCCAGTTAGATGTATTTAAATAAGCCACACATGTGAGGCCGTCTAATACTAGAGAAATAAACCAGGACAGCAGGGGGCGCTATTACACGCTCAAAATGTTCTACAGTGACTCCGTGACGAAAGCTGGCACAGGATACTTTTTTGCACAAATACTGGCAATAATTGCTGGCAGTTATTTTGGAATCAAGTGGAAAATAAAGTTTAAAATAACTGAGAAGAATAAAGTGCACAATTGTTTTTATAATCTTATTGGTATTTAGATTAAAGGCCAAAACAGAAGTTTTGTCCACATCCTTTCTAAAATGGCGAGGAATGTGAAATATAAGGCTTTTTTCTTCCCTAAAGCTTTCACTCGTTAAATCGTCTGTTCTGCTTAAGCGCAGTGTTACAGGTCACTTCTCTCTTCACCAGTAAAAGTAAAACTGCTGTTCAGCTTTTATCAACTTTGAGAGAAATTAATAGGAAAATTCCAACGAAGCCACAGACACAAGATACAGCAGCAGCCTCTTACTGGTTTCAGGATGTTTTGTCTCAGTACTGTGGTCTTCTGAACTGTGAGCTCTCCTTTCTCTTTCCGATGGAGGAAATCCTTCAGGCTGTCCTGCAGAAACACTTAAGATTAAACGGGGTACCTGCTTCCGGCCTTAAAACTAACAACGTTCACTCTGGTGGGCTCTAGGTCAGTGAGAAACTGCACTAGCCTTAATTGCAGTTAACATGTCAAATGGCTTTTTTTCAAAAACAAACCTCGTCCAGAGTCACGTCCTCCCTCCAGTTTCCCACCCGCACGCTCGGGCTGTAGGTCCGGACAGTGGCCATCTGATCACCGGCTGCAAAGGCAACTTACTCTGCTTAAATCAGCGCGTACAGATATGCTGAAATCCAGGCAGCCTCTCTCTATAGTTTTGGACTCGAATAGCTAACTCGTATAATTCTGCTCTGTAAGTTAGTTAACTTATCTAACTAGCTACGTTAGTAGCTTAATTTAACGGTGCGTAATTCGCAGCGCGCTAGCCAAGCAGTTGATGAGTCTGTTTACGCGTCTCCATGGTTACAAGCCTTAAAGGGAAACTCCACTGATTTTTCAAAATCGTTGCATAATTCAATAAACCAGGTCATTCAGAGTGTTTTAAGGGTTCACTGTAGGCAGCATTACTTACTGTGTATATACACACACACACACATACACATACACGCACACTCACAGAGCACTTTATTAGGAACATCTTATTGTATCTACTTTCTCCATTTTATCAGCTCCTCTTACCATGTAGGAGCACTAGTTCTACAATTTCACACCACAGTCCATCTGTTCTTCAATAGTCAGGACCCCCACAGGACCACCACAGAGCAGCTATTATTTGGGTGGATCATTCTCAGCACCGCTGTGACACTGATGTGGTAGTGGTGTGTTGGTGTGTGTTGTGCTGGTATGAGTGGATCTGCACTCATACTGAACACTGCAGTGCTGCTGGAGTTTTTAAATGCCTCAGTGTCAGTGCTAGACTAGTCCACCAACCAGAAATAATCAGCCAGCAGCGTCCTGTGGGACACAACACAAACTGTGCAGCAACAGATGAGCTACCATCTCTGACTTTACATCTACAAGGTGGACCGACTGTTAGTGAACACAGTGTTGAAAAACTCCAACAGCACTGCTGTGTCTGATCCACTCATACCAGCCCAACACACACACCACCATGAGAAAAGGAGAAAAATAAAAAAGGGGAGAATCTCCTGGTCTTTGGGATTTGTAATGAGTACTTTGAGTAATTTCAAGGTCAAAAAGATAATGTATGGAGTAAGATGTACATTTATTTTTCTTTGAAATGTAAATACAAGTATACAGTTTCAATAATACTCAAGTATGAATCTTCCAAAACACTACTTCCATAGAGACGAAATACATTTTTGAAGTATTTTCTTCCCCTCAGTCAAAAGCTTTTATGTATTAAACCTACATTTTTACATATATTTAAACTAAACAGTGCCAACGTCAGAGACTGTAGGACAGAAAAAAAAACTATTGGGTAAAGATTCTATTAGATAACTATATGAGTCTAAAGTCCTCTTTAGGGCCTGAATGGCAGTGTGTGTATGAGAGACAAAGAGAGAGAGCGAGAGTGATGGTAAGTGATGGTAAGTGCCTCTTCGTCAATAACGGAACTGACGGGTCATAAATAGATAAAAGATGTTTATGAGAGCTGAGCTCTGAAATATTAAAACTCTAACAGGAAGGGAAAAGCTGCAGCCTAGTAAAGTGATTGAGGTCCTGTTACACACAGGGGATTCACCTTTCAGGCCTGCTGATCAACACAATGTTCTCTTCTATGTGCTTCAAGCCGTGACAGTATACTGGTTAGTGTTATAGTTCACCTATAAATGTTTTTACTGCAACACAGATAAAAAAAAGGCAGTTGAGAAAAAAATATACAATGCCACCTGTTATTTCTGGATAATCGCGCTCAGTCCTCTCAAAGCCACACATAAGTATTTGTACAGATGAATGCAACATGAAAGTTGTATAAAAATGTAAAACGATTTGCCTGTAAATGCTCTGCATACAGTAACTTCACTAAACCTTCAAATGTACAGACTCATCATCTTCCTTTGTCTGACATATTTTGCCAAGCATTTGTTTGTTCAGTCTGTGCTTTTGTTGACTGGTTTCTGATCTCAGGAAATAAAATTCATGATTGATTGAATATAAATTGAAACTTTTTTCAACTTTTTTTCTCCTGACAAAGCTTTTGTATGCCTAGTCGTTCATAAAACAGCCTCTCTTCAGGGAAGGCTTTACACTAGATGTTGAAACATCGCTGTGAAGTGTTGTGATTTGATTGCTTTCAGCCACAGGAGCATTAGTGAGGTGAGGTACTGATGTTAGATGATTAGATATGGATCACAAGTGCCACTCCAACTCATCCCAGAGGAACTGGATAGAGCTCCACTCCAGAGAATACAGTTCCGCTGCTCCACAGCCCAATGCTGGGGACTTTAGATCCCCTCTAGGCAATGTTTGGCACTGGGCATGGTGACATTAGGCTCATGTGTGGCTTCACCAAAGCTTCCCACTCTATTGGCAAAGCTTTTCTATGGAGATTGTATGAGCCGTGTGGGCACACAACTGAGCGCCTTTTCGGTTGGCTTTAATTGACTAATAAGTAGAGCTGTCTGCATACTTTTGGACATACAGGGTTGGTTTCCCAGACAGGAATTAAGCTTATTCCTGGACTAAAGAACATTCTAGAGATTCTATGTTGAAAGGAAAATGCACCAATCGACCCATAATGTAGGAGAGTGTAGGGCACAAACTAACGCAGGGTAAAATGTAACATGAATATTTTATGTAGGTGACATTGTTCAAGTAGAAAATGCTTTTGGTTATCTTCTCATATTCTTCCCATGCGTTTGATTGCTGAGTTGTGAGTTACAGAATTCTCACCTATACTATTTTGATATTTGTGGCTGTAAAACAGCACCAATTTGAAGCATGTAAACAGCTTACATTAAGAGCGAGCCAGGTTAAAGAGCAGCTTCCATATGGCAGGGTTAGCTGTAACACAGTGTTGCATTGTTCCATAGCTTCTCCATGCCTAAATTCACAGCAGTTAATTTTTTGCAAGTTTTAATGCACAGATTCATCAGAATTGTGCTGTAGATGTAATGTAAATAAAACATATTTTAATTTATTGTGCTGATATTTGCTGTTCTACACTGTGGTTACACTGTGTAAATTTGCCACATTTGAGTGTTTTCATAGATTATGTTTTTCATAGGTTATGTTCTTCTGGTTCAAACAAACATGTTCAATTCAGTGTACTAAGATAACTGTTTTGCATTGATTTGCAAGACCTTTTATTACTGTTAAAACTAGTCCTATAGTCTGTCACAATTAACCCCACCTATAATTGTTTTCACGTGTAGCAGAGGTATGTGAGTTAGTTGGTTCAAAATCAGAGTTGAAAACAAATTTCAGACTTTCAGACTAAAATTCTTTTGCTTTGAGTGACCTTATAACTTACCTTAATTATATTTATTTTAATAAAAATGATGTTTCGGTAGTGACAAGCATTAGCATACCTCAAAAATGTTGGCCAGTGCATGACTAGCACACGCAGCTTTGAAATAGATTAAAATAATTAAAACATTGGAAAGCACTTTCTGAATAAAGTTTTTTTTTTTTTTAATAAAATGATAAATCAAATTTTTTCAACTTGAAACTTAGGGATTAGAGAATTGGTCAGCCAACAGGAATTACCCTATAAATGTTGATTTAGTTGAGTCAGATTAAGCTGAGTGTGGTACTGTTTGAGTCTACATCACAGTAGTGCAAGTGAAACCTGGCTTGGCTTTTGCACTTGCACACAAATTTGAGGCAGTGCTCATTTATCAGCAGCAGCAGACAGAACTGGGACTCAGCAACCTTCAGCTGGAAAAAGAGGACAAAATATCCTCCCTGGCTTGCTCCTACTCCCTCCCTCCTTCCTCACTACCTTTCACTCTTTCCGCTTGCTATCATAGCCCATTATTGGTCCTGTGATGTTACTTTGCAGAGTATGTGTGCTGTTGCCATTAAACCATTGCTTCCATTATAGACCCCAAGGGACATATTTCTGTAAGTTTTAGCTTCTGCAGAACAACAAGTGAAGGTATTGTGCATACCTTGCATTCTTGCCCTTAGTACTGCCTGCATGTACACTGTAGCTAATGATTTGTGCGTAATGCTTCACAAGGAAAGAACAGATGTTTTTTAGTCCTACTAGAAGACATGCCATGCCTATACCAGAGATTCCCCTCTATAGTCTAACTGCAGAGAAGAAGGCAAAACATGGATACTGCTTTACCCCTTATCAGATGTTGATGACTCAGGGTAAGGGAAGAGGGGTCGATTGTGGAACAGGTCTGAAGTCCTACAGAGATTTAGGGTCTCAGAGCACTCCCAGTTTACTCTACGGGATCATTTTTTGAGTGTGTTTGTGTTGTGTTGGTGTTTCTTCGAGTGAGGGGATCCCCCCTCACTATCTAGAGTATGTGTGCGAGTCTCCATGTCTGACTCAAATTGCTGGGGAATTGGATTAGACTAATGGGCACATCAGTCCAGCAAAGAGGATTTACCGGAAACATCCCCTAACCATAAAAGCGTGGAATGAGCTTTGCCAGTGGATGTGTATGTGTTCATGAGTGTTATGAGGAGTAGTAAAAGCAAACATTTCTCTTTAAACATATATTTTCCATATATCAGGTATATTTCTACATTAATAGATGAGCACATTTCTGAAGTGCATAACTTTTGGAATAAAGTTGGTTCACTAATCCCTTCTTAAATGTCTGATTGACTTCAGACTATCCAAATACCACCATTGGCAAGTACCTACTTGTGTAGGTATTAGACGTAAATTCCACTGCAAGACAAACTTTTTTTTATTACCGCTGCATTTCATTAGTCATGTCCAATTCTGCCTGCTAGCTAGGTCCCCCACTGTCTCTGATGCTACCAGGCTTGGAGGGTGAGGGTTAGCATAAGCTTCCTCCAACATATGTGGAGCCTGCATCTTTTTTTAAACAACTAATGCACCATTCTTGGACAGCTTGATGTGCTTGGAGGAGAATGCAAACCATTTATTCTGTTAGATCAGCTAACAAATGTCGGCTAGCATTGATGGGAAGAGGGAGAGACCGAAGGAAATATATTCTCTTGGATTCAGGCCACAGATGGCTGTAGGATCACTGGGGACCCAGGGACATTATATAACTTTACATGACGTTAGCGTCACTTTTAGAAGAGAGAGCAGAGAAGAAACTCAAACAGGAGCAAGACATGACAAAATGACAGTGGCTATCCATGGTCTACTTCACATAGAGGTATTATTATGTATTATGTTGACAGTCTGTTGATAAAATTGTGTAAATTTACTGCACAATTTGGAAACACATTTTTATCATTTTAGGCAATACACAGGCTGTATAGAGTACAACATCAGACTATGCAATCCAACAGAGTTTTAGCAAAATTTATTTAGTGAAGAGTAGGTCTATACAGTAGGTCTATACTATACAGTGGGGTAAACACCCATTTAAACTGATTTTGCAGTCATGCTTCAAAATTAGCATAAAAATAATGCAGTGCAGAATGACAGAATGTATTAATTCGATTAATTAAAATGTGTGCATGTATTTATATATTAGGATGTGTCTGTGTGGGTGTGTGTGTGAGAGAGAGAGAGACAGAGAGTTTGTGTGTGAGCGTTATGCAGTGCATATTGGGATTACGATGATGAGGATGAGGATGACGGTGGCAGTGACACTGAGTGCAGTAATGCGATAGGTTTGGTTCCTGCTGCAGCGTGTGAGGGACTGCGAGCGCCGCAGGAGTGTGTCTGAGGCCGGAGTGTAAACGTCATCCATCCAGAAGTCCAGAGACTCGGGGGCCTGAAAAACAGAGATCATGGTGGTGAACATTTTCATCTTCATTATATTGCACTGTATTTTATCAATTAAATAAAACACTTTATTTAACATTTATCTTGTATTTTTGAAAATGTAAATTTATAAATGAAATGAATACATTTCTTTCTAAAAGATAAATACATTGTTTAATGGTAAAAATCTTATCCTGTAAAACATACAAAATCCATTTATGAAAAAAGTCTTTGCAATTGGATTTGTGATCAAAGATTTTGGAACTGTATGTGAATATAGTCATATATGCATGCTGTATATGAAGCAGAATAGACATCCTTTTAATAATGTTAAAATATTGGTTTGTGGACAAAGCAACTATATAAATGACTGAATGACTGCCCATAGCCTACTTCATGTGTAATAATGATCATTCGATCATTTATCACAGTTTAATTTCAGGCAGCCAAGTTGTATTATATACCTTAATTCCTTATTTTTAATAGAGTGCAAAAATCTTTTCTTTCTTATGCACAGAATATTTTAGGCAATAATTATACCAACAAGCCTATTGAATCTCAAATTCTTTTCCATCTGATTCTAATACACAGCTCTTGAAATAGTCACTATTATATCACTATTCTGCTGCTAACCATCTTGTCAATCAGAAGTGCTGCTGAAATCTTCAGTGATGCTGAAATCTTCTTGGATCCCTGCTATCTGCTAATTTATTTCAACCACTTTCTTCTGTTGAAAATAAAAGTGTAATTTTATGCAAAAAAAATACCATTATAAGAAATACCATTATGCCACTGGATGAACTAGGCAATAATGCCTGAACTGCAAGCAATCTCCTGTCTTTGAACAAGCAATGTAAAAGCTACTTTTCGTAATGAATGCAGCCTAAAGCAAACCCTGAAGGTCATTCACAGAGAGGAAATAGTGGGATTACCTGTAAGTCAAAGGGTGTCAGCTCTGTCTGGCTCCAGGAGACTTTGGGGCGGTCAGTGAGGCGCAGGTTAGAGCTCTGCATGGAGCTGTGCAGTGGAGCTCTGTGGGCTTCAGGGATGAGGTGAGAACTCTTTCTTCTCTCCTGCGCAGCATGGGCCTCTTTCTTACACGGTCTGTCATGCTGCTCTGCCTGTGATAGTATGCAAAGCAAGACACATACAAATAAACACAAGCCTTTATGCACACAAACAAGCAAATATGTGCATAGTCTGTGTGTGTGTGTGTGTGTGTGTGTCTTTAAGTAGTGGTGGAGTAACAGGAGGAAGTATCTAGAGGCACTGTAACTTGGCAGACTATTAATTAATGTTCCATACAAACTGTACACATATATGTGAATTCCAATATTTTCTACTTAGATGTGTTACTTTGAGCAGGGACCTGGGAAGGTATTTTAAGTTGGGGTTGCTGAAATTTTAAGCAGCATATAGGTGATGTAGACAGTAAAGTCAAGCAAAATTATATTTCTTTAATTTTTTCAATGTTTTGGATAATTTACATAAAATAGAGCATGTCATCATGTTCATAATGACAGCAATATGCACACGTAACTGACACATCAAGCTGCTGATGTCCACTCTGCTCTCTCTGGGTCCCCACGAAAGATATGCAAATGAGCTGAGCAGCGATTGTTAATATATGGTGTGGAAACCAGTTGTGCCATGCCCATAGTCTAGCTACAAGCTGAAGGTCCAATACTTGAATGCACACAGAGCAGGATATATAATGGGAAAACAATGCATTTAAACTAATACTAATTGTGACTAATATTGCAATTATGATTTAAATGTGATTATTTTCCATAAATTAAGCTCTAGGTCATTTAAAGTAGACTAGCACATCCATTTTTTTGGCACTGGGGCTTGATTTTGAAAATATATAAATAAAAAATGTAATAAAATTATAGACTCCACCATGAAACAATTATACTAACATCTTTATTACACTTTGATTATTGTTTTAAACTATTTTAAAATCTGGGATGCTGCAGGCCCCTCAGTACCCCCACTTCTCAGGGGGCCAAGAATTCCTCACCCCTTACATGTGTGGGTGTGCGTATATGTGTGCTTGTACCTACCTGAGCAGGACATGTGTGCTGTTCTTTGCTGTAGCTGACGCTCCACTCACGCTGCTGTTCGGAGCCGCTGCTCTCTGTGTGGCTCCTGGAGGCCCTGCGTGTGAACAGACCTCTGCGTTTGGCTGCGGCCCCCTCAGCCCCCTCCAGCTCTGGGTTAGGCCTGGGGCTTCCCTGCTGCTGCTGCTGAGCGCTTGGCATACAGCCCTGTGCAGCCTGGTGGTGTGCGCACAGCTGCTCTGAGTGTGTGTGCACTAGTTTTCCTCTTTGCTCCAATCGATTCAGTGTGGCGAGGACCAATGCCAGCTGTTCCCGCAGCTCCGAGATAGGCTCCAGCCGCTGCTCCAGTTCTGTGACCCGCTGCAGCAGCCGGCCTACACCCCACCGCACCCCTTCCTCAGGGCCCTCCAGAGAGTGGAAGAGCCGCCGGAGCTTCCCCAAACGCTCCCGTCGCTCTGGCAACCCAGCCCCACCTCCCTCCTGACTTCCGCCCGCTTCTCCAGGTAGCACCGCCATTGAACCACACATACTAATGTCGTCCAGGAAACGGAAGATGGCACTGATGTCGTCCTCACCAATATCGGGATTATCTATGGAAAGTTTGTCGCTTAGCATGAGGCTTCTCAGGGCACGGCGGTCAGGAGGGTCTGTCTGAGTGGCCACATTAGACACGCCATCACCCGGAGAACAATCATACCACGCATCCAAACTCAGCCCGCTCAGACGCTTCAGCGTGTCCCGTACTGACCTGACGATGAATGGGTCGAAGCCTGGAATGTCAAAGCTACTGTTATCAAAGCTAAGTTTAGCTAATTTAGGTTTAGCTAATCCAGATTTATCCAGCACAGACCTTTCAGATCCAGGTCTCCGTGCTTTGTTTTTATCTAGTCCAGACTTTTCCTCTTCCTCAGGCCTGCTGTCAATGTCCAGACTGTGGCTTTTGGTGGCCATGGCTGGACTCTGGTGGCTTCTCTCCATCACTGTCGGCCCAAAGTAAGTGGAGCTTTGCAGGTCATCGAGACTTTTGTGCTTCTGGTCAAAGGAAGTCTGTGCAGTAGGGTGTACATTTGTGGAAGGAGCATGCATTTGTGCGACGGGTGCATGTGTGTGCACATGTGGATCATGCATTGGCATGGCAGGCCCTTGTGAATGTGTTAGCATGTCATTTGTCTGTGTAGCATGCACATAGGGGTTTGCAGCCTGGCCCTGCACATGTGTTGAAAGATGGTGCGCATGTGTTGGTGCATCATGCAAGTGCGTTGCAGAGTCATGTTGGTACACAGTAGAATCAGGATACGGATTCTTGTAGGTGCGGAAGGGGACGTCCTCCCCCCCATCTGTGACTCCTTCCTGGGCTTGCTCTGATTGCCTGTTGCTTTCCATAGGGACAAACGGTAATAAGTTGTGGAACTCCCCCTTAAACATGCTCCTCTTCTGAGCACAAGAGTAAATAGGCTCCGCATCCGAACCAGCAGCCGAGACCTTGCTGGATGACTCCTGGTTCCTCGTGCATTCACCAGGAATGTCAATGGAATGCGTGCTCTGCATGCTGTCTTGGTTGAGTGTGTGTGAGGCAGGGTGCGTGTGAGCACGAAAGTGTGATGGAGTCTGTGTGTGCAAGACCTCAGCGTTCATTCTGATCAGTCCTTCAGTGGAGCCCTCGTATTTAGAGCCTGGGGCTATAGCCCCACCCCCTGCTTGTAGCCAATCACAGCGAGGACATCCCTGACCGCAGGCCAGGCAAGTGGCCTGGGACTGGTCAGCGTGTGTATGCGAGGGAGGCAGACGTGTGTGTGTGAGCAGGTTGAAGAGTGAGACCACATCAGCAGCCGCAGACAGGCGGTTACTGCAGGGGGGGTGCAGCCGCTCACGGAACAGAGTGGCAGGAAAACATGGGTCACGGCAGGCTGTGGAATACAGGAGACTGCGCAGCTCCAGCAGCGGCTGCAGCTCATAGCGTCCACTCAGATACACACACACGTCTGCATACGACAGGCGGCCACGGCACACACCCAGCACCTCCAGGATCTCCAGCAGCACCAGAGGGTCATCAGCGCTATCTGACATAACTGCAGCAAAGCTAAACAGACAACTCTCACTGTCCTAACGGTCACTCACCTGTGTTCCCACTTATGTGCAAAAACTACTCTCAAACAGCCAACATTTAGGCATGTACATAATCCACACACTAGCAGCTGGTGCACTAGGACAATAGGACATACTGCATTAGATGCACAGTGCCAAAGAGAAAGAGGTTCCTTGGCAAACTTGAGTTAGAGGACACAAATACACATGTATCTGCAGCATTAGATGCACAGTGCAAAAGAGAAAAAGAGCATCCTTTTACAAGAAAAATACCAATTCTGCCAGTTTCAGTGACCTACCTACCTGACCCATGCAAAATACAGTGGACACCCTTGACTTTCTGTCGACAGCCGCCGATGGCTCTCTCTTTAACAGCTCACTCCATTCACATCAAATTCAATCCCAGACTACTCACTGAGAAAAAAGGCAACCAGGTCATCTTTCCACAGTGACAGACTTTCCTTGAAAATGATAACTGCTTTGACTTTAAAAGACTCTTCTGCAGTTTTTCTGAGCTGAATACAACCAGCTCGGCAAGGAAAATGTAAAGGGGAAAAAAGCAATTCCATGAAGCTGAAATCAAGTACATCACTGCAGAGTGCTGACCTTATTCAAAGCCTTAAAATAGCCACTGTCGTTGAAGCACATCTTTAGATCTTCGTTATTTATTTCCTACCCGTATACCGTCCGGCCCCGCCTCCTGAGCTAGGATTGGCTAGAAGTATCACGCGTCCTTCGCAGGGATTGGTTGGTAGTATCGCCTCTCCCACGCTAGGATTGGCTAATAGAAGCAGACTCAAAAGCACTTTCACGTATATTTGCATACAGAGGAATTCGTAGTGAAACTGGTTCATACATAAACGGAAAGAAATTTTAGCTGTGTCCAAAGTTATGAATAGAGCTGTAGACGATTCCCTGATTATTAAGAAACCTGGATAACACTGAGAATGAAAATAATAAAATTAACACCCTGAATGCTTCTTATTGGAAAGTGGTGTTTAAAAATTCAGGCAGATAACTTAAAAAGGCTATATTTACAGTACATTATTTATCATTCAATAACTTGGTGTTCCTGAAAACTTCCCAAATAAAGCATCATGAAATAATGATAATAAATAAACCATTTTCTGGTCTCTATATTATAGTATATTAATCTACACGTTAGTGTCAAGTTTACCATGCAATACGTGTAAAATATACAAATTCTCAACTTTGGATTTTCGCAATAACCAATCCCAGTGAACGTGCTAGGATCGGCTAATAACCCAGCAAACACACAACAGTCACAATGCTGTCAGCTTCCTTACAGCCTTGCTACAACGTTGTCAGAACGTGTTGCTGTTTACGTTGTCTGAACAACAGAACCTCATTATTAAGTAGCGTTGCCGTACGGTATTAGGACTACCTGTTGCCTTAGCAGTTACTTAGCAAAATTCCATTGACTTCCACGCACATCATAATGGAACTAATGAAGGGTTCTAGGAGGGTGACTTGAAGAACCACCACACTGTCACAATGTTGTCAGATAACGTTGTCACAACTTTCTGCAGAACTATATTTCGACGTTGTGACGCTGTGGGCACCAAAACAAGAGGCTGTCGCAATTAACTGTGTTTGCGATAATTTGTTTCAAGAGCAGTTCGTTGTGGAGGCGGGATTAGAAACATAGGTGAAAAAATAACGCCACAATTCAGTGTAGCATGAGACAAGTATATCACCAAACCTGATCGCCATCACTGGGTCACCTGACCGAGAGTTCTTCGTCTAAAAACTCCCACTGTCCCGCGCCTCATCCAGTAAACGGCCCATATGCTACATTTATCTATTAAGTCTTTTTGTTACCAAGACTGATATTTGTAAAGGGTCTCTGTTCTGATTGGCTGCCCTGTATTGTGCCTCATTGGAAAAGCAGTCTGGACTAAATCCTCCTTATAACGTCAGTGTGAGTGGGCGGGGCTAAACTGCTGTAAGATTAATTTATAATATATGTAAATACGTTGGGTTTCGTGACATCACAGAAATTCAGAACAGGCTGTTTTTGTAGTTTCCAAAAAAACTAGTGAGGAAAAGTGAGGAAAATCCGTTCATTTTCCATGATATGACCCCTTTAACGCTGACAAAACAGGTCAGCCAGACACTCTAGAGACGACATGCACACACGCACGCACGTTTCTCTGCACCAACTTGTAACATTGAGGAAAACTGAGCTTTTCTAGCCTGCTGGAGGGGAAATAGAGTGAATGAGATTGAGAACTGCACACCTATGCCATCTAACGACAGAACCAGAGACAGTCGAGCTGATCCTCATTGAGCATCGCTGTAAAGCCCATTGTGTATCTCTTTCTCTCTCTCTCTCTCTCTCTCTCTCTCTCTCTCACACACACACACACACACACACACACACACACACACACACACACACACACACACACACACTAATTCATCCCAGCCACAAGCAAGTCACATCTAATGAAACTCCTCATATATTCATGTTCATCCCTCCTGAAAATGGTACTTTGGCATCACCACTAGGGGGCGATAGACCGTTACAGCGCTTTGATCATGATGCATGTTAAACTCAGAGGCCATCTGGAATGTGTCTGTGTATTTATGCGTTTAAAGAGGAATTCCACGGATTGTTTGAAGTTTCTGTTAAGTCGTTGACATGTAAACAGTCATTCAGGGTGATCTGATGTGAAATGGTGCGTATAGGGAAACAAAGACTGATTTCTTTACAATGGTGGTGATAGGAACCAGGGGCCCTGATGCCTACAGTGCAAATAGTAATTTTATTTGATCTCCACATTGAACCTACACGTGCCTTCTGAGTACAGATTATGTTGTTAATGGTAAAATACTGGTAAATCCAATATTTTTTTTGTTTGATTTTTGCAATACAGCACCCCATATGTAAATCTCCTCCAGGTCAAAACCTTCTCAGACCTGTGCAGAAACAATGTCTCAGGCATTAGTCAGCACATTAACCATTTCATAAAAAACGTTCTGTGTGGGAGCTTACACAGGCTTGGGACAGATGTTTAGGACATCTGGTTTCTATCACCACCACTGTGAATAATTCTGATTTTCTCTAGAACAGCACATTTCACATCACACCACCCTGAATTTGTTTACATCTTACAGTTTAATTATGCTGCTGGGTTGTGCAAATTATTTTTTGAAAAATTGGTAAATCCTCTTTAACCCGTTAAAAACCCAGGCTTATTACATACTACGACTTATTATTCAGTAACTTCAGGGATGTCAACGTAAACTAGTTGAGCTATTCTTAGGTTATAGAATTGTGTAATAAAACAATAAAACTGTCCATTTAAGGGGTTAATATGTCTTCTGTTCATATTAATAATCTTGCTGGTAGTTGTTAGCTCATGGAAAAGATCTGTGACGGACACTGGTCTGTCTTTTTTGCACAGAGCAGCAATATAGTTAGGAAGGAGTGGTGTACTTTACAAAGCAATATTTTCTCAGTTACATGACTGAAACCAAAAGTTAAGGCTGTCTGATAACAGATAAAATTCCTGTTGTTTTTTGTTTGTCTTTTGTTTCCAACTCACTGTTGAAATATTTTGTGAAACGCAATTCCAGAACTTATTTCTGATCTTTAGTTTATAGTCAGCTGAAAAAAAAAAAGAAATGAAAAAATGATTAGTTGATTAGTGTTTGTTTGTGCATCAAGATATAAATGTATATTTGTATTGGAACATTGCTCAAGGGTTTCCATGTTCTGGTGAAAATGATAGGAAATGTTTTGATGGGTGTGTACAGTGTTTTGATGCAATGTGGGTGTGTGTATGCAAGCTTTGATGCATTGATTATGTCGTCAATTTCTCCGATGTCTTTGTTTTTTATCATTTGTTTGGGTTTGTTGGTGAGTCACTATGCTACTCACTAGATAGATAAACTAAGTGAGTGTGTATGTGTGTGAGAAAGAAGCTGAGTTGTAGCCTGATTAGGTCTAAACCATTTATGTTTATTGCGTTTAAAAAAGAAGGTTGGAAGCCTATGAACATAACCCCAGGATTGTATAAATACATACCAGAGCCAGTCACTACTAATCAGTATTATTAAAATGATGGTGAAAATGTAAAAAAAAATGAATATAGCAAAGAAATGTGTAGCAAATAGCAAAGAAATGTGTTACTTTTTCTTCCGCCTTCTCCCTGTACTTCTCACGCACACACACAGACACAGAGAGCCATATGAGATGCAGTGAATGCTCTAGAATGGCAGATCATTTACAGTTTCTTCCGAAACAGACAGTTTGTGTGGCAGTTTATTTAATACTAATGCAAAGGCTTTTAAATATATTTTTGCATGTCCACTTTTTACCGATTTTCACTGAAGAAATCACAAAGAATTTTCCCTTTTAAAAGTATCTGTATTGGTATTGGTATCAGGATATTGGCCTTAGTAGTACTTATCATTATAAGAAAATTACTGGTATCATCCCTCCCTACACATTTACTACACATTTTCTGATACACATACAGTGCCTTGCAAAAGCATTCAACCCAGGGGCGTAGCCACAGGTGATCCTTGGCATACCCAGATTGATCACTGTCATACCAAGCAAGGAAAGAACATTTATTAAGTCTGTTTTTTTAAGATAGTAAATTTTGATTTTGTTTTCTAGGAGCGCAGTCACTGTAGTACTTCTTCTAGATTTCTCAGTTTGCACATGTGCGAAACAGACAGCGGTACTAGAAATAAGCAAGCAGCGTTGCCAGGAGAGGGCAGCAAAACACTTTTGGAGCAGCGCTGAAACCAAATACATGCTTGACGAAATAAAGGATTTAAATTTTCTTCATTTTCTAGATGATGTATGTTCATATTTTCTTTTTGTTCATAAAGTAAAAAAAAAGCCACGACATGGAGTTTTACAGTACAGTTACGTCACGTCTGCTTTGAGTTTATTGGCTGATTGTAAAGCAGAAATCCGATTACTGCCTGGCTCACGTAGACCCAGAGTTTGTCCATTATTTCATTACTCGGATTACTGACAAAATCTGATTTTCTGCAGTTATCGGAATATTAAGTGCATGTAAACACACTCACTGTCATGCTGAAATGTGAATTTTCTCCTAAACCTTAGTCTGAAACACGTTGTCTTGCAGCATCTCCCTGTTTTTTGCACCATACAGCTGTCCTCCAGTTTTAAGATGCCCTGTCCCTGCTGAGGATAAACATCCCCACAACATGATTTCACTGTTGGGATGGTGTTTGTTGAGGAACACTGGGCAGTGTTAGGTTTGCGCTACACCTAGTGCTCTGAATTTTGGCCAAAAAGCTCTGATCTGACCACAAAATCATATCCCACTTTTTAGCAGGATCAGTCTGATGCTTTCAAACTCCAGATGTGTATTGATGTGTATTTTCTTCAGTAATGGCTTCTTTCAAGCCACCTTTTGATACAGATAAGTTAAATACAGAACTTTTAATATTGTTGACAGGTGCACCTTCAACCCAGTCTTAGCCACCAAACTATGTAGCTCCTTTAAAGTGATTGATTGCCTCTCTGAGGCTTTCCTCACAAGTCTTGCTGTGATGCTGAGTTTTGAGGGATGGCCTTGTCTAAGCAGCGTCTGGGTGGTATGATGCAGCTTCCATTTTATCGCAGTTGATCCAACAGTGCCTACTGGAGTCTCCGAACACTTGGATATCACTTTGTAGCCATTTCCTGTCTTGTGCATGTCTATAATTGTATCTCTAATTTCCTTAGAATTATTGGTCTTACCAAATTCAGTCAATTCAGTCTCACCAGTGGTACCTGAATTAAGGAGGTCCTTTATCCAATTTTTTAGGATAGGTTTTTAGGTTTATTCAAACAGCATTTTTTAGTTAGTAATCTTTGTCACAGAATATGTTCTGACATAAAACCAATATAATTTTAAATAAATTGCTTTTGTCTTTTAAAATAAAACATGACACAGCACAAAGTATCAAAGTGTCTAGATGAATTTGATGACTTTTAAAGTGGGTCAAACACTTTACATACAAACCATAGAATTCTCTATAGTGCTTACTGTTATGACACAATACTGAATGGCCTCTGCTTCACTCTGTCTTACTTCTGTTATTTCTTCATGTGAAGACTGTCAGAGCTGAGGTCATACATTTCGGCTGAGCAAAATAAATGTGCAAACAGGAAATAAACACCTTGAATGAACATGCATCACCATGACAAAAAGACAAATGCACACTCACAATGGAAGGGTGCACGGAAGTTCACACACTTCCTGAAACAGACTGCTAACGTTGTTCACAATTCAAGCTGCATGCCTAAAGTTCCCTCCAGGCATACTAGGCAGGTTAAAGCAAAATTTAATTGTTCCCCATAGTATGTTTCATTAAAGAAGTGAATTGTGAAGCAAAAGTACAGAATGTTAGTCCAATATTTTTGCTGCAAATTGCTTGCACACTATAAATTCACTGTAATGTACCTGTAAGCCACTGACATTACCTCTTCACGTAATCACTGAACTGGTTAAAGGGGAATTACACCAACATTGTAAACATGATGTATAATTCAAGGGTTGAGATGTATACAAAGTCATTCGGAGTGGATTGATCGGAAATAGTTGGATTGTAGAGAAACTTCCAGACTCAGATTTCCTTACAGTGGTGGTGATAGGAACCAGGGGTTGCCATGTCAAGAACGCGAACAGAACCATTTTATTTACTATCCAGTAACTTGCTGGATAGTAAGGGACTATTTTGCCTTAGAACACCCTCCCTGTACCTCTCCAGCCTATGTTTAACTATCTTAAAAAATGTTTCAGCAACGGCGTAAGGCAGCATATTCGTAACCATTTTGTGTAATTACTTTCTGTGAGGGAGCTTTTAGAAGCATTTAACTTTTTGAATGTCTGGTTCCTATCACCACCACTGTAAACAATTCTGATTATCTGCTATTTAATATAGTAGATATCAGCTATAATTTTGCAGTCTGAATCATTTGGATAGACTCTTTGTTTTCTCACTAAAAACAGTACTTTATTGGCCATTTCAGCCTTTATCATTACAGAAAATGTTTCCCAAAATATAATTTCAAAGTCTATGAGACACAGTAAGAGTAACCAGGAAGGGCTAGAAATAAAGGAGCAGAGAATAAATAAGGAAATTTAGGGTTAGTTTGTGATCACTCAATCCACAGTGTGACTCACTGTTGTGATTATGGGAAATATCTGTTAATGGTTTGGCCTTCGGCACTTCCCGCTGCTTTCTCATTACTGACCTGTTGAATGAAGTGCTGATCAGTGTGGGAGTTTGAACCTCTTAAAAAAAAACAGTAAACACCACTTTCATAAATTTTGATTTTTTGTGATATACGTTGTTGGGAGTGGATTTTACATATACAAGGAATATCAGTGCTATACTACGATTGATACCACTTTTATTCAAAAATAAAACAGCATTTTTTGATTGCATATACTGCAATTTGGAATGAAAATCTTCAAATTACAATTCAAGAGAGAGAAGCCTGGAAGAGAAGCGTTTTAAGACAAGTTATAAAACAGAGAGAAGGAAACACAGCATATGGATGTGCTGAATTATGGATTTCCAAAGTCTGAGGGCCACAGCACCAAATGATCTGCCCCATTTGATGTCAGTCTTATCTTATGGACCACTAGTTGACCAGTATTGGTGGACCTAAGAGTGTGAAATCGGGTGTGGGGCTGCAAGAGCTCAGAGAGATAAGTTGGAGCAAGACCATGAACATGTTTAAATGGGAGAAGTAAAAGTTTGTACCTTTTTAAATGCGAGATTGGCAGCCAGTGTAGTTGACGGCAGGGACGGATTACCAACCAGGCCAGTGCCCAAGGGCCTTGGGGGGCCTCACACCACAAGGCTCATGGGGGCTCAAAATATTTGGGACAATCCATGGCACAAATAACTTCCAAAGATGATCGTGCCCAGAAGCCCTGCAAGACTATGATCTCTAGCTGGCTGACGGAGTATGGTTGTGATGTGTGTGGAGCGCTTAGTGTGTGTAAGGAGCCTATAACTGCCGAATTTTGAAGTTGGAGTCTATTTAGTGTCTTACCAGGGATGACAATTAAAAGGGAATTACAGTAATCTAAACATGAGGTGAAGGTATGAACCAGGGTTTCCACGGTTTTCATATGGGTCAAAGTTGGGCAATGAGGTGGAGCTGATAATAAGCATTTATACGAGTGACCTAATGTGGGGTTTAAATAAGAGAGTATAGGATTGAACATTATGTTCATACATTATGTTCATCATAAATTGCATACAATGTTACAGGGTTTGACAGCCACAACATCAATATCCCTTAAAAACTCAGGGGTTGGTAGAAGCAGGGTTTTAGAATCAACAAGCAAAATGTATGTTTTGTCTGGATTCAAGAAAATTGGAGTTTATCTATAGTTTTCAGTCATGGATGCCTACAGGTAATGAAATGGGAAGGAGAGCTGTGGTGGACCAAGTACTGAGATAAATTGGAGTGTCATCATTCTGCATGTGCTTTACACATACACATACACACAAACAACAAAGTTTTTCTTCTTTTCTCCTTCTTTGACCATAATGATTCTCTGTGGGTGGTAAGTAGCAAGAGAATAACCCCATCCATAGAGTATTTGGCATTTATTTGAGCCATGTGCATTGATTGTGATACATCAAAATAACCCTATTTAAAAATCACAAACAAATATAACATTCGAAAATTTCATATCAGTTTATATCAATAGAAGCAAGACAGCAATTACCACAGAGCAAACAATAATTCATCTTTAAAATCTGTCATGAATGATAAAAAAATATAAAAAGTTAGACTTGAAGGCTGTTTTCCAATGGGCTTGACAAAGTCAACTAAACCCATTGGCTCATTACACATGATCTAAACCAATCATACAGCTGCACTGAGAAAAAGAGTGAATTCCCACTAATCAGACAAAAGAAACCCCAGCATTGTCTGGAGTAAGTGACTGTCAGTGTGATCTAATTGGCCCTTAGCTGATGAGGTTAGAGCGAGTGCTTTGGGACAGATATCATGCAACATGAATACACTGGCAGTTTCCCAGGTAAAAGGCCCTTATACAATCTCCCGGGTCTTCCTAATGGCACAGCATAGCATCATGCTAAAGACCATCCCAAAGATCTGTGGAAAACAAAACAAAAACAAAACAAAACAAACAAACAACAAAAACAGGCAAACATTAATTCCTTCAGGGAATACAACTCTTCAAAACCCTCAAATTCTTAACTGCTTTCTACAGGGTCCCTAACGGCCAATGGGCCAGCAGAATGGAAACTGACTCTAATATTTTCAATTCATATAACTTGGGCACTGTTGTCTCACGGTGCATGAAATGTCGTGTCTGTGTTGAGCTGCTAGCAAGCAATGAGGGGTGAAAGGGGAGGAATGAGAACCCTCTGCTGTGAAAACAATTCACACCTCTCCACAAAGATGGCTGTGTTGAGGTAAGATGGACAACACAACTCAAAAAATTGTTTGCAATTTCCACAACAAAAAGGCAATAAAACACTTTTAGAAACGCTTTCTTATCTACGAAGAAAATGAAAATAATGAATACTAATAGCTTCTTACATCATAACTGCAAGCATTTTTGTGCACTGTAGGGTTGAACAAGGACACAGTGGCACTAACGGCGCCCCCTTATGGAGAATTTGTAGCTTGTGAAATGTAAGTGAATTCTATAAAGGTGCTTAAGTCTAAAAAATAGTCTGGATTCCTTGAGCAGCTCTTTCTATTCATGTTTGCAGTCAGACTATAAACAAATAATAAATATGTATATTTTTTATTTCCAATATAAGCAAATCAATATATATTTTGATTACTTAAGAAGCTCCATAGGATGCCAAACAACACTGAAAGTAAGAACAGTCGACATGTTTTAATTATTTTTACACGATAGTAGTTCAGGACAGAATCATTTCTGAGCTGTGCCTGTGTGTGTTTTGTAATTGACAGGTTTAACTGAATGGTTAAAGTGACTCATTCTCCATGTGGGTTCAAGCTCAGTACAAAAAAGCACTTGCTGGGCTTTTAACGTTACATTCTAGTAATCAAATTATATCACTTTGGTGCAGCGCATGTAAGGTAATTTAGTCTGTTCTGTCATTCCAACCCACAACCATGCATTTATCACAACAACAATAAAAATATGATTTATTGTGCAGCCCTAGAATGCATAGTTCAATGGAGGGACCACTGAAAAAGGTGGAAATTGCATTTTATGGCTACTGAGAAAACAGACAAACAAGCTATTATACAAAAAGCCAATACAGAATGCTGCATAGTCTATGTAAAGCAAACTGAACACACTAAATATTAAACAGCATGTACGAAGAGCACAATCCTCCTATGAATATGACTTTGAATATAACCCAAATTATATGCAAAGTCTGTAGAAGGTCTTACCATGATGACACCAATTCCGATCCCAACAGCTCCAATAATATGCAGTTTCGAGTTGAAGACTTCATCAATAGCATCAGGACAGCTCTGAAAGGAGCAAAAGAAAAAATGAAGGAGCAAGAGTCACAAAGATTATTTTTAACCATAAACAGCCACAAACTAAAAACGATCAGTCTTTCCTACAATAGTAAATTAAAGAGAACTGCCTTTCACTATTATTAGCCTTTCATTATGTTTACCTTGATAATAAGGGTTTCCAATCCATCCTTTTTGGGGCAGGTGCCTTCAAGAATTTTCAAGTCTTCCGCTGTGTTAGAGGGTCCACAGCAGTTCAGCTAAAGGTAGATTAAAGTCAATTTAAACTTTACACAGCAAATGATAGAGTGATAGAGAAAGGAGCCTGGAGCTCACCCTCTCCTGGAATAGACGAAGGGTTTCTTTCAGAGCATCTTGCTTGTTCTCTTTATAGTTGCTGTATGTTTGCCTGTAGAACTGAGTGATGTCATCAACAACCTGTGGCAGCAAAGACAGTCACTTGGATTTGAGAGCTGTACTGATGCCTTTGTATCTTTGGGTATGAGTGTGAGTGTGAGGGCGCTAGAGGGACCATGCTGACCTTACTCTGGTTGGAAAATCCCCAAATTCCAGCAGCTACTTCCACTGCAAAGATAAGCAGCAGGAAGAAGAAGAACTGTAGTGAAAAAACAGAGAACACACACAATCACAGAGATTAGCCAATTCTGTAGTCAATACTGTTGAAAGGTTTGTGTACATGCTGAGAATCAACTTCAGGGAATCATTTAGGCAGGCAGAAAAGCTGATCTAGATAGCTAGAAAGATTGTGAAGAGAGAAGGAGGCAGAAAAAGGGAGTGAAAAAGATAAAAGGCCATTTATATTTACCAATCCCAGCAAGCATGGTGACTCCTGAATGGCTCCACAGCAGCCAAAGAACCCCACCACCATCATCAGTGCTCCTGCAGCTATGAGGATATACACACCTAACACAAACAATGTGTGTCAAACCATGTACATCACACACATTGGTTAGCAAACCAATGTATATAGTAAGGGGAAACAAGAATTCAGACACTTCCATTGCTGTTATTTTATACACTTTGTACTTCCAGTGTATATTTCCACTTGAAATTGAAGTGTTTTGACTTCATACTTGAATAAAAAGTATGTATGTATTCATAATCATCAACATTCAAACTGAAAACGCCACAGAACCATAGCAGACCTCAAACATCTCTCTGTCAACTTTCAGTATAATTCGTTCAATAATATGCAAATGGAAAGCCAATGGGACCACAACTTATCGTCCCTGGACTGGTGGAAAATTTCACAACACATTCTTAGACTAATGATGAAGACGTTAACATAGAAACCAGCATTCACTCAAAAAGAAGTGCAGAATTACATAAAAGCAGCTGGAACAACAACTACATGGAAAACACTAAGCAATGAACGGCATGAACAACCATCTCTTTTCCTACACACCACACAACACCCCTCTGCTGAAAAGAAGCACAAAGGTGTGTGTCTAAAATTCACACAAGAGCCTTTAGACAAATCAGAACCCTTTTGGAACAATATACCCTGGTCAGATGAAACCAAACAACAGAACTCTTTGGCAATAATTCAGCTCATCATGTCAGGAGAAACAAGATTTGCACATTTGATCTCAAGAACACTTTATCCACAGTGAAGTACAGAGTTGGGAGAAACATGATATGGAGCTACTTCTCTAAAATAAAAAACAAAAAAACAAACAAAAAAAAAAGTACTGGGGCATTACACGTCATTGAAGGAAATGATGAGGACCCCTGTAACTTGCAATTGAAAAGGAATGAGCCAAAATTGAACCACAAAACTGCAAAAGGCTAATTACCTTGCACTGTCAACAGTGGCTTTGTGAATACTTCCCTCCCATATCAATTCCTCTCTGCAAAAGCACTGACCTGTATAGAACACATAGGGAGAGCTTTCCCCTTCAAACAGGTTTCTAGTCTTGGGATCAAACCTCAGCCAGAGACCCACAGCCAATACACCTGTACCTGCCAACTGACACACAAACACACACACACACACACACACACACACACACACACAAATAAGCAAATATACAACATATCCAAATGAGCATGGACAGTACAAATATATGTATACATAAGTGTGAGAATTAACCAGAGCACCATCACATCAAATACTGGAGTAATTTCATAAAATTTCCTACCACTATAGTGTTGAGCATGACTACTGTTTAACCAAGAAAAGAATGTCTCCTAGAAACAGGGCTTTTCTTTTGTATACATTATTAAGCTAGTCTTCTATTTATAGGCTTTGACGTAAACCAACAAAGAGACAGAAGTTCCACAGACCAAAAGAAGAACAAGTTGTGGTTTCGGTTGTCTAACAGTGTTTTTCAAACTGTGGATTTCACTACTGGGATCTGAGGGTCCTGGGGTCACATTTTTTCTCCCATAAAAGCAGGGTGAAGGGCATTTTAGATCAGAAGCGGCACCCACTCCGTTTCTGAACCTCTGCTGCTTCCAAAGAGCTCCGGTGTTGTCAGTTCAGACTTTTATAGCTGCCACGCGCAGAAAGCACTCCAGTGATCGTTACACTGAAAAGATGGGCGATTAGAGTACAGATGTAAAATAAGATAGATCATAACACAGATTAGAATCTGTTGTAGATTGAAAGGACATGCTTTGTTGAGTAAAAGTAGAGTGAAAGCTTATTTACGTCATAAAATATTTGGTGGGTCTTTAAAAAGTTTGGGAACTTCTAGTTTAGAACACATCTATAGTCAGCCAGTAAGAGCTGTTGGTGTCATTGTGGATTCACACTATTCTTAAGGCAAATATGTATTCTGTAATCAGACGTTATGTTACGCAATATCAGCTTCTTTTGCAAGTGGTGTCACGTTCACTTCACTGAATATCGGTTTCATTTTAAAAGGTTTTGTTTCTCTCTCTCCCTGCCTGACCTAATTCCCTGATTTGAAAATCAGGCCTGCTAAGCAGCAATCTCCATGCCAATGGTTCGTTGCTGCCCACAACACACACACACTCTTTCTTTCTCGCTCTCTCTGCGCACATATTTTCTAAAACTGTCTCTCCGGCTGCTCATTCCCACCCCCCACATACACACACACACACACAAACAGGTTGCTCCTTTAGCTACTTTGGCTTACTTTCTGTTCTTAACATACGTCAAAAGAGACTGTAAAGTAAATAAAACAGCCCACATACCCAGAAGAGAAGGTTGAAGATGAACATCACGTATTTTACACACGTTATTCCTCCTGGAAGCCCCATTCTGCTACAGCTGGTTCAAACGATCCACACGACAAACGCGATAAACGAGGACAAAGCTGTTCTTCGATTGTTAAAGCTTTTCGCAGAGTGGAAAAACTACAGGCTTTATCTGAGACTAAAGTCCTTATCTTGCCAAATGTTCAGTGCAAAAAACCGACTAAACGTCTAGAGAGTGTAATAACGACCGAGATATGAGCATATATTTTGTCGTTTGTACCGCTCGTCTGTCCCCGCTCGTCTTTCCTGGGAAAACGGTGAGTCAAGATTCAGGAAGTTCGCTCACCTCGCGCTAATTCAACAAGCTCACCTCTTTCTGTCAGCAGTTTGGCTACTGAAACACTGCTGCCATGATATACACCCCTCTGGAGACAGGGATTCGCCTAAATATCGAACAAATACGCAGATGGGAATGTAGCAATTTAAAAAGCAACATGTGACCCGTATGATGGCTGTGTGTTTTGTTGTTTCTGACACGGGGCTAAACTAGGCTAAGTGTTGCTGAATACTGAGTGTTTTATGGCTTTTTGCCAGTTTTAAGAGGCCTGAAACAGAGCGTGACTGGTACAGACCACACACTGTTCACCATGTAAACAAACGAGGTTTCAGAGTTATTAACCAATTTAAGAATCACTCTACACATTTAAAATAGACAGTTCTTCAGATTGATGGAGAATGTGTTGTATATGGTTCTATATAGAACCTTTTTGAATATTGCACCAAACAAGGTTCTTCTACTGTTACGATGTCCAGAACCCTTTTTGGTGCTATATTGAACCATATTCACAAATGTGCTATATATGACCATACCCAACACATTCTCTATCAGTCTGAAGAACATTTTCACCATTCAAAGAACCCTTTAAACATGAAATGGTTCTATATACAACTCATGGTTCTAAAACTTAAGGAACCATCTTTTTAAAGTGTGTACCTAATTCAACACATCTCTCTCTTATGCTTTCTCTTTAGCTCTTTGTGGCAGTCAAATGTTCTCAGCGTGGGACGTTTTATAAATTGTTGAGATACTTAGGATTTTTTAAACATATGCATTGTTATTTCATTTGGTCACTATAATGTAGAAAACATGGAAAAACCTACAGAAATAAGAATGCAAATGTGTGTGTGTGTAAGAGTGCCCCCCATCGTGACTTCTTAATAATGCAAACATGATATTAAGAGATGGGTATTAAGAATTAAGTGCCATAAAGAGTGAGAGTAAATCATGCACACTAACTCGATGACATATTTAAGAGGCGCTCCGTCCACGCGGAGCAGGCTGCTCCGTCCATGCGCCCATCGTCTCTTTGCTCAGGCCCACACGCAGCCCGTAATGGGTTTGCGCGTGGGATTACCGAACTCTATAAATAGTCCCTCAGATTAAACACAATCTGGGATTGGTACTTGGAGAAAATCCCGCTGGGGTACAGACACACCTCGCCTATCCCACAGACAGAGCGGGGCAGCGGCGCGCGGAGTCGTGAGTGAGGTCAGTGGGCGCGCGAGCCTGTCAAGGGAACGCTATCAGAATTCAAGACCTGTCCCGCCACACACATGCGGACCCAGAGTGAACTGAGTTTAGATCAATGACCACCGCCTCAGAGCCCCCACCCATCCCGGGTCGAGAATTATGTCAACTACACAGCAGCCAGCCCGACCATGTTAAGGGGAATCTCGAGCCGTCCCGGTTCGAAATGTTCACCCACAGCTGGTCACGAGAGCCAGCAAACGCGCTCGTGCACTGCCAGACGCATCTACACACTGAAGCCCGCTGTCCTGCTCGCCTGCTGTCCGTCCGCTCCGGTCCGTTATTGCGCGAGCATCGTTCTGCGAGCCATCACACGCACATGCAGGCTACTCACCCAGAATATGAAATTGAAGGCAAACATTAAGTACTTGACGCACATCTCTCCTCCGGTCAGGGCCGCCATCACGCCAGCCGTTCCTTTTCGCGCTCTCTCTGTCTGTCCGAGTCCGCGACAACCGCGAAACGAAGCTAACGTGCGCTGGACAATTTGGAAGAACGGCGCGCACGGCTCCGTCCGTGTCCGGCGTAATTTTTCCCCCACCCGTATTCCGACAAGACCACACCCCCTGCACTGGGATTGGCCAGCAGTTCAGACTCATGCGCTGTTAAGGCAAGTGGTTAAGAACTCTTAGCTAACCGTAGCGCAAGAGGTGGAACGCTGCTAGCCAATCCCAACGCAGTAGGCCGGGTTTGTTGGAATACGGGTGGGAAAATAAATAATTAAACAAATAACGCTCCTCACGCGTGCTACATCTGCTTCGCTTCCACTTTACGTTCCAATGGCGAGCTAAACTCCTCCTCCTCATTCGTTCCCTCTTCATACACTAACGGCACCACTGTTCCGTTTCAGAATGTTTCTGCTGTAAAGTCGGTGATATTTTCGGTCAGGTTGGCTTCGTTCAGCTTCTGTTTTAAGAGCACTCCTGGTAATGACGTCATGCCTTTTGCCTCCCCAGCTCAGGTCTGTATTTGCACAATGTGTTCGCAGACACACACACACATACACACGTACGCACCAACAATGTATGTACGCAGACACATCAATCAACACACACATACACAAACAAAACATACATACATTCCCAGACATGTCCAGACACTGCATATCAAAGGAATGGTCAGCCCTGCTCCTAATGATCCTGGAGCTACACCTGCAGAGTTTAGCTCCAACCTTAGTATAACATACCTGATCCGGTTAGTCAAGACATCCAGGATCTGAATATTAGACCCCCAAGCATCTGAATATAAGACCCCCAAATACACTCCCAGATTGGTACATCACCAGGACCAGGGTTGGTTTCCACTGTTCTAGATGTACACAGTCACATTACCATATTCTATACATACGCCTCTATACCCAATATATTCTATATAAAAGACTGTATTACATGTAAAACCTTACACTATATACACACCAAGATCTCCAGTGCTGAAACAGCTTTCGTTGCTGCCTACCTGACTTTATGATACATGTGTAAGCACTGAATAACACTAAAAAGCAACATTTGAACCTTAATGAACAGCTTATGTCTGTATTCACAAGATGACATCAGATGTTTTATGAAGAACAGGATATTGCATTGAGATAAGGGCTCTTAAACTGAAGGATGGACACTATTATGAAGTATTATTCCTAAGTCATGTTGGCGCATGTGTAGAGTTGGGCAGTATGACAAAAACGCAGTAACACCACACTTCAAGAGTTTTCATGGTACATGATGTGTCACAACATGTATTTTTTCTGACATCTTATAAGTTTGAAAAGACTGCACTATGTAAGATTTGGGGATTTTGGACCTCTCTGGTGGAAATGTGTAATTGCACAGGAGAACATTTTGTAATGGTAATTGTGCTCCGGACCCCCACGAGCCGATGAATCTGATGATTGTGTTGAAAGAGAGCTCAGTCAAAACTTAATGAAGGGTGTAAGTGAATTATCTACTATTAGTATAATGTTGAGTTTGCATTTGAGACCTAAACATTGAGCCAGACCTCCTTTTTGACTCTGTGCATGTGAAGGTAATATGTAAAGGTGTATGATGTGGTCTGGAAAATCTGAACTGATACTTCTGACTTTTAAATCACTATTTCAGGCTTACGGGCGGCACGGTGGCGCAGTGGGTAGCACTGTCGCCTCACAGCAAGAAGGGCCAGGGTTCGATTCCCGGCCGGGTGACCAGGGTCCTTTCTGTGTGGAGTTTGCCTGTTCTCCCCGTGTCTGCGTGGGTTTCCTCCGGGTACTCCGGTTTCCTCCCACAGTCCAAAAACATGCAGTCAGGCCAATTGGACATGCTAAATTGCCCCTAGGTGTGATTGTGTATGTCTGTCTGTCTGCCCTGCGATGGACTGGCGACCTGTCCAGGGTGTATCCTGCCTTCCGCCCAATGACGGCTGGGATAGGCTCCAGCACCCCACCGCGACCCAGAAGGATAAGCGGTTTAGATTATGTATGTATGTATTTCAGGCTTTACAGGGAGACTCACAGCAGTGCTCACATAACATATTTTAGTATGTTCTTTTTTCCTGACTCATTAATAATACTTTAAATTTTGACATGTACATAGTGCAGCTTTAGGTAAAAGTAGAAGTCCCGGATCTGTATTGCTACTTGATTTCAAAGTACCAAGGACAAAAGTTCCATTACTTGGGAATGATGCTTTATAACAGTTTTACAAATGTACCAAATATCTCTCACGTTAGTTTCTTATGCTTTAAGCTCTTATGTCAATACAATATCAATAGCTTCAATAATGATCTTATGTTGTCTTGCGAATATCAGCATAGAGCTTTTCATAGGAACTCAAGTATTGCTTTTGTAAATATCATCACTGTCTAAAGAAAAATAAGTATCTACAAAATGTCACATTAACAGGAGAGAGCAAAAACATTCTTTACTTTTCAAATTAATGTAAACAGTTTTTATTCAAAGCAATTTTGGAGCACTTCTATTGGCCCATTCTTCATGAGTTTTCACACAATGTAAAGGACAGCTTCTGTGTTCAAATGATGTAGAAAAGTAAAAAAAATGGAGATACATGTTTTCTTTGGAAAGTGATGATATGTTATTTAGTACTTATGCGTGTGTTATGAAGTCCTTGGCCAAGGTAGCCTTCAAATAAAGTGTTAGTTTCCTCTGGTGTTTAGCTGCACAGGCAGGCTTGCTCTATATGCAAGATAGAAGCACAAAGTAATATTCATAGTCTTCCAGCTCTACAGGACTTTTTCAAGGACTCTTATACATTAGAGGACATTTAAAGATCCAGTCATTATACCCATGTTTATGTGCTTTTACATACACTCACTGGCCACTTTATTAGGTGCACCTAACTTGTATCTACACTCATTGTTCATTTTATCAGATCCATGTAGTTACACTTTGTGGTTCTACAATCACAGATTGTAGCCTGACTGTTTCTCTGCATAATCTGACACTGACGTGGTAGTGACGTGTTAGTGGAAGTGTGTGCTGTTAGTGTGTGTGAAGGAATCACACACAGCAGTGCTGTTGTGGTTTCTAAACTCAGTGTCATGTGGCCAGAAAGTGACCACTGATGAAGGACTGGATGATGTTTAAGACAAAGTGTGCAGCAACAGATGAGCTATCGTCTGTAACTTTACATCTGCAGGGTGGACCAACAAGTTAGTGTCTAACAGAGTGGACAGTGAGTGCACACCGTGTTTAAAAACTCCAGCAGCACTGCTGTGTCTAATTCACTTATACCAGCGCAAGATTCACTAACGTCACCACCACGCCAGTGTCACTGCAGTGCTGAGAATATTACTTGCTCTGTGGTGGTCCTGCAGGGGTCCTGACCATTGAAGAACATCACCTTTCATTTGTTTAATTTCCCATCAAAACGGGTATGAAGTACAAGTACATGTGCTTAAGAGAAAATTACACAGAAGCCTCAACAACTAATATGATCTGAAGCAAGAGTAGAGCTTGATTTTCCCCTGTCTCGCAAAAATAGGAGCTTTAAGTACAGTTTACCTGGTGGTGCCAGTTTTAGTGGTCTACCAGATCTTGCGTGGGTGTTAGGAATCCCATTTTCAATGTTGGGAACTGCTGTCTTTTCATTTATTTTCTTTTGAGTTTCCCCTTCCTTATGCGAGTGGCTTATCTTATATCTAATCTACTCAGTAATATCTCCTGAAAAATGGATAAGCTGTACTTTGGACTGGAAATCAAAAAATGAACCATGGTCTCTGACTTTTACCCATACTGTAGATGGTGAGTGGACCTGATCAAAAAGACAGTGAGTGTAGATACAGGGTACAAGGCACAAGTGACCAGTGAATGTAAGGGTGTATTTGTAGAAAAGAGAACGTAAGAATGGTTTGTTTAAGCAAAAATATGTGCACAGGATTTCAGTCCTCTTGCTTTTTGCTGATAGTTTGGGTAATATATGGGTGGAGAAGGGAGAGTGTTTGTGTAGGACGTGCACTGTTAGTTCTTGGCAGTGAGTAAGGTGTCTAAAAGGTGCTGCTCCATGCTTTTATTTTATGATTATATGATTTTGTAACAGCGAGTGTGTGGGTCTGCAGTGCTTGTGCACTTTGTGTTCTGCTGAGTGATGTGCTGAGTTTCAGTGAATAGTGTGTGAACTCTGTATGTGGTTTAACACAAACCTTATGTGTGTAATGTTTTTTGCTCTCCAGGCAGGGCCTGTATGTGGTGTGTCTGCGTGAGAGAAAGTGTGTTTGTGTGTGTTTTTAATGTTTTGCTTGGCATTACTGTGCTCTGTTGGTTTGTCTTATCTGTCTTCACTGCCAGACTAATCCTTTGGTTCCTCCTGTGCCCAGACTTCCTCCTATTGTTCACTCTTAATGAGAACAAAAAAGGAAATCACACATCTCTCTCGCTCCCTCTCTCTCTCTCATTCTCCCTCTCTTTTTCCCTCTCCTATAAAATCACACCTTCAATGCCAGGGCTCTGGTTATGTCCCCAGAATTGTGAGACATACGGGAACATAAAAACCAGTGGAGAACTGGGGACAAAACCACAAGACAGGAGACAGGAACCCAGCAGGTGACGAGAGGTACATTCTGTCCTTAAGGTACCTGCACTGTGTGCATTTTTGCAAAATTGGCTGTATTTTCTATTTCTTACAATTGTTCTTGCACACTTTAGCCACTTCGTGCAACTTAATGTTGTATTTCATGTATTAGTGTGCATATGTATGTGTGGGGATGGGTGCTTTAAATGATCATTTTTGTTGATTTTGCTCAAAAACACACTGTTCATTGTTGCAATAATTACCATTACTGATGTCTGGTCATTATAGGCTCTATGTCCAGTGACACAAGTGATGTGTATGAATTGCTCAATTGTTTCAACTTGCTTTTCAGGGTCTTAATCTGTGCAAGAGATGTTATGTCACAGTGCGTGTGCATTTTGTTACATTTGGCATTGATCCTTCATTTGGGTAGTTCATTTTAGATGCTTTGTAGATACTTAACCTACCTTTAAGAGAAATTCTGCCAATTTTGAAAAATGTCTGTATAATTTAGTTGACCTGCAAACAAAGTCATTGAGAGTGTTTTTATGTCAAATATTTAATTGTAGAAAAACCTATCAATTTATTTACAGCAGTGGTGATAGGAACCAGGGCTCACAATGTCTACAACACAAATATATTTCACAGAAAACACTACACTGGGCTTAAACAGCTCAAAAAGCAGTGCTGCCATCAAAAAGGCTGAAACACAAAGTAGCAAAAAGGCAGACTTTTTGCTCCTTATAAAAAGACTAATTTATAATTTTGTGAATGAGGACATGATGATTTTAATGTTATAAGTCAATAAAGTGTTTGCATTTTTTTACTGCTTTTGCAACTATAGCCACTTTATTTGCTATTCAAAACAACCAGTGGACCTACACATCTTAAATTTTTATATATAATGTTGATAATTGTAGAATGGTGCTAAATTTGAAAAAAAAAAAAAAGATGTCTTTAGCTATATATATATATATATATAATATATATATTATATATATATATATATATAGCATATAACTCACACCATGAATTTCAAGAAAAATTAAAAAACACTTTTTAGGACTAAATCTTTTTTCAAAACGAATGAACTCTTTGGATGTCTGGATCCTTTCATCACCACCATGAACAATACTGACTTGATAAGTTTCTCTACAACAGAACATTTTAAATCAAAATAAGCTAAATGACTTTGTTCACATCTAAATGATTTAATTATGCAGAAATTTGCAAAATTGATGCAATTTCCCTTTAACTTACATTTCACTAAAAGTCTATTTTATTCACCTTAATTTTCCCTAAAACTAACCTCCAACCTGGTCCTAACCCTAATAACCCTAGTCCAAATCCTAAGCCTAACCCCAACATTGTAGATTCAGTAGATCCTAAAGAATTTCACTAGATCAGAGGTTGACAACCTTTTCTAAATCGCAGCCCACACAACTGACCACAAAAGCTTCCAGAGCCCTTAAAATTTTATCCATCATATCATTTAAAGTGCAAACAAATATAACAAAATAATCAATGTAGCAATGTAGTCGGTTTTGCTTGTTTAATAATGTCATGCAACACAATAAACACTAAAAATAACTGTACATTTTCTAACTCACCTAATGAGTTAGCTGATTTTGTTTGGAACTACAAAGTGCTAGATGACATGCTGAAGAAATGAAAGTTGCGAATGGAGGCCTATCTCTGTACAGTGAGTTAAGAAGCATATTTGTTTTGCCTCCAGTTGATGACTTAATTTGTTTGGCTTCAAAGCCTCATTAAAAAAAGACCTCTGAGTTCAGCACAGAGTGGTAGTTTATACACTGAAAGGCCTTTATACACCAAAAAACGATTTATTTCTGCAGTATTTTTGAACGACAGTAATTAATTAGATCATGTCTATAATCGATCATATCCTGCAGAAGCAAATGTGATTTTTTCGAATAGGGAAAATACAGCACAATTTTATTCACACTCTGTTTGATACTTGTGCTTTCGCTGGTAACAAGATTCTGTACTACTTTCACTTTTCCAGAATGGAAAGTTAAGGCTTAGTACTCACTGCTGTATTTTTCTTTGTTTCGGTTTATACTTGTCTTTCTTGCTTTTCCCAATCTGAGATGCTGTGGCTGTTTTACTTGTAGGTGGTTCAGCCTCGAGATCTTTCCGTTTGAGATGCCCTGTTTATAACCATTTATCCATGATAGTTCAGTTCCATACAAATGAAAAAGAAACATTTTATTTGGACTGAAAATGTAACAAAGCAAGCAGTTTTGCCAGACTAATCAATGAGGGCAACGTAAATTGTTCTATTTTTGCAAGTAATTAGTCATATTTAAAATAACGTTTGGTTAAATGTCTAGATATTGCAAAAAATTACCACTGCAGCCCACTGGGGGGCCGCTGCCCACTGGTTGGAAACCACTGCACTAGATAGTTTGTTAACAGTTTGAAAATCTGTTAATAATCTATAGTGGGCTATAGTGTACTATCTAAATAAAGTGAGACGTATGTGACATTTAACACAAATAGTCACATCCATAACCACTTCATTTCAGTTATTAAGGGATAAGGAATAGTTTAGCCATTTATCAAATTTAAACAATTGTCCACTTACCCCAAATGCACTTGACCAGCAAGACATATTTAGTGTCTGAAGTTTGCTTCTTTAGTTTTGCACTGGAGCTATGAGGCTAATGTAGCTAACTAGAAACGGAAGCTTATAGGCACCAGAGCATGTCATTTTCCTAAAAACAGTGGTATCAGCCAATTTGAAGCTTGAATTTTGTCTGTACACATGTCCATTTGTCCATACAGTGTTGGAAACCACATAAATAAGTAACTTCAGACACCAAACACATCTTGGGTGATTGACTACATGTAGGCTAAGGGTAAAAAAATGTGCAAATGTGATTTTCTATGACTTTAAGGGGTTAAATTTTGTTGGGACATTTAATAGCTTTGATTAAAAGAGGATATTGTGATTAATAATTAATCAAGCCGCTTCTCCACGTTTCTCACAGATGGAGAGGCTTCAGCTGAGAGGATGGAATGCAGTCACATGGCTTTTCTTCCTTCATTTAACAGGCAAGTGCTTTCCTCTTTGTTTGCCACTCCAGTGTGCTGGCTTTTATAATTTGAAGTGTGCTATATTTGTCTGCATCGTGTGCATATTGAATATTGAAAGTTGAATTCTACAGCATATATGTAATTTCATGAGAGCAGCAGAGAGCCACAAAGAGACAGTATGTTAAATTCTCTCTTCCGTACTCTAGGTTGTGTGTCAGCAGCGGGGTCCGCTCGCTGTAGCCTGTTTGGCCGGCAGCACATACACACCTTTGATGGAGTCATTTATGAGTTCCCTGGAGACTGTAGTTATATGCTGGCTGGAGACTGCCATCGCAGAACCTTCTCAATACTGGGTAACTCCACCCTGCTCACAACAGTCATTCTGTGTCATTTTCCTATATATTTTATGATTAGAAGCTATGAATGGGCAAATAAAACATCTTTCAGCACTGGCTATTTCTGTTTATATCCAGGTTCATTGTTTTATTTGAGGGTGTGTATAAGGGTTGATGGGGGTATGTGTGCTTGTATTTACTAGACGCCCTTATCCAGAGTGACTTACAAAAAAGGCAAAAAGTGGAAGCCAAACCATACAAAGTACCTAGACAATCTGCAAGAATTTATAACAGAAAACACATCTAAAATACATTATAATCTTAATAAACATAAAATTATAAAATTACACTTTTATTTTGACCTTGAGGACAAATTAAATGCAGATGTTTTGTTCTGCTGTGTGTATAGGGGATTTCTCTCAGGGCAAGAGGAAAGGAGTGACTGTTTTCCTCGGAGAGGCCTTCGAGTTGCATCTGTCTGTGGATGGAATCCTGTCACAGGGAGCAGAAAGGTAAACAACACAGATGAATGCATTAAAGCAGCTGCTTATATACAGTATAATACCTTGCAAAATGCTTTAGGCCAGTCAAGAAAACAGCTCATTTTTAATGCTTTGTTTTTGTTATGTCCACAACCAAAACCAACTTCCTTACATATATCCACCAATCTACAGCAATTTAGCTAAATTAAGCTTTATCCAATCAGAACGGAGATAATTTACATATATCATTGTTAGGCACAGTAACAAAAACTGCCTGTTTAATTCTAAGGGATAAAGAGTGGTTGGAAAATGGTCCTGTAAAAGTGAATTATGATGGTATGATGGTACATAAAACCATACAAACAAAATAAAGAACAAGAACAATTAAGAATATGGACCCTTTAAAGAAATATTATAGAGTTTTTCTACCTTATCTCTATCTGCTGCATCTGTAGTGTACAAATAATCACCATGGACAGTTATTTTGACACATTTCACTGTATTTAGTAACAAAGCCAAAAGCCTGTTGACTCAAAGCATACTAATAATAGACGTCAGTGGGCAGGTACTGAATTATCTGCCCATTGGCATGTATTATAAGCATCTACTCCCTGGTTTCTATTATAAGTGTGTTTTTGGTCAATGAGTTTTCTGTTCTATTACTAAGTATCTTGTAAATGTAAAAGTAAATGAGTCTGAAGTACACTGGAGTATTCCTTTAATGAAGTATTGACTAACCTAACCAGGTATTTGATGGTAACTACAATACTGAACTGCCCTAAGGAGAAGTTTAGGAATGGTTAAGCTCACATACTGACAGACATTAAATCACAATTTATTGTGTTAAGGTTTTTTGTTTTTGTATTTATTCTAATGTTACAGTTTTTCTGTAATTAAATATATCTGCCCTGCTTTAAATATAAATTTCTCAAATAGCCTAAGACTTTTGCATATTACTGTATGTGTAAGTGTAAAAGTGCTTCTGAACAATCTGTATGTATTGACATAAGAATTCTATATGTGTGTGTGATAGGCTCCCTCTGCCATACGCTTCGAGCTCTGTGTTTGCGGGTTTCGAGTTGGGCAGTGTGCATTTGTGGAGCGAGGAATTTGGTTTCTCCATCCGCATCGACCCTGCACACAACATTCAGGTCACCCTCACCAAACACCATAGCAACCACACCTGTGGTCTCTGTGGCAACTACAACTCTCTCCCTGGTGATGACTACACTGCACAAGAAGGTGAAAATGGTTTGGGGAAATGGGTGGAGCCACTTCCCCAAAGCAGACAAAACAACAGGAAATTAATGTGTACTTTATCAGCACTGTGAGTGTGTGTGTGAGACTGACTGCTTTTTCTCAGTAACTCTTGTTATTCACCAATTGTGAGTTTCAAAGCTCAGTTTATCAGCTCTGTTTAAATTTGTATTATCAGACAAATCAACATGCATTATAATGCAAAGAACTACTGTGTGTGTGGGTGGATGTGAACTGTTATAGCATGTTACAGTAATGACAAGAGGTATATATATTGTATGGATATGTTTGTCATATACACTGAAAAGTTTGAGTACCCTGCCTTTTCCAAGTAATGTTAGAAAGTAATGATTTTTATTGCTACTTTTTAATTAAGTGAGAAAATCATACAATGGTATTTGTTAATAAAAAAAGCAATTGGCTAATAGTTTTTACATATTTTGGAACACTTCAGCATCATCTTAATCAGAGTGTCTTCCTTTGTATAAGAAGCAAGTTTTAAATAATGATATGACTTTCTTTTTCTAAACTATGCAAGAAGGACATACTGAAAATCTTCTGGCCCAAAGGCGATTTAAACACCTGAAAGCTTTGAGAGCTAGTGAAAGCTGATGTCACAACAATGCGATATGATGATAAAATAAGAATATGTTCTTAATGACCTGGCTTGTTAAATTAAAAATTAAAAAAGTGTCAGTTATGGTATTGTTCCCCACTTAGTACTTTTGCCTTCAGTTTTCCAGTTTTGAAAAGGTAAATGGCAAGATCTAAATAGCTTTCTGTTTAATGTTATTGCAAACTAACAAGAAACATATGCTCATGTATTATAAACATTTTGATAAACATTTGATGGGAAGTGTATAACTGTCTGTGTATGTATATGTTTAGGTTTTTTAACAGAGGATCCATATTATTTTGCCAATTCCTGGGCCATGAATGGAGCATCAGAAGCATGCAAGCGTGTAACTCCACCTTCTCAGACCTGTAACAGCACAGGAGCCTCAGCCAAGGTCAGTCAACAGTTGTCACCTGATAATAAGCTTTATTTGTGCTTCCCAAAGGACTATATATATATATATATATATATATATATATATATATATATATATATATATATTCTGACCGGCCTAGAGGACTAGATGACTAACACAGACTGTGCTTTGTGCATTACATCTCTATGGAAAGCGTGTCTAATAGAGTGGACAGTAAGTGGGAACTCCAGCAGCACTGCTGTGTCTGATGCAGTCATACCCGCATGACACACAACAGGCCATCACCACGTCAGTGTCACTGTAGTGCTGAGAACGATCCACCATCCACATAATACCTGCTCTGTGGTGGTCCTGACAATTGAAGACTACAAAGTGCGCCTATACGATAAGTGAAGCTGATAAAATGGGCAAGAGTAAAGATAAAAGGAAGTGTACTTAACGAAGTGGCCGGTTGGTGTATATATTATCATTTTGTATAATAGGATAAATAAAATAATGGTGATAAAAAGTAAAATATCAACAACAGTAGTAAACAAAACAATAAAGGGGAAAAAATAGTAATAGAATTAACAGTTATCATATATGCTGCTTTGTAAAATTAGTACCGAGGTTGCTTGTCTAATCTCAATTGGTAATATTCAATTGCATCCAAAAGAATGATAGAGGGCATACAGAGCCAGACATCCATGTATATAATGACACTAATCCATTTAGTTAAAGTAATACCAATAATAGAATTTTAAAATCTATTGTAAGAGAGGCTTAAAGCCTGAATTGATGTGTTGCTGTTAACACCCTAGCTGCAGAAATCTCATCACATGACCAAAATACAGTCAATAAACCACAAGTAACACCTATATGTTCTGTTTTTCATAGGAATCTCTGATACGTACGTACAGTTGTACGCAAAATTTTCATAAGTAAAATAAGTTAACACATCCTCTACAAGGAACAAATTTAAATCTGTTATTATTCTCTGCAAATTTTAGTGCACAATTTTGTTTAATTGCTAGGATTAACATATTAATTACATGTGTTAACATATTAACTCATTAATATACAATATGTACCATAACCTCTTTGCATTAAATTCAACAAAATGTGTATCAAAATGTGCAGAAGTGTGTTCTCTGTAGAGGATGTGTTAACTTATTATCACATATAAAAAACATTTCTATGTAGATATTTGAATATAATAACTTTTTTCATTTTTTGTGTGTTTTTGTGTATGTAGAACCTGATCTCGCGGTGTGAGGCACTGCGTACCTCTTCGGTGTTCCTGCGCTGTGGTCACCTGGTGGATGCAGACGCATTTGTGTCAGTGTGTGAGTCAGATGTGTGTCAATGTGAAGATGGTGAGGAGTGTGTGTGTCAGGCCCTATTGGAGTTTGCACGCACTTGTGCCAGCCATGGACTGGTACTGTCTGAGTGGCACACACAGAGCCTGTGCAGTGAGTAACATTTATACATATTCACAAAACAGACAAATATACAATACGTGGACAATCATAGACAAACACATACAACATGTGGAATGTAGAAACATACATTGGGGGTTTGTGTGTCTGTTTAATATTATGGTTTGTGTGTGTGTGTAGCTCCAAAGTGTCCAGTAGGCATGCAGTACAGTGAATGCTCTCAGGCATGCTCCACTTCCTGTCAGAGCCTCAACATCCATGAAGTGTGCAGGGATGAGTGTGTGGATGGCTGCAGCTGTGCAGGTGAGAGACCGTTTAGAGCATTTGCCTTTGTGTTGTCGTGTGTTCATGGTGTCATCAAACGCATGTGGAGCCAGAATAATATCATAGCGCGGAATTATTTTTAAAACTGCAGTGAATACACTACACATGAGAATACACCAAGTATTATGCTCTCTATACATTTACTTTCAAGAAGTGCAGTTATGACTAAAGTTCATTTATAGTGAAATAGTTTATATCAGAAGAATTCATCTGCAAATGAATGGTTTAAAGTTCATATTCATCCAAAGATAATTTGTATATATTCATATAGACGTTTCTAAGAATAGTGTTAATAGTGCCTCAAACCAACACAGGCTCCTGAAGTGCTATTCTGTAGTCATTGTTACACCCATATTAGCAACACTTAATCTAAGCCGATTTTATCTATGGAAGTTATTAATGGTGGCAGAGAATCCCCGGAATCATCCACCATGGTAAACAAAATGGTTCCAAACCAGATACATTTTGTCCTACATGCATTTGTCCCTAGAATTTCACTGGATTCTCTGAATTATAAGGTCATTTAGCTGTCGAAATACAAATAAAACATCTGACATCTAACTCTTCTGAAATGACGTTGCACAAAAGAAAGTCTACTATTAAACTTACACATAACAACACATATTCTGATGTCAATTCTGTTTGCAGCTCTGTTAACTTGAGTGTAGCAATATTCACATTTCATCTCCTTAATGATTTCATAAATTCAGAGGATCTAGTTACATTTGGATGAAAAATGTTGTCGTTGGAGCTCTGTTTATTACAGGACATGAGAGCAGCCATTTTGCAAAACACTTTTCATTTTCCCTAAAGAGAAATCAGTTTACACTTAGAGTTCCTAATATGGGCATGACAACGACGTCAGAATGTCTATATGATTTCAGAATGCTATAGGAACGTGGTGGCTTATGTCTGCAAACATCCAAAAGGAGGCACTCTCGGTTTTACTCGTCTATAAAACAGCAAAGATAAAATAGCATGTTTGGGATTTAAGTCTTTTAAACACAATAAAACCACCCCAAACTAATATTTCAGTTTGTTGAAAAACTTTGTTACGTTAAGGACTTAGAAATTCCACATAAAGCCTATTATGACTAACTTGTATGCTAGAAGACTAGAGCTAGATGCTGTTTCTCTGATACGAACCAGCTTGTCTCTGCCACACAGCTATAAAACACTGCTACATCAATGATCAGGTTTGTGCCGGAGTTAGGATCCGAATTTGGTGCATCTTTACATTTGAAATTAGGTTGAGAATTTTACTTTTGACAAAAATGAGTGCATACTGCTGTATACTTTTTTCCTTTTCTTTCTTTTCTTTAGTTTTAGTTATTTTCTTGTTCTAGTCCTTATTTTAAATTGAATTTTGACCCAATGACTGATCACATGTCTAGATGTCCAGCTTAATTAGATGTTTCCTGACTTACAATAGAGGGGCTCTTGTCTCTAGTAAGGGCACAAACAGCTGCTTGTATGGATTTTCAACAGAATGTATATTGGCCTCAGCATAGGCACAAACAGATACTTGTAAACTTCACAACAGAGTGTATGTTGTCCTGACATAATCCTTAACAGATGAACTGATAGCTGCAGGGCAACTACTCAGTATAAAGTCCTTGCTTGGAAACCTGTTGATCAGACTGTGTTGGCAGACAGACAGCATGCTTTGAATAAAGACATCTTTCCTGCAAACCCTGTTCTCCTGAACATAGAACACTAGAAGGCAAATGGTTGAGCACAGCAGGGACATATTTGCGTAATACGTGCTGGGTGTTGTAATGAGTGTAGTGGGTGTTGTTGAAACGAGTAATATTTTTTCTGTGTACTTGAAATATAAGTAATTTTGTCCCAACCTTTAACTGGCTATAAAAAGTCAAGTGATCTTTATTTCTATAGCACATTTCAAAGACAACAAGTGTTGGCCAAAGTGCTGCACAATAATATCAGTTAAAATAACCACTACTGACTAATCAAAACTACACAATACATTGATCAAGGAAAAGAAAAAATAACATGCATACAAAACAAATCAGATAAAAACAATAAAACAAAAAAGAACAAGGAAAAAATTTCAGTCTTTTCTGTATGAATTTGAATCAATTTCTTTGCATATCTAGTGAAAATGTTTCTCTGGGCGATGTCTATGTGTGTGTCAGTGGGTAAGGTGCTGGATGGAGATCGTTGTGTTGACGTGTCACAGTGTTCGTGCCAACATACGGGGAAACGCTACCCTCCCGGCTCCACTATCTCACAGGACTGCAACACATGGTAGGACCAAACACACCCACACACTATATAGTGCATCCTGTCAACAGACGGTGTACATGAACAGTAGAACTGCAACATGTTCACATAAATACATGTATACACGCTACAATATGCATGAACACACACCACTACATCGTGTCCTGTTGTTTTTTCCAGTGTGTGTCGCCATGGATCTTGGGAATGCACCAATGAGGAATGCCCAGGTGAGGACACTTCCTGTTCATAATCTGTCCCCCAACAAAGTTTTCCCCTCAGATTGTAAGCAATTCTAACATTTCTCTTACTCTGTGTCTCTCTGCAGGAGAGTGTGTGGTGACAGGACAGTCTCACTTCAAAACCTTTGATAATAAGTTCTTCACCTTCAGTGGCTTCTGCCAGTATCTTCTGGCTAAAGACTGTCAGACCAACCTGTTCTCTGCTATCATAGACACTGTGCAGGTACGTCTAAAACATTTCACATACAGAGTCATATCTTTATCTTTCCAGATGTTATGTGTGCTGCTTGGGCACCCCTGGTCAAGTGACGTTTTGTTTATTTTTAAGTAAATAGTAAGTAAAAGAAGTAAATGCAACCATGGACGCATTAACTTAAAAAAATAGCAATGGTGGCATGTGCAAACATTTTGACATCGAACTGAGTCAGTACTTATTCACACCCCCTGGCAGCTATCACAGCATGGAAACACTTTTTCTAGCCAGCTAGGAGTCTTTCTATTCCTATTTTAGAATTTTTTTACCCACTCTTTCAGAGTACGTCTAGTTCTGCAATATTCTTGGGCTGCCTTGCATACACAGCATGTTTAAGATCTACCCACATTTTTTCAATGAGTCAGGGGACTGTGATGACCATTCCAAATGGTTCAGCTTGTGTTCCTTGAAGTAGTTTGTGGTGGATTATGATTTTTTTTAAGTTTTGGATCATTGTTCCACGACCAGCTTCAGTTTCTTGACTGACTGATTTGCTGATATTTAGTGGAATCCATTCTTCCATCTATCCATGCAATGTTTCCTGTGCAACTGGCTACCACACATCCCTAAGCATAATAGATCCACCCTCATACTTAAGAGTTGGCAAGGTGTTCTTTTCATCAAATGCTGCTCCTTTTTTTCTCTAGACATACCTTTATTGATGTGTGTAAAGAGTTCTGTTTTTTACTTCTTCAGTCCACAGCACTTGTTTCCACAATGCCTCTGGCTTATCTAGATTTTGTTTTACATACTTCAGATGTTGACTTTTGTGATTAGGTTGCAGTTAAGGTTTCCTTGTTCCTTGCTGTCATGTGGGGGTTTTGCTTTGCCTTTCTGGCCAGCATATGAACACATCTGTTTGAGTTTTCATGGTCTTCCAGATCTTGCCTTGAGTTTGACTGTTGCCTTTAACTGCCATTTCTTAGTAACAGTTTGGACAATGAACAATGTGACCTGGAAGCATTTTGATAACTTTTTTATACCTGTCCCCTGCTCTGCAGGTATGAATTACCTTCATTTTCAGATCCTCAGCTAGCTACATAGAGGGCCTGTGGTTACTGAGTGTTAGCACAAGGTTTGAAGAGTCAGACAGTTTATCATGCTCTGAAATTGTCATCAACTATTGACAATTCTTCACCTGCCTAGCCAGTGCTAATGAGTCATATAAGGCCTAACAAGTTAATTAATTTCTGAGATTTTATGAAAAGACTCAAATATAAAGTGACTGTGCATTAATATTTGCCAAAAATATTTTTTTTAATTGCTTGCTACAGAGATTGTGTTTACTTCTTTTAAGTTAGAAATCAATAAAGTGTATATTTTACCTTGGGTGCCCAAAAGCACAACTGCAACAACTGTCTGTGCCTGTGTTTATTTGTTTGTATTTATGCTAGTGTGCAGATGACCAAGATGCTGTGTGTACACGTTCAGTCACACTGAAGTTCCACAATCTGGCCAATCAGACGATTAGGCTGAAACATGGTGGTTTGGTCTCAGTGGATGGAATGGATGTTCAAACCCCATTAATCAACGGTCTGTCAGTGTGGTATCTAAGAAGATGTAATTATTCAGCATCATGTTCAAAGCTAATAGTTATGCATGTTTATGTTTCTCTATGTTTCTGTGTGTGTGTGTGTGTGTGTGTGTGTGTGTGATGTGCATATGTGTGTGTGTAGGACTGCTGCGGGTCCAGAGCACTGTGTTGTCATCTGTGAGGTTAAACTATGGAGATGATCTTCAGATAGACTGGGATGGCCGTGGACGTGTTGTGCTCAGGGTAAGTCCTATGTCTAAAACTGATGATTAAAAAGCACATTAAGTCTACTATTATGTGGTGGTTTCTGAAAACATGTTGGAAAAATTCCACTCCCACAATGCACTGCAACAGCTAGATAATGCGAAAACAGTGGTAATCGTGAAAACGGAAGTTTTCTTTGGGTACTATTTTGCGATGAAACGATTTTAAAAATATGTTTTAGGCCAAAACATTATCTCAAAACAACCGTGAAGGAATGTCTCAGGCATTAGGCAACATATCCAGAATCACATTATGTAATAACTCTCTGTGAGGGAGCTTTTAAAGCCATTAAAAATCAGATGTCAGGTTCCTGTCACCACCTGTGTGAACAATTCTGACTCTTTAGCCTCTCTAAAATAGAGCATTTCATATCAAACCATTCTGAATGACTTTGTTTACTTCTCTACCATTGAAATATGCAGAAATGTAAAAAAAAAATCAGTGGAACTTGCCTTTAGCAGTAGTGTGCAATCTTTTACATGACTCATTAATTATTTGTGCAGTGCTCTGTATGGTGCTCCCAATTTTTCTGATTAGGAGACCATTTCCAAAACAGCATTGGTGTGGGTTTGTGTACATGTGTATGTGTGTCACAGTCCTCACAGACAAATTATTATCATCTTCATTGATGCCTACTGTTCTTGTGTGTGTATCTGTGTCTGTGTGTGCATGTATAGCTCAGTCCAGTTTATGCAGGGAAAACCTGTGGTCTGTGTGGCAACTATAACGGTAACCAAGGAGACGACTTCCTGACGGCAGGCGGGCTGGTGGAGACGCGGGTGGAGGGTTTTGGGAATGCATGGAAGATGAATGCAGAGTGTGACAACATCCAGAAACAACCTTCGGATCCTTGCAGCCTAAATCCAAAAAGAGGTACACATTCATACACACACACAAATAGACACAAATGCTCATTCAGTTCAAATGTCTCAGCAGCAGTGCAGTTATGATGGAGACACTGGAGAAATACCGTATGGTGGAGTGCATTAAGTATGTGAGTATGTGAAATACATGATGTCATGTCTGTGCCAAGTATATAATCACAATACCTCTTTCAGCACTAGATGGCAGCAGATCTACGACCATGCTTATTTTTAGATGGCGTGAGGTGCCTGAACCTGAATATTTGCCTTGTATTTAGCTAATCATGGGGAAACATTTGGCTTGTTATCATGGTCCCACACATATTTACAGTACTGTGCAAAAGGCACCTGAAAAATGTATATTAAAAGCCCAATTATTTGGGCAGTGAGCATTTCTTGTTCAAAAAAGGGCAACATTAGAATAAAAACAAATAAGATTATTACAAAAACTATTAATTTTCATGTATATCAGTGTTTTTGTTTAACCATTTCCAAACCTGTCCTTCAGAAAGGCCAATATTATTTGTGGTAATCATTCAATAATTGGTTTGGCCAATTAATCCTTTGATTAAATTAGATCAGGTGAGTTGTTTTTTGTACAAACCCATGCAATGGCTAGGGGCCTCAAGGAGAAATTAGAAACCAAACCTATTTTCTTCTAACTAGTTCAAAAGATATCAACTACATTCTTTACTGCACTAATTTTCTTAGGCCTAGATACAGACTTTCGCACAGTATTGCATATATAGTTGTTTTCAAGTTTTTTTTTTTTGATGGGGGTATTCAATTTTCTGTCTATGTATATAAACATCAGGTTTTTTCAGGTTTTTGATGTTAGGTTTAGAATTGGGTTAGGTGTAGCACAGCAGCATTTAAATACAGTAATACAGAAGTCAGTGGAAATGGACTGATGAATGAAAGGTCAAATTTCCAAAAAGACAGAAATACAAACTTGTATGTGTGCAGTGCGTTTTGCAGAGGAGGCGTGTGCAGTGCTGCTGTCGGTGAAGTTTGAACCGTGTCATCATGAGGTGAACCCGGCTCCATACCTGAAGAACTGCCGCTACGATGTTTGCTCCTGCGCAGACGGACAGGAGTGTCTGTGTGCAGCCGTGAGCAGCTACGCAGCTGCATGCTCTGCCAGAGGAGTGCTCATCAACTGGAGGGGACAGGGATACTGCGGTAACACACACACACACACACACAAACACGCAGTAAGGACCACTTAGCAGATGCACGCTTCAATTCCTCACTCTCATAATTACATAACTTTCTTATTAGTTTAATAGTAGAGACTAAATAATTAGTAATAACTGAATAACATGTCTGTAATTAAAGTGGAATTCCAGTGATTTTTCAAAATTCAAAACAATGCAAACAAAGTCATTCAGAGCAGTTCGATTTGAAATGCACTGTTCCAGAGAAACTTCAAAGAATCACAGTGGCAATGAAAGGAACCAGATGTCTGAAGAATTTTAAACCCTCTAAAAGCTACCACACAGACATTCATTACATAAAATGGCTCCAAATATGTTGCCTGATATCTGAGACATTGTTTTACGATAGTTTTGAGAGAATGTTTTGGCCTAAAAGGTGTTTTTTTAAATACATTCATGGTGGAGAGGTACATGAAGGGTGTCATACGGAAAAAATAGTATCCAAAGAATATTTTCTTTTTTCAGATTTACCACTGTTATACCATTCTCAACATTACATATAAAAACTCAGAAGACACATGTAGGTCTTCTGGTGGTGTTACATAGTTAATAAAATGGCTATATTTGTCTTGTAGTCATTACAACCCCTGGTTCCTATCAGCACCACCGTAAAGACAATCTGAATCATTAAGTTTCTGTACAATACACCATTTCACTGATCACTCTGAATGTCTTCGTTTACAGCTAAAAATGAAATATGCCGAAATTTTGAAAAATTGGTTCAATTCCCTTTTAGAACTTTACTCATTTTCCATCATTTTCTTTCTTCAACAATGCCTCATAGGAAGTGTGTGTAATTTTAAAAATGAACGTTTGTTACATATGTGCTTTTTCTCCATTCACTTTTTTTCTCCAGAACTGACCTGTCCAGGTGACCAGGTGTATGACATGTGTGGGAGTGTGTGTAATCAGACATGTCGATCTCTGTCGCTGCCGGACAGTGAGTGCCGCAACATGTGTGAGGAGGGCTGTTTCTGTCCTCGGGGGCTTTATCTTAGCAACATAGGAGAGTGTGTGCCACCAGACCAGTGCTCCTGCCACTACAATGGAGAAATCTACCAGCCCAATGATATGTTCGCTGACCACCACTCCATCTGGTCAGTCACACACACACACACACACATGGATGTACACACTCAGACATTAAGTCCATAAAACAAATGTAGTTTTAGTCTTTTGTTCATGCTGCAGTTTGTATTTGTATATGTGAGCTGTATATTCCACCTAAACTAATACAGTGTTGCATATTTTTATATTGTGTTTATATTTTTAATTATTTTTTTAGGGCTGTGACTATACATTATATTAGTAATCAAGTAAACTGGTGAATATTTTGATGATTAATCAGGTAGGTGAGTTTTCAATCAGGTAAATGAGACAAAAGCCTTTCAAAGATTCCAAAAAAGAAAACCTTGGAAGCTATTAAGAAATTAAAGAAAACTAATTCATATAATAAATATCATTAATTGAGGTATTGTGACAGCCCTCTTTTTTGTATTATAATTTTTATATTTCTGTGAGCTCTCACCAGAACAAATTCCTCCTATGTAAACACATTCTTTGCTGATAAACCAATCTGGTTTATTATGATTGTAGTTACTGTGAGAATGGCTCCATGCGCTGCAGCTCCAGCGAACTTCCAGCATCTGTGCTTTCGGATCTTTTCTTTGATGAACCTCCACTTTCCCGAGGTACATACACCTGTGTGTCCTGAAATCCAGAACCTGCTTTCTTCTTAATATTCAAATGTAACATTATGCGCAGTAAAAACAAGAAGTGATACCCATTACACTTCACTAATCATAAGAACTTTTTAGAACATTTAATACAATCCTTACAGAACAGCATCAGTGGTTGCTGCATGGTCTCTTTTTCACATGTATTTGTCAATGCTAGAAATGCTGACTTTCCCCCCTATTTATGTGTTTGTGTGTGTTGATGCAGAGCGGCGTTCTGTCTCCTGTCCGGCTCCGCTGCAGCAGTTAAAATGCAAGAGTGTGAGAGATGTGGGCATAGAATGTGCTAGAACATGCCAGAACATAGACCTGGAGTGTGTGAGCCAGGGCTGCATCTCTGGCTGTGTGTGCCCTCCTGGGACGGTATGTGTGAATACCACAGCTCATGTATTATAACTTGTAGTGAAAAAAATCTAAATGTGTTTCTGATAGAGCGTTGTCCTTTTGATTGCTGCTTAGAGGACACTTAGTCTTACTACGGTGTAAAAAATAGTCGGCCAGTTCAACCAAAAAACATTACTTTATTTGATAACAAGCCACTGAACTAGTCTAATCAACGCAAATAAATACTTTGCTTGAAAGAATGGATCATTCAAAGTGTTTATTAAGGTTGAATAAAACTAGTTAATTTACTTGTTACCACGTGAAGTAACTTTTGAAGTTGAAGTGACAAACCATTTTTTATAGTGCAAGTTTTTTAAATGTGCAATGTTTTGGTTTCCCAGACCCAGTTTAAGCCTTAGCCTGGATTAAATGTCATTTAAATGCTGAAACACCTTTAGCATTGTAATTTAGTCCAAGACTAGGCTTCCCTGTCTATGAAAGTGGCCTCTAGAAGTCCAAAAGTTTGTAGACAATCCTTCAATTCAATTAGTTTAAAGTGCACCCATTGCTAAAAGTATTGTTAATAGAATTGAGCGCTTTGGAACAGCTAGACATGCACATAAAGCCACCATACTAAATGCCAAGCAGTGTTTAGAGCAGTGGGTCTAGTGGGGTTTAAAGCAACCCGCAAGCATTGGGCTGTGGAGCAGTGGATCTTTGTTCTCTGGAGTGATGAAACTCCATCCAATACCTTTGGAATGAGCTGGAATGACATTTGTGAACTGATCATCCAGCACCTTGCAGCTTTGAACAGTTTTACACACATAAAATCATAATATTTTTCATTACAATACAAAATGGCTTTGGGACACATTTACCTCAAAACATTGGGATCTAATTGTTCACCATGTGGCAATGAGAGACAGCGATGCACTGACTTCTGCTCTAAAATGCAGGGTGTGGTTAAAATGAGGCTTCATCTATGGACTAAAACTCTTTGTTTTTGAGTAGTGACATGAAAAGTTATTTTTTGAAAACATTTTGTGTTTGAAAAAGGAAACTCACCATAAATATAAACCTTTCAACTTTAAAATAAAATAAAGAAAAAACAACATTAAAACACAAAAAAATTAGTATTACTAATTACTAAAAGTATTACTTTTACAAGTTGGAATTTAGGGGTTAGGGTTTGGGGCTGACACCTCCTGGTAGAAAGTACCCTATAAATGATGATTTTGTATGTATTTAAGCATATTACCATATCACATATTGCCTTGGGTTTAAATAGCTCACAACATAATCCTTGTGAATAGGTTTGAATACTTAATAGCTTTTTTAATGTGGGACCACAGTTTGAGCTAATTCAGTAGAGTGGTCCATCTTTCCCTTTACATTTTATTGATATGATATTAATATATGATTATAAACAGACTTTTATTGCATGGATGCATTTAAATGACTTAAGTTGGATTTTAACTAGTTTTCTGACCATCTGCAGGTTCGACACAGAAAAGAATGCATTCCTCCAGACCAGTGTCCCTGTTTCCATAACAACCATGCTTACGCTCCTGGACAGAGCATTAACATTGACTGCAACACTTGGTAATCACAGCTGTCCCACAAGCTGTCATTAAGTACTGTGCTACTATGAGAGAGTTACGTGTCATTTTTCCCCTGTTTGATGTTCTCTGTTCTCTGACAGTGTGTGTGGTGGCCGGCAGTGGAGGTGTACTCAACGAGTGTGTGATGGTGTGTGTCGTACAGTGGGGGACTCGCACTACATCAGCTTTGACGGACTGAAGTTTACATTCCCAGGACCATGTCAGTACATCTTGGCTCAGGTAAGTAACCTACTGCACCTTTCCTTCTCTCTCAATGTTCATAAATAGATAAATAAAAACAGTTTAAAATTATGTGTCTTGGCAGTAAGTTACTGTCTGTAAAAACACCATATAACATTAAAGTAAATACAAATAAACATCAATACAATTAAAAGTAACATGATTTTGGTTAGAGGAATATGGTTAGAAGAGCAAGGTTTGGTTCCTAGTTGCATGAATTTGATCAATTCCATCAGCAGCACACCTGATTTAATTTAATAAAGGATTGATTAGCTGAAGCAGGTTTTAGATGGCACCTGTAAATACTGGACTTCCTTGAAGAGAGGTTTGGAAATGAGTCATAACTCATACACAAAAAATATTTTTTTTAGATGATTTATTCAATATTTAAAGTATTTGGGGAACAATAAGAAAATATGAAATGCTAAAAAATGTATTGTAATAATATATTAAGTTACCAGAAATATATGAGGCATTTTGGAAATTACTTTTATTATAACTTAATCTCAAAGCCGTACAGGTTTCTCAGTCATTTAAGAATCATATACAGCTCTGTTCATCATTTTGGACACACCTAACATTTCAGAATAATTTTTTACAGCTTCCTACAAATTATTTGAAATTTGTGAAGTTGCACAGGATTAACAAATTAGAATCATTTTATACATTTTCAGGGCCCAAATTGTTTTTATGTTATTGATCGCATTGATGTGATTGTAGACTTTTAAGTATTTAAGTATTTCTCTCTGTAGGATTACTGTAACGGCTTGGACGGCACCTTTCGAGTTCTGGTGGAGAACTCAGCCTGTGGAACCATAGGTCATCGCTGCAGTAAAAGCATCCATGTGTTTTATATGGGAGGACTGATCACCATGGAGCAAGGACAGGTCTCATACACACACACACACACAGTTTTTACCCGCAAATCCTCTGGCATACTTTCTGACACTGTTCTGTGTTTCTTCTCTTTTGTTGTTTTTTCCTTTCTCTGTCTACATTCTCCCCTATGAACCTACAACATTCTGAGCTACACACACACACCTGCATGCTCTGAACAGCAGGATAATCTTTCATCATAACATTCTGTATCTGCAGGTAAGGATGAGGAAGCCAGTGATGAAGGAGACAGATGTGGAGATTGTGCGCTCTGGACTCTACTACATCGTTCTGCTCGGAAAACACATCTCTATAACCTGGGACACTGGAACTCACATCACACTGCACATCAATGGCCAGTACAGGGTAATGGACACAAGTCTGTTTTTATACACTGTCAGAATGCTGGGTCACACAGACGTCCTATATGCATTACATATACGATAACTGTCATATTAAAACCTTGTAATTCTATTTTTTAACACCATTTGAAAGTGAATATTTCATAATGAATGGACCAATAGAAATCTTGTCACATTAAGGTATATTAAAATTAAGATTTAAAATTAAGATCTCCTGTAAAATTACCATTTCAGAGATGTGAGAAATGACAGTGACTAAATGTATCTTTTATACCAAAACAATTGTCTAAACCCTAAGCCCTACCCTAAACCTAACACTAACCCTGTTTTGGCCTTTCAGCTTTAAAAAAAATGGAACATAAAATCACTTTAGAATGTCAGTAGCATTTTGTTGGTCCTTTGTTTTTCTCTTTTTTTTAACTAATCCAGAACATTTTGTTCTGAAAATATATAAGAGCACACACGCTTTATCATCCCCTCTCTGTCTTCCTCTCTGTCATCAAACCTATACTTAAAGGACTCATACAATGGAAAACTGAATTTTCCTTACTTTTTTAAAATAAAAGAGTTTACTGTAGTATGTGCGTACATTGAAACTTAGCTGCAAAACAAACAGCCTGTTTTGAGTTCACTGTTTCTGTGATGTCACAAAAACATGTACATTTGCATATATCCACCCAACAGTTTAGCCCCACCCATTCATTATTAAGTTATAAGACCTATTTCAGTCCAGCCTGTTTTTTTAATGAGACAATACTGGGATAATTTACATATATCAATCTTAAAGGCACTGTAACAAGGGACAATTCAAAGGGAGAAAGAGAGGTTTGAAAATGGTCATGCACAAAAATTATTATGATTGTTTTTAGTACATAAAATCACATAAACCTAGTAAGTGGACCTCATAGGAAAAAAATAAAGGGGAAAGGGAAAATGTACAAAATGGACCCTTTAAGAATAAAGAAACATTGATTATCTTTAATTCTGTGTTTGTCTTTGTGTGTTTTTAGGGGAAAGTGTGTGGTCTGTGTGGTAACTTTGATGGCAGTCAGAATAATGACCTAATGAGCAGTAGTAATCAGATGGAGGTGGATCCTATAGACTTTGGAAACTCCTGGAAGGTCAAACCCAGCTGTGCTGATGCCATTCAGGTGACCACTGCACAGACAGCATGACTCCTCACATGGATAGAGCCTGTGTAATAATGTATAATAATGCATTAAATTAGATAGCACTTTCTAAAAGCATGTTTACAACGTGAGCATTAGTTATACATATATACATGTATTTATTTATGCATGTGCTCGTGTGGTTCTATGAACAGTTTTGTGTAACGGTTACACATGTAATACATGTCTGTGTCTGTGTGTATATGTGTTTAGGTGCCATCTCAGTGCAGTGCTGATATGGCGAAGCTGGTCACAGTGGAGCAGTCGTGTCGGGTGCTGAACAGTGCCCTCTTCAGGGAGTGTAACAGTGTGGTTAGTAGCACTTACATCAGCCAGTCGTTTTCACTTTCCCTTCAATTGCAATGCCATTCTGAATCATTGCTGTCTGTTTCTGTCAGGTGGACCCTGAGCCATACTGGGAAATCTGCACTCATGATACGTGTTCATGTGCCTCTGTGGGTGACTGCGTGTGTTTCTGTGATGCCATTGCTGCCTATGCTCATGAATGTGCCCAGAGGGGAGTGGTGGTGGACTGGAGGTCCAATGACTTATGCCGTAAGTCCACCAGTCCACAGTTGTTACATAGAGAAAAGACAGAAGCCCTCCAACTAGAGAATATTCATTTAAGCTTTTTATGTCTTTTATTTAAATTATAACAGTACAGCATGACAAAAAGCTTATAGAGTGACAAACAGTGCAGGGTAGTACACATACTGCAAACTAGACAGAGCAGCAACATTATGGGGAAAAGTATTTTACAGACAGTAAGTGTATGGAGAGCCGAGGAAGAGATGCACTGAAAAAAGTGATGCACTGAATTTCCTTGATTTAAATGTATGCATCATATTTTTACCTGATAAAATATTTTACATCAACACAGTGTATTTTATAGAGGTGTAAAGGTTTACAGAATTGAGAAATTCATTCATTACGATATGGTGGTGTCTCAATTCAGTACATTTTCCAGTACAGCAAAAACAAGGAGAAGCTGAAAATGTGCTTTATGTAAATTCTTGCAGGGCTAGACGTGATCTCTTAACAAAAATATCTGGGAACAGCCATGCTATGAGACATTTGGGACTAAGTGTAGGAGGAAACGTAGACTCTGGTATTAGTAGTACATGTATTTTGAAGTTTATTGTGTGCATGTGTGTGTTTCAGCACTGAGCTGTGAGGATTTGAATAAAGATGCAGGAGTGGAGTGTATGTGGAGATTTAATGCCTGCGGTAGTGCTTGTCCTATAACGTGCCAGCACCCAGAACCGTTAAACTGCCCAAATACCTGCCTAGAGGGCTGCCATGCTTCCTGCCCACCAGGTAACTCACAGCACACACATCAAATACTGTATACCTCCACTGCCCATCAAAAGTTTGAGGACAACTGGGCTTCATTTGAAAGGTTTTGTAAATATCATGCATCTATTTCATATTACTTTTGATTTATTTACAACAATTGTTTTCATGTTCATCAAAGTTTCTTTCTCAGTATGAGCATGTTTGCCTAAATAATAATTTGACAGCTTTTGCTTTGCTTTTCAACGCAAACTGTTAAAAGCATATTTTAGAAATGTGGTTTAAAAACCTAAAAGGTTTAAGTGCAGATGAGTGCTGACATCACAGCAAGGGACTACAATATGTGAGGTTTAGCAATATTCCCAAGCTAGTCCTGCTACACGTATACTCCTCAAAAACCCATGGTGATTCTTTAATATGTTTATATGTTTTAAATATGTCCTAAGTTTTTGCAAACTGACAAAGAAAGCTAATTTGTATTAAGGGCATTGTGAGAGTTTAGTGTGCACAAACATTTAATGAATAGTGTATTGTAAGCTGTGTATTTATACAGTATTATACTTGCACACATACCTGTGACATACCTACACTACACATACTGTATTCTTCCTCTCTGTTTTACAGGTGAAGTCTTAGATGAGGTTTTGAGACGCTGTGTGGAACCATCTGAATGTCAGGTGTGCATGCACAATGGAGAACGAATTTCTCATGGGAAGCAGATCATTCTGAATCATGACGACCCCCATCTCTGTCAGATATGGTATGTCCCGCCACTTGTGTACATGAATTTGAACATTTTTGTACACCTGTAATCAATGCTTGAATTCTGTAAATTTGTGTTTCAGTCACTGCGAGGAAAACACTTTGACTTGTGGTCCATGCCCTCCCTCTGGCCCTACCTCCACATTAAGCCCAATTACCACGTTTACCACACCTACACCCCTCCCCTTTTCCACGCCAGTGCCTGAGGACGCCTGCGACAGGGCAATGGACCTGGCTTTTCTGGTGGATGGCTCCTCCTCTCTGAGTGAGGAAGACTTCGGATTGGTCAAGCTGTTCATCCTGGGGGTAGTGGAGCGCTTTCGGATGGGTTCAGCCCATACAAGGGCTACTGTCCTCCTTTTCCACTCTGGGGTAAAGAGCTATGACATGCAAGTGCAGAAGTGGATCTTCAGAAAGATGGTGCGAGACATGCATTACAGTGGTGGCGACGTGGCCTTCATGGACGAAGCCTTCAAGTACCTGTCCGTGTACATTTACGACAAGAACAAGAGAGATCACGCTGGCCGTGTTGCCATTATGCTGACCGCTAGTGCCAACCCACGGCCCATGCGCACCACTCAGCGCCTGCTAAGAAAGAAAGACATCACTGTCCTCACCATTGCCCTTGGGCCTGACGTGAACCTGGCACAAGTCAATGAGATCACCAAGGCCACACCTAGTAGCCGGGCGTATGTGCTTAGCAGTGTTGGGGAGCTGGAGGATCGAGCTTTTGAGATTACAGATTACCTCTGCACCTTGGGGCTGGACCCAGAGCCACCCAAGAAAACCCCTACTCAAAAGTCCACCACTACCACCACCACTACTGCAAGCACTACAACCACTACCCCCATCAAACCAAATTCTGCCACTCTTCCTCCCACAGCTGCTGTTATGAATGCATTTCCCAGCATCCCCAGCCCTGGAACAACCTTTGCTCCTCAGACAACAATGGTACGGGACATCACCTTCCTACTAGAAGGATCAGACAATGTAGGAGAGGAAGGATTTAACCGTACCCGGGATGCACTAGTCGACGTTCTGGCATCGCTCAGCCAGGAAGAGGAGGAGCACTTCCGGATCACAGTGATGCAGTACTCCCTCACTGTTTCCATTGAGATCAGCAGGATGGAGCTGAAGCGCAGGGAGCTGGTTCTGCGCAGAATGCGACAGATCCGCTGGGGGGGCGGGGCCAAGGTGAACACGGGCCAAGCCATTCGCTCCCTCTATGAGTCCGTCACCACAGAAAGGCCCAGTCGCTCTCCAGACCAGATGGTGTTCCTCATAACTCAGAGCCCACCCACCGATGTGATCCAGCGGCCACCGAGCTCCATCCACACAAAGGTGTTCCCTATTGGAATTGGTCCCAATGTGCAGGAGACGGACCTAGAAACACTGAGTTTTCCGAATGCCCCCATCATGCTGAAGAATCCTGAACAGCTGAACACACTGGGCCCCCTACTGGTTAATATCAGTAGGACGTTTAGAAGGCCACTTATACCAACACTACCACCCAGAGCTACACTGCCCCCTTCAGGTCAGATCAAATAATACAACAGCATCTCACCTTTACGTTCCACTTCATACTTTTCATTTTTCTCCTGTTCTCCCATCCTGCAGTACTTTACATGAGGAATTGTATGTGTTTATATGTTTGTTTCTCTTTGTGTTGCAGTGCCCTGCTCCAAGCCTATGGATGTGCTGTTTTTGCTGAGAGACACTGGTGATCAGTTTGAGGACATGAAAACTTTTGTGAGATCATTTATAAAGAGCGCTGACATCGGTACATCAGAATGCTTGGAATGTATTCTGACTTGTATGCATGTACAAAAATGTGTTATTCTATAGTTTTGTATTGTGTGTGCTGTGTATTCAGGTGTTTCTCTAAATGTGTGTCAGGTCGTAATGGTACTCAGGTAGCAGTGGTTGTTTATGGTGAGAGGCCAGTGGAAGCTGTGTCTTGGAGAGATGAACAGAGTGCCAAAAATCTTCTTCAGCAGCTAGACGGACTACACAGCAAGACAGACAATGCACCACGACTGGGTAAGTGCCCCACAAAAACCGGCCACAGCTATCTGAACTGCACTGTTAGAGGTACACTTAATTATTTGTGCTCTAGCATGTCAAGACATAAAGCGCTTATTTGGTGGAAAATGTACATAATTTTGCTCTTACATGTAGGTGACATATTTGGTAGTCGACATTCAGTGCTAATGTAGTAGGGATAGAAAATATTTGTGTAATTGTACTTCATCACTATACTTAAGTATTATTTTGGAAGATTTCTAATTTACTTGAGTACTTGAGAGGCAGTTCTTGTGCATTTGAATTTATTGTTTTTGTATGGTACTTACTGAAACATCCAGTAAAATATATAGCAATGTAAAACGAAACTGTCCTATTAGTCACAACACTGCACACCACCATAAAACGTTTGTTATTTGTTAAAACATTTACTTTTTTACTTTTATATACTGAAGTATATTTAACTGCTGATATTTTTCTCTTCAAGCATATTTTTAGCATCATATTTACACTTTTAAGTGAGAGAGATTTTGACACTGTTTGCATTCTTTCACTTAAGTACATTATCTGTGCACTTTTTCAACCCCTGGTAGCTAACAAGTAATGAAAGCTTATATAAATTTAATTAGCATTGTGCAAACTCCATAATCATCACACACTTAACTCAAATGATGTTGAGTTGTTAAATAAGCTAAAATAGACTTGCTTTCTACTTTCTCATTCTGTATAACAGACTTTTATTATTATCATTTATTGTGAAATGTGTGTGTGAGACCGTGTATGTTCACTTTGTGTTGTTTTTTTTAAGGTGCTGCATTGCAGTTTGCGGTTCAGACTTCCATTTCCTCTACAAGTGGGGGTAGGATGGGTGTGGCAAAGGTTGTGGTAATGCTGGTGATTGATAGGTCAACTGACTCAGTGCAGGAGCCTGCAAATGAAGCTCTTACTGCTGGTGGGTGACATAATTATGAGACTTGGATTATCCTTTTTAATATAGCAGTAACTTCATTGTTGAGCTTTATGTATTTGTTATCCAGGTGTTTCAGTGTTCCCCATTGGAGTGGGTGAGCATTACGATCGCACTGAACTGGGCATGCTCACAGGCCCACACGGGCAGGAGAACATTATTCAGCTAAGGAGCACAGATGACCTGCTCACCATGGTTACCTTGGACCGTTCATTCACCGACAAACTCTGCAGGGGTGAGATAAAAACACGCACAAATACACACATCCTGTGCAAGAAATACAAATGATAATGAATAATGGTGATGGTGATGAGGATGATGATAATGATAATGTCCCTCAGCGGGTCCTCCTGGGGTGTGTGTGGATGATGATGGAAAAGAGAGGAAGGTGAGCTGAATTTTGGCTCGGTGCACAGAGGCCCAGCTCTTGAAAAAATCTCATTTCATTACTTACCATCAACAACAAAAACCACAAATACTTAACACAGTCTACCAGTATATCATGCTTTAAACACCTTATAATTCCTCATGTCACTTCACTCATCAACGACCAGTCCATCACTCCTTCTTAACCTTGTGTTGCACACTTTGGCTTCGCTGGAGACTCATTTCTCACCCTATAACTTTACCATTTTCAACAAAAGCGAAAATAACAAAAACGTAAGAAAAATGTGTTTTATTATTTTCACTAGAGTGATTTTACAGTTTTACATTATCATGGCAATTTGTTGCTCAAATGTGTCAGAAACCACTGTTTTTTTCAGTTCTGAAGAGTTATTTAAAATGGAATCCCATTTTCTCTATATATTTTACCAATTTACAATTAAAATTCCTTATTTTTGCCTTATGTAAGTGGAATGTTTCATATCTAATCTCCTCAGAAAAATCTGATAAATGAATAAAGTACATAATGGCCATTTTGGAAATTACAGAAATGAAGGGTGGTCTCTGACTTTTGCACAATACTGTATGAACCCTTTGCAAAACACCAGTGCACATTAATGGGTAAAGAGCTTGATTTCATGTTGATGTGATAGATTCTTATTCTACTTTTCAACACTCAAAATCTCTGAAAGTAACACTGTAAGTCTATGAGCTTTGATTGATATGAATAAAGTATTGACTGATTCCTGTGTCTGTGTGTTAGCCTGGAGAGACGTGGCTGCTGGCAGATGGCTGTCACTCGCTGCTGTGTAATCCGTCTGGTGTGGTGACGCTGCAGAGCCACAGGGTGAACTGCGAGCGGATGGAGCCTCCGGCTTGCAGGAACAGCCTCAGAGCTCTCAGAGTTAACCAAACTTGCGGCTGCACCTGGAAATGCCCTTGTGAGAGCACACACACAGCACACACACACACACATGTACACGCACTACAAACATAAATGTACCCTCCTTAAACATGTTACAGGTTTGTAGGTCTACACTTGATAAATATACGTGTATGCATTTTCCTTGACGTATTTCTGCACTATGATTCTTGCTGACTTTAAAATTAATAACTAAATAATAAGCCTACAGTACAAGGAGTTATATTTTGCTGTGTCTCACAGACTACACTCCTCTCTACTCCTGCAGGTATGTGCATGGGTAGCTCCACCAGTCATGTGGTGTCTTTTGGAGGTGCAGCTCTGAAGCTGAAAGGCGCCTGCTCTTATTTGCTGCTTCGCACAGGAGGGTCGGAGCTAGTGTTACACACGGCTGCTTGTGAGGGCTTACCAAGTCAGATTTGTATGAAGAGTTTGGAACTGAGAGAGGGAGGGACTAGTGTGGTGCTGAGAGATGACATGAAGGTAAAGACAATCTACCAGCACTGTAACAATATCAGTCTACAAGAACCACAGCAATAATACCAATATGTTTGTGTTTGTGTGTGGATGTGCACAATATAGGTGACTGTAGATGGTGTGATTACTGCAGTACCCTTCAGACGAGGTGGAATATCTGTCACTCAGATCGGAGCTTTGCTTCATCAGCTGCGGTCTGAGACACATGGCTTCACCCTCACGTTTACTCCTCATAGCAATGAGTTCACCATCAGCCTGGATCTCACCATGATGACCAAGACCACTGGCATCTGTGGTACATACACTATTTTGAACTAATAGAGCTAATCTTGATTAAAATCATCTTGAGTTTTGTCCAGGATTCTCTATAATTTCATTGTTGAAAACCACACACTTGTTGAGATATGTGGCGCATCATTGCATAGCAGATGCAATATGGGACTGACGTAGTAAGACTTCTGTGTCATTTGCAGGTGTAAATGGGCACATTCTGTCCACAGGTTATGTACTATACTGGCACACAAGCCTCAAAGTGCAGCTTATGTGCCACGTAGATGGAAAAAGGCAAAATGTGCTTCTCTTCTTCATGCATTTGACAGAGGGCCGTGCAAAATGTGGGATGGTTTATTGGATATAATGAATTGATTTCATTTGAAATTAGCCAACTTATTCTTAATACTAACATGCTCTTTTAGTGAAATGTTTCCCCTAAATCTATTTGTAAAATGGAAATGAGATGAGATAAAAATTACAGTGTAACTAGGTTAGCATTGGAGACAAAATTTGTAATGTGACATTTGTCTGTGAACGGTAAAGTTTCTGATCAACATGGTCATTCAAAAATATCAAAAATGTCTCCCTTTATTTCTCTCTCTCTCTCAGGTTCATGCTCTGATGATCAGACACACCTGCTGCTTCCTGATGGCTCAGTGGCTGCAGATCCGGATGTGTATCTGCGAGAATGGGCTGTTGGAGAGTGTGTGTGGAGTAGGGGCGTGTCTGAGTGTGAGGCGGGTGTGGCGGAGGGCTGTGAGGTTTTAGCCTCGTCAGTGTTTGGTCAGTGCCATGCTGCGGTGCCTCCTCAGGACTATGTGGAGATGTGCAGACAGCTGGCCTGCCATCCTGCTGCCGTGTGTGACCTCATTGCTGCCTACAGCAGTGTGTGTCGACAGCAGGGCGTGTGTGTGAACTGGAGAAAACCCAACCTGTGCCGTAAGTCTCATTTATGTGTGTCTATACACATCCATTCAAAATTTTGGAATTACTGATTATTATCTTTATCATTTTTGTTATTTTATATAGAATCATATCACATACAGTGTAGATTACATTTTATAAACAAGACACCTACATGTGTCATTTAGATTTTCATGTATTGCGTAAATAGTTATTAAAGGGAAATTCCACGGATGCTTCTAAATTTCTTGAGAAACTTACCAAGTCTGGATTGTTCTGATAGAGACCTGAAGTCTGAAGTGTATAATGCCTTTAAAAGCTCCCTCAAAGAAAGTTATTACACAAAATTATTATAAATAATATTTCCCTGTTTAATGATCTCATCCCTGTTGAATGTTCTCAAACTTCATTCTCAATCCTTTGCAACTGTCTATTTTAAAATCATTCACAGCTCTATTTATCATTCTGGACACAAATAGAAAGCAAATTGGTTTTATAGTGTTGATAATTAATTCTGAGCTTTTGATCTTTAATGTGTGTGTATCTATTTGAGTACAACTGTATTTCATATAAATTTCACATATATACTTATTTGGCTAAATTTGATTAGAATACTTTTGTGGAACAAAACAATTATTCAAAACTTTTGAATGTAAAAGACTGTTTTTGGATACTTTGGACACTGGTTATCATGTGTAATTTCTGTGTGTGTGTTTTGGTGTCTAGCCATGCCTTGTCCTAACTCTATGGAGTATGATGCATGTCGTACGGGGTGTGTGGAGCAGTGTGGGCATGGCCTGGCTGTGTTGGGTGATATGGATGTGCGGGGTGACACTTTGGGGAACAGTTCGCAGTGCTGGATTGACCCCACTGAGGGCTGCTACTGCCCCCATGGCACAGTGCTGCTTGGGGGAAAATGTGTGGGCAGAGAGGCCTGCAGCCAGTGTTTGGACCAGCATGGACATGCTCACCAGGTGCACATACATACATGCAGTTATTATCAGCAGTTTTCCTCTTACCCCAAGTATATGTAACAAACAATGACAAGTTTGGTTTTCAAATATGCTTGCTTCTTAAAAAAGACCAAAATAGGACAAAATCAAGATCACGGCTCTAAGATGCAATTATTGGATTTAGCTATGTGTCTTTGGTCTATTTTCATACGGAACAATTTGTCATACAGTATTAGAAGCAAATCTGTTTGACATTGCTTAATAACTGGAGGCAGTTTAAGCAGGTATGTGATATTTTAGGCATATTTGCCCAGTACTTATTCGTGGGGTTTTAGCTTCCTTTACGTTACATTAACCTCATAGCTCCAGTACTAAAGAAATAAACACTGGACATCAAACATGTCTCAGCTGATCATCGTAAGGGGAGAATTGTGTAATTTAATTTTTTTGCTGAACTATTGCTTTAATTCTGGCAGCCAGTGGACTTAGTGGTCCACTAAGGTCACATGTAAGGTGTAGACTGTTGCCTTTTTTTATGAGGCGCAAATACATGATATAGCTAATATGCTGTTGCTGTCAGAACAAAACCTTGTATCTCCATTTTTGTCCGTTTTTCATTGTTTTCCGTAACTCAAAAATGCCAGTTGTTCTTTATGTTGTGTATAAATTTCATAATGAATAGACCAGTAATAATGATCCAAAATGATGTGTTCATAATCCAAACAAATCAGTAATTTTCTGTTTATCACCCTCATTACTTTGTATGTGTGTGTTTTACAGTTCATGGAGAGCTGGACCCCTGATGACAACCCATGTTTACTGTGTGTGTGTCTAGATCAGCAACGGATCAACTGTACAGCCTTGCCCTGCACTAATTCTAAGGGTGAGAATAAAATTTCAGAAGCTGCTTTTCCCTCTTTTTCTATTTCCTCTTTCTCTCCCATGTCTCCCTTTATCTCTTTTGCTTTCTCTCTCTCTTTCTTTTCTGCTATATAATGTATACTCAGCCTAATTATTTGAAGCCCTCCTTCAGTATTGTGCTCTGAGTGTGTAGTCATGGTAACTGTTGCTGTGCTACAGCCCCTGTATGCGGGAAGTGTGAGATTCTTCTGGAGAAGAAGGATTCCAAGTGCTGCCCTGAGTATGAATGCGGTAAGTGCACAGCACACACAAACGGAACGCACTCCGCATAGCATCCCTACAAATGCTAATCTACCAAGGACAGTTTCGATGTTTAAGTGTTACTTGTATGTGTGTGTGTGCAGTGTGTGACACTGCCAGCTGTAAGGTTTCTGATCCTCCACAATGTGAAAATGGCCTCAGCTCAGTCCTTACAAACCCAGGAGAGTGTGCACCAATCTATCAGTGTGGTGAGTACACAGAACACACAAAAATCCCTGTACGCTCTTTCACCAGCAGCCATACACAGAACCTACATACACAAAGAATATATAACCTCACTTAATGACCACAACACAGAAAACTGAACAGCCTCTCTTTGTCTCTTTCAGTCTGTAGAAAAGAAGAATGCTCTACAGCTAAACCCTCTTGTCCAGCCTACAAAAAACTGTCTGTGAAAAAGACAGAGTGCTGCGATACATTTGAATGTGTGTGTGACTGTCAGAACTCCACACAAATTTGCCCGCCTGGTTACGTCACCAAAGAGCTGACCAATGACTGTGGCTGTGTTGAGGTCACATGCCTCCCTGATAAGGTGGGATGTGTGTTACCTGCATCTGTTGGTGCTTTGTGTGTATGTACATGCATGTGTGTGTATGAGAAGTTGTGTTTGTATGAGGTGTTGGGTTTGTATGAAAACCAGAGAAGATTCATGAAGTGAGAGCCACCAGGTTAAAACATTTCTGAAAACACAATTACATCACTTAGTGAGGGGGTGGGGGGCTTATTCTCCCTTTTTGTCTCATGTCTCATTCACACCAGTGGTAGATTTAGCCCATTTCATCAAATTCTAGTGATTATGGTTATAGAAAACTTGTTTTTTATTTATTTATTTATTTATTTTTTGGGTCTGTACAGCCAGCTGCTGTTTTTTTTTGCACAGTCTGCTGTTGTTGCCCCTGGAGACAGGGAACAAGTAAATGGATGACGCAAGACATAAGCAGACAAGAAACGTATCACTGACTTGAATAAGTGTGCATCTTGGTCTTATATATGATCTCTTCTGACAAAAAATATTAGGGAAGCCTAAATCAGTATGAGCGACAGTAGTGAATAAATTGGACTGGAGCGCATTGTGCAAATCATGTGGTTTGTGTGAATCACACTAATCAGAACTGAACCAAGCAGAGCTTCTTCAACTGAGGAAGCTAAATCAGACTTTTGTTCCTGTAGTAGGTCTGTTCCATGTAAATGTGTTTTTACTAAATTTTACAGCCTGGCCTAACTGTAATGTAGTCTGCTGCTAAATGTACACATTTGAACACAGCTAGCTACATAATTTGTAAAATAATAATACAACGCGTATATGTCTATATATGTGAGTATATCTTGTGCATGTCTGTGCAGGTGTGTTTAGTGGGAGGAATATCAGATATGTTTGTGTTGTGTTAGAGCTTTACTTGGGACTAAGGTTTTGGCCTGAACTCAAATATGGCCTGATAACTTTCTGTATGAGTCTGACCCAACCTGAGACAAAAAAATTCTGACTGAAACGGTCATATCATTGCATAGCTTACTAACAACAGTAGAGCTAAGAAGCAGAAGTGCTTGAGTGAGTTGTTGATTGGAACTGATCGCTTACAAACTTAAGTGTTTTATGTGTGTTAGGGGTTGCAGTCAACTATTAAATCCACTATCTGGCGCTCTGGGCAGCAATTGACTAGTTGGCAGTAAAAATAAATAAATAAGTAAATAAATAATAAAATAACTACAGTGAACATGCAGGAGGATTAAACAGAAATCATTTTTGTCAGCAAAACACAAAGCCCAAGTACTTGATTAGTAGGGAAATATGTACAGCTGTACAGAACCAATTTAGATTCTCTGTGAGCGGCAAGATTCAGAGAGCTGTGGTGATCAGACGGTCTGTGTACTTCTGTAGGCCTGAGAATGAACCTTACTAAAATATGACAAAAACTCTCAATGTTTGTGCAGGTGTGTGTGGTGGAGGGAATGGTGTATCAGATGTGTGTGTGTGTGTGTGTGTGTGTGTATGTGTGTGTGTGTATGAGTGTAATTTGTGTATGGGTGTATGTGCAGGTGTGTGTGGTGGAGGGAATGGTGTATCATGTGTGTGTGTGTGTGTGTGTGTGTGTGTATGAGTGTAATTTGTGTATGGGTGTATGTGCAGGTGTGTGTGGTGGAGGGAATGGTGTATCATGTGTGTGTGTGTGTGTGTGTGTGTGTGTGTGTATGAGTGTAATTTGTGTATGGGTGTATGTGCAGGTGTGTGTGGTGGAGGGAGTGGTATATCAGGTGGGTATGTTTGTGTGTGTGTGTGTGTGTGTGTGTGGAAGAGGGACTGGTGTGTTATGTGTGTGTGGGTGTGTGCAAGTGTGTGTAGTGGAGGGAGTGGTACACTGATCAGGCATAACATTATGACCACCTCCTTGTTTTTATGCTCATTGTCCATTTTATCAGCTCCACTTACTATATAAGTGCACTTTGTAGTTCTACAATGACAGACTGTAGTCCATCTGTTTCTGCATATTTTCTTAGCCCTATGTGCAAGTGTGTGTGGTGGAGGGAGTGTTGTATGAGATGTGTGTATGAGTGTAATTTGTGTATGTGTGTATGTGCAGGTGTGTGTGGTGGAGGGAGTGGTGTATCAGATGTGTGTGTGTGTATGAGTGTAATTTGTGTATGTGTGTATGTGCAGGTGTTTGTGGTAGAGGGAGTGGTGTAGCAGGTGTGTGTGTGTATGTGTGTGTGTGTGTGAGTTTAATTGTGTGTATGTGTTTATGTGCAGGTGTGTGTGGTGGAGGGAGTGGTGTATCAGATGGGCGGCAGATGGGAGGAGAAGTGTAAGACGTGTGTGTGCACGGAGCAGACAGACAGAGCGACTGGACTGCATATCGTGCAGTGTGTGGATCCTGTCTGCAATCAGATCTGTCCTGTGGTGAGTTCTGCAGTGTTTCTTCACTCCTTCACTGCTCAGTGTCACTGTGCTAATGTATCATCAGTAGATGAGTTCTAGGGCTGCAAATTTCACAACAATTTGGTCCAATTATGAATCTTTGAGAAACAAATCGGTTCATAATTTCAAATTTCAGCAAGATTTTATTTGACTTTGGCTTGAAGACACAGGAGGGTTTCATACAGAGGGTGAATAGAGATGTACAGTATGAGAAAAATAATGTTTTTGGAACACTGAAGCATGTAATCATCTGTTTTAGTAGACCCCAAATAAAATTATGAACACTGAAAATGAGCATAATACATCCCCTTTAATGTGATTGGAGGAACTATTTATACTTCATAGAATGTATTTATAATCGATTAGCTGAATAACTACTTCAGATTGACGCAGCATGATTCACTTTTTATAGCCGTAATGGTTTTCCGTAGATTTGACAAAACTAAATGTGTAGGAATCATTCATGATTACTTATACCTCCTTATGTGCACTCAGGGCACCGTATACTCTCACTCAGAGGGAGATTGCTGTGGTCACTGTCGTAAATCTAGTTGTGTAGAGGAGGACGCAACACACGGAGGCCGCTTACGACTGGTGAGTGTGTCTGTGTGTGTTTGAGTGACAGATCTTTTCTTTCCTCTTTCCTTATTCCATGGCTTTGCCAAAGCAGAGAAACTATTGTGTAATGTTTGTAATGTTTGTTGTGTGTATGTGTGTGTAGGTGGGAGAGCGCTGGGTGTCTCCTGATAACCGGTGTCTGATGAATGAGTGTGTGCGAGTAAATGAGGAAGTCTTTATCCAACGCACTAATGTCTCCTGCCAACTCATGGACACACCCACTTGCCCACTGGGCACAGAGCTCCACTGCAACACTGTAGATGACTGCTGCCCTTCCTGCAGTTGTGGTACACTCACACAGCTGACCCAATACACACGCATACAGGCTTCACACACGTATTGTCACAGTAAATGTAAAGGGCAGCTGACATTTTGAAATAGCCATGATAGAGAGGATATACATCATACACAAGTGGTCAAAGTATATGTTTTGAAAAAAACATCACACACAACTTACACAAAGTAAAATTCTTCTGTTTTTTCTTTTTAGTCCCTGTAGATGCATGTGTTTTGAATCACACTCTTATTGGGGTAAGGACTGTGCTCATGCCTATAAACATTAATAACACTTTAAAGTCTGAGTATTATCATATTTAGTGTTTGTGTGTGTTTGTATGTGTGTGTAGGCTGGTGAAAGCATGATGATGGATGCGTGTACAAACTGTAGGTGTGTGGATAAGCTGGGAAAATATCACCTGTCTTGCAGGAAGATGAGCTGTTCACCCTGTACAGAGGTAATGTTCTTCATCATCATTACAATCACTATCATCATCACCAACGCCATCATCATCATAATCATCACCATTACTAACACCATTATCATCATCATCATTATAATCACTATCACTATCAATATCATAATCATCATCATTACCATCAGCAACAGCAGCAGCAGCAGCATTTTTATCATGTTCTTCATCATCATCATCATCATTATCATTTATCACCCTCTACCTTTTCATCATCCTCATCTTGCTCATCATCATCCTTCTTCTCATTATTATCATCCTCATCCTTCTTGTCTTCATCATCATAGTCATTCTGCTCCTCCTCCTACGTCTTAGCTTCATCATCTTTATCATCGACCTCCTCAATTTTATCTTCATTATCATCCTTTCTTATCATCACCATCATCATCATCATCATCATCATCATCCTTCATATCATCTTTAGCATCATCATCAGCAGCAGCATCATTATCACCACCTACATCATCACCACCATCATCTTCGTCATTCTCAGCATCTTCGTTATCATCTTTATCGTCATCATCACCATCATTGGCAACAGCATCAGCATTATTATCAGCATCTTCATATTCATATTCAAGTTCTAGCTCATCATCATCCTCCTCCTTCTTATCTTCATCATCATCATCATTATTCCCATATCTTCATTATCGTCTTTCTTATCATCATCATCATCATCGTCATCATCATCATCATCATCATCATCATCACATCATCCTTTTTGTCATCATCATACTTATCATTATCATGAATATCACTATAAAAATATATGTGTGTGTGTGTGTGTGTGTGTGTGTGTGTGTGTGTGTGTGTTTCAGGGTTACACTCTAGAGACAGTTCCAGGTGCTTGCTGTGGCCGGTGTGTAGCGTCTGCCTGCTCCATCCAACGACCTGATGGGCAGTTAATCAGCCTGCAGGTAATTCACTAACACACACACACACGCTCTCTCTCACAGATTGGATGGTGAAATGAGACAAATCAAAGAGCTCTGTCAGACACAGAAGGCTTTAAGCCTGTCCTGGTAGGTGCATCTTTACAAACCTGATAAGTCAATGTGGTACATAGAACAGCAAAGTTGAATATTGCCAGTGATTAATGCAATACTGTTTTACTTTACATTTACTAGCATTGGCACTTTACAGTCATTAGCTGGATTACTGGATCAGTGTTAAGACAGACAAATTGCGTATTAGGCTTTAGTGAGTACATTATGTAAATTATTGTTCATGTGTCTGTGTGTTTAGGTGAATAGTACACGTGAAGACGGCTGCACCAAACACAGCTGCAGCGTGAATGAACATGGTGAGCTGGTGCTGGAGACTGTAGTGACCACCTGCCCTCCACTGGACCGAGCCCACTGTCTGGAGCATGGGGTGGGCATTTGTATTCCATACACACATGCAGACACACACACAGACTTACAAGCTCACCCTTATCCACAGAGGTTTTTTCTTGATTATGGTACCCCTATGAAACAGGGGCAGTTCAATAAGGTTTTCTTTTGATTCTAATGCATGTTTCTAGCTAAATTTATTTTTATCCACAGGGTAAAATAAGCCGGATTGGAAACAGCTGCTGCGAGATGTGTGAGTATGAGAATACATATATGAACACAAAATGTAGTTTAAGAGCATTTTCAGTAGTTTCAGTGTTTGAAAGTCTCATATTTATTTTTTTTGTGTATATTTGAATATGTCAAACTCAGATCCCTCTGAAAGACCCACAAATCAAATCATACTCAGACCACTGTTTGCTTGTGGCTCATTTTGTGGTTGATTGTGCATGATGAAAACAAAGCAGTCCCACTGTGCTTCACATTCTGCTTTGACATTCAAGGCTTACCATACAAATGCAACTGCAGCCTTCTGTCACCTAGCATATGTGATCTCATGAAAGGTCCACCGCACTGGTAGATATTGGGAAGGAGGACCAGATTAAATGCCTGCTGTCGTCAGCACACAAAGAGCTTTCTCTTCTGTTTGCAAAAAAAGTAAAAGACAGAGGTTACAGCAGATTCGTGCTGCAGTGTCAAGGTGCAGCGTAAAGAGACGTCTTTAAAAACACTACTTAAAAAGCAAAAGGCACTGATGTTATTTGCAGCTTGGTCATTTTCAAGTTCACTTTGCCTCATTTGAAGTTCATGAGTTTTGTGTGTGTGTGTGTGTGTGTGTGTGTAGGTACTGAGCCAGAGTGCAGGAGGATGGTGGGTTTGCTGAATTATGTCAAGATTGATGACTGCCAGTCAGAGGAAAAACTGGAACTCAGCTACTGTGAGGTAAATTGCTCTGGACTTTTGAATTTTTTTCAATTTTTTGCTATGCTATCTGCCCTTTACATTGTGTGACCATTTCACAATGAATGGGGCCAATGACAAATATGGTTTTTAAAATGACAGTTTTTAAAAATCGTATTAAAAAATACATGATATACATTTTATATCTGCATATGTAGTTACATTTGTATCCATGTGCATTTTATATCCTAAATATAGTTAGTGTTACCAAAGCTTTTAACTGACTGTTTCAGTTATTGAAACTATACTTGTCTGGTTGCACCAGTTGACTTACGGGTTATGCCACCTTACTTTTCAGACTAATTTCAAATTAAACAGGGATCTACTTAGACACTCGTAGAAACTATTGTCATTGAACTTGAGTTTATAATTACATTTTTTTAAATAAATAAACATTATTATAATAATTACACATTTTCATGGTTTTCCTAAGGTCATACCACCTGCCATGGTAAATTGAACCATTCTAACCCTGAATTAAAAGTAAAGGTCACTTGGGGTCTTCTTTATGATGCAATACCCTGGTGCCTCTTTTTTAAAAGCATGTCAGAATAAAAGTCCTTTGTCTTTAATTGTGCTGTCTGACATTTGAGGAAGTATAGCCTTGCAGACAAATGTTTTTCAGTGAGATGAGTACTTTTAAAGTTGCCTAATGTTACTTTTAAATTTGCAAAATAGTTTTTATTTTAAAGTTTTCAAACTTAAAATAATGCCAAACTATTTTATTTACAATTTTATATAACTAAATTACATTTTTACTCAATCAACATGTATGGTTGGACAGTTGAACCACCTGCCATTTTTATACTTTTGGAGGCAAAAAGGAATTGACGAGTGAATTGTATATGGATGCACTGAACATTATTTTACATAAAAGAGGTATTGTTGAATAATCTAATATATATCATATATTTATTGAAATGAATGAACTTGAACACAAAATATGCACATCATATCAATGACCTATAGACCAATAGAAATTCTGAAAAGCAAACCTTTCAAATTTTAGTTACATTAACAGATCTTAACAAAACAGCGAAGTTACTGTCATTTTGCTAATGTTATATAATTAATAGGGATGCATTGATGTGGAAGTTGTGGGCTGAAGCTGTACATAAATATGTTGATATGATATATAAATGTTTTTAAAAGTTAGAAATGGGGACTAGATCCATTGTTGAATAGCATTACAGAGAAATACTGTAACGCTTATTTGTAGAGTGTTAAAAATGCAGTGAAGTGAATAAAATGCAGATATTGTAGCACAGTAGCTCAGCATTGCCTAAAGAGTCTGCTCTTCCAGAGGACAATAAATACATCATTAAATATCAGTTTGAAATATCAGTCAAATCTAGACACAAATCTGTCCAATGCTGATTTTTTTCTAAATAAAGTATCTGCTGGTACCAATGTGATTCCAGTTCCATTATGCATCTCTAGTGATTACATAATTACATGATTAATTACATAGTTACGGAAAGAATGCATTTAATTTATAGTCTGTGCACAAAAGTTTTAGTATGGACAATTTTTTTTTGTTTTTTCTAAGTCAATAAATGAAAAACATTCATTTACATTAAAACATGTAAAGAATGTTCCTTCCCCCCGTAAAACAAGACAATATACATAACACTAACTTTTCAAATTCAAATCATGAAATCCAAAATTTTTTTTAGCTAATTTGGAGTGAGACTGATTTCAACTTTAGAATCTGCATGTTCTACAGAATGTTTCTGCTTTCTTAGATGAGCTTTGAGTCAGAAAAAATAAATATAGAATTTCAAGACATGAGAATTTCTTATAACAGTAAGAGCACACTTCATGCACTATTTTTTTCACTTCTCCTCGTGATTTTCTTTTCCTTGTTGAAACACACAGGGGCAGTGCCGCAGTAAGTCTGTGTATTCTCTGGAGAAGAATCGGGTGGAGAACCAGTGTGTGTGTTGCTCTGCTACAGGCACTCTGCCGCTGAGCGTTTTTCTACGCTGTGCTAACGGCACACACATACCCCATCAAGTCCTCACCGTCACTGGCTGTGACTGCCAGGCTCATGCCTGCCCCTCCGACTGAGAACATACAAAGTTACACACCCACACACACATGTAAACATGCTACAGGCACACATGCATTCAGTATGTAACACTCACTGACTGGCTGTGAAACACAGTCTTTAACAAGCATACACACACAGCAGTGTCATTGCCACTGTCTGTCTCTATAACAAGACTGTGTTACTGTATGTGACATTGCATGCCACTCCTTATTAACAGTATACTTAAAGAAGCAATAACTCATGCTGTCATAAATCAACATGTAATCAATAAACACTATCCACATTTCCACTTGTTTAGTTGTGTGTTGTTTGTGTGTGTGTGTGTGTTTTCATAATTATTTCCATGTTTTTTGAGTAGCTTTGGTTTTGCTTTTGTTCATCCAGTTTGTTCATGTTTGGCAGATGAAGCCCACCAAGTAACAGTACTTTGGTGAAATAAAGACTCAATTAAAAGTACTTTTCCAAAAAAGGAACTTGAGCAGAAGTTACAATAGTACCAGTTCATAAAACAACTTAAGTACTGAGTAACTTACAGGACTGCATCCAGCAACTTTCAGCACACAAACTGTAGACATTATTCTTCCCTTTTTGGGATTAATATAATTTAAGAAATATAAATAATATAATAAAATGATACCTCAAAAGTGAGATGTGTGACCAGCTGCAAAGCAGTAAAGATGCTTTTATCAGTGTAACATAATAAAACTAAACACAAAAAAATAATTAGAAACTCAACATGAATTATTAAAATGTTAAAAATAGATTTATTGCCTTAAATATACTCTGGATGGAAAATAAGTAATTGTGTTTTGTTACTGTACTAAAGTGTCATTTGAGATGATTTGTACTCTAAACAATATCCTAGAGACAAAACTTATTTCAAAGTATTCATTACAGATCTCAAAGGCCAGGAAATCTTCCATTTTATATCCCTCTAATCAGTTGTTCCTGTGCACTGATTATCTTTTTTTTATTAAAGCAGTTGATCAAATTCATGTCAGTGTAGATGAAATTGCCAACAACTTATGCTAATTCATAACAACAACAATGCTAATTAATCTTTGTACAAGACACAGTACTGTCTATTAATTGCAACACCACACTTATAACACTGCTGAAGAAAGAGTAGTGTGTGTGCATGCCAAATGTATCCTAGTGTCGAAGTTTTACATTCATTTAAAAAAGCATGTCCTGATTCTTAATTTTATCTGTTAAAACAATCAGCAACAAATCACCACCAATCAGCTCAATCCTTGCTAATACCTGATCAGACATGCACACGTAGGCACCCTTATGTGCACTGATTTCTGCTCATCCTTGGCTGATGATGGGATCTTGGCCTTTATGCCACAGCTGAATCCTTTCATCCTCTCCCTCTTTCTTAAAGAAATTCAGCTTGTCTTTTTACATTTCATTTGCGAAAGTGCTGGCCAAATTTCTGAGGTAAAATCAACAATCACAAGTAACCCAAATAACCCAAATATTAATATTAATGATATTTTCAGAGATGCATATTGACATCAGGAGAAACGAGCTTTGACTTTGCAGGGCTTTACTTACAGCTATTCAACACATCTCTAACTGAATGCTGGATGATTTACTTGAATGGGCATATTAGATCAGCTCTGCTTGAACTGTGTTGATTTGGATGTCTGTTGCTGACTGAACATGCAGAAAACATATGAACAGAACATACACAGAAGCCTCAACGACAGAAGACAATAGCAATTATTTAGTATTTAGTGTGTCCGCACTTTGCCTTTACTACAGCTTCCATTCTTTTCAGGAGACTTTCTTTCAGTTTTTCAAAGAAATCTGCAGGGATATTTTTCCGCATCTTCAAATTTCAGTCTTAGAAGTTGGTTTAATTTTCTGCTTCTCACAATCCAAGCTATCCCAAACACATTTAGTGATTTTGAGGTCTGGACTCTGGGGTGGTCAGTCCATTGTTCTGAGAACACCAGCAGCTTTTTTGTTTGATTTGCAGATTTTCTTCTTCTTTATTTCTTTTTCTCAGTAATGTCTTCTTAAAGGCTACACGTCCTCACAGACTCACAGTGTTGAGTTGTCTTCTCACAGCGGAAGGATGGACAGAAACACCTGTGGGTTTTTTCAGATCTAAAGCAAGAGTGGAGCTTACTTTTCTCAAATCTCTCAAAGATGAAAGATTTAAGTGCTGTTTATCTGATGATGACAGTTTTGGTGGTCTACCAGGTCTTGCATGATTGTTTGGAGTCCCGTTTTCTCTTAATCTTTTAGTAACTTTTTGAACTCCAGTTTTAGAGACTCCTGTTTGTTTCACTTATTTTCCCTCCCTTCCTTATGTGGATTATTTTATATCTAATCTGTATAGAAATATCTCCTGAAGAATGAATAAGTCATACTTAATGGCTGTTTTGACTGGAAATGAAATAAATAAAAGGTGGTCTTTTACACAGTATTGCATGTCTGCTTTTGAGTGTGTGTGTCTGTGTCTGTGTGTTTTCTCTATGAATGTGTGTGTGGGTGTGTGACTGTGTGTGTGCATCTTTCTGTTTGTGTGTGAATAGTTTTCTCTATGAACATGTGCGTGTGTGTTTTTCTGTTTGTGAGTGAATAGATTTCTATATGAACATGTGTGTGTGTGTGTGTGTGTCTTTCTGTTTGTGAGTGAAAAGTTTTCTATACGAACGTGTGTCTGATCTTGTATTGCTATACTGGTGAGGACCCCATGTGTGTGTGTGTGTGTGTGTGTGTGTGTGTCTTTCTGTTTGTGAGTGAATAGTTTTCTATATGAACATGTATGTGCATGTGTGTGTCTGCATTTATGTGTGCCTTTCTGTTTGTGAGTGAATAGTTTTCTATATGAACATGTATGTGCATGTGTGTGTCTGCATTTATGTGTGCCTTTCTGTTTGTGAGTGAATAGTTTTCTATATGAACATGTATGTGCATGTGTGTGTCTGCATTTATGTGTGCCTTTCTGTTTGTGAGTGAATAGTTTTCTATATGAACATGTGTGTGTGTGTCTTTCTGTTTGTGAGTGAATAGTTTTCTATATGAACATGTGTGTGTGTGTGTGTGTCTGCGTTTATGTGTGCCTTTCTGTTTGTGAGTGAATAGTTTTCTATATGAACATGTGTGTGTGTGTCTTTCTGTTTGTGAGTGAATAGTTTTCTATATGAACATGTGTGTGTGTGTCTTTCTGTTTGTGAGTGAAGTTTTTGGAGGACATTTTGCTGGTCCTCACTTGAGCATGTGTTGTTTTCACTACAATTACTTTTTTATTTGAAAACTAAAAGAGCACAAAAATTGCCTTTTGGATACCGAGGTTAAGGTTGGGGTTAGGTTTAGGTTTAGGAGTAATGTTATTTAGCTACAGTAACATAAAAATCAATAGAAACCTATGGACGTCCTCACATGTATAGCAAGAAAAACGTGTGTGTGTGTCTCTGAGTGTGTGTGTGTATCTCTCTGTGAATAGTTTTGTCGCTGACTGAATGTGTGTGTACTCGCGGGCGCGCGCCCGTCTCTCTGAGTGTGTGTGTGAGTGTGTATCCAGAAGGTGTAGCAGTCTCGCGCTCTCCCTGCTCTCTCCCTCTCGCGCTGTGCTCTGTAAGCCTCCTCTCGAGCCTCCACGGATTTATGGGTAACAGCAGAGCGGGTTAAGCCTGCGCGGGGCGCGAGCGGATTGTCCAGCAGCTCAGTGCCGCGCGTCCTCTAACCGGGCTCGCGCTCTGTCCGCGCGGACATATGGCCCTGCACAGGTCTCCGTCCAGCTCGGGTGAGTGCAGCTTTGTTTATTTACTCGGCAAAGAGCGGAGACGGCGGCGTCACGTGCGTTCGTCCACACGTCCGTCAAATTGGCTCGTTTTGTTTATCACGCGCGAGGGCAACTGTTGCGCGTGCACGGCGTCTTTAATGAGATGGTTTATTTATAGCGCGCGAGGCGCTGAGCTGATAGCAGCGGTGCGTTAATATCGTTATACGTTTGAACGCGTCATAACTGTATCTAATTGGCTCTAAGTGCATCTAATTTAGTCTGAATTATGCACGCGCGTCAAAAGGGCGCTCTTGTTGGGGTGCTTTTACCGGACTGTTGGTCACTCCGGTCCGTTGGCGCTGATCTGTGGACTCTGGAGTCTCTCACCGAGTGCTGCTGAACGGGTCTGGGTGTAATTAGCGCGCGCTATAAGCTGGGCTATTTCAGGACCTGCAGCTCGCGGCGAGGAGCGTTACAGGCTAAAGGGGCTCATGTTTTCCCCTCTTTAGTCATCGTGTATTGCAAAACAGCCATTTCTCTCTGCGCTCTACTGTATCTCCCCCCTGAGGGGTTCAGGGCGCTCTGTGTGCGCGCGGGCTGCGTGTTTGTGATGAGCGCTGTCAGGTGAAGCAAAGGCGCTTACAGTCACATATCCGCGTTTGTTTACCAGCGCGAGTGACATATTTAAAGAGTGCGTGCGCGAGGCAGGTGTGTGTCCGAGTGTGTCCCCGTGCTCGTGTGTGTGTGCGTGTGTGTAATGGAATGAGATATGTAAATGAGGAGAAGAGCATGTGATCTGTTTTGACGTATTACCCTGTGGACCTGTCCATGGTGCTGAATTGAAACGGCCGTTATTAGCCCCCCTATTTCTCTTCGTGTCACACCGTCTTCTCTCTCCCTCTCTCCCTCTCTCTCTCTCTCTCTCTCTCTCTCTCTCTCACACACACACACACACACACCGTCTCTCTCTCATTGTCTTCTTGTCTCTCTCTCTCTCTGTGTATCACACTGTCTCTCTCTCCTTGTCTCCTTCTCTCTCTCTTTCTTTCTTTCTCTCTCTCTCTCTCTCTCTCTCTCTCTCTCTCTCTCTCTCTCTCTCTCTCTCTCTATCACACCGTCTCTCGCTCCTTGTGTCTCTTTGATGCTCTCTCTCTATCACACCGTCTCTCTCTCTCTCCTTTTGTCTTTTTGATTCTGTGTGTATGTGTCACACACTCTCTCTCTCTCTCCTTGTGTCTCTTTGATTCTCTCTCTCTCTCTTTATCTGTCTCTCTCCCTGTCTCTTTGTGCTTCTCTGCTCCTCTCGCTTTCTTTTCTCTGTCGCATCATCTCTTTCTCCCTGTCTCTCTGTATAGCTTTGTTCTCTCTCTCTCTCTTTCTGTCTCTATCTTTGTTTGTCAAATCCTCTGTCTTTCACTTCATCTTTCACATCCTCTGTCTCTCTCCATTTACATCCTCTGAGTCTCTGTCACCTTAACTCCCTCTTTCTATCTCTCTCTTTTCTGTCTAATTCTCTCTGTGTTTGTATCTGTCACATCATCTTTTTCTTTCTTTCTTTCTTTCGTTCTTTCGTTCTTTCTTTCCTTCGCTCTCTCTCTGTCATTTTCTTTTTCTGTCATATTCTCTCTCTTACATTCTCTTTCTCTCTGTCACAATCTCTCTGTCACATTCTCTGTCTCTTCAACTCTGTCTCTCTCTCTCTCTCTCTCGTGGTGACACTGTCTCTCTCTCTTTCTCTTTTTCTGCACATATATATTTCTTCTCTCTGTATCTCTTCAACTCTCTCTCTTGCTTTGTCGCTTTGTTTGCCAAATCCTCTTTCTCTCTGTCACATCATTTCTCACTCTTTCTCTTTGTCAATTGCGTCCTCTGTTTTTGCCACTTCATCTCTTTCTGTCCCTCTCTCTCTCTCTCTCTCTCTCTCTCTCTCTCCCTGTCTGTCACATCTGTTTTTAATTTTTTTTAACAGAGACATGGAACGGAGCCCCTGAGCGCATGCGCGTAGCCACAGCGATGAGTGAATCTTCATCCATTCACAGTGAAAAACTCCGCAGTCTCGCACGTGACATATCTGAAATTGGCCAGGACTCAGCCAACAGCAGACATGATGCAGGGGAGCCTGCAGAGGAAGCTGTGCGTGTTTTTGTTTACTCTGTTCATCAAGGTCATGAGAACTAACATAATTAAAGAGATCACTAAAGGCTTTCACTTTACACTAACAAAGTACTGCCACCTGAGCAGACTTGACTATCATAGAGGTTAGAGCTTAGACAAGAATTCAATAAGACAGCAATTCAGCAGCTTTTTTTCCTTCATATCACAGGCAGGGGTGGGTAGAGTAGACAAACACACTGAAATTAGCTATTACACACTTAGAAATAAAGGTACATTTTTCATTCATCAAGGTACAAACAATGTAAATGTACCCTCTAAGGTACAACAGAGGTTTTAAGGTCCAATTATGTACTTTAAATAAGTTTTTTCCAGGTGAAAAGTATATATTTGTACCTTATGAGATATAACCTAGTGTTTTAAAACAGAACAATAAAATAAAGCCTGGAGACGAGACGGGGTGTGTGGAGTCTATGTATGTAAGGGATTCCCCTTGAGGGTACCACCCCAGTGACAAGAGGGGTACTGCCCCAGTGACAGTTTAGTACCTTCATTTCTGAGAATGTAGAATGATTTTAGTAGGAGTAAAATAGTTAGATTGAAATGCACTGAATTCCCCCTAGAACTAAAGTGGAACTTCATTGCTCATTCAGCATTTAAAGGCATTTAAACTGATATATAGATAACTAGAGGCTATTATTCTCTTTTTGGGATCCTTTTGGTTTAAAATCAAATGTTAAAGCCCAAAAGTGAGACGTAGGAGCAACATCAAAACATCAAAGAAGCTGTCACTAACATTCACCCCCCTTTGCAGGTCAATGCAATGCCCTATATTATTTTTAAAAATTAAACATATTAAAGGATCCATTTCATGAAAAACTTAATTTTCTAAGAAATAAAAGAGTTTGATATAAAAGATAAGCACTGTCAGAGTGTACTATTCACTTCCCATTCCATATAGTCCATAAATGAAAACTAAACTGCAAAAACAGCCCATTTTAAATTAACTGTTTTTGTGCTATTATGAAAATCAACTAATTACACCTATTCAGTCTAAAGCAGTTTAGCGCAGCCCATTCATGTTGAAGTTATAAGGAGTGTTTCAGCCTGGACTGCTTTTTGAGTGATGCACAATACAGGGCAGCCAATCAAAAGAGAGACGATTTACATATATTAGTCTTAAAGGCACAGTAACTGAAACAGTTGGAAAAAGTTGTTCAAATATTTGGAACCACTGTTTTCAGTAATGTAAAACTAATGTGATGCACAAGGTATTGTGCACAAATACGGCCCTTTTCCCTCTCATAGTGAATGTAGAGTTCATTTAAAACTCTTATTTCAGCTACTCTTTTTGATACATGAATGCACAGTTGTCATGTAAGGTATAATAAGAGCATATGTTTATGTGTGAACAGGACGAGTCCATCCCCTGTCCCAGAGGAGGACTGTGTTTTGCAGATGGCCGCAGGAGAGTGGACTATGTGCTCGTCTATCACTGCAAAAGACGGCACTCACAGTCCCGCCACTCCATCATTTCCAATGGCAACCTACCCTCCCTGAGCCCCACCCCTTCACGCAGGAACACTCAGCCAGAGCTGGCAGAGGTGGAGCTGGAGGCAGGCCTGGCGTCGGGGCCTGGAGAAGGAGAGAAGGCCTTAATCAGAGAGGAGTTTGAAAGGGGGCTGCAGGAGGAGGGTCTGGAGATTGAACGGGACAAAGAGGTATGTTGGAATGTGTGTGTGTTTGTGGCAGAGTTAGCTTAGTAACCACTAGTGGTAATAACATTTCAACAAAAGTTATATCTTCACTTTTTTTACACTCTTAAAGGTTTTTCTTAAAGCTGTGTACCCAATGCATATACTTGGTTCTAGGAAGAGCATTTCACTGGTACAGAACCGTTACATAATGTGGAAGATTCTATTGTAGTGCAAAACAGGTTCTTTTAACTGTTCTTCATACTTGCATATCTCATCTATGTCATGTGTATATACTCTTCAGTTTCTTAGTATTTCTTATGAATAAAGTGAGGTAAAATAAAATAATACTTGATCTAGGCTCTATCCTACAGTAATCTCTTTCTCTTAGTAAAGTACATATAATCAAATTGATCTTCCTTTTTTTGCTAATCACCTCAGAAAATGAAATTATACCGATTTTTTTTCAAATTCATTAAGATGTAAACAGTCATTTAGAGTGGTTTGATGTGAAATGTTCTGTTCTAGAGAAACATAAAGTGTCACAATTGTTACCACACAGAAGGTTATTATGTTTTACAATAGTTTTGAGATAAGCTTTTGAGGGTTTTGCATGTTTTATTTTGTTTTCTTTTATTCATTCATGGCTGAGAGGTACATGCAGGGTGTTGTAAGGAAAAATAGTTGCAAAAGAAAGCTCATTTTAGATTGACCTTTTTTATTACATTTTTTTGGATTTGCCGTTATTTGTCCATTATCAACATTACAAATAAACCTCTCAAGACAGTGTGCCCTATCACATTGGTTGTTTTACATAGTAAAGAAAATGGCTATATTTGCATTGTAAACCTCATGACCCCTGGTTCCTATCACAAATATTGTATAGAAATCTGAACTGGAAAGTCTCCTTACAATGCAGCATCTCACATCAAACCACTCTAAATGACTTTGCTTACACCTCAATGCCTGAATTATGCTGTAATGTAAAAAGGTGAAGTTCCCCTTTAAAGCTAACCTTGAATTCATAGCAATATAGTCTGAAATATATGGAGAGAGCGAAGGAGAGCACTTAGTCTTTATCTTCTCCTTGATGTGTGCAAGCTGGGAACATTGTGTCCATTTCTGTGAATCTTCTGCCTACTTCATCTGAGCGTGAAGGGACTTTGGTGAACGTTAGATGAAAAGAAAGTCTGATAAGTGAAGATTCATAAACTACTGTTTAACAAGCATATATCATAATGTAAGTTGCTAGCACAAACATCGAAGATAAAAAAGAGTTAGCTTAGTGAGTTAACCCACTAGCTTAATGAGCTAAAGCTTGAAATACTGCTGCTAGCTGGGTAGTTAGTTACAAATGTCATGCACATGGTAGCAGGCCTGCTTTGACATTTTTGTTAGAATGAGATTTCAGTGGGTTGAGTTGGAGGTTGGATATTGGAGATGGAGGCTTTGGGGGTTGGGGATGGCAGTCATGGGTGGGATGGTGTTGGGTTGGAAGGTGTTTGGTCCACAGCAATTGATATTTTTTTTGGAGTAACTATGTTTAAATGTCTGTATACACAGCCACTGACATTCCATCTCAAATATTACTAAAAAAGTTGTAAGTTGTATCTTTGATCTGTTTCTGCATCAACACTATATATATTAATATAATATAGAAGCAAGAATTTTAACATATTTTAATATATAAAATATAATTTGATATTTTATACAAATACAATTTTTTAAATTTAATCTACCCATAACATAATATTCCGTCACATTAACTTGATAATGAGTGACAACTTTTAAACCTTTAGAGGAGCAAACACTTAAAGCAAGTTCTGTTTTTGTGCAGCATTGATAATTCATTAGCCCTGTGCTGAACTGGCCAGCTTGTTCTAATGTGGGCAAAATACAATCCAATTACAGAGAATACAGAATATAGACTCATTAAAAAGAGATAAACAAACACAGTAACTACAATGGATATGTGTAAGTGCTAGAAATCGTTAATCATATTAATATTATGTTGGTTGTTATTGCTCCTGTTGCAATACAAGATATAGGTTTTTTAACTGCAGCATTTGAACAATGCTTAGCAAATGCCTCCATAAAGTGCTACATTCTATATATGAGGGGCCAAATATGACAAAAGACATGCGAGGAAATGCGAGGAGGAATGATCGTTTAATATGCGAAAGAGATTGAAGGTCCAGATGCGAGAGAGATGCCCTAGACATGGTGAAAGTTTGTCTGCTAGTGAAGCTGCACAAGGTTCGGCCCACCCCCAAATTTGTCATGCCCACCCAACACAGCAGTCCTGGCACTGATGCTACCGGGTGTAGCTCTGTCGAATTCTTCCCCTGGCTACACTTGATAGGCATGGATTTCAAAGCTAACACCTATACAGTGAATATAGGTAAGGATAGCCTGCCTTTAGCACTGCTTACTGTTTAGCTTGTGAGTAAGACAGAGCCGCGTTTATTTTAGAGAATAAACTGTGTAGTCATGAACGTTGCTCTTGTTATTGATCATGTTTAGTTTACTGACCAAGTTGTTTACCATTTAATTTTCCTTTATTTTTGTCTTTTTGGCGTGTGTTTAGTGAAGGTTTTCTCTGCTCTCTGACATGCATGCGCTACGATCATTTCACCCTCTTTGGTTCCCTGTTGCTGTGGAAACCGGTTCCGCCCCCACTGATCAACAACACACATGGACCGGCAGTGACTGACTGGCCAGCATGATCTCTTTTTCTTGTTTTCAACTAAACTGCTGTTGCCAGTTACTAAGCAGTGGTAGAAAACTTAATGAGCGTTCAGATTCATCGGTACATTGTTTGGTAAAAATGCGTGAGAAATATCGAGTGAGTGTGAGATTGGGCCAGTGAGTCACACGGCCAAGGCTTGCGAGTTGGCAGCCTTGTGGTGGTTAGTGCAGTAACTAGTTAACATGTGATGACCCTGAACTTTGACCTTTGAGCTTATAAAGACAAAAAAGCTCTAGTTTTGGTTTCATAACAGCTATGCTATGGCCACCTGAAGCTGAAGAACCTTATGGTTTTGGTTCTTAAAGAACTAATTAGGTATTCATGAAGAAGCTTTTAAGAACTTTTCTTTTTTTCTCTTCCATTTTTATTTATGTACTATTTTGTTAAAGGGGACATGAAGATCAATTAAGAATTAAGCTTCTTCAAACCATTTTTTATGGCATCAACCAAAAAAGATTCTTTAAAGAACCATCCATTGTCAGGTTACTGAAGGGAAACAAAACAGATTCTTCTGTGGCATTTCTCCAAAGATATTAAAAATATTTTTGGCACCTTTATTTTTAAGATTGTAGCACATAGTCTTGAGGAGATCTGCTGAACTACTATTTTTGCACATACTCTAAGGTTGTGCATGGTGAGGGGTGGGGGGAGGGGAGGTGGTAGAAGAGATGGTAGATCACTCTCCAGTTGTGTTGTGTTGTGATGGATTAATATGGAGTGCTGTTGTCTCCAGCCAAAAGGCAGATTACTGCTGATCCTCATGGCTGGAGGTGTGTGAGAGATATCGGGTGCGAGTCAATGTGCATGTGTAAGTAGACAGAGTGAGGTTCAATGATCCATCACCAATCCATCCACAGTTTAAAGCAGACCACAATAGCTGAACAGATGCTCCACTAAGTGTGTATGTCTGTGTGCGTGCACCTCCTGTGGTGTTAATCAAGGCAGCTGGACGGCCTCTGTTTGTGACAAAAATATCACAGTCTCACTCTCAGTTCTGATTCTGCTTGAGCAAATTTACCTCAGTCCTCTTGGTAACACACTACGGACAACAATTAAAATATTTGACAAAAATCAATAACTGCATGTGTAATCTTGGGGATGTTAGGCAGCCTTAAAGATGAAATGTCAGATTTTGCTGTTCTTGCTCTCTCACTCTGTCCTAATCAAAGGTTCTCTCTCTATCTCTCTCTCTCTCTCTCTCAGATGAAGACAGTGCGCTTTACCCGTCTGCATGTTCCCTGGTCTGTGCTTAGCCGCGAGGCAGAGCTTTTGAAGATCAAAGTTCCAACCAAGAGAGTGAGTTTCACTCGTTCCACCCACGATTCACAAAATCCCTCAGTCACACTCAGGAGGGGATACATTAGTAGAGGATTCAGCATTAAGACTCAAAAATGATGGGTACTGCATTAAGTCTTTCTGGGTTTTGGACTTATTCAGTGACTGCACATCAGAGTGAATCCAGACAGGAGAATCTTTGGAACATCTACTAAAAATTATACCAAGTGATAATTAACATTTACTATGATTAACTGACTGAAGTGAATCACAAAATTAATGCAGTATAACAGTACATCATTGCTGTCATACACAAACCTCGTATTTAAATTCTGTCATTTTTTACTATTTTGCACAATTTGAAAACCATTTGAAAAACTTGAGTTACCATTTTGTTAAATTATCATGATGAATGGACCAACACTACTGGTGTAAAATGATATAATTACTTAATTACCTGTCTAAAAATCTTGTTACATTAACTCCCATTACATGTTAGAATGCTTTTTTCTGCTCCTGTAAAGTTACCATTTTGGAGATGTTCCAACAGGAATGATATATTACTGCTGTGGAGCACCGGCTGTGGGCCAATAATTGATATTATCAGATATTTTGATTGATATTATGCAAATTATTATTCTTTCACATGCCACATGCCTCTTTTTATTGTTTTGCCTTTATTTAAGCATTTCCTTCATACAATGACTCTAATATATATTTAACTAAAATGGATACACAGAAAAATTGCACTTAATTATATGCATACTTATTTTGAACGCAACCACTCCCTGAAAGAGAGTAAAATGGATGAGTTTGTCCAGAAGAAGGGTACCAAAGTTCCAGTTTGGAGTATTTTGGTTTCCAACCAAACAAATGCAGAAAACTATGAAATGTTAACAGTGTTACATGCCTTATGTAACGAATATAGGTATCATTCTAACATTAAGTAATATTAGAGGATAGCCCAGTTGGAAATTAAATAATAAATATGTTACCATCATGGAAAATCCAAGGCTTGGTAACGATCACATGTGGTACTTCGTTACTCAATTTGGAGCACTATCATATTGATTGTTGTGATAATTCTGCAGACCATGATAACCTGCCTAAATCTACATTATCATGCAAGCCTACTGACTACATAGAATTTGTATGTTATATTATTATAACCAACTAATAAACATGTAACAATCTTCTCCATTTTTTCATTCCAAAAGAGTGTAATTACTTTGAATAAGGATGTCAACAGGTACAGCTGCTTAAGAAATTGTTGATACCTCATAGTTACTGAGGTATTTTAAAACTTGTTTTAAAGGGTGATGCTTTTCATATCAAGTTATTTTTCAGTAGGATAAATTTTGTCTTGAGAAGAGGATTTTCAAACTAATAAGTCAAACTAACAAGTACAGAGGGTTTATAGAGGCAACTTTATAGTTGAAATCCAGGGTTAGAACAAATAAAACACTAGAGACTAGAGACCCAGTGACTAGAGACCCAGCGACTAGAGACCCAGTGACAATATACAAAGACAGATTATTGAACTAACAGTAATCGGGGGGTAGTTACAGTTACAATACAGACATACACTATATGGCCAAAAGTAAGTAGACATTTGAGCATCACACCTATATGAGCTTGTTGGAAATCCTATTCCAAAACCATCGGCATTAATTTTGAGTTGCCCTTTCTTTTTGCAGCTATAACAGCCTCCACTTCTCCAGAGTCCAGTGGCAATGTACTTTACACTACTCCTACTGACACTTGGCATTGTGCATAGTGATCTTAGGCTTTGTGTGTGCCACAAAACCCATTTCATGAAGTTTCTAATGAACAGTTCATGTGCTGATATTGCTTCCAGAGGTAGTTTGGAACTCTGTAGTAAGTGGATAAAGTACAGGCAATTTTTACACACTATAGCACTGCAGCATAGGTGGCCCCGATCTGTGAGTTTGCGTGGTCTACCGCTTTGTGGCTGACCTGTTATTGCTCCTAGACATTTCCATTTCACAATAATAGTACTTACAGTTGACCAGGGCAGATCTAGCAGGCCAAAATTGACTTGGCAAATGTGGCATTCTTTTTAAGTCACTTAGTTCTTTAGTACAACCCATTCTGCTGCCAATGTCTATCTATGGAGATTGGCTATGTGCTTGATTTTATACACCTGTTGGCAAGCTGAAACACCTGAACTGAATAATTAGGATAATCATAGTTTATCTCTGCAGGCTGCCGTGAGTTTGCAACACAGTCACAATGTCTTGTTTTTAGTTTTCAGAGATTGGGATCCATAATAAAAAAAATAATTTTGTAAGTGCTTTGGGAAGTTGATGAGGGCTATTTTACTGTCAAAAGGCAATACAAGTTTCAACACTGTAGGGAAAAAACACAGCTGATTATGCAGAGGCAAACTGATTAACCAGAAAATGTTACAATTCTTAAAAGGAATGTGATGGAGTGATTTATTGGTGTGATAGATCTCAGACGATTGCTGTCATATATTGTGTCTTTGACTACAGTGTGCTTCAGATTACAGAGACTTGTCTAAGTAAAGGGTCGAATTCTCTGTGGAAAATGTGGAAATCTGTCTGAGGCTTATAAACATCAGCAGTCTACATGTGTTTACCCTCTGCCCTATCACAAATCAACTGACCCCTAAAGAGTGCCAGCTCCGGGCCTGACCTCACTCTGACCTCACCCTCAGTGTTTGTGTTCTGTGTTCCAGTTACTAATCCTTCCTGTCTGGCTTTACAGACATACGAGTTGAAAGAGAAAACTGGGCTTGCTGGAGCAATAAGCTCACTTTGGGAGAAGCTCAATCAGCCATTCCAACCGGGGGTCCCAGAACCCCAAAATCCACGTACATGTGTCCTTTCATTGCCATTCAACAGAAAGAAGCTACATCTGTGAGTGGGCACAAACAAATGCACAAAGAGGCACACCCATGTCTACATTATGTAAGATATGAGCAATTTCCCCATCCATTCCCCATCCTAATTGTTTTATTTTTTTCCAGATTTGACATCAAGTCGAAAAACACCCTGTTTGACAGTGCAACACGAGGACGAATTGTGAGTTTCTTTGTTTTGTATGGAGCTTAAAGGCCATTTTATGATCGAGTATTTTCTCTGAGCCTTATATTTTGCATAATCTGAAAATCTTTTTTATGTTTATTTCATATAATTTTGTGTACTTGTATTTCTGTGTGAACTTGCCTTTGAAGGTGCTTGAGATCCTTAGGCGCACGGCCTGCACACAGACTTGTCAGACAATGGGTACGAACTTTGAGACACAAGTTTTAGAATTCTCTTTAATATTCTACCGATTAGACTCGAGGTTCAATTGTCATTCTAAACATGTATTTATAATCTAGCTTTCTCATTTTCTATATAAATAAATATCACTTTTTTATTATACAGGCATCACGTCATTACTGGCTAAGGGTGTCTATGATTCAGCCTTTCCCCTACATGATGTAAGTTGCACTGAAATGAGTAACAGTGATCAATTCATTCTATTAAATGAGTTACAAATAACATGCAGTACATTGCAGTAGCCTTAGGCACCTAAGCAAAATGTTTAAGCAGGTTCTCTGGACAATAAGTGTGTTTTTGCTTGTAAAAACACCATGTAATATCAGAACAAATGCAAACAAACATGAATGCAGTAACAAGCAAAACGAGTTTCTCCCTTTTAAAAAGTAGCCTAGATGTTGTGAGCTAATTAGAAGAACAAATTTGGTTCCTGTCTTCTCCTTGATGCCCCCAGCCATTGTGTGTATTGGTGAAATTCAACCACTAGAACACCCAATTTACCATAATGAAGTATTGATTGAGCCAAACCAGATATTGGATGATAACTATAAATATACAAATTATGCCATGAGGAGAGGTTTGGACAGGGGTGAAGCAGACACATATTCATATACATAAAAATCACTACATATTGTATTAATGTCATTTGTATTTGGTCTAATGATAATGTTTTTTGACCAAAAAACTATTATTACCCAGAGAAATAGCTTTTACTTGTGCTTGAAGCTTTTGTGCTTGAAGCTTTTGCAGTGTAATGTACATTTTTCGGAATGTTCAAATGGCTTTTTCCTACACTCTTTGGTTCTTCAAGGGTTCTTTAGTAAAGAAAATGGCTCTATATACAACCATGAACACTCAAAGAACCCTTTACATGATTAAAGGGTACTTTGTATTGTGAAAGCATTCTTTAAATTGATGGAAAATGTGTTGTATGTGGTACTACATAGAACTTTTTTGAAAAGGGTTCTATATGCACCAAAAACAGGTTTTTCTGTTGTTACGATATTATTATTATTTGATCATACCAATGGTTCTTTGAGTGTTGATGATTCTATATAGAACCATTTTCTTTACTAAAGAACCCTCGAAGAACCATTTTTTTAAGAGTGCATGTAAACATGTTTCCAACTGATGAATAATATAGCAGTTATCTTTGGGCATATCCAGAACAGGCCGTTGTCACATAGATCCATAGAGATGGACTATGTGTTAGGCATAATTGCACAAATGTATATTCTGTATTGTGTGGATAATGGGTACAGTTAAGGATGTACATGTGTACAGTGTAGAATGTAAATGTGTCTGCTCTCATTGGTTCAGGGGGACTTTACTAGCTCAGATGATAAAGAGCATCGCAATGACAGACAGGTAAGCTCTTCAGTTTGCTATGGTAGAACAGATGTCACATGATGGAGTTTAAGATAAGCTTGATAAGCTATCAATTACTCGATTGATAAAGATACAATAAGCTGTTTAGTGTCATTAGAAGTGTGTGGATGTGTAATTGTGTCTGGGTGTTTGTAGTTGAGTACATATTTCTGTAATTGATATTAAGCAATGGTGACATGTTTCCCTGTGTATTTGTTAACTCCTTTAACTGCAAGCCTAATATTTATTTAATTAACTAACCTCAATAAACTGTTTAGTAACTACTTTGAAGCTGATATGTACGTTATGTAGTTATGAATGAGGAATAGAAGTGTAGACAGACATACCACTGTCTGGGAGTTTAAGGGGTTAAGAAGCACATTTTGTATATTCATCAGATGTTACATGAAGAGTGGGCCAACTATGGAGTTTTCTTCAAATATCAACCAGCTGACCTTATCAGGTACCACCATGGACTTAAAAAGTGCCCTAAAAGATACATTACAATGCTTGTAGTTATTTTTGCTCACCATTAGGAGACTGTATACTCAGTATTTTTCACCATTTAAGGTGTGTGTATTTGTTTTCTGATTGGCTGGTTGTCTTCTGCTCTTTAGGAAGTACTTTGGGGAGAAGATCGGTCTGTATTTTGCCTGGTTGGGAGTGTATACACAGTTGTTAATTCCAGCCTCGGCTATGGGCATTGTAGTGTTCCTCTATGGATGGCTGACTGTAGATACCAATGTGCCCAGGTATGCACTGTGCAAAGAGCATATTATAAGATTACGCAGTACTCTGCGGAATTCAGAGACCATTCTTTTTTTCAGGGTCAGAAAAAAGTAAAAAAAAACTTTTTTAAAAAAAAATTACACAGAAGCTTCAACAACTAAATATCTAAATATGACCATGCAAAATGGCTCTCAGTAGAAGAAGGGTGTTTATTATAGCTGTTGCTGTTGTTGTTGTTCATGTGTGTTAATGTGTTGCATTTGGGTAGTTAAAATGTATTTGTGGAGGGTTTGTGTTTGTCCACCCACCACGTGTGCCATGTCCTCCCGTGTTAACCTATCCCCAGCTTCATATCACAACTTCCATTCTTTTCAGGAGACTTGCTTTCAGTTTTACAAAGAAATCTGCGGGATATTTTTTTCACACCTTTGAAGTTCAGTCTTAGAAGTTGGTTGCAATGATCCATGTTACAAAAACACATTCAATGATATTGAAGTCTGGACTTCAGGGTGGTCAGTTTTCTATTTTCCTTTTCTCAGCAAGGGCTTCTTGACAGCTACATATCCCTTCAGACTCAGAGCATTAAGTTGTCTTTTCACAGTGGAGGGATGGACTGAAACATCTGTGGATTATTTCAGGATCTGAAGCAAGAGTGGAGCTTGATTTTCTCCTATTTCTCAAAGATGAAAGCTTTAATTACTTTCAGATGACAGTGACAGATGTGACAGTTTTGGTGGTGTACTAGTTCTTGCATGGTGGTTAGGAGTCCCATTTTCTCTGTATCTTATAATATTTTGAACAGCTTTGGAAACTCTTTTTTCCTTTGACTTTCCTCATTCTTATTCTTCATGCAGATTATCTTATCTTTAACCTCATCTGAAATGTCTTGTGTATAATGGCCATTTTGATTGGAAATTAAGTAAATGAGGGGTGGTCTCTGACTTTTCCACAGTACTGTATGTAAATGAATAATTTCTCTTTCTGTAGTACCTGTTACTCTGTATCTATCTATCTATCTATCTATCTATCTATCTATCTATCTATCTATCTATCCCTCTCTCAGTCAGGAGATGTGTGATGAGCGCCTGAATTTCACCATGTGTCCCCTGTGCGATCGAGTGTGTGATTACTGGCAGCTGAGCAGTATGTGCAGCACAGCGCGTGCCAGCTATCTGTTTGACAACCATGCCACTGTAGCCTTTGCCATCTTTATGTCTCTGTGGGGTAAGTACTCTCAGTGTGAGTGGGTACTGGCAGAAATCTGTTTGTAAACATTCTGTTGAGAGCTGGGTGGATAGAGTATCACTGTATGTGTGTGTGTGTGTGTGTGTGTGTGTGTGACAGTGCAGCGTTAAACAACATGCAAGTGTTTCTCTGTGCATCTAATGTCAGATTGATATGCATAGGTGTACTGTATATACTCTGTGAATGAGAAGTGCTGTACATACACAGCTCATCAAGAGTGTCTTTCTGTTGAAATTTGGAGTTGGATTTTTACAGTTACTTTTCAATTAAGTAAGAAAAATACCTGCAAAGATTCATTAACATAAAACAGCTTTTCACCAATACAATAGAGTTTATTTTGTAACACTCAGCCTCGGTTACCAGAGTGTCTTATTTGGTGTAAATAGCAGGTTTTGCTAATTTATATATATATATTTTTTTATTTTTCAAATTATTGTTAAAGGCACATCATAATCAATTGCCCAAAATGTGGTTTGAACACCTGAAGGGTTTGACTGCTGACATCATTAGATAAAATGCATGTGGGATGTTAGTATTCCCAAGTTATTGCTTCTGTCATTTGTTCCTGAAGTTCTGCAGTTTTGCTAAGAAAGACAGCTTGATCTAAAAAGCTTTTTGTCTGATATTTTAAATGGTTGGAAACTGGCAAAGAAAAAATGCTTATTTATTAAAATATTTTGAAAATTGCATCCAAACATTGTCCATTTGTATCCAAACAAATATTAGACAGGTGTTTAGATTTACCCTGATATTTGATCATGTATTTATTTTATTCCAGAAAAGCTGCATTTTATCGATGTTACTGCATTTGTAATCCTTTATAAATAAGTACTATTTTTCTCCATAATGCTAATCTAGACAGATGTAATATTAATTCTACATTTTATAAATCTTTATCAATATCAACAGATATTGACATGAAAAATATCAGATATCAGCATCAGCCCACAGTTCTCATAGTGGAGCATCTCTAATGGCCAGTGCATGTTTACCAGAGCAGTGCCAGTACACAGACATTTAAAGCAGACAGATGGTTGGGGTGAAATTAGTTTAATTGCTGGTTCTCGCTGCACTGAGTGTAGATCTATTTTTAGGAGTGGTCAGTATTGCAGACAGTTACTGTTACATATGTAACCGTATGTGCTATGTGTTTGTGGTCCATATGTACACAGCTGCTGTGTTTCTGGAACACTGGAAGAGGAGACAGAGGTGTCTGCAGCACAGGTGGGATCTGACAGACATGGAGGAGGAGGAGGTAGGGACCCTATTTAACACAACCCCCAACCTCCCAGACTGAAGCCCACTAAACACCAGTTTGACTCCAGCCCAAAACGTGTGTGTGTCTGTTTTTATAGATGTGTTTCATGCGTGGCAAAAAGGTTTGTGTTCTGCCTAAAGGGCATTTAAAAAGTGTTTACACACATTCTAACATGCATTCTGAAACCACACCTAGTGTTCCTGCATTTACTGCTGAACCTCAGCCCCATTACAGTGGCCCAAAAAAGTATTTGGACACTTTAACCATGGGTGAATTTTTGTCAGGTTCTTTAGTTTACTTCAGAGAATGTTATACAACAAAAATAATATTTATTTTAGAGAAACATTTTTAGTAAAACATTAAACTGATGGTAGACTCTTTCTGTGGAGAAAGCCCTTCAGGAGGATAAAAAACACACAAGCTGCATTCTGAAAGATCTTGGAATGTTTAATATAAATCACACTTAGTTTAACATTTTGTTTCCTAACACATTGAACTTAGTACATTTTTAGTAAGGCACAAATGTCTAAATACCTTTTGTGGCCACTGTAAGTTCAGTGAAAGCATGGCTTGGTTGTTGTCTTCACCTTTTCTTTTATCAGTTAAGCTGTTTACTTGCTCGAATATCAGTGTAAACACAAATTTGAATTGACCCATTTGCATTGCAGGCATCATTCTTTTCTCGGGATCTCCCAGTAGGTAGCGTAACAGATGAAATATTGCTGCTTTAGCCTTAGCGTTCTTATAATCCAAATACCCAGGAACCGAGTTCCACACCAAAGCGGGAAAAACTGATATTCTGGAAGGCAACATATGTTGCTCCAAAATATGTATATACCTTTCAGCATTAATTGTGCCTTCACAGATGGGTCAAAGATTGACCCATCAGACCACAGCACACGTTTCAAGTGTGCATCAGTCCATTTTAGATGAGGTTCAGCCCAAAGGAGTTGGCATTGTTTTTGGATGTTGACACGTTTTCCACTGTGCATAGTACTGCATTTGTGGATGCAGCGACAAACAGTGTTTATTGACAATGATTTGTCAAAGAGTTCCCGAGCCCATGCGGTGATATCCATCACAGAAGCATACCGGTTTTTAATGTAGTGCCATCTGAGGGATCAGATGTTACAGCCATTTAGTTGTGGTTTTCAGCCTTACCCTTTATGCACAAACATTTCTTTGGATTCCTTGAATCTTTTGATGACATTATGCACCGTAGAGGGTGAAATGCCTAAAATCTTTGCAATGGGTCATTTAGGAATGTTGTTCTTAGACTGTAGAATTATACATTCATGCATTCAAGTGGAGAGCCCTGGCTCATCCTTGCTCATAAAGGACTAGGTCTTTCCTGCATGCTCCCTTTATACCCAAGCATGATTGTGTCACTTGATTAAAATGTTTTTTGAACATTTCACAACATTCCTAATATAAAATTGCTCCTCTCTGAGCTTTTCTGGAAGGTGTAGCATGCATTAATTTCAGAATGAACTTATATTTACAAAAAGGCAAACATTTAATATCAAAGCAGATTTCAAATCACTGCTTATTTTTGTATTTCACATACTATCCTAACTTTTTGGAATTTCAGTTGTTATCTTTGTATACTAGCTTTCTACAATGACTTTGTGTTCATAAACGCATATTGTACACATAAAACATATTAAACATTAATATTTTGCCGGAAATGTCCTTTGAGTTGATGATCCACTGAGAGATCAACACAAACACCCAGATATGAGGAGGTTTTGAACCTGCCTCTCTCTTCCTTTCTTTTCACTTGTCTCCTATTTTCTTGCAATTACATTCTATTTCCAGCTTGCAATCAGAATGCAGTCAATTACTGATGCACTGGATTAATTTTGTTTTTGTTTTTTTGGATGTTCCTTCTGTGAATGCCGATAATTATAGGATGGAGCTGAGGTGAGTTTATTTTCTCTTTCATGGATTATTTATGAATTTTTTTTGCTTTCTGGTCCCTGCAGTGAATGTGCTCAGTGTTAGATGTATGATTCCAGTCTGAGGTTGGTTAGACAAGCTCACTAAGGATTAACTTTGAAGAAGTCTGTGTATCAATGGCTGCTGTATCCTTAACCCTAAGGTCAGACCACTAACACTGATCTTATCCATGATAATGTGCTTTACAGTAAGTGTCATCAGCCCTTCTGCTTTAATGTAAACTATTCACTGAATGCTGACTCATGTGTGTTAATCCCGACCCCTACATCAGACACTGATGTCATGCTCTCATTTCATAAGAGTTGTGTAAGTGTCATATTAAAATAAAGGCATTCCTTTTGTCATTTGATGATAAGTTTACTTGGAATTGCATTTTCAGTCATTGTCTTTGTTAAGTAAATAGAACTTGTCTATTATATTTGTTGTGAATAGATCCTCATACATTTCTGAAGGTATCTGACAATGTCAATCTTTAGTTATACTACAAAGAAAGTAACTAAGCTGGGTTATAGCAGCTTCATATACTTAAACTATGACACTACCATGTTTCATAGATGATGTAGCATTCTTTTTGGATTTTTTAATTTCTTCACACTTTAAATCTTCAGAGGCACAGGACCTGCTGGCAGGTCTTGGCTTCCATTCCACACCCCTATAACCAAAGAATAGCACAGGCAGTTTGAACAGTATTTTTTTTTCACAGCTTTTGTGATTTTCAAATCTTTTATCTTCTATCTGAATTGATTTTCTTTAGTCAGTGTGGCTCTTGCCAAGTACTATGTATTAAAGCCTCTTTCTCCTTTTGTCAGTGTGTCCCAAATTCTTTTGATGTGCACAGTTTAAACTACTCTTTCTGAGTACTCATTATCTTTTGTTGCTTTTGTTTCATAGACTCTAAAATCTTTATGTTTATGCACATGTATTCCAAAAGTGGATAAAAAAGCTTGAGTTTCCATCTGAAATCAGTGCCTCAACTGTGGCTTTTATGTGAGATCAGTCATTTTAACTTTTTAACCATGTCTTTAAAGTGATTGTGTTTAGTCTCAGGTCATTTTAGAAGCTTGGCATTAATGTTACTTACACTGGCTTGGCCTTAAGTATCATTAAGGTGAAGCCGGATATTCCCTGCAAAACTACGTTAATTAAAGAAATGAGTCACCAACCCTATTTTCCACGATAAACTGACTTTAAAAACGCATTGTTATGTCAAACAAATTTTTTGTAGCATTTTGTAGATTATGAAATACTTTGAATTGCTGCTATTGCTATTATTTTCTCTTGTCCTTGAGTAATACAACTGTGCTCTGTTTTTCTTTCTGTTTGCACAGGATGAGCTCCGTCCAGCCTATGAAGATTTTCTCCTTCATAAGCGACAGAAGAAAGGCAAGGACAAAAAGAAAGAAGAGGTAGGGACGATGAATAGTAATCTTTACGTTAATAAATTCCTTTCATATTTGAAACAATTTTCCTCTTGCTCCAAATGTATTCAGTTAGCCAAGCTATGTTTGGTGTCCAAAGTTTCCTATGCTACCAGAGTCCTATGTTCCCAGCATCCTATATTCTCAGGGTCCTATGTTCTCAGGGTCCTCTGTTGTCAGGGTCCTATGTTCCCAGCGTCCTATATTCTCAGGGTCCTATGTTCTCAGGGTCCTATGTTGTCAGGGTCCTATGTTCCAGCGTCCTATATTCTCAGGGTCCTATGTTCTCAGGGTCCTATGTTCTCAGAGTCCTATGTTCTCAGGGTCCTATGTTCTCAGGGTCCTATGTTCTCAGAGTCCTATGTTCCCAGGATCTCATGCATATTACATATGTATACTACATTCTGACTTTTCAAAAAACAGTTTGCACTGCAAAGTTTGCATAGCTACACTGTTAGAAATAAAGGTACTGTGCAGGTACTTTTTTCAATCATCAAGGTACGAACAATGTAAATGTACCTTCAAAAGTACAACAGTGGTTTTAAGGTTTAGTTGTGCACCTTGAATAAGTTTTTCCCACTGGAAAAATACATATTTGTACCTTTTCATAACCTGTGTTTGTGTTTAAAACAGTACATGTTTAATAAAATAAACTAAATATCCTGGAGATGAGACGGGGTGTGTGGTGTCAATACAACTTAGTAAATATAATTTCAGTGGATTTTGGTACAATTATGTTCCCTGACTAAAGGTACTGAGATGTACCATTGAGGGTACCACCCCAGGGACAAGAGGGGTACTGCCCTAGTGACAGTTTCATACCTTTATTTCTAAGAGTGTAGCTAAATAGCTTACTGAGACTAAGGAACCGTTTCATAGGTCTTATTAATGTATCATACTGAAGTTTGATGTTTTATTTAAAGAGCTAAGGGAATGTACAGCTGTGGAAACATAAGTACATTCTTCACTGGAGTTACAAGCCTAATGTAGATAAGATATATTGAGAATTTATAACTAAACAATTAGCACTGTGCAAACTGTGTACTTAAACCATGACATACTTACCACAACTGTGTTGTGTTGTTGAGAAATCTCAAATTGACTTGCTTATGTGCTTTCTGACACTGTACGACATACTATTATCTATAAAAATAGACAAAAGTACATTAAAAAGTAGTGGTAGCAGCTTGAAGCCTGAATTTTGTCTGTTCTTTTGTTGTTTTGGCCATTTTGTATACTGCTAATTGGTAAGATATAAGCTTCTATTACCTATTGGCTATTAGCATCTTAGCTTCAGAAGCAGTTTAGGGAAAGGGGAAATTTAATGTAACTGATTTTTGCTGAAATATTGTTTTAAAGATAGAGGATTAAGGTATGTGTGCTTTAGTAAGGGTTTGTTTGCACTCTCTATTTACTATTTGTGTATTTGTGGTTGTGTGTGCGTGTGTGTGTGTGTGTGTGTGAGTGTGTGTGTGCGTGCGGACATTCGTGATTAATCTCCACTGTTTTGCAGCCGGATGGGAGAACAGATGACATAGGTAGAGAGAAGCTGCTGTCTGCTAAAGGAGGACAACCACCGGTGAGAGTGCTCAGGGTGGGGGGTGGAGAGAGTCAGAAACAGTTTGTGTTTGTATGTGACTCACTGAGGAGGAACGGATTGAAAGAGAGAGAGTGAGAGAGAGAGTAGTGGAGTGAGAGAAAGGGAGAGGGGTGGGGAGAGAGAGAGAGAGAGCTAATCAACTTATCAGAGAGAGAGGTGGGGCTTTGGGGATAATGTTATTAGATGTCAGTCAGCTGTCAGTCAGATGTGGAGTGGTCAGTGCACTCTGTACTGACCTCGCAGACAGGTCCCACCTGCTCTTCCTCTCGTGCCTCTCTCACTTCCTGTCTAATTAGATAATGAGTGGGTGAGGCTATGTGTATGTATTTGAGTGCTGTTTTTCATGCATGCCACACATGATTATATGAACTAAATGAGACATTAGAGATGGTAGCAATTTCTGCTTATGAGATTTTACGGATTTTTATTACTGCTTTTGTGCCCTTCTAAGTCTATCTGGTTTCAACACACACGCATGCACACACATACAAAGGCCTGCCTCCACACAGACACACACTGCACACATACACACTGAAAGTGCTGAAAGCAGATTACCCCTCCTGGGTATTCCACACAGTAGATTATGTGGGATTAGAGTCAGAGCTGGATTAAAACACACAAGTTAAAGTGGTGCCCTTCCTCTAATCAAAGACACATGCTTGGTATATTTGTGTGTGGGGGGTGTGGGAGTGTGTGGTGAGAGAGAACCTGGGAGTGTGTCTGTTTTAAGTGTTTCCCCACCAGAACTTTCTTTCAATAAAGTCATCACATACTTCAGACTGCTTCCACTTACTGATCCACATTAACTATTCCATCTACTACTTTGGTATGAAGTATTAGTACATTTTTACACATTATATCCATTTTTTTGTATAGAATGTACAGTACTGTGCCAAAGTCAAAGACCACCCTTCATTTCTTTAGTTATTAGTCAAAATGACTAGTTATTCATTTTTCAAGCGATGTTTCTGAGGAGATTAGAAATAAAATAATCCACTTGCATAAGAAAGGGGAGAGTCAAATGAGAATAAGTGGAAAAAACAGGAGTTTCCAGAACTGGGAAATTATTAAAAGATCACCACCAAAACTGTCACTATCAGACAAACAGTACTTAAACCATTCACCTTTGAGAGAGAGGAGAAAATCCACGGGTGTCCATCTTTCCACTGTGCTTCCAACTCAATCCTTCCAACTCAACACATCCTTCTAACTCAACACTATAAGCCTGAAAGGATGTGTAGCTGTCAAGAAGCCCTGACTGAGACAAAGAAATAGACAATGAAGAACGTTTGCAACTCAAAGATGCTTCTGGTGTTCTCAGATAAATGGACTGACCACCCCAATGTCCAGATCTCAGCATTGTTTAATGTGTTTAGGATTACTTGGATCATGAGAAGCACAAAAAAAAATAAGCAGCCAATTTCTAAGACCTTTGGTGGTGTAAAAAATATCCCTGCACATTTCTTTGAAAAACTGAAAGCAAGTGTCCGGTATGGAAAAGGGTGGACACATGAAATACTGACGTTATTATATTTAGTAGAAATTGAATAAATGATGGGTGGACTTTGACTTTTCCTCAGTACTGTATAAATCCTATATAGTGTTTATACTAAATTGTATTATTAAAATGCACTAAATAAAATAAGGTAAAAATATTCTTTTGAATTCATATATCCGTAAGTGTTAAGGTTTGATGTAGTAACTTTTTTGAATATGTGGGAGATGATGCATATATTGAGTAATATATCATTTTTTTGTAGATTGCTTCAGAATCTCTTACATGGAAGGACCGGTTGCCAGGATACTGTGTCAATGTATCCTCTATACTTCTTATGGTTGGTATTTTTGTCTATATTTGTTAATGCTAATTTATGCATATATGCATAATTGGCATCCCTTTACTCTCTTTCTCCCCTCCTTTCTGCATTTGTTTCAGGTGGGGGTGACGTTCTCTGCAGTCCTCGGTGTCATTCTGTACCGGATCATTGTTTTCGCAGTGATGTCTATGAACCCTGACCATGAGGCCAAAGCCAATGTGCGTGTTACTGTGACAACCACTGCTGTCATCATCAACCTTCTGGTGGTTTTGGTGCTGGATGAGATCTACGGGGCTGTGGCAGTCTGGATCACAGAACTGGGTCAGTCAGTGTGCATGTTTATGTGTAGAGAGAGAGAGAGAGAGAGAGAGAGAGAGGAGAGAGAGAGAGAGAGAGAGTTTATTGCCTATTGCTGATTAATCATGACAGGCAATTCAGCACTGAGATGTAATTATTCCATAATGTTATGACAGTGATGCCATGACCCTAATGTTGCTAAATGGTCAATGATGATGACACACTCACTGCTGTTTTCAGAGATCCCAAGGACTGAGGCAGCATTTGAGGAACACCTGATCCTGAAGGCTTTTCTGCTCAAGAGCATGAATGCTTTTGCACCTGTCTTCTATGTGGCCTTCTTTAAGGGCAGGTTAGTCGTGACCACACATGCACAGTGCTGTAGATATTCATATGCACACAGATTTGGAGCATGATATGTGTACATGGATTAATAGGCAGTGCTCTTGAGCAGCGTGGATGGTGGAAGTACAATGTGTTGTGTAATGTGTAGTGTAGCAGGCAGTATGAAGCACTGCATTTATCTAACCCTAAACCCTGTCGGGTCATTAAGGTTTGCAGGTCGTCCAGGTGACTATGTGTACGTCTTTAAAGACTTCCGCATGGAGGAGGTATGAACTCAAACTGTTACCTATGATTGCGTTTGTGCAGTTTTCCACTTGTGTAATGGTCAATTACTTGTGTGTTACAGTGTGCTCCAGCAGGCTGTCTTATTGAAGTCTGCATACAGCTTGGAATGATCATGCTGGGGAAGCAGCTTATTCAAAATAATGTGTTTGAGATTGCTATTCCGTGAGTTTTATGCACACAAATGCTGCCATGTGTTTTTATTTAACCAATTTTTCTATGCATCCTGAGGACTTTCATATATGTTCCATAAATTCTTTGACAATACGAGCTCTAGAAGAACTTCAGTGTTCAGCCAACCCTTCTCTCTCCTTCTCTAGAAAGCTAAAGAAGATGTATCGTACATATAAGGAGGAGAAGGAAGGAGGGGAGAAAAAGAAAAGCAAGGATCCAAATCGCCCGCGGCACCGGTGGGATTTAGATTATGAGCTGGAGCCATATGAGGGCTTAAGTCCTGAGTATATGGAAATGAGTGAGTATCAATTTGGATCCCAAGATTGTTTATTGAGATTGATGTTGAAATGTGAGATTGAAATCATAATGCATTTTTCTTCTGCACCATGACATAATTCTGAGTGAAACACATTACAGAGGAGTCACAGTACACATAGTGATGTAAACAAAAATCAGAAGATGTTTTAGAGGCAGGCAAGTCATTTAATTCGGATAGAATATAATGGGAAAACAAAACATTTCACTTTTAAATGATATGATATTGTTACTGTAACAGCAAAACCATGTATCTCCATGTTTGTACATCATTTGAGCCCTTTACAGTGCGACAATGTTTTCAGAAATGAAATCTCTTTACATTCAAGCTGCAGTATGTAAGATGTTTTGTTGTTAAAATTGAAAGAAGTAGCATTCAAAGTAGTATTTTTGGACCACGTCATATGTCTTTAGATATTAATGTTACGTACACACGCTCAAAAGAAGGTCCAGCTCATAGGTCTCAAATGCAAAATCAACATTATACTGCTGATATGATTCACTTACAGTTTTGACTGAGCTCTCTTTGACTACTTTTTCAACGCACTCACAATCATAAGATTCATCCACTTGTTGGGGTCTGAAGCACAACTGATGTTACAAAATGTTTTTCCCCATGTTGCATATAATTAACACGTTCCAGTAGAGAAGTCTCCAAATCCCCAAATCTTAAATAGAGTAGCTTTTACTTGCATTTAACTTAAAAATGTTTTGCCTGCTTGCCTGGAAAGTTACCATTTTGGAGATACATGTGTTTTTTGACAGCGAAAATATAATGAATCATGCTTAATAAGAGCAGGGAGATGAACTAGCAAAGTAAAAAGGTTTATTTTGTTTGTATTTCATGGTGACTTTAAATTTGGTGGTACATCGGAATCAGAATCAGAAACAATCACTTAGAAATAATTAAGGTATTTGTCATGGCAGTAGCTCTCACAGATAGACACAAGCATAGTAACATTATATAAAGAATAGTAAATTGACAGAACATTGGAATTGAAGGTCTAGTGAAAACTGATCTTGACTGTGAGTGAAGGAGCTGTGTAGATCTGTTCTTGTGCATTGCAGGTGAATTAGCATAGTGCATTGTATCAAACTGCGAGCATATTCATAAGAGATTTAGGGTCCTTCAGTTGCAGTGTTGCCATTTCTAAATGAACCTTAGTTAAGCTGTCCTCTCCCCTTATTCTTAGTGCAGTAATTGGAGATTTGAGTCTCACACAAAGAGTGTGAGTTATGTTGCTAAAATTTACTGCCACAGCAGCAGTTGGTATAATTAAATTAAATACTGTTATTTCCAACCAGGGCACAGCGGTCATGGGATCTGTTGTTTAGGTTGTCAGTTTGTGAGATGTTTAATCCTTACTGGCGTTAGTGTGCAGGGGTCTGGAAACATGCCAGATTGCGTAAGGTCAAATAACATGTTCCTAGTGTTTAAGAAGGCACAGAGCCTGTTGTTTGGTAAAGAACCAGAACTGTAAGAAAAATCACAACCTATGGTACTGATAACGTAATCATTTATGTTTGTTTTCCACAGTTATTCAATACGGATTTGTTACACTGTTTGTGGCATCTTTCCCGTTGGCTCCTGTCTTTGCTCTGCTCAATAATGTCATTGAGATTCGCCTTGATGCTGCAAAATTTGTCACTGAAATACGGCGACCTGATGCTGTCAGAGCAAAGGAGATCGGTATGAATCTATTTATAGACATACATTTCTATGCAAAAGTCAGAGACCACCGTTCATTTATTTAATTTCCAGTCAAAATGTTCTTTAAATAATTAAGTAATTAAAAATGACACACAAGGTTTAATTACTAAATAATATATCGATTCAGCATTCAGTGTGTTCACGCTTTGCCTTTATTACAGTTTCCAGTTTTTCACACTTGCTTTCAGTGTTTCAAAGAAAGGGATATTTTTCCACACTTCTAAAGTTCAGTCTTAGAAGTTGGTTCCATTTTCTGCTTCTCATGAGCCAAATAATCCCAAATATATTCAATGATATTGATTTCTGGACTCTGAAGTGGACAGTACAGTGTTCTGAAAACACCAGCAGCTTCTTTATCTGATTTTTTTGTTTAATGTTCTTATATATAATCCCTTTAGAAATCCCCAAAACAAATAACTTGGAATTATTAATTACCATTTTGACTGGAAATTACATTACATTTTGTGCCTCAGACATACAAAGTCGGTTTCACTGTTCAATTTGTGCTATGTCTTTTCTGCTCAGTGTACTTAGATTCTCTTTGCTGTTTTTTCCTTAGGCATATGGTACAACATCCTGAGTGGGATAAGCAAGTTTGCTGTTATCACCAATGTATGTAACAAAGCAACTTTTTTGTTTATGCTACACTATGTGCATGTCGAATGAGACACTGATTAATGATTTAAAAATGTGTGGTTGGGCAAAAGCAGCCATTTTTTTATCCAGTGTTAGTCAGTGTTAGCCATATACTGTATAAAACATAGACATGCACTGTATAAAGACTTTTAGCACCTTAGAGATTTAAAACAGTAAATGATGTCTGCATTATGCCAGGTTTATGCCAAAGTTTAAACACAAGGACTCTGAAACAACAACTCTCTCCCCTTCTTTCTTTTTTCTTTCTTTCTTTCTTTGTCTCTCTCTCTCTCTCTCTCTCTCTCTCTCTCTCTCTCTCTCTCTCTCTCTCTCTCTCTCTATCTCAGGCATTTGTTATTTCCTTCACATCAGAGTTTATTCCTCGGATGGTATATCAGTATCTGTATAGCGACACAGGGACCATGCATGGCTTTACAGACCACACACTGGCATACTTCAACACCAGCAACTTCAAACCTGGAACAGCACCCAACAGCACACGCTTTGACAGGGAGCTCCGTATCTGCAGGTGTGCTTGAGGACCCAAATATACACACATGGCTACACACACATACACACACACACACACACACACACACACACACACACACACACACACACACACACAAACCCTCATCTAAATTAGTGAGTGTGCCTTTCTCTAAAGAACCTATATCACAGAAAAATGAATGTGCCTTGCTTTTTTGAAACAAAGGAGTTATATGCAAACATTGTTCACTATCCAGCTCATACAGTCCACATCTAGACACTATTCTGCAAAAACAGTTAGTTTTGAATTCATTTATATCCACATATTCAGCCTACAAAAGTTTGTCTCCTCCCATTCATACTGAAGTTCTATAGAGTGTTTCACCTCTAAGTGCTTTTTGAATAAGGCACAAAAACATGGCAGCCAATCAGAAAAGGGCAAAACAGAGAAAAAACAGCCTGTTCAATTCTAAGGGATAAATAGATGTAGGAAAGTGGCCATTTGACTATGTTTGGTACAGAAAACCACAGAAAACACAGAAGTGTGCCTCAGAGAAAGACAAAAAATGTAAGATATGGGCCTTCTAATATTATCATAAGCAGTGTCTCTACGCCTGACTCTTCCTCTCATTCATTATCTCTCTCTTTCTCTTTCAGGTATAAAGACTATCGAGATCCCCCTTGGTCACCTGAGTTATATCAGCTCTCTAAGCAGTACTGGTCTGTGCTAGCTGCCCGACTGGCCTTTGTCATCTTCTTCCAGGTCAGTGGAACGACTTTTATTTTCTAGTCATGGTTTCATTTGGTATGGTATTATAATGTAGATCTTCATCAAACTGTCAATTATCTCATCTGTATATTATCTCATTTTTCAGCATTTTACATTGTGTATTTCAGAACCTGGCAATGTTCCTCAGTATGCTAGTGGCATGGTTGATTCCTGATGTGCCGCGCTCTCTGAAGGAGCGGGTGAAGCGGGAAAAAGTCCTGCTGATGGATCTTCTCCTCAGTGAGGAGGCAGAGAAGCAGCGTCGGCACTCCCAGCGCCCTGCCAACATCGACATCACCATCAAGAGCCCAGAAGAGGAGGAGCCTGTTGGGCCAGAGTGTGTCACAGTGCCTCAGAGCCAATCGGCTGAAGACCTGAACGAGCTTCAGAATGCAGTCAGAGAGACTAAGCTTGAGCTGGTAGCAGAGGAACCTGTTACCACCACCAGTCAGCCTGAACCTGGTTCACCCACTGAGACCCCTGGCAGCCCACAGTCACCTTCCAATCCTCATATCACATCAGATCCTCCTTTGAATCCAAGTCAGGCAAAAACAGAAGCCCACTCTCGAGAGTTTGACCTGGATGGGCCTTCACCTCGAGATCCCAGCTCCAGGCCCAGGAGCCGCTGCCGAACCCTTCCTCCCAGGCACAGAGGCAATGAAGCAGGAGACCGCTCAAGCAAAGCCAGTCATTCTACAAGCTATGTACAACTCAGCCAAAAGATTCCTCCATCACCCAGCGAGCTCTTACGTAGCACCCCCAAAGTACCATCACAACTCCCATGTAAAAAAGATCTCTCCAGCAGCCAGCACTCTACATTGTCCCGACCTCCCTCTAAAACGGAGCTTTCCAGCAGCCAATCTTCTGCGCTGTCACGCCCCCCATCCAAAACAGAGCTTTCAAACAGCCAATCAGGAGTATTGCCCCGCCCTCCATCTAAACAGGAAATCACAAGCAGCCAAGCAGCAGTGGTGCGTTCGCCATCCAAGCCAGAGTTCACAAGCAGCCAATCTACAGCACTGCCGCGACCTCCATCTAAACAGGAAATCACAAGCAGCCAAGCAGCAATGGTTCGTTCGCCATCCAAGCCAGAGTTTACAGGCAGCCAACCAACAGCACTGCCACGACCTCCGTCCAGACTAGAGTTGTCGAGCAGTCAGTCAACTGCATTGCCAAGACCACCATCCAAGCCTGAGCTGATGGCTAGCATTGCAAAAGGACTTCCCCTGCAGGACCCAAGCACAAGAGCCAAGTCCCGTTGTCAGACTCTCCCCCCTAGGCAAAGAGGACCTGATGCTGTGGAAAGCTCAACCCCCAGAGCCAGTCACTCCACCAGCTTCACACATCTCAGCCAGAAGGTCCCTCCTTCGCCCAGTGAGCTGACACGCAACACCCCCGTGTAAGCGTAAGTGGACAAAGCAGAGTTCTGCTCCACTCCTCCAACAGCTCTCAACCAATCACCTCTTCAGTGCCAGGCAGCCCAGTCAACTCATCGTCGACTCATTGGAGGGCCCACTGAGAAGGCCCACAGTAACTGTTTGTCTGTATGTTGAGGTCTATTCCATCATGTTTGTGGTTAGATGATGGTCAGATTTTTTTTGGTTGCTATTTTGGGCACTGTTCTGTAAGTTGTGATGTGGTGTTGGGATGCAACGTCCGTATTCTTGTGTGCCAAGAGGTGCACTCCAGGGGTTTTTGTGCTTCACTGGAACTAAATCAGTTGATTTAATAAAAGTTTGACACATTCCAGTAGTACGAATATACATTCCATTCACTTTACAAAGACTCTCTCTTCCTTTTTGAATCTGGCTGGATGAGAAGTGAGAGAAAGGTGAACTCCCTTTTAACAAGGGCTGTGTGGTTGCCATAATCAGTTGGGTGAACATCCAGAGGTTTTGTTCAGGGACACGTGTTGGCACCTGTTCATTTAAAAAAAATTGCCTGTACATAGGGGACGTAATTCACATCGTAAAACCTGAAAATAAGCTGCTCAAATAATTTAAGTGTTGTGGAACTGTAAAAAGCATCAAACACAAGTGTTTCTAGGAAAAAATGCCTGAGGAAATTTCTATTCATGAGACATGCCTCCTGAACCTTTAATCTTTAAGGCCACCAATTGCCTTGGCTCAGCTGAATCGTCCTTAATGTGTAATGTGTCAAGTGTAACTTCAATGGAGAATTATTGTCTTTTCTTCAATTCGTTGTGTATTTGTGCGCTTATTATTTCAAGTTGCAGTCAAGGCAGTTGGTTAGCCTAAACTATCTTAAAGGAACCCAGCTTGTGGGTTTTATTTTTAGACAGTGTTTACAGATAAGATGAGGTGTTCAATGGAGGGAAATCCTGGGACTCAATTTACGTTTAGATTCATAGTAGAAACAGATATATAGATATAGATATAGATATAGATATAGGTATAGGTATAGATATAGGTATAGATATAGATAGAAAATATTGCATTTTATAATACATAAATCAACTGAGCAGTCTTATTGTTTGGTTTTACAGTGATTCAACTCCAGCAACTCCACTATCACTAAAACATACTGGCTGTAAGTTAAACCAATATTATTCTCTAGTGGTAATAAATGTCACAATTATGAAGGATGCCACATCATTATTAAAAAGGTTGTACTGATAATGATTTTTTTATGGGCAATTCTGAATTCTTTACAGCCAAATTGGTTGATGGCCGATGTTTTGGCCGATTTTTATGAGCCTATTTTTTAATCCGGGACTAACACTGTGTGGAGTAAATGGAGAACATTTCCAGGACTTTAATAGCCAAACTTGCAATATAAACAACATTATTTGCTCTTTAATGGGCCAAACTGGCGCTTAAAATGTTTCCATTTTAAATCAGTGTCCTATTTAAATAACATGAATCAAATAAAGGAGGCAGCTGGCTATTTAGCACAATGCATAATGCACAATTATGCTACAACATTTTGGTATACATGTATCATCTGCATTTAGATACAGCACGAGTGCACTTACCTGGCTCATGTTATTTATATAATGTAAATGCAACACAGATCTGCCAAAACAAAAACAATAAATTGGTCAATGTTTTAAGCCAAAATCTGCCAATTTCGATCTTGGCTTATTCCATTTGTGTATCTCTATTATCTAAACAAAGTAAAAAAATTCTGCTCTGAACAGTAGAGGAAGAAAGGGAATCTAAATATACAATATTAACAATGATCACTTTTCTAGCGATTCCCCATTACATCCACAGAACTTCAAGTGCACCTAAACTAAACTATTTATATGTTGACAAAAAAGTTTTGCTATGTTGTGATAAACCATAGCCAACGTTTTAAGTGATATTTTAGAGCATTTAGTACAGGGTATTACTACCTTATGTCAAAAATAACACTGTGCAGTCATTGTCTTCACAAAGTGAACTGTTATATAACTGTTTCAGAACAGACAATGAAATTGTTCAGGTAGAGGAACACGATGCCTCCTCCTCCAGAAGAGAGCACAGAGTGTGAATGTAGACTTGCTCTTTGCTGAGTGGCGATATGTGTATGATATGCATGGTGCTTTAGCCTGGGTTAAGTTAACTAAGCACAAATATGAGCCAGCATTTACGATGTAGAACAGTTCCATGTTACTTCTAGAGATCTTGAGAAACTGCAACAATATTTTGATAATATAAAGAAAAAAATATTATGACTGTTCATAATAAAAATCTGAATGAATGAGGTCTCTGTTTCTTCCTTTTGTGTTTACAAGGCACTCTTCTTTCAACTGAGGCATTTGCCAGGTCAATTCATTGCATTATGCTTGACTGTAGCATTCTAAATGACCACTAGAGAGAGTAAGAGCACCTTCACCTACATTAAGGACCAGTATACCTGTGAGGTCATGAGTGTGTGTATGTGTTCTCTGTTCACCGAGGTCACACCACTTTCAACCATGCTGAATCTCCAATCTGCTGCTGTTTTACTCGCTGCACTGTGTTCCTGATGTTCAGTGTTGAACAAGTAATTGGTGACATAATGAGATTTTGTTTCCTTTGTATACTGTGAAATATTAAACTGTTCTCTCTCAGGGGTGGGGCAGAAAGGGCACTGGACCCAGTAAAAATCTGATTGGCCCTGTAATTGCTCTTCTCCTGTCACTTACTCCTGCTTTTAGCAATGAGAATTCTGAAGAAGAACTCTCTTCCCCAGCAGCAGATTTAAATATAGATGTAATACTTTATTTGTATGTGATAAAGGTTTATAAGTTGAGAGCTCTCAGGGCTGCTGTTAGGACTGGATAACATTAACTTCGCTAAAATGACAGAAATTTGGTGCTTTAAAGATACTGATAAATGGAACATTTGTATAAAAGGACAAAGTTCAAGCACAACATGCATTATGGAGCCAATATAGGTCTTTTAGAAGACAAGAACACAAATGATTAGCTGAAGTTTTAGAATAGCTTCTGTTTATAATAGTTGTGGAGGGATAACTTCCAAAGGAAACGTCTGCCAAAGTTAAAACACTGACCTTTTGACTTTGGTAGGTAAGCAACAGGTATTCAATTAATAAGTCAAAATACGTGGAAAGCAGTGCAATCTTTGACATGACTTGTATTTGCATAGCTGTTGAGCTCAGTGAACTAACCCACTCTACAGCATTTTCCCAATTATTCCCCAGAATGCTTAATTTTCACCAGAATGCTGAATTTTTATGATTAAATCACAAACATTTTCTCCTAGGGAACCAAGCCTCTGAACTCCCCTAGAGGGGGTTGATTTCTTAACTTGTCATATTTTTAACTGCTCATTTGCATTTCTGAACATAATAGTTGTGAAATTATTAGCTTCATGATTAAATATCTTACTATGTCGGCTACTTTTGTATATTTTGTAAATATGCTAAGTAATATATGGAATAATCTACATTAGGGTCCAAACTTCTGAGACCACATTGAAAATCAGGTTTTTTCATTTAAACCTGGAAATGACAAGTAAAATGAAATATTTAACCAAATTTCTGACCATGTCACAAATTACCATTTTTAAGTCTTATCTCTTCCAATGAAGCCTTAGCACAAATTTGTCCATATCAGCTCAAGTGCACGCTGTCATAAAAGCAAAAGGAGGACATACCAAATACTAATACATTTTAAAATTCATGTAAATATTATATAAATATTTCAAAAATTCACTCCAACTGTTATGCTAATGATGCCATTGGTGATGAAAAACTTAGAAAAGAAGGCAAAATGAAAGCATTCTAACAAGTGGTCTCAGCCTGAGCTGGTTAAAATGTTTCCATTAGTTAAAACCCCACTGTATATCAGGAGTGTGCTTGATACTTCATAGATGTTATTATAACAAAAGCATTTAAAGATGTTATGAGAAAACAACAAAAATGCATTTCCTGAAGAAATTCAGAGTGACTGCACAGCTTAAGCAACTCCCCAGTATTGCATGGGTGTTGTAAGGTGATATCCTGGGTGGTTGCTAAGGTATCTCAGGTGGTTGCTAAGGTGTTGCTAAGTGATTGCTATGGTACACAAAGTGGCTGCTGGTTTTGCAAAGTGGTTTCTATGGTATTCCAGGTGGTTGCTCATTAAGGGTACTCTGTGCATTCGAAGGCATTTATTTTATTCCTGAAAAAAAAGATCTCCACGTCTCTCTCTCCCTCCCTCCCTCTCTCTCTCTCTCTCTCTCTCTCTCTCTCTCTCTATCTATCTCTCTCTCTATCTCTCTGTCTATCTCTCTCTCAATCAATCTAGTGTCTCTAGGGTTCTCGCTCCCTTTTACAACCCAAAACTCATAGGCTATCCTTTTCATTGGCCTCCTTACAGCACACACAGACTATTATTCAGTGGGCTCTTTGTGGTGGTGGTGGGGTGGGGGTTAAAGTATGCTGAGAAAATGTGTGTGGAGTCATTATTCTGGGCAGGACTTTTAAGGATCACTGACTAAGGGTGTGTCTTGTCTGTGTGTGTGTGGTGTGTGAAAAACATAGAAGGTGGAGGGAGGGCTGTTACAGGAGAGAGGGAGTGTGTGAGAAACAGGCAGAGGGAGGGCTTACCTGTTTCAACCAGGCAGAGAAGAGAGAGCGGGGAAAAGGCAGGTAGGGCTCTTTCTGGCTTTTTTTTGCTTGTGAGTTGTGATTGTTTGAGTTTGGGCTAAAATAAATGTAACTGAGTATGTGCTCCATGGCCACAAACTCAAACCAGTGTTTTTTAGTGCACAAACTCATCCTAGCCTTGTGCTGCTATCTGAACCCTTAGATGGGCATTCCTGAGGTGAACTCCTTTGTGTAATTCAAGACTTTTCAGAAGATCTAATAGAGCTTGTGTGACTAACAGAGGACAATGAGCTGTTTTAACTTTATCAGAATGAGAGGGTGAGGTAGTTTATCCTTCTTAAACACGCAAGTCATTATATAAAGTGCACTAACAGGCTCCTTTCAGAGCTGTTCTAACATGCTTTCAACCTGCTCTGTCCCTCTCTTTCTGTCTCTCTCTCTCTCTCTCTCTCTCTCTCTCTCTCTCTCTCTCTCTTTCTCTCTCTCTCTCTCTCACACACACACACACACACAAACACAAATGTAGCTATTGCTATAAAATGCAATTTGGAGGGCCCTCAGTCGAACTATGCCTTTTTTTTTTCTTCACTAACTTTGATGAAATAAATTTCAATGTAAATTATTTGACTTACAAAACCAGAAGCAAGCTTAATTGTTGTCTTCTTGGGCAAAAATTAAATAAAATGTTTTTTTATTGTGTTTAAATACTATTTTTTATTGTTGTAGTACACAATGATATGATACTAAGAAGCTGCAGTTTAATTGTTTTCACAGCAGGGGGTTCTCACTTCTTTCCTTTCACCTCTTATTGCTCGCTACCAGCTCAATACATAGTTTCGCTGAGCCAGATGTGATCCTGCAACGAGAACACATATTTGGGGACCATCTGTTAAACCTTTGGTGCCTGATTGCAGTGAAATCTAATGCTAACAAGAGTATGCCCCATCTAACCACCCCCCCCAAAAAAATTCCTGTAGTCTGTGCTTTTTTAACATCCAGAATACAATGATAACACAAGCCAAACAAGCTACCTAGCTTAATGCTATCCTTAGCTAATGGAACTGTTTTTCTCTTACATGAGGTGATGTTTATTTTTACTGCTTTTTTTTATGTTTTCTCACACACGACACAGATCCACAAACTCACCAGGTTTTTGGAAGGACTTTTCAGCTATGATAACCCACATTACATCCAGGGCCTTACACTAGTCTTGTTCATCAGACAGTGATGACAAGTACACCATCGCCCCCTACTTTGAGGTGTGCATTCATGTTGCCATTGGATTAGTTTGAAAATATCCAATTCAGTTTGTTTCCACCCAGGTTAAATCTATATTCCCACCCACATTTAGCCCAAAGTTCCTCATGGTTGTCCCCAGATGATCTTGTTAGGTGAACTCATCTGGTCCCGTGAGACTACTCAACACAGAGTCACAATATTTCACACAATGAGAGCCAACAGTGTCCTAGTTACACAGATATTGGAGTTTCAGGGACAAATCTTTTATTTGATCATATTACTTACTATATAACTTGTTATAATTATATAAAATATATAATTATATAAAAATTCGATTTGATTTCCTCTCTGCCAGCAGAATTGCCACAAGGCTTGCAGAAAGAGATTTAAGATCTTTGTCTGACTAGACTAGATTTCCTGTGTGTTAGTGAGTGTAGTAGTGAACATTATCTCTTCATTAGAGCACAGTTTGCCTTGAGGTGTTCCTTTACAGACCTATAACTGTCTAAACTCATCAGAATGTCAATGTTTACTTTGACGAAGAGAAGCTTTCTCACTATTTGAGTAGTAATGCAGGCAGTTAGAATGTGTGTGGATGTGTCAACAACAGACAAGGACCTGTATTTCTTTGCTTAGACAAATACCACGTGTCATATTTCGATTATTTTTTTTAGAGAACACATTCATAATTTGATAACCATTGAGTTAATGGCTGGTCTGTATAAGCAAAATCAGATTATTTTCTCACTGCAGAAGGTTTGACTCAGTTATGATTTAGACGTCTATGTATGTATGTAGTTGGAGGTGTGTGTGTGACAGGGTAGTGATGCAGGGTGACTGAATCACTGTGGTCAGATCGCTGGAGGCTGCTTTAATCTGTGTGTGTGTGTGTTTTTCCAGGGCGATGCTCAGTGAGTGGTTTTGGTGGGATCGTCTATGGTTGCCTGTGAATGTAACATGGGCGGACCTGCAGGATAAAGAGGGGCAGGTGTACGCTCATGTGTCTCACCTATACATCACTTTACCTATAGCAGTGCTACTGTTGGGCCTCAGAGTCCTGTATGAGAGGTACACAAGCACACACACACACACACTGAGACACATATTTTATACAATGTCAGGATGTGGAATCATACATATGTTATATTGCACAACCACCACACTTGATGTAATGAATAAGCCAAACCAGGTATTAGATGATATCTACGTTTAATACTGGGCTGCCATGGGCGTTTTGGTGTTCTACAAATAAGGCTCATGGGAAATGCATGCATAGCCCCTAAAGACAGGACTAATTGTGTGTTTATGCTGTTGTTCTTTAAATTAAGGATGTGTCATGTATTATTGATGTTATTTTGTATTTGGGTATGTGGGTTAGTGGGTGTTTTGTGTCCTGGGAGTGGTGGGGTCACTGGTGGTGTGAAAACTTTGGTTAGTGGTAACTTATCCCAAGAGTTCAGTGCAGACACATTTAATTTTCCACTTGTTCTCAATACAGAGCTAAAGTGTGACAAGAGAAAATGGTTTCAACTGACTCTTCTTTCGAGCGCCACTGCAATATGTACCTACTTATGTGCTGCTAAATGTGAAAAAATACTCCTAATATGCTAGTCCTGTGCTACTTCATAGATTTTAAATAGTTAGTAGCGGGCTTTTAAGTTCAAAAAAGATTGATGTACCCAGAATAATGAACAGAGCTGTAGATAATTCTGTAATGACTGAGAAAGCTGTAGAACATCGCAAAGTTATAATAAAATGCTTACAGTTTATCCTCGTCTTTGAAAAGTGGTGATCAAGTCTTGAAGCAGATAACATCATAAAAAAACTGTAAATAAAAAATGATAGTACATTATTATTAATCATTTAATTAAAACTTCATGTTGTTTTCAACATTATTGAAACATTGAATAAAATAATTGAATAAAAATGAAAAAATATAATTTCTTGTGTAGTTTAACATATTTAAATCCGCACTGCATGTAAAACAATAAAATGTATTAATACAACGAGTGATACATTTCGTTTGTCCACAAAATGCATGAAAATAAACACACATGTGCAGACATTCAAGCCACACCCACTATGAGGTGTGATGAACAAATTGTTTGGCCAGACAGCATAACTGTGGCAGTGGACATGCCTTTACATGTGTGTGAAATGAAACAGAAAGGGAATGGAAGTTGAGCTGAGTTGTGTAGAAGGTGGAGGTCTGTGCAGTGTGCTGACCTGTTCATATTCCTGACAGACTGATTGCCCCACATATCGCTGCAACCCTTGGAGTGAAAGACAAAGTCCATCCCAAAGCGTCACATAACCCCACACTGGAGCAGTTCTACAGAACACGGTCTAAACAGCCCTCACAGGTAAACCCACACACAGACTCTACTGTTTCACAGAAACATGCACACAGACACTCACTGAAAATATGCCTACACTGTAACTGTGCGTATGTGTAGGCAGATGTAAGAGGCCTCAGTAAGAAGGTGAGCTGGACGGAGCGGCAGGTTGAAAACTGGTTTCGCAGAAGGAGAAACCAGGACAGACCAGGAGTGCTGAAGAAATTCAGAGAAGCTAGGTACACACACACAAACACACACACACACACACACACACACACACACACACACACACACACACACACATACACATACTCACACAGCTTAGCTAACCCTAATGGATAAGCAAAACATGAGCACTGTAATAACATGGATAACTTACTAAAAATATTCATACACTGTGAGCCAGGATTTATATACTGTTTAGTATGAACTGGCGACAGGTTTTAATATACTGCAGAATAGAATCCAACAATATTCATATTGTCTCAAATTTGATTAATTACCTTCATTTTAAAAAGCCATTTTCCATCAAAGCATGCACCAGGACTGCTTAAATATGTATATATTGTGTGTATTAACATTTATAATCTGAACAGTAAAGAGTAGTAATAATTTTATATTTATACATTGTAGTAAATTTTTGGTGTAAAATACAGAATTTTCAATGTAACAACTTTTGAAGAGTATATACATATATACTTTTTCAACATATTTGGTGTAAAACATGAGTTTTTTGTGTGAAATATGATGTTTTTGTTTAATATACCAGACTTTTGGTCACATGCTATATGCAGTCTATACTATACCCACTGGTGCAAATTATGATGGGAAGCATGTCCCACACTTTTTGAAATTATGCAAGATAATTTTTGTAGGGCAGCATTATGTCATCAAAAAACTACATAGCTTATATTACTGATCATATTTTCCATTAAATCTCCCTTACCAATCATACTGCCTTGCCACTGCAAGCTTAAACAGAGGGCGACTGCAGTAGTAAAAATGCACCACACGCACATTCTGCCAAAAAGAGCCGCTGTCAGTGTATCTGTCAGTGTGCAGCAGCGCTCAATTAAGCGGGTAGCCTAACAGATAACTTCACTACCTTTACCATATGGGAGTGCGTACTTGTTTTTACCCAGTTATATATATGAAACCTGCAACTATTATGTGGTGCTAGCATTGTATGTAGGCTATAGCCTCTCGGTGTTGGTTTCCTACTTGTCAGATCAAATTTGCACCTCTGACAATACCTATGGTGAAATATTCTCAATGTACATGTTTATTAGTGTTTTCTAAATATTTTCAGTATATTACAGCAATGCTGTGATCATTTTGGACACTGATATCATGACAGGAATTTTTCTTAGGCATCCCATCCCTGCTATGCATTCTGTCTTTTGGTGGTCTACTAGACTATATGATATCAATAGCTCTTTTATCTATGTGAAATATCTGCTGTTCTGTGCAGTTGGAGGTTTGTGTTTTACCTTTGCGCTTTCCTGGGAGGCCTGCTGGCTCTACGTGATGTGAGTACTCAAGCACTGAATAGACTGAAAGTGTACTATTAAGCCACTCAATCTGAGCCTATTTCAGGCAGAAGGTCTCAAAATGACCTTGAATCATGGTGTATAAGTGTGTTTAGGAGTTTACATGTGCATGCACAAGCATGTGTGTGATGTGCCTCAAGGATAATAAGTAATATATTCCCACAAGGCTCCAGCCAAATCCTGTCATTCACAGCAAGGCAATGCTCCATAACAGGCATGGACAAGCTCCTGTTACACACTCTCACACTCACACACACACACACACACACATTCACATATTCAAATGAATTTACAGAACATTTGTATGATGTGTAGTTGTTTTCCTTTGTTACAGAAACCCTGGTTTTATGATTTACGGGAAGTGTGGGCAGGATTTCCTAAGCAGGTAAGTATTAATAGAGTATATATATATTTTATGACACATTTGCTTCACACAGAGGTATAGGTGTGAGTCAGACATATTGGACTCAAATCCTTCTCAGGTGCTTAGATTTGAAGTTTTGCTTATGCCTGAACACCTATGATTCATGATCTAAATAAATTTGAAGAAATATTATATGCAACAGTGATGCAGAAATATTATACTAAAACGTGCAAAGATGAGTAGGTAGCATGCATGTGCATAGTAGGTTTATTACTCTTCCATAATACTCATAGTCAAGGCAGACAGGAGAGTGAAGAGAAGAGGGATGATCATAAACCAGAAAACAAAGCAAGGGTTGAAAACACAAGGAAACTAAGCTCAGTTAAGAGGGCAAGACTTTGCCAACTGCAAACACAAACCAAAGCGTTTAAGTGTGTCTTAATAAGTCCTTGAACTAGCTGCAGGTGAGTGATGAGTGGGCAGAGCCAGGTTGGAGCTGGAGCTGATATGAGCGAATCCACACTATCACTCCTGCTAATTAAATTAAAAAAGAAGAAAACTTGAAACACAAAAACGTGAAAAAGTGAAAAAAGTGAAAAAGTTGCCTCCTAAGCAGAGATTTCCCATCAATATATTAGAATTGACTTATTTACAACCTCAAAGTTAAGCATATGCTGTTTGATTTAATAAACTGTGCCTGTGATATCAAATTTCTCAGCATAGATTTCACTGAGTTTATTACAAACAACACTGTGTGCTCTAGTCGCAGTGAATGTGTGTGTACGGGTGTTGGGATGATATTTAGTATCTGTATTTGCATGCAGAGTCGGGAGGGCTTTCTGTGTGTGTCAAGATGTTGTTTTTGAGTGTGTTTTTTTTACATACATTTTTTTCATGGGAGAGGCCTGCTGGTTTTTGCATGTGAGTTGTGTGTATGTGTGTGTGCATGCATGAGATTCGGTTTTTAAATGCCTGTTGGTGTGTCTGTGTGTAGACCCTGCTGGACTCTCAGTACTGGTATTACATGATTGAGATGAGTTTTTATGGCTCCCTCTTGTTCAGTGTGGCAGCAGACGTCAAACGCAAGGTGAGAGTTCATCCTGTCACCTTCTTATCACACTTAAGCACACGTATTCAGTTCTCAGTAAACTTATACATACATATCGTCACAGTTGGAACAAAACCTTACATGAAAAGGAAAATATGTAAAAAGATTTTATCTGAATTATAAAATATTCTATCATATATATATCGCTTTTGTATGTCACAAAGTTGTATTCACACAAGTTTTATTTTTTTCCCTTGTGGTCAACTTATGACATTTGTGTGGTTTTATTAACCAAAAATAGTCATAATTCACTTTTACATGACCATTTGCCAGCCTCTCCTTATATATTTGGAATTAAACAGCCTACTTTTTGCTAATGTGCCTTTAAGACTTATACATGTAAATGAGCTCTGTTCTGATTGTCTGCCCTTTGTTGTGCCTCAGTCAAAAAGCAGTCTGGGCTGAAAGACTGCTTATAACTTCAGTGTGAATAGGTGGATATATGTAAATATATTGCTTTTTGTGACATCTCAAAAACAATGAATTTAAACATGTACTTGCAGCATAGCTACAAGGGAGGGGAAAAAAGAAAAATATATAAGGTTGCAAAATTTTGATATGACAGTCCTGGTATGAATGTCTGTGTTTTTCTGTGACAAAGGAAGCTTTGAGTTATCTCTGCTCTTTTATCACCTTTCTGTGTGCCTGAGGTCATAAAACTGCTCTTAATGTATTATCATACAGCACTGATATGCTGTCTTGCCTGTTACAGATCAAAGTCTCTGTCTGTCTGCCTGTAGGACTTTAAAGAGCAGCTGGTGCATCACTGGGCCACTCTGACACTGCTGTCATTCTCCTGGTGTGCAAACTACATCCGAATTGGTACTCTAGTCATGCTGGTCCATGATGCCTCCGACGTTTTACTAGAGGTACGAGAGACACAGAGACAGAGAGAGGGCGAGAGAGAGAGAGATGGAGAGATGCTTCATGTGTTCGCTCAAAGTTTCATTTTCATTTAACCCCTAAAATTCTATAGGCCTGTATGTGGCACAAATTTCAGTCCTTCATGATCATTACATAACTTAATATATTGGTATATTGGTTTCTTGTGGTAAACTGACTATTAGCAAGTGCCAAATAAAACTACTAGCATAAATGCCAAATATGAGTTCATATGAATTCATATGAATATTTTTTGGCCATTCTAGATCAACTGTAAACATCTGAAACTTGTAAAAGACATTCCATGTATTATTTAAAGCTTGTAACAGACATTTTAACACATATTTTACCTTGTAGTAGTTTTACTATGACAGTAGTAGTGACTCTTTCAGTAAAGAGCCCTGGCATAGAGCTCTTGCTGCTATTTACCATTTGTAACAACTGACTGAAGCACATTAGGGCCGAATACCACAAACTTAAAGTCAGTCTTCTAGGACTTCCAGATGGCCTTCCTATTTTTTTAACAAAACTTATCCCACCCCCTGGAAATCAAAGCTTAAACTGTCTGATTGTACTGTCAGTTTTTAATTACGTTTGTAATTAATCTGACACCTTTAGTAGGCCTTCAGGAGCTGAACTGAAGGCCTAACCAATGAGCGAGGTAGTTTGGCTATATCCACCTAGATACAATGTAAAGAAAATCCTGACTGGATAATTTTTTGTTTGGTGGTTTAGCAAATAAACCTTTTGTTTCCAAGTAAAACTCAACAATAAGAGTAGTACTACAAAACTTGCAGAGTTTAAATAAAAGCATGATTATTTTATTTAATAAAAACAAGCCAAAAATTATATTTTTCTTTTTTTAGCTTCATAGGAATAATAACATTTAAGATCAATAAATAGGCTTACAGTTTAGGGGGTTAACTGATTTAACTGGTCTGTGTTCCTCTTTGTCAGTCTGGTAAGATGTTTAATTATGCAAGATGGGAGCGTACCTGCAACACCATCTTCGTCCTCTTCACTGTTGTATTCATGGTAACCAGGCTAGTCATCTTCCCTTTCTGGTAAGCATGAAGGAGAAAAGGTTGAACAGTATAAAAGCAAGTTCTGAAATGGTAGTTCTTCAGTTCTAACACTGAAACCAATGGTTTAGGTTGATCCACTGCACATGGGTGTATCCTCTGGAGCAGTTTCAACCATTTTTTGGGTATTATTTCTTCAACGTGATGCTGGTGGTCCTGCTGCTGCTACACATTTTCTGGGCCTCCCTCATCCTTCGCATGGTCAAAAAGTTCCTCTTTGGCAAAGTGAGTGAGTTCTGAAGTATGCAAACCAATGAGTGAGCTACCTCATTTATTACAGATTAATATTCATATTAAAGTATTACCATTTCTTATTCAACAGTCACTTTCATTCTTTCATTCTGCAGATGAAAGGAGATGAAAGAAGTGATGAGGAAGAGGAAGATAGTCTGGATGAAGATCACAACCATAAGCACTTTGATGGCTCTGCCAACGGCCTGTCTAACGGTCACTGATACACAGCCAGGAACATCAACATAACTGTCCATATTGGACACTCAAATTACACCATTAACTGACTCAGTATATTCATAGCCTTTAATTTTAAGGTGTGTGTATATGTACATTACACTGGTTTAGAGAACAGAAGCACTAGTGAGATGCCTTCTTTTCAAAACATCTGGTTTTACCTCCTCTTACAGCCTCCATGTTCTTCCACCTCTTCTTTGCCCTTTTTCTCTGTCTCTCACCACCCACAAGTATGAAACAGCACCTCCTACTGGGCCCTGAGGAGGAGTGCTGTTACAGTTTTAGAATATATTATTACTTTCTCATCAAACTGTCAATAAAAGTGCCAGTAAGAATTGATATAGGAAAGTGGACTAAGCCAAAGTCCCTTTAGCTCAATAAAGTATATAAAACTTGCCTCTTGACTCTGTGTTTAAGATTGAGGTTACTTTATTGTCTCAAATGGGAGAAAACTTGTTCAGGACAAAGTAAGATTTACAAAAGAGTACAATTACTATACAGGACATATTTTGTCAAAGGCAAACATATTTTAAATATGTTCATGTAGTTAAATTGAAGCTTAATCAAACAATTTTAAATATTTCCTCATAATAACAATGTACACAGTATTACAAATGACACAGTAAGAAAGAATGCTCTTCTTTAATACAAACTCATGAGAACTTAAATACGGTATGTAATTAACAATTTATAAAGTAATGTTATAGCACACTTGCAGCACTTTGTCGAAATTTAGCTGTAATGGGCACATAATCATTAGGGTTATTGTAATCATATTTTATTAACAGATATTTCACACTGGACAGTTTTTTAGAATTGACCAATATTTCAAACCAGCATACGATGATGCTTTTATTGTTCTCTGAGGGAAGAGAATGTTTTATGAAATATAGGGCTACTGCGCTAAAATATCAGCATTTTTTTCGTTTTACTGCATTTGTTAATCTACAGAAATAGATGTTATATTATCCTGCAATGCTAATCCAGGTGGATCTACATTTTAATTTTTTATGTACTAGCACAGGCAGATATGTTAATAAAAAAATATCAGATATCAGTGTATACCCACAATTCCCATTCCACATTTTCTGCAAATTTTCAAAAAAGAAATTTTAGAAAAAATGTCATTTTTTTCTATTTTCTTATTACATATATAATTTTTACCAATATATTTTGAGTTTAATATACTGGTAAAATATGCAACATAAAATATAAAATGTTATGTTATATAAATTTTATGTTTTTTTCCAAAACATTAAATTCAGAAAATAAACAGTAATTGCATATTAAAATGTGCTGAAGTGTGTTCTCTGTAAAGTGTGTTCTTATTAAATGTCACTTAAAAAATCAACAAAACATGGAATTCAGCCTGCATATGACCATTAATGGATACACAGACATACAAACACACTCACAGGTCACACAGGTCAGATGCTCCATGTGCTCTTCAGAATGTTGATGTACTCCTGGTCACTGGAGATTTCAATGCTCAGTCCTTCATAATAGTCCTCAAATTCAGCATAAGACACATCTTTAGTGACCCTTCCTGTGTCTTGTATACAAGACAGGATGTCTATTTTCGCCTCCATGTCTATAAACAGCCAAATATAAAAATGACTCATGAGTACCAACAACTAGTCACTCTATAACTTTCTTCAATAATCCCTTCAATAATCTTTATAACAATGTAAGCGAAAGTGTTCTTTACTAACCAAATTTAGCCAGTGTGGTCATCATGGGTAAAACCCAGTGTTCTTTGTATCCATTGAAAGTTAAATAACAATTCACCTTCCCGAATAAGGCATCATAAGTGTTTTTATTAACATATTAACATTTGAAGATGTGTCTTTCTGATGAAAATACCAATGCTGACTATGTTACACCTACACCTTATTTATGTATGAACACTGTGTGTGAAATTTACCAGACAGAGTCTCACCATGCTCCAAATGCAGGTTCACTTTGGCTGAGTAGAATTTCTCAATGTCAATCAGAGAAACATAGCCAGTTTTATTTGGGTCAAGTTTCACATAAACCTGGAAAAAGATGGACAGAAAGACTCACAACAGAACTATATCTATCAAACACACACATCTAAAAGGTAAGCTTATGTGGAGCAGCAGTATCTGCTCTGCTACCTTTATAAAAATGGCTTTTCTGATCTCGCTCATCTCCCCGGTAACAGCACGCATCATCTCAGCATAGTCCACCAGTGGCCCTCCCTGCTGGCCCACAATCCTCCATACAGCATCAAAGTCCTGGCACACAGACAATATAAACATTATGTTCAAGTGCATTATGTGCGTATCGATGTTTTATTTTGAAAAAATAATGAATATTGATTGAGATTCCTGGCTGCTTTTTTGTTGCTGGTATGTTTAAATATTTTGCTAGTATTTGTTTGCACCTGCTTGGTAAGACTCAGTTCCTCCATCAGACACTCTCTGAGCTCATCTTTGCCAATGAGACTGTTGTTCTTTGTATCTAAACTCTTCAGTCTTCTCCCAAGACTAATCAGAGTTGAGATGGCACGACCCCTCAGTCTATCACGTACAGCCACTGCAAAAGATCCAGCAAAAACCAACTATTCAAAGCAATTAATTCATTTACTCATTCATTTATGGAGGAAGTGAAAATTAGCCTGTCTAAAGTAATCTGTAGATAGCGTAGAAGACTTTTCATGTTCTTGTGCTTGAAAGAAATTATTTATGTGTGCAAATTAGAGAATATTAACCTTGAACTGCCCTTAAGGTCTTCTGATCATTGATTTCCTCCTCAGAAAGACAATATTCCCTTTCTCCAGACTGGGCCCTGTGAGAGAGTAATATTGTACAGTTGCACATTCAGTTGTATTTTCAGCTAATACATTATATGTCCAAAGCTTATAATTAGTGAATACAGCTACTTTAAGGTGCACCCATTTCTGAAACAGACAACTGCACACTCACAGCTTGTATAATCACCATAGAAATGCACTGCTGATAGAATGGGATGCTCTGGAGCCAGGCGTTGGCTCAAGGGGCATAATCCCCCCAGCAATAGACTTTGGAACAGCAGAATTGCATTTTCTGGAGTGATGGAAAACCATCCAAAACCAATACAATGACTTTTGTGGCATTTGTAACCCAGAACTAATCATCCAACAAGTGCCTGAACTCACTAATTGTCTTATAGCTGAATGCAATCAAATCCTCACAGCAATGTTCCAACATCTAGTGTAAAGCCTTTGAAGAAGAGTAGAGGCTCGTAATGCAGCAAATAGACAAACTCCCTATAACTACCCTTGTTTCAAAGGAAACACTAGATTACTAGGTGTCTTATTTATATATGCTTGTTTTTGTTTATGTGAGAGTGTGTATTTGCATACAGTAGTGTTCCCTTGGTCTCTTCATCCACATCGGTAACTCTCAGGGTCAGATATGGCCGCTGTCTCAGGCTTTCGGGCAGATGTGGCATATCTGTGCTGAACCGCAGATCCGTACCCTGCATAATGTACACAGATGGACTTCATGAGTTATTCTGCCTGTGTTTTTGTTTTTGAACAATACTGTACAGAAGGCAGAGACCACCCTTTCGCTTATTTAATTTCCCACTGAAACGGCCATTAAATACAAGATATGCATTTTTCAGCATCAGAAAAATGCAGGAAACATATATTTAACTAAAAATGACAAAAAAGTCTCCAACATTTAATAATCATATCAAATCTATCCATATTTAATTTGTCCACTCTTTTATCTTACTGCCACTTTAATTCTTCCATCCTTCCAGTCTTTAAACCAATGAGTTACAGCTGTGTTACTGACATTATGTTCCGCTTCAAACAGACATTACCATTCACACAAGCAACTACTCAAACTCACCTTAGCTGCCTCACATATTTCTTTCTCAGGCACATTTAAAATGGTTAAAGGAGATTTTTTTTTGAGAAGATTACATATAAGACACTTGCATTACCACAAGCAGTACTTAAAGCTTTCACCTTTGTAAGATAGAAGAAAATCAAGCTCCACTCTTACTTCACATGAGAAAACATCCTCACGTGTTTCTGTCCACCCTTCCACTGTGAGAAGACAATTCAACACTATTGGTCTGAAAGGATGTGTAGTTGTCAAGAAGCTGTAAGTGAGAAAAGGGAATAGACAAAAAAGAGGAAAATCTGCACGAGAACACCGAAACTGGACACCTGAAATATAAAGTTAGGTCTTATGGACTGATGAGTCTAAAGATCTTTGGAAATAACTGAAGGCAGTGTGTTGGCAACCAAAGCAATAAAAAATCATGTTTCTAACCATGTCTACAACCATTAGTCAGCATGGTGAAGGATCAGTGCAAGTTTGGCTATGTATAACAATATCAGGAGTTGGTGAATTGTTTTTAATTGAAGGTGCTGTGACATGATGCAATACCCTCTGGAAAACATTTGGTTGGGAAGAAATTAATTCTACAGCATAGCAAGATAACAGCCCCAAACAAAGACGCTACTGGTGTTTTCAGAACAATGAACTGGACACCCTAGAGTCCAGACCTCAACATCACTGAATGTATTTGTGATTACCTGGGCGATGAGAAGCAGAAAATCCAACCAACATCTAAGACTGAGCCTTGGTGTGGAAAAATATACCAGCTGATTTTTTTTTAAATGAGTTTCCAGAAAACAACTGAAGCAGTAAAAAAGGCAAAGGGTGGACACACTAAATATTTTTTAAAAATATATTATATATTATATATTATATATTATATTTACTTGTTGAGGTATCTGTGTAATTTTCTAATACTAGAAAAATGTTTTTTCCTGATGCTGAAACATTAATACCAGCTACTAAGTAGCCATTTTGACTGGAAATTAAACAAATCAAATGGTGATCTCTGACTTCTGCACAGTGCTGTTTGAGTGGGTGTGTGTGAGATGGAGAGACAGAAAGGAAAAGAAGATGAGAAAGAAACGATGATGATGATGATGATAATGATGTTAATAAGAAGTCTATGGTACCCGTGAGAGATCTGCTAGACAGTAAGGCCTCCCTCGGGTCCTGTAGACACCTCGAGCAATAAAAGGCAATGCACTGCACCTGCAAAATTAAAACAAAGCTCATTTCATAATCCAGCGTTTACCTCCACACATCCAAGCACTGTGTAAAGACAGCATTCATTTTAAATCTCAGAGAAAACTACAAACCTGTTTTTTCCAAAGCTGCGGTACTCATACACTGTCAGGGTGTGATCACATGTAAAGAAAAACCCAGTGAGCTCTCGACATGCCTCACGTCCACATCTGTCAAACAATAATCCACATGCACACATATAAAGGAAACGTTGACTACTACACATTCAGTTTTTAACTCTGCTTGATACATTTACATACAAGATATCAGTAAAGAGAAAAGTATTCATGCTTACGTGAAAATCCATGCTTACTGACAAGAATGGTGATTTGAACTGACGTTTAAAATGCGTCAAGAGGCTTCACATGAATAAATGTATTACATGAACACAATAATTGCCAAAACAAGTAAGGTTAAATAAAGCAGCTGTGTTGATGTAACACTTTTTTTTGGGTGCAACTACTTGGCACAATAAAATCACTAATATCAATCAATACCAATCAAAATTCACTAATATCTATTAGAACATTTCTAATGCAAGATCCATTAGCAACAATAGTTATGTTTTTTCTTTACTGAAATAAATTGAGGTAACCATACTAATTAACACTGAATCAGAAATTGATTTTTACTTTATTTGACAGCAAAACAGCTAAACAGTCTCTCGTTCACAGTTACAGCCATGAGCCGATAGAACAAAAAGTTTCTGTTGCATCATCTGCAAGGTGAGACCAAGGGGCAAGTTTATCTATGCTAATGCACTTTTAAACTGAAGTAAATTACACTCCAGCCATTTCACAGTGATTTGTTCTAGAAGGGACACATAAACTAAACTCTAATTTCTTGACTGACAATCTGACTGTTACAACATAATACTTTTTAAATGCTGGCGAATGAGGCACGGATGTCTTGGCCAGTTTCTCAAATGAGGTAATATCTGTTTTGTCCATGTTCAGCATCGCACAAAAAAAAAGAACATCCCATGTATCAGTATTTCCTGAATCCAACCCCACCCCACCACCCACAGTCTGATCAGATCACTTTTTGGGCCAGAAATGCTAATGAAACAGAACAGGAGAAACAAATTTGAGAACAACAGAATTATTGAAGGTTATTTGCCAGAGTTTATGGGGAATGGCTGTATAACTCTAAAACTGTGTAAAAAAACATTTTATACAGGTAAACTGTATGGGTTGACACCTATGTACTTACCTTGATAAAATTCTGGCATGAAAACAGAGTTTGTGGGATAAGAGGTTCTCTGTTAAAGATTTCTGAGTTTTCACCCTGTGAACACAAACACCTTAATGTAAGACACTAAAAGGAAACTAAATATGAGTTTGTAACTATGTGAATGTGCATGTGTGTCTGTTTGAAACAGGGAGTCTTGTGTGTGGGGAGATGGTGGGATGTGGTGTGTGGTGTGGCTGTTTTACATGGTGTGATGGAGAGTCCGTCTATGGCGTGCTGAAACATCAAACTGGTTAGCAGTGTTCTGCTCTGGGTCACTGATGACAGCCCTGCAAGATTAAAATTTAATTACATTTGTTGGAGAAGTGGAATTTTAAAGGGCCCATGTCCTACATTTTCCTTGTATTTTATTTTTTTTTCTCCTGAAATCCACTTATGATGTTTGTGTGGTTTTATGCATCAAAAAATAAAAGACACACAACATCACACAATCATTTCCCAGCCTCTCTTTATCCCTCAGAATTAAACAGGCTGTTCTTGTTTCTGTGCCTGTAAGACTGACATGTAAATGACATCTGTTCTGAATGACGACCCTGCATTGTGCCTCATTCAAAAAGTAGCCTGGGCTGAAACACTCCTTTTAACGGCATCATAACGTGGCAGGTTAAACTAAACTAAATAGGCAGATATATGTAAATGTATGTTCTTTGTGACATCACAAAAACAATACATGCAAAATAGGCTGTTTTTGAAGCCAAATATGGACCAAATGGACTGGGATTTGAAACTTTGAAACTTTAACATTGTTCACTAAACTCCTTTACTTAAAAAAGGAAAATTCCTTTTTCGATGATATGGGACCTTTACATATTACTCACAAGGAGTGTATCATGAGGTGTATTAACTTAAGCAAAATGTCTGGGCTATTTTGTAGGAATGACTCTTATCTTATAAAAACACAGCCTTTAGAGAATGTGAGGGAGAATGAGCGACTAACCTGGAGAGCTGGTCCACCATCATCTGTTCAATCACGGCTTGTTTTCTCTTCTCCACAGTTAGACCCTCCTACAAGTGTACCACAACCATTCTCATCAAAACAACCATTACATTACATCCTCTGATCAACAAATGTGAAATCACAAAATGTTGATGTATGAACATATTTGCATATAATGCACAGTTTTTATCCTTAATATTGAACCTTACTCTTCAGTAGCACTATGCTTTCAACATTATGTTGGTTTCACTATACGTTTCACTAATGTGATTGCACATCTCAGTAATATGGCTGTAATAGTACAGTTATGCACACAGCCATAATCTATTAGTCACAACAACAGTTTATAAAACAGCTAGTCTTGACTAAGCAGTAATCACTCACTGCCTCCAGTTTCCTGCTTCTGGTGTGGATGGTGTAAGTCTGGGTTTGGCTGTGCTCATCAATGTACAGTGTCTCCATGTTTGGTTGGTGATTGCTAGGTGGTCTGCTCAGTGGCTGGCCTCTGCAGCTGGAATGTGGCGACTGATACCCAAACAGTGAGGGATTTCTTTCTGACATATTCTGTTGCTGTCCATGTGAATGCAAAAAAACACATGGCAACATAACCTTGTATTTCCAAAATGGAAACTCCAAAGGAGAATGAAAAACATTCTCAACAACACATATACGGTAACATAATATTTTAATTCAAGTAATTTTGGGCCATTTGCATTGATCAGTTCATCTTGGTACATTCACAGTGTGTAAATACCATGCCATTTTCAAATGGTGTACAAAAAATAAATAAATAGATATATATTTTTTAGTATATATATTTATATATATATATACTATCTATATTTAGTTTTTGTTCTTACAGTGATGACAAGACAATGTACTTAAATAGTTCTGGTGGACGATTACCTGAGGTTGGTGTGCTGAAGCTGCTGTACCCCAGCTCATGGCTGACAGCAGGCTTGATGGATTTCCGGCTACTGTTATGAAAGCACCATCCTTGTGAAGAGAAGAAGATGCGTTGGAGGATGCATTAACTCTCTCTCTCCTTCTCTTTGTATTTATTTATTTTCTCACCTCCACTTCCCTGTCTCCCAGTCTCTCCAACTCCAGCATGGGAACTCTGCAGAAGAAGAGCGATGGAGATATGATTACTGACCTACTAGCATACTCTATTCCAGCATTGAATAAATATGCCACAGATCTGCAATCGGCAGAACAAGGATAAAAGAGCTTGAAAGGATGTAATGATGCGTCTCTACAAACGAAGATCAGAATTGTCCAGATTCTTTAGGAATGTGACAGCTGGACAATAAAAAATTGGGCAAAGAAAATCCTGATGCCTTTGGACTTTAGTACTGGTGAAGACTTTTGAGAACATCTTGGACGGCAAAGAAAACAAATCAGCGGGTTCTTGACCATATCAAGCCTCACTTCTCACGTGAAGCTCACTGAAGCCCTCTTATTTTGGACATATTATGAAATAAGAAGACTATTCTGCTTGAAACGGAAGGTAAAAGAGGAAGAGGACGATGGATTGATACAATCAGAGATATCATGAACAAGTAGAAGGAGTTTAAAGACCCAAACAGAAGACAGGATATTCTGTTACACTATCCATATGGTCGCCAGGAACCGACTTGATGGCACTAAATAAATAATAATAACACATTCAATAAGCATATGTGGTGAAACTTCTCAGACTTACTCTTTGGGCCGAGGTCCACGTGATGGTGCATTTTTTTGGCTCTATATAAAAAGAAAAAAACAGAATACACGACTATATACACAAACTATGATCTGTTTGCCATCATATCAAACAGAGGAACAGGCTGTTATGAATATGCACACTCACCAGTGTCTGTCTCTGAGAGGATACTCCGCCTTGTGGTGTGAAAGTCCTTGTAACATTTAAAGCTCTGTCCATTTCGACTCTATTAGCCGCTGCTCGGTTACACGGTTTAGATAAAATCTCGTTAAACGTATTTGAGGATCCTGTAAGCTCAGCCGGAGCTTCGCGTTGCTATGGCTTTATTCAGTAAACAAAGCACACGTGACTAGAAGAGTCGCCGCAAACGTTTTTGGGTAATGAAGTCAGTCAGTTTTTCTTTTGTTTTTCTGCATTTGTGACATGTTTTTGATGGTTCTGACAAGTTTGCATCATAAAAGCTAAAGTAAACAACATAACACGAAAAATAGGTAATAATAATAATAATAATAATAATAATAATAATAATAATAATAAAGGTTGTTAGGGGGTTGCCAAGTGGTAGTTGCTGTGAAAAATGAATAAGACTCTATGGGAGGAATGAGGGATAAAAAACGACACATAGAGGAGTGCAAGTCAGCATGGCTGTGGATTAGAGCTTGGGGACCTGCCCTGAGTGAGTACATGCAGTGTGGTGACAGTCCTGCAAAGGAAGTAATAGGGCTTGGTTAGGGGTGAAAATGAATGGGAATCTATGAGAGCAACAACAGATGAAAAAATCACACATAGAGTAGTGCAGGTCAGTGTGTCTGTAGACTAGAACTTAGGGACTTGACCTGAGCGAGTACATGCAGTTTGGTAGCTGTTGGGAAAAGAAATAATTAGGCTTGTGTGGGGGCCACAATGAATGGGAGTCTATGGGAGAAACGAGTGCAGGTCAGAACAAAAGAGTTAGGGGCAGAAAAATAGAAAGAAGAAGAATATAAATCAGATAACAATAGTGTTGCAAAGCAATGCACAATCACTAATAATAATAATAATAATGTATATCTTATCGTTAAACTCATTTCTGTTTAATAGCAGGAAACAGCCTAAAACTGGATGATTTGCAATGTTCCACACAATTTGGAAAGTTCAGAATGAACCCTGACTGATAATCAGGAAATTATTTTTGAAACTGAGTCACATTTTAACAAAGCTAACACTGAATCATTCTTTTTCAAAACAAGCATGAAGTGAATTCATATATAGCACTGTGCAGAAGCCAGAAGTCACCCTTTCATTTATTTAATTTACAGACAAAATGGCTATTAAGTACAAATTATTCATTTTTCAGTGTCAGAATGTTCAGTTTTCAGACTCAGGGGTCTTCTCACAGTGGAAGGGTGGACAGAAACACCTGTGAATTTTTTTAAATGTAAAGCACCAGTGGAGCTTGATTTTATCTCTATAAAGCCTACAATGTGTTTATTGATTTTTGTGGATACAACAACATCAGTGACGTTTCCAAAAGATATTTAAGCTAAAAAAAAGAAATGTGCTCATGGGGCTCTTGTGACTCAGTGGCCCTAAACGAACACTTGTACTCAATTCTCATTAATTTAAGTCTATTTTCATTTGGTTTTTGTTTTGGCTGTGTTTACATTTGTATTAATGTGGGATTCCTACAAATAAATAAAAATAAACATAAAAAGTAAACTACAGCATTGCTGGTGTCAATATTGAACTTTATAAATATATATTTTTTGCGTGTATGCCTGAGAGAGAGAGAGAGAGAGAGAGAGAGAGAGAGAGAGAGAGAGAGAGAGAGAAAGAGAGAGAGAGAGAGAGAGATTTCCCTCTTGATCGTGATGTGGTGGGTGGGTTTGTTTCTCTTCATCAGTGCTCCATCAGTGCAGTGAGTGCATCACTCCTCACACTCAGCAGGCACCGCTCACACACACACACACACACACACGCACGCACACACACAAACACACACACACAGCAGCGCCATGGACCTGCTCGGCTCTCTCGCGCTGTGGATCTCGGTTCTGTTCGCGGGTCCTGCAGGGGTCCTCGCGCTCGTGTTGCCGGACATCACAGAGCCGGACTTCATCCGTAGGTGCGTCCAGGCGCACAACGCGCACCGCTCGCGCGCCTCTCCACCTGCGGCCAACATGCGCCTGATGGTGAGTGTTTATCAGTCTATCAGTGATTATCATACGGTATAATCAGCATCTCTATCTCTACGTGGGAACGAGAAGACCATCACTGTGGCCTTATTGGAACACTGAAAATAAGTGATGCAGTGATTCAAATTCACGCAATTGTATTTAAAATTTCCACATAATTCAAATATATGACAACAACACAGTTAGTGCCAAACGTAAGTAAACAGGCCTGTGATGATGTATTGTGTTTTATTCATGTGGAAATGATGTAGACATTTGAGTCCAATAAATGTCCAGTAAATTCTATGCATTATTTTTAACACCTAACAAGGTGATTGATTGTTTATAATTAGGAGTCTGCTGAACTACTTATATGTCATTTGACTGTAATTATATCCTTAAACCGTTCATTCTAAATGTACGACAGTGAAGTACAGGCCAAAATAGCTTATTTATTCCTTTGTGCCTATATGCCAGACGACTATAAATACACACAATGACCCCTGGAGTTGTCATGGCAATATGAATAGGTTTTAAAATAAAGATGTGTGTTCCTCCTCTGAAGGGCAGTGGAAAGTTTCTCTATTGTACCCTTGTGTTGAAGGGTGGATTCTTTTCAAAAACAAGGTCTTGTCTGGATTTAGAGGGAGAGGCTTCCTGCACTGCAAAGTTTAACAGCTGTCAGAGCTTTTTTCAGGATGGGTTTAACTTTAGTCACCAAGTGCACTACTAATTTAACCTGTACTCTTTGTAGTACAGGTTAAATTAGTAGTGCACTTGGTGATACGGCGGAAGTTCTAAAGAGAACTGTGAGATGAGAAGTATCTTTGGTGGTTGGTTTAGCTTTAATTCAGTAGACAACTCCTTCGAGATATCTTATCATAAAGCCACTTCTGTTTAATAGCAGGAAATAGCCTGAAACCGGATGACTTGCACATAGTTTGGAAAGTTCAGAATAAATCCTGGCTGAGAATCGGGAACTGATTTTTGAAACTGAGTCACATTTTAACAAAGCTAACACTGAATCACTCTTTTTCAAAATAAGCATGAAGTGAATTCATATACAGCACTGTGTAGAAGCCAGAAATCACCTTTTAATTTATTTAATTTACAGTCAAAAAAGCTATTAGGTGCAAGTCAATTATTTTTCAGTGTCAGAAAAAGTAGAAAACATATTTAAGAGAACATTACACAGAAGCCTCAACAACTGAAGCTTCAGTTCTTTTTTTCAGGAGACTTGCGTTCAATTTTTATGAATAAATCTGTAGGGAAATATTTCCACACCTAAAAAGTCCAGCCTTAGAAGCTGGTTACATTTTCTGTTTCTGATAATCCAAGTAACCCAAAGACATTCAATGATTCAGAGGTTTGGAATCTGGAGTGGACAGTCTATTTACGGCTACACATCCTTTCAGACCCGTAACGTTGAATTGTCTTCTCACAGTGGAAGGATGGACAGAAAGACCTGTGGATGTGTTTCAGGTTCTTGCATGGTTGGTCATTTTTTGAACTCCAATTTTGGAAACTCCTGTTTTTTCATTTGACTTTAAGGTACAGGTGGCATGGTGGCACAGTGAGTAGCACTGTCGCCTCACAGTAAGAAGGACCTGTTTTCGATTGTCCAGCTGGGCCACCAGGGTCCTTTCTGTGTGGGGTTTGCATGTTCTCCTTGTGTCTGTGTGAGTCACCTCCTACAGTCCAAAGACATGCAGTCAGGCTAATTGGTCATACTAAACTGTCCCTAGGTGTGTGTGAATCTGTGTGTCTGCCCTGTGATGGACTGGTGACCTGTCTAGGGTGTTTCCTGCCTTCCACCCAAAGAGCACTGGGATAGCTTCCAGCACCAGGAGGCTTAGATAATGAATGATGAATAAATTAAGGTCTCTGTCTTTTTCACAGCTCTGTAAATCTAGAGAGTAATATATGGTTTGACCATGCTTTGTGTTATGAATATGCACACTGAATGTCTACATTCAGACCTGGGATGATGCGCTGGCAAGAGGTGCCCGCTCTTGGGCCAGACACTGCAAGGCTTCCCATAATCCTGTGCTGCAGCGGGTGGGTCACATCCACCCTGAGTTCCGGCGGGTCGGGGAGAACATCTGGCTGGGCACTCCATACTCAGCCTTCACAGTGGAGTCAGCTGTCCAGAGCTGGAATAAAGAGGGCGCCGACTACACACACCGAAACCACAGCTGTGCCAGGGTCTGCGGCCACTACACACAGGTTAGCTTTAGAGTGTTAGAGCAACTTTAAAAATGCCTGATGGCATCTTGGACCTGTGTTAAACTGTATATGGTCACCTTAAACACATTTGTGAATGTTTTGAAAATTCTGTTGAAGTAAACTTTGACTTTTTTGGCATTTCTTATTCATTTGAATGTGATTTATGTGTTTCAGTTGATGTGGGCAACAAGCTATAAGGTTGGCTGCGCTGTCCATGTTTGTTCTAGAGGGATTGACAACTTCTCCAGTCATCCAGAGTCAACTATTTTTGTGTGTGACTATGGTGATGCGTAAGTGAACCACTAAAGATTTTACACTCTGAATTTATTTATGCCACATATTTGCATTCAATCAAACTGAATAAGGTCAATAGACTTTGTTACCTCAACATAAAATGTATATTTTCATTTTTTTAGTCAAAAAATTCCCACTGGTTCATTTCTGTGTGCACTTGTTATTCTAAAGTTCAGTGGTTACAAGGTTCAGTCTTTATTTGGATAGTCCTCAATAGGCCCCTATAGATTATCTACAGATGTTCAAATGGTTAGCAAACTATCTGATGAAACTAAACAAACTGTCAACAGTAATAATGTTAGGATTTAGATAAGGGTTAGGATTAGGTTTGGGACCACAATGGGGGTTAGTTTTAATTATTGGGTTAAAATTAGGGCCAGGTTTAGAGTTAGGGAAAATAATACATTAATAGATTCATTTAATTGATATTTATCTAAATCTAAGTTAAAGGTAAGTTAAGGATCTGCAAAACATCTAAAGTGTACTTTCCAAATAAAGTGTTACCACAGGTTCTTTCAGAAGAGACAAGCTAAATTACTTTCCTTTTTGACTCTATGGAAGTCTGAAATAGCCGTTAAGTTATTGAGGATCTTTATGTTCAATAGTCAGTCGTCCTGAATAAGTGTGGCTTATTTTTATTGTGCTGTTATTGTTGTGATAGTACTAACATTATGTATCTGTTCTGTCCCAGTGGAAATGTGTTTGGCTTTCCTCCGTATATAGTGGGGCTGGCTTGCAGTAGCTGTGGTACAGAGAAATGCCAAGATAAACTCTGCAGTAAGAATCACAAAGCATTTTCATTCCCATGACAGAACACTACCTAATTAGCTCACTATTGTCATTATCAAATTGTCCATGAAGGACAAGCAGAATTCCTTAGATCATGACATTGTTAATTATTTTAAAAATGTATTAAATGTGTACACTCATCTTCTCAACAGCTGATCCAATCCGTGACAGTGATAAAAGTATGTATTGCCTACTGATTCATGTACCAGTGAACTGCTAAACTAAGTGTGATGCAACTCTCCTACCACTCACAGACCTAACATAACCTCTGCTTTTATATCTTTATTCTATTTCTGTCTTTTTCTTCTGGCCAGTTATAACATTTCTGCTTTGTTCTGATTAAACGTTTTACATTTTTTAACACCTTAAATGGCTAGGAGCCTTGGTGTGTCCAGGCTTCCATTCTTCACTTCTAAAAGTTATGAATAACTCAGACAGTTTGCATTGTTTTCCATGGCCTTAAAGTTATGGCATAAAAGTTAAATTATTATGTCAGTTAAATAATCATACTAAGTTGTTCTTGCTAATATATCTTGCTAATAAGTAACTGTCTTCTTGTAGGGTATGACTGGTCACCAGGTTGGGATCTTGTCCCAAAGTCTTCAGCTCACAGGCTTCTCAACTGGCTGACCAGCGTTGGATTGCTGCTACCAACTGGAATGTGCTGGCTTCTCTACTTTTATGCAACACATTGAAATCACAGAGTAAACCCAGTTCCAAGCTGTTTAAGCCTTATGTCAGTGCTTTCGAACTTCACGCCATCTATTAACAGGGGAATGTTATGAAGGCATAGCACTACGCTGAGTCATATGTGTGGCATCTTCCCTGCTGTAAAGGACTGATGCATCACCGTCCTTCTCAGTGACTCCCCACAGAACAATCTGACTTTGTTCTCTATCCCTTTCATTGTAAATCACATATCAATATCTATCTTATTCATAGAACATATAAAAGTGTATGAAACTTTTGAATTTTCATATTCTGACATGTAAAAATAAACAAAGATCAGTATATTTCCTCATGTGTCAGTGTTGACTCTATGTACCACAGGTGAAGATGCTTGATGACTTCTTACTTGCTAATGTCTGTGATCTGTGTATCACTGTTTGAGAAATTAATTAATTGCTTCATTTGCCTCATCTATGCCTCCCCAAAGGTTTCACTGTCTCCATGGAGACGGTTGTACGTATAGCATTCTGTAGGCAGTGTGAACAGCGTGTACACAGATGAGTCATGATCTTAAAAAGCTGCCTGTTAGTACTTCTGAGCAATCACTCAACAATCCAGTGTTTTCAGAACACTAACGATACCAGACTTACATCATGTTTCTTTGTGTTTGGGACATAATGTTTTTCACAGCCGCTCTGTACAACCAGACCTTATACTTATTATATCTCAATATGAAAGCAGGGATATTTTAAAAAGCAATCATAATCACTGTCTCACACACAAAATAGAACTGTTCATGCGAAGCCAAGTTTGGTATAGTCCAGAGCATGCATTTTCCAGACCAGCTAACAAGGTTATCCAAGGTCATATGACAAGTTTTTGAGACAAACTCACGAATGCACATGCAAATGCAATTAAAGATAAAAGACAAGCGTCAGAATCAAATCTTAAGTGTGGCATCCAAAAATCACAGAGGGGCCAGTGTGGAGTGGGGTTGGGGTCATGCATCATATTCACATGCCGTAATGTATCAATACAAAGTGATGCATTCAAATCCTACTAGGAAGCAGCACGCATACAGTTTAGTTTCACTTTGTTTTTTGCCGCCTGCTGCCATAGAAGCATGTAGCGAGTTTAGTGGAGCGTAATGATTTGCTGGTTGGGTAGTGATACATTATATGAGCCCCTGACACTAGGCCTGGTTGTACATTCACTATCTTTCATATTGTGTAGCCTCAGTCTATTGTGTGGATGTGGATACTGTGTTGAAATGTAGTGCGCACATGTAAGTAGTTTCAGCAGCTGTGTGCAGATCTGTAATCTGATTTGTATCACAAAGGCGTCCTTGTGTAATTGTATGTGTCTCTGTAAGAGAGAGAGAGAGAAAGAGAGAGAGAGAGAGAGAGTGTGTGTATGTGGGTCAACCAAGCTCATTGAAGTCACGAGAAATTCAATGGGACAGAGTCCAGTTTCACCACACTTACTGTTCCCGTTTGAGGGCTGCAGAGAAGTAAGCGGTGCTTCAGAGATGTGACACTGATGGAATAAAGGTTTTGAGAACATTCGGAATGTGGAGTTTCAAACCTGGAATAAACAAGCACGTCTGAGAGGACCAAAATTACAGGAGCTGGTGTGTAGGTGTGTGTGTGTGTGTGTATGTGTGAGCAAGCAGACCTCATCTCTGGGACGTGTTTCCTTGGTGTGTGATCAGCTGGAGCTGAGTGATCATCATCATCATGGTCTCGCTGGTCGCTGGAGTAACCTTGGTCGTGCTGGTTTCCATGGTGACACCAGACTTGGTGTGTGGGGGACAAGAGGGAGGCGAGGACTCACGACTCACACACACTCATCTCACACATACTCAGCAGCATTACACGCCTCAGACTGGAGGAGCACGGAGCACGACTTTCAACCACATCCAAAGGACAGTACGTTCTGACATATTTCAGAGTGATGGCATAGCTGAGGATAGTGATTACAATGTCAACACTGATGATGCTAAATTAGTGGACCCATATACTGGACAGGAAAATAAACTAGAGTGTCAGTCTGGCATTCGGTCTGAGGCGTCTGCTTATTCTAATGTCAGAAATAATGCTATTGAATTGAATGGTGAATACTTTGGCCTAGCTGATGACGAATGTAATGAAGCTGATTGTAAGGATAAGAAAATATATGGTAATACTGAGATGAAACATAACAGCATAACTGATGCTGGGATGAACAGAGTTGTGTGGAATAAAAAGCGCACTGATGATACACTGGACAACGTTATGATGCATGACAGAAAAGAGGCACAGTCCAGTAAGGGTCCTGTTGTGCTCACGCAGTCTGGGCCTGTCTGTGGACTCACCTTGGACAAAGCTCATGTGTTTTACGGCATTCCGTACGCAGCCCCTCCTGTAGGCCCAAAACGCTGGAGTGCTCCTGACCCCGTGTCACCATGGACACAGCTGTATGATGCCACTTTTCCTCGACCAGCATGTATGCAGGCTTGTGCTGGAGAGTTCTCTCAAATGTGTCCCCCTAAGGTAATTTTTCTTGAACCAATCACATGGCATTATCTAAACCCATTCACTGATGAGAACGCTAAGTGTTTCAGTGATTATTGATTATTTCTGTCACTGTTTCACCATAATTCAAATTTAAAGGGCCCATTTATTTTTCCTTGTATTTCTGAAATTTAAGCATTGTAAATATTGCACAAAACATGCTGTTCACTCTCCACTTACGATCCATATATGGAAACTAAGCTGCAAAAATAGCCCCTTTTGAATGCATCATGTTTAAGAAGTCAGAGCCTTCTGTCAGATCGAGACATCTGAAACAAGGGGCTGAAGTGGATTGTCCTGAGGACTTCAATCCAAATTTCTCAGGACAATACGCACAGAAAACAGTTGAGTGTGAATGCACATATACACCATATACTGACAGGTTGTTTCCTTATACTTGTGTCTATCCACTTATTCTAAGATGCTTCACAAGTCATCATGCGAGTTTCATGAAACACATTGTGATTGGTCAATTGCATGATAAATACACAATTTTGATTGGTTAATTTTCGAATATTACCAAAGGATACCAAGTTCGAGCCTTCTGCAGTCACAGACATGCTGATATGATTTCAGATACAAAAACAGACACATTGTGATTGAAAACGCCTGTGAATGTTGATCCTGGTAAATATTAGAGTGATGTGCTAGTCTAACATGCTAGTATCACAACATGTTAACTGACTTGGGTGAGGTTTGCTAACATCAGCTCTGTGAAACTAGTAGCGTTTTAGCAGTTAAGTAGGCTATTGGCAATTTGTAAAAGATAAACAATGGCTTAAAAAAAAGGCTAAAACATTCAGAAACGTTTATAAACAATGGACTGTGACTGATGTGAGGACTAAAAAAGTTTGTAAACAACGAATTCTCAAGTATAACTGTTTATTTATGTTCATTTATTTATTTATGTACTTAGTTTTATATGTCGTGGCCATTGAAAACGTTAATTTGTTGACTGTGCGTTCTAGGCTGGCACAGATTTATAGCGTACCCATTCTTTTCTCAGGACTACACCACTAGTCCAAATTTAACAATGTGTTATGTGAATTCCAGCCCAGACTGCTTTTGAATAAGACACAATGCACAGTAGCCAATCAGAACAGCGGTTATTTGCATGTATCAGATTAAAGGCACAGTAACAAAAAAGCCTGTTTAATTCTAAGAGATTGAGAAGGGTTGGAAAATGGTCAAAATTAATGGAAAATCATTTGGAAATAGTGGATCCTGGAGAATAATGCTGAAGGAAGAAAAAAAATGCATCAACTGCACTGCTTTTAAAGTAATATGGATTTATGCCTATGTGTGTTCAGACGAGTGAGGACTGCCTGTATCTGAACGTGTTTGTTCCTGTGAGTGTGGATCTATCAAAGCCAACTGTCACAGCCCTGCCTGTCATGGTGTGGATTCATGGAGGTGACTTCATTGCTGGCTCAGCCTCTAAACCACTGTATGATGGACGATTCATCAGTAACTACAGCAACACTGTGGTTGTAAATATTGAGTATCGCTTAGGTGAGCGGCACAGTACACAGAACTATATGAATGTACAGTAGCAGACACCCACAAATGTTTATACTGTTTATAATGTAATAACCGAGAGGAAGAACAGGCATGTAAAATATTTTATATGAATGTAACAGTTCTACTGATATAAAATCACAGCAGATGGAATGGGCCAATATGTTCCTGTATATCCACTGCCATACAGGTAAACACTGAAGCGAATATATAGGTATTATTTATATTTGCCCAATACATTTGCCTAATTTCAAGCATTTATGTGTGAGTATTTAGATCAAAATATCTTTAAGATTATGAAAACATACATTCAGTCAGGTGTGTTCAAACTTAGACTGGAACTCTATGTGGTATGGCAGTATGATCCATATGTAGATGTATGTCTCAGCGGACTGTGTGGTTGTTATACAGGAGCATTTGGGTTTCTTGTGACTGGGAAAGATCCTCAGAGTTCTGCAGTGGGAAATTATGGAATTCTGGACCAGCAGGCAGCGCTGCAGTGGGTCCAACAAAACATTGCTGCCTTTGGAGGAGACCCAGCCAAGGTGTGTATAGGCAGTCCAAGGGTGGTGGTAGGAGTAGGCAATTAAAAAATGTTTTTGTTATTGTTATAAATTACATCACTGCATTTTTGTGAGCATAATCGTAAAGATTGTCAGTATGTCTAGAACACTGAACTATTTTTTATCATAAAACAGACACATTGAGACCAATTATAGGTAGCGCTGCATAGTAAAAAGTAGCTAATTGGACCTCATTACACCATTGTTTTATTTTACTAATTTATTTTGACCAATCTGAACTAATTTCACCAGTTTTTCCTCTTGTTCTTGTTAAATTAGTTATTTTCAGGAAAAAAAATGTACTCTTTTTTAAAAGTGGCACTCCTGTGTGCAGAATGTCCATTTCAACTTGTTTGCAAACCTTAGAAAAATTCATTTCCTTCATGGAAAGTGTTTTAATGCTGCTGTATCATCCACCCTCAGGCAGTGGTGTTGGTAAGGTAACTGCAACTAAGTATGTATATTTATGTGTGTGTAGGTGACTCTGTTTGGTGAGAGTGCTGGAGCACAGTCAGTTTCTCTGCACCTGATGATGCAGTTCAGTGAGCCTCTTTTCAGTCATGCTGCCATACAGAGCCAGCCATTCTCCATCCCACTCAAAAGCAGGTACTATACACACAGCTTTCACCCTATTACATCAGTTCTGATGACAGTAATGATAATTATGGTGGTGGTGACTGTGATATTGTAGGTGGGATGCTCTGAAGCTGGGCAGGGACTTTGTGAAACTGACTAATTGCTCAGCGTCTGACCTGAAATGCCTTCGCTCCCTCAGCTCACATGCCATCCTCAATGCTCAAGTTAAAGCAGGTACAAATACACATAATGTAGATTCATGAACACTACAAAAGAACTGGCAAATATCTTGTCTCATTTGATCTATCCATTTGCAGGTTCTAAAATCATCAATCCCTTCCGCTTCTTGGAGATGTTCGAGACCTGGGGTCCATATATTGATGGACAGCTGATCAAGGAGCAGCCAATCATGGCCTTTCAAAAGGGACACTGGCAAAGCTACAAGCCTGTCATATTAGGTCTGTAACACTTCACTGATCTGTTTACTTTGATCTGCTATGTGAGTTAACATGTAACCCTGCTGGTTTAGCCATTCTTCAGCAGAGGTGGGTACAGTAGCCAATATCCTGAAGTAAAAGTAGCGCTAATGAAACAATGTGTAAAAAGACCAACATAACCAAGAGTAAAAAAGTACCAGGTCAAAATCTCTTCATGTACTGGGTTTCTCATAGAACTGCAGTGAAACGTATCGGTACATCCAGCACCTATCAGTATAGAAACTGAAGTTCGTCACAGTAATCATTCTGGGAACTTTTTGGTCAAATATTAAAGGCTAAAGCTCAAAAGTAAGAAGTTCACTAGCCTTGACAAACAGAACCCTGAAATTAGGAAGATTAGGAATTTAAGGACTAATTTTACTTAAATGTATGTAATTTTTGTAATTTGCATAACTCTGCTTGATGGTCTGCTTGATTAGCATGGAGTATCAATCACCCTAACAATGATAAGCTTAAGTATTTTGTATCCATGTAGGCACTACATCTGAAGAAGGTGTGATCTTTGTATATGGAGTATTCACCAAGTCAGTGTCTGTGCTGGAATGCATCGTTTACACCACAGCCATCTTCAAACAGCATGCTCTCAGCATCCTCTACAAATATGTTCCTCTCTACCACAACCAGGACAGACGTATCATGCTCTCACAGGTTAGACACCATGCCACTAAATGCTCAAACAACTCTGAAAAAGGTTTAATATGTAGAATGCTGGAAAATACTGAAACAGCAATTCAGCTTTCTTGTAAGAAGTGTTTCAATCTTGACTGCTTTTGGAATGAGGCATAATATGGGGCCACCGATCAGGTCATTTACATCTAATATCAGCCTTATAGGTCACCTATAAAGTCACAGTAACAAAAACAGTCTGTTTAAAGGATAAAGATGGTCATCTAAAAATGTATTATGACACAAACAAATGACCTCAGAAAAAATACAAGAAAATTATAGGACATGGGCCTTCTAAACCCAGTTTAGTCTGAATCTGATTTCGCTCTTCTTATCTTTCAGATTGTAACAGATTATGTGTTCCTGTGTCCGGCTCGACGTTCTGCCCACTCTGCAGTGAGTCTCAGTGGAGCTGTCTGGATGTATGTATTTGACCACTCCCCATCTGATCATAGCATATGGGCAGGGCTTACTTTCTGTTATGACCACGCCTGTCATGGGGCAGAGCTTCCCTTCCTGTTCGACTCTGCCCCTGTAACAAATTTAACACTCACAGCTCAGGAGACTCTCCTGGCCAATCGGATGGTGTGTTACTGGGGCGCTTTCGCCCACACAGGAGACCCGAACGCTCGCAGTGAGCAAACACCTTTCTGCAGACAGCAGAGGCTCCCTGCCTGGCCTCGGTATACATCCACAGAGAGCTGGCCAATTCTGAATTTAACGCTGCCGTCTCACCCTCAACATGGCAACAGGGACCACTTCTGTGACTTCTGGGATCAGCTGGACATTTACTGATGGAATGTATAAAATGTATTCTGTGCTAAAAGGCTGGAAAATTCACTGCAAAACTATTAATGTTACTCACAGCAGTTTTCATGTATTCTGAGAGAACAATGTTTGAATTTTGTACTCATCATTTCTACTTTCAGGCCTAATTCTAATCTTTATATACTTTTTTGGTGAGTGTACAGGCCAGTAAACGATCTTTTAGTGAATAACCTACTCCACTGCTGATAGTTACTTACCATTTTTAACAACTAATTCAGATGGGCTTAAGAAGCAAAAAATTACATACTAAAAGAATATAGTCATTTCAATTCAGTCAACATTTGGACAGATGGTAAAAAATAAGGCCTTTTATTAAGTAATTGCAACAGTGTCCAAGGCCTGCAACAGTGAACCAAGCCCAGTCCTGTAATAGTGTCCAAGACCTGTAATAGTGAACCAAGTCTAGTCCTGTAACTGTGTCCACGCCCTGTAATAGTGAACCAGGCCCAGTCCTGTAATAGTGTCCAAGGCCTGTAACAGTGAACCAAGCCCAGTCCTGTAATAGTGTCCAAGACCTGTAATAGTGAACCAAGTCTAGTCCTGTAACTGTGTCCAAGCCCTGTAATAGTGAACCAGGCCCAGTCCTGCAATAGTGTCCAAGACCTGTAACAGTGAACCAAGCCCAGTCCTGTAATAGTGTCCAAGACCTGTAATAGTGAACCAGGCCCAGTCTTGTAATAGTGTCCAAGCCCTGTAATAGTGACCAGGCCCAGTCTTGTAAAAGTGTCCAAGCCCTGTAACAGTGAACCAAGCCCAGTCCTGTAACAGTGTCCAAGACCTGCAACAGTGAACCATGCCCAGTCCTGAAGGATCAGTGGAATAAGCTAATGTTTTTCCCTACTCAAACACACAAGGTGCAACTCATAATAGCTTTGATAATTAATGAAAAAGTTAAAGTAGTGTGTCTGAGTATGGACAAAACACATTTTAACCCATTTCCTAGTGCATTGGTTCTTAACTGGTCTTGCCTAGGACCCATATTTGTCCTTGTCATTAAGTCATGACCAAAAAGCAATTCAACATGTTTGCTAAACAGGGATCATTATAGAGTCATTACATTTGAATATTTGAAGCGTCATAAAAGTAAAAAAAAATCAAATAGTAAATTAGAATTTAGAATTAGAACATGCAAATTAGCTCATCCCTGACACTATATATTCCCACATTGAAGACCCATGAGATGTCTGAACTTGTATAGATTTAACAGAATACAACTGTGAGTGTCATTTAGTGAATTTATTATATTTGGTGTCAGCTAACTAACTCTTCATAAACTTGCTGTTTTTGAGCTAAAAGGTACGAAATATGGTGAAATACAGGCTTCATCTTCACAGATGAATAAGCTAGTTAACATTTATAAAAGTGTTTTTATTGGGTTTAAATGCTAGTTTATATTGTGGCAGCAGTACAAGATTTTTTTGAAATACAGAAAGCTGCAGTTGTTTTTATCTCGTCATGGCCGTCTTTGTGGAGAGAGGGTAATTGTTTTCACAGCAGACAGTTCTTCCCTTTCACTCCTTTTTGCACACTAGCAGCTCAACACAGAGTCACAATATTTCACACAAAGAAAGGTAACAGTGTCCTAGTTAGTGTGATAAAATAGTTAAGGGAAAAATATTTTGTTTGATTATAATAATTAAAAATATCTGAGTTGATTTCCGTTCAGCTGGTGGAATGGCCACTAGGGGGCCTGCAAAGGAGGTTAATATAGTACAGTAATAGTCTCTGTCTCTGATGGTTTCTGGTACATAATATCCTATAGCCTTAGAATTTTTAGTTTTTGGAATGTCGAATTTGACTGAAATGCCCATCATTACTTGCCTTTCCTCACAAAACTCAGTAGGGTTTCTTGCTATCTCTTCTGTTCTTAATGTAAGAAAATACATGTATAATATACATAGTTTTTTGTATATATATTATATTAGACTACCCACTTTTGGGTGACAACCCACCAGTTGAGGACCACTGTCCCCTGGCTGTAGGTCAGTGGCTGCAATCTGCAGGTCATATCTGCACAGTACCGTGTGTTGCATCTGGCTAAAAAAGTTAGAATGTGGAAGTTGATTGAAGTTTGCTATGCTGGGTCTTAACAAGAGGTAATTTAGTGGTAGAGCATGAGTGGTCAATCAGCGTCACATGCCCTCTTCTTCACTGTCTTCAGCGGACGCTGTGAGTGATCTGTGCAGAGGAGTTCGCGTGTGTAGTATAGTCCCCACACACAACAGCCTGTTCACACACTGCAGCACAGACACCACCAACTGGTGTTTACTACAGATTGGCTCTACACACAAGGAACCTGATCCCGCTGGCCCTAAACCAAACCTTAACTCTGACCCTAACCTTAGCTCACTAAGCGTATGGCCCTGTTTGAGAAGCTGCAGCTTACTCATCAATTGTGCCTGCTGTTGCAGAAAATATCTGGGTCTGTGGGAGTGCAGTGATCTGGGCACGCTCAGTATGGCCTTAGCGAGAAGGCTTCGGCTCTCCGAGTCACCATGGTTACTGCAATGCAACAAGGAGTGATGTAATAGGACTTCAAATGCTCCACCCACAGGAAGAACTCCACCAGCTTTTAAAATTCCAGCCCATAAGTCCTTAATGGAACCTCGTGATTGGTCCAAAGAAGAGCTTTGTGACTGGTCAGGAAGTGTAGTGGACATGTGAGGCTGATCATGTGTCAGAGAGTCACTATCTCTCTCTATCTGATATTGGTGTGAGTCACTGAGAGAAACTGTGTCATTTGACTGTTCCCTCATTCTGAGAACTGACAGGCACAGATGCTGGAGCATTGTAAAGACGCCTTGGCTCACACATACGCTCTGTTCGAGTGGTCCAGGAGCAGGTGCACAGAGCACCAACGTGTGTATGTGTATTGATCCATTAGGAGAGATCCCTAGATGAGCATACCTGCACCCTCCTAGCTGCAGGCGGCTGTGGAAGGTTAGTGTAGTGACGCGCAGCATGGGCTGCATAGAGAGCATTTCAGCAGCATTGAGTTCACACAGCAGGTCCAGTTGTTCTGAGTCACAGCACTCCAGGACAGAGACACCGTTCAGCCGAGCCCACTCCAGCACGCACTCCGGCTGCTTCACCGATGATAATACCACGCTCACTTGGAGGCAGAGCAGTCTCGCTAACCTCTGCTTCATTGCGCTCTCAGACCGAAGCAGCCAGTCCTGCTGAAAACAAATACTCACGCTGTCGCCAATAGCAACCAAGGATTTATCTAGACTCTCACAAATTACCAGCGCTTTTACTGGCCCTTCAGCCTCTCTCCACACTGACCAATCACAAGCAAGCACAAGTCCTTTCACTACTTGTGAACACCCAGTAGGAAGTCCTGACACTTTTGCATGCAGCAGGGAAAAATTTGAGTGAAGGAATGTGATTGGTTCCACAGTGGTACTGTCCTGTTTGTGGCTAACCTTTTTGTAGAATTCACAAAGCAGAGGTGTAAGAATCTCAGCCTGGCCAATAGCAACTCTCCCTGTGACATACCCTCCCACCAACGCAGGCAAGACTCCACCTTCCAGTCTATATCCACCGAAACCAAAAAGAAATGAGGCATAAGGGACAACATCATGGGCTATGATATCATCCAGCTCCTTCCAGCAGAAGGCCAGAAGCTGATTGGCCAGTTTTCGGTTGGTGGCGGGGCTCCAGGATGCTTTGTGGTGTCTGTTTGCAGAGTCGTGAATTCCTCGCAGCAACGCAGCCAACAGGAGGATAAAAGACTTAGAACCATCTGCTGTGATACGATCATGCGCACACACGCACTCCAGCACCATTCTAAAATACGGGCAAAAACAAATCAGTAGGATTAAGAGTAGAAGTAGAAAGCAGAGACCACATTAAAGGGCCCATATCACGGAAAAACTAATTTTAAGAAGTAAACACTGATAAAGTTTCAAAATATACCATTCGCTCTCTGAGCTGAAATGTGTAATCTAGCCCTATAAACACAAAAGTAAGAGTGTGTGTGTGTTGCATACCTGGCCATAGGGTGGTCCAGATGTAACATAGTGAGAATGCGCTGTCCATGTCTAGTGATAAGAGTCTCTCCAGTGTCTTTGGTGAAGAGCACACTCCCACCATCTGGTCCAACACAGCGACGTACCACACACTCCAAGGCTCCAACTACACTGAGGCAAGCCTGGAGGGACACAGTCTCTGCTTCACACATGTCTCTCTGCGGAGACACACACACACACACACACACACTATTGATGTCTGAAGAGGTGGGTTAATGATTGTCGTCAGTACTCTGTGGTCATTCACAGTGGTTTGATGTGAAATAGTTTACTGTAGAGAAACTCACTGACTTAGATTCCTTTACAGCGGTGGTGATACAAACGCATGTCTACAACAAGAATATAGCCATTTTATTTACTATCCCAAGTGTTTATATGTAATGTTGATAATGGTTAAATAGTGGTATATCTGAAAAATAAAGTATTCTTCGGGAACTGTTTTGCCTTATAATGCCCTACATGTACCTCTCTGCCATGCACAGATTTTAAAAATATGTTTTAGACCAAAATCCCATTTCAAAACTATCATACAAAAATGTCCAAGACATCAGTCAGAGTATTTATAACTGTTTCATTTAATAACGTTCTATGATGTAACGTTAGCTTTTAAAGGCATTAAACGCTTCAGACTATCACCACCACTCTTTGGCAGGTTTCTCTAGAGCTGAACATTTCACATCAAATCACTCTGAATGACAATTTTATATATCTTAACAATTTAACTATGCAGAAATGTTGAACATTTTCTTAACGTGTTTGTTGCACAAATATTGGTTCAAGTATTAACAATAATCAGTATAAATAAAGTCAGTAAGCAAAATATGCAGCACTCCATTATTTACTCGCTATTTTTATAATACTTAAAACTGATAATAATGATAGTATTTAAAGGCAGCAAATAGACTTCTGCAGTATTAGTTTAGTTAGTTAGCCTATAAATAAACCTCCTTAGCTCCTTACCTTAGCCATTTATCAACTTGACTGCTAAGATACTTAAATCTAGGTTCTTTCTTTACATTTCTGTGGTCGCAAAACGAGGGGTTCTGTGCTTTATTCTTATATTACTCAAACAGTAAACCCACTTCATTAATACCGACCCACGACTAGCGCTCATGGCTCTAACGCTCCTCTCCGTCCGCTTATCGTCTCCAGGAGACCGTCTTCTTCACTGTCCCAGTGTTTAGTGAGGAAAGTTATTACTGCCCCCTATCGGGCAGCACGGTTTGTGTTTGGAGGATCATATGGGAGTTTAGTCAGAGCTGGTTTGAGGGGAGCGTGGCCATTTTCCATTTCTCCCGTTATTATTTCAAAACATGACCGCAAAACGCCAGAGGGCGTCCGCGAGCGAGTGCCAAATAAATGGGGGTGAATTAAGCTAAACGCATGAAAATGCAAAGTTAAAATAGTTTTAACCACTTGTCCAGGCCCTTTTGTTAATTTTGGAAAGTAGAAGGATGTGTTTCACTAAAAAAAGCAAAAAAAACGGTATGTTTATCTTTTTCTACAGCAAACGTTTATTTTAATTTGTTTTTTTTTGTTTGTTTGTTTGTTTGTTTTTTTTGTTTTTTTTGCAGTAGGGAACTAGCATTACTGCTACTGAGGGCTGATTGGTTGGTTTTACGGCTACTGAGTGCTGATTGGTTGTGGTACTGCTACTGAGTGCTGATTGTTAGTATTACTGTGACTGAGTGCTGATTGGTTGGTTTTACGGCTACTGAATGCTGATTGGTTGTGGTACTGTAACTGTGTGCTGGTTGTTAGTATTACTGCGACTGAGTGCTGATTGGTTACATTGCTGCTACTGAGTGCTGATTGGCTGGCATTCCTACTACTTCCTGTGCTGATTGGTGGGAGAGCTGATCAGCTCATTGGCTGAATGAAGCGGTTTGTGCTTACTGATGTCCTATAACTCCTATAACAGGGGTTCATAATTGCTAAAAAAAAAATAACAGTGGTGTTGATTGAAAATGTATGTTTTGCTCAAAGCTCCATATTACCTCCTTTATTTTGGACTCGCTTAGAAGCGCCGTGTAGCGTTTGATAAACCCGGAAGACACTGCTGAGCGGCAATTCTCATCACCAATTCGCTGGTTTATTCTGATGAGATTCTGGTTTAGCGCCCACTGTCTTAAATGTGTTGAGTGCTCCCTCCAGCGCTGAAAAGGTGCAATTACAGGCGTGAGCAAGGTATTATTTAGGTTTTAAAGGAGAATTTTCTCAGATTTTTCATCATTTCAGCATAATTTAGTTGATGTAAACGAATAATTCCGAGTGTTTTGATGTTTCATTGTAGGGAATTGCGGACTCGGTGTTCTTTACAGTGTTAGTGATAGAAAACACGTTTCACAGTGCCTATAACGTAAATATAGCAATTTTATTTACTATCCAAAACGGTCAGTGAACCTACATGTATTTTTTTAATCTGTGCACTGTTAATTTTAAAAATACACTTTAGGCCAGAACCTTATCTCAAAACTATTGTAAAACAATGTCTCTGGCATCAGCAGCACATTTGTAACCATCTCATGTAATAACTTTGAGGAAGCTTTCAAAAGCTTTGCTCATATCTTTTGTTGTGGAGTTGTCACAAGCCTCCTACATGTAAATGTAAGTTGTATTTACTATAGTTTTTACTTTGATATTACAGACCCTGGAACAGTTCAGGACAAAACATTCAATCACATTTGGCTGAATGATTAACAGTCAGTAACTGAACTGGCTTAGCATTTTTGAAAACAAGCTCTGGCAATGAACTGTACCTGAGGCTTCCTCTCTCATTCAGCATTCTGCTCTCAATATCCTTACATACTCCTTTTATTCTGTCCTCTCTACACTGACTGATTTTCAGCCTTTCCCATTCCTTTATGTTGTCTTTTCTCTCTCCGTCATCTTTACATTTTCCTGTCAGCCATGGTTTAGGTGCTAAAAGTGCTAAAATTTTTAACATTAAAGCTTTTTAATATAAAGGCATAACAATAATGATACTCACTTGTTCATTGTGAATTAGGTATGCACTGATATGGGAACTGTGGGCTTGTGCCAATGTCTCATATTGTTCATATGCACATTTATAAAATGTAGAAACTGGGATTACAGAGCATTATAGAAAATTATAACAAGCATTTCTGTAGGGTTGTAAATACAGGTACATGAATAAAATTCAGATATTTTTGCGCATTTGCCAAGCGTCCTAAATGTACTGCTTTTCCAGAATGCAATAAATGCATTATCAAATATCAGCTTAAACTATCAGTCAAATCTAAACATCTGTCTGATGCCTGATTTAAACAACTATTTAACTGAAATAAGTGATGATTCTGATATGATTCTGAAATCATCATGCATTACTATTCTCAATGCCTGCAGGCTTCTCTTTACTACACCACACAAAGACATTAATAAGGCAGAATATTATAAGTGATGTAATGCTGGTACCTGTACAAATAGAAATTTAGGACAGTTATGAAAAATTCTGACTTCAATTACCTTAAAAACCATTAAATACTGTAGTGGTCATGACATGTTAGCTCTTTTAAGTGTGATAAAAATGATCACAATATACCAAAATGGTTCAGCAAAAATGGCACTGTAACTACAGTAACACTGTTATATTGTTTGATTAAGGCCATGCCATAAATCGTTCCTGTTGATTGGCTCTGGTAACTCAAAATGCATTGCAGCATGAAGCTTACTTGTAACACTGTAACTGATCTCGTCCTATTCACAAGAAATAGCACCAAATCTTTATTTGCCAATTAGCCTGAAAGCTGGCATTCTTGCAGTAGTAGCTTCAGTTACCTTTGTTCCTCACTCGAGAGGGAGGGAACGAATGATGCCTAGAAATGCAGAACTACCCACAACATTCAAACAAATGTGAATCCATAAAAGAAAACAAAAAAAGCCCCAGTATTGTCTATCTCATGCTATGCCCTACAAAATAAAAGCTTATGGGAGGTCATTTTTGTACCCTGTATGCTATTTTACAAGTCAGAATTTTAAAAAACAAGGAACAGTAAAGAAAATCAGTTGACTATTTTTTTAAACATACATGAATACTGTCGAAGAATAAGATGTACAGCTTTGTAAACACAGTGAATACTGACTATTTTCGGTACATGCATTTAGTTCAATGTTAGATTTTGCCTATGGTCTTATGGATTATTTTGTATTTATGTTGTCCTCATCATAGCTGATGATAATAGCCAATGTATGATGATCTTCTCTACTGCCCTTCTGTCCTTATGCTAGGGTCCTCCTACCGCATATAGCTCTCCAATGGGATGAACAGCAGTGAGTCTCTCTCTCTTTCTCTTACACACATCTCCTCACCTCTCTGCCTCATCACACTGTAATCTGTTCCTCTGCAGATAAAACTGACTATCAGACACTGATTACCATTAAGACTTCCAGAGACAATCACAGCGGATCAGGTAAGTTCTTCTCTATTTAAATCAGTAATTGTTTGAGATGTTCTGAATACCGTCTGCTGTACAAACACGTATTACTGGCTCTTAATGTAGTTTTTTTTCTATATCTATATATAACTTTTTGGGGGGATTTGAAGAAATACTGTGTATAAATGATGAGACAAAGAAAACAGGAATAGAACACATAAATGTGTATATATAGGTGAGTGATTTTCTAAATATTTGCACTGAATGTTCTGGTATAAGTTTGCATCAGCAGCACGTTGTGAACCATATCAGTGTCACTGCCGCTCTGTCTCATTTCCTTGTAAATTGAGAGGAAATCAATAGGTCTTTAACTCCCTTACTCTGCATTTCTCAAAATAATCTCAAGGTTAAACAGTATCAGTTCATGTGCGGTGTGTGCAAAATAAGAACCATCTTGTCCTAAATCATATACCTTACAGCCATCACAGGGTGCATCTAAACGATTAGAACCAGAATATTAAATTATGAATGTTATTAATTAAATGATCATGAGGTTTAAAATTTAGAACAGAAAAAACAGACCAGCAAAACATTGTCACATTTAACAAAGGTTCTGAAAAACAAAGGGCACAGGGATTTTTTTATTTAAGGGCCCATGTCTTACATTTTTCTTGTTTTTAATTTTCCCCCCTAATGGCCTCTAGGTGATTTCGTGTACCAACAACAGTCTTAAATCACTCTTACATGACATTTTTGTACCTCTTTTTATCCCTTAGAACAGGGGTCCCCGATCTCCGTTTTGTGGACCACACACTATGCACATTTTTGTTTCTGTCATCTCCAAGCTCCTCATGGACTGAGTGAGGTGTGTTAGAGTGTTGAGACCACATAAATGTGCAGAGGATTAGATTGCCAGGACTAGGACTGGAAGGCCCTGCCTTAGAATTAAATAGGCTATTTTTATTTCTATGCCATTAAGACTGTTCTATGTAAATAACATCTTTTGTAAACTTCATTGTAAAAAAAACTGCTGTAGGCTGAATCGGTGGATATTCTTTTTTTGACATTGCAAAAGCAGTGAATTCAAAACAAAGTGAATTTTGCAGATTAGTTTCCATTTATGGACTATATGAACTGGGGAGTGGAGAGTATGTTTTGAAACTTTAATGTTTATATACTACATTAAACTCTTTTCTTTCCAAAAAAAGTGAGTAATATTCAGTTTTCCATGATAAGCGCCTATTAAATTTTTGTCACAGTCCATATCAAATAAATTCATTAAGAAAACAAGCATCTCCAAGCAGTTTTTGAGCATTTCTGTTGGTTCATTCATCATAACATTTTCACACAATGTAAAGGACATCAGCAACGATTTGCAAAAATAAATCATTTAAGAACAAACTAGAGGAAAAATTAAACAATTAGAAAAATGCAGTTTCTGTAGTAACTGAACGGTGGTAGTGTTTTTTTTACAGGCTCTCTATAACTGGTCTAAATCTTCTTTGTGATACAGTTTTCCAGGAGTACAAACAACATCAAAAAACCAACAATAACATATTGTAATGTTGTCCACCTCTACTTGTATATATAAATTATGTTTATATATAATATTCGTATGCAGAATGCATGGGGACAATATGAATGGTCAGGTCTCTCCACTCCCTGGATCTACCACACCTACACAGAAGCCGAATGGACCTAAAGCACACAGACCTACCGAAACTCTGCCCACTGAAGACCCGCCCCAGGCTGCACCTGGAGAATCGTTCATCTCCAGCATCAGGAGCAAATTTCTGAATGAGCTTCACAAAGTCCACTGTGAGAAAACATGCAATCTCTATTTCTGTTTTATCTGTCTCTTTCTCTCTCACACGAACACACATGCATTCCCGCACTCACAGACAGCACTGTGCACCTAAGTGAATTGCTTAAATCCATTTATCTAGGGAGTAAGTATGTTTTCGCCAGTAAAAACACTAAATATTTGAATGCCCTCAAGTCCAATTACATGTTCTGTTGATTTTCTAAGTGAAAATAAGTTACCATATCCTCTACAGGATGGAATATGGCATACTTCTGCTAATTTTAGTGTCCAAATTCTAATTATTTGCTGAGTTTAACATATTGGAAAAAAATAAAACAAAATATAAAGTGTACCTTAACTTTTGCACAAGCCACATTTTGTTTTATTTTTCCTCCAATGTGTTAATCCAGCAAATAAACACTAAATGTGCATTATAATGTACAGAAGTGTGTTCTTTCTAGAGGATGTGTTAACTTATTTTTATTTAGAAAATAAGCAAAATATGGCACCCAAACTTAATTTAATAAAATAACTAATATTACTGCTTTCTAAGCTAATACATGCTTGCTGCCCATATTGCGCGCACACACACACACATACATATATATATATATATATATATTCTTGTGTAGTTATCCCCAAGTGATTTGATTATTTTCATATTGTTTCAGTGCCTTCATGGGCTTTGGCGACTCTGGGCCTTATCATTGTCCTCCTCATTCTCAGCTGCTGCTTCTGCATATTCAGGAAATTTGTGTTCAAGAAGAAAAAAGAAAAAACTGGGAAAGAGAAGAGTGGCAAGGACAGTATCAGCATGTCAACTATGAGAGAGGAGGGCTTTGCACAGGTCATGTGTCAGTGTGTTTGCGGAAATTGCTTATGAAAGCCTTTTAGAAAATGTATAAAGTCTCTGTGCAGTTTTTCTTTGCATGTACTGGTATGAATAATGTGATCACTAACAGCAGAGTGAATGTGTTGTTCCAGACTCTTCATCATAAGCCTGACTCTGAACCCCAGGACAAAGAGGAGGATCCTAAAGAGGAAGTAAAGCTGGGAAAACTGCAGTTTAGTCTTGACTACAACTTCACTGACGGCGCAGTATGGACCAGATATGAATTTTAACATTGCATAACCTGAGTTTATAGAAAAAAACGCTACAAAAACACATAATTCCTCTCTTTTTTATTTCCTTCTTTTATTCTCTTCTGTATGTCAGCTTGTTGTAGGTGTGATCCAGGCAGAAGACCTTGCTGCCATGGATATGAGTGGAACATCTGACCCATATGTCAAGCTGTATCTCTTGCCAGACAAGAAAAAAAAGTTTGAGACCAAAGTCCACAGAAAGACCCTTAACCCCACTTTCAATGAGCATTTCACGTTTAAGGTGGGATTACTCTGAATAATCGTTCCATGTTAATGATTTAGAGACACTGTATTAACCCCCAAGGGAGATGCGAGTAGCAATGCACGAGACAATAAAGCCAAGCACTGAATTTGACAGATATGAGTCATAGCTACACTATTAGAAATAAAGGTTCTATGCAGGTGCATCTTTCGTTCATAAAGGTATAAACAATGTAAATGTACCTTCAAAGGTACAACAGTGGTTTTAAGGTCCAATTTTGCACCTTAAAAAAGTTTTTACACAAGTTTTACATATTTGTACCTTTTCATAACCTAATGTTTTAAAACAGAATAATGCACTGAGACGGGACGGGGTGTGTGGAGTCAATACAACTTAGAAAATATTATTTCAATGCATTATGTTCCCTGACTAAAGGTACTGAGATGTACCTTTGAATGTACTGCCCCAGTGACGGGTTTCATACCTTATTTCTGAGAGTGCATCTGCTTCACTTGATAGTTTTATGGTTTATTACAGTGGTTCTCAATAATGATACTGGAATACCACTATACTGCATGGTTTAGTATTTTCCTCTGCTCTAACACACTCTAACACTTGAACTCAGGTAGTTGAATTAGGAGTTGAATTAGATGTGCTTGAGCCAAGAAAATGCTAGAAAGCACAGGTCAAGGGAACACCAAGAGCAGGACTGAGAACTACTGGTTCAGTGAGTCAGTGAAACCAGCATGCTGCACAATGACATTTCAAAGAATCTTTTTTTCTTTGTGAATACCCCAGTCTGTACCTGGCAATAGGATCTGTGTTTGTGACTATGAAATGACATGACAGCATTACTTTCTGCAGGTTCCATACACAGAGCTGGGTGGGAAGACACTAGTCATGACAGTTTATGACTTTGACCGGTTCTCCAAGCATGATGCCATTGGAGATGTGAGAGTGCAGATGAATAAAGTTGATTTCAGTCATGTCACTGAGGAATGGAGAGCCCTACAAAAGGCAGAGAAAGAGGAGGTAAGAGGATGGAGAGAATGATGAATTCACTGAATTCACATGAATTTCACGCACCTAAAATACTGTTGCATTTCAGGTTGTCGTGTGGGCCAGCACAACAAGCAGAAGATACAGATACTGATTTAGGATTAGTGAACTGTGTCCACCTAATAATATTTATGATTTATTAATTATATTTTAAATATCAATCTTAGATTAGCAATCTGATTCAGAAAGTGTCCAATAAATACAGCATTACTCAGTCCATCACTGAGCTATTCCTACTATAATTAAATTATGAAAAACTCTCAGCTGATCCCAGGTTGACTTGTACTTGCTCTCTGCAGCAGGAGAAGTTGGGGGATATTTGCCTGTCCCTACGTTATGTCCCCACTGCTGGAAAACTAACAGTAGTCATTCTGGAGGCCAAAAACCTCAAGAAAATGGATGTGGGAGGACTATCAGGTGGGTGCTGGCAGGTTAGTGGCATGTTAGTGTGTAATAAGTTACAGTTCAGTGCATTACTATTTTGAAACTGTTTCACATCAAAATTTAATTTAAAAAATTTTAAGTAATATTTGTTCTGTTTTTTCCTCAGACCCTTATGTTAAGATCCACCTAATGCAGAATGGCAAAAGGTTGAAGAAGAAGAAAACAACAATTAAGAAAAACACACTGAACCCATATTACAATGAATCTTTTAGCTTTGAAGTTCCGTCAGAACAAATTCAGGTACAATTTTTTAAGCTTAAAACGAGTTTTTTTGAGAAATGATGTTTTAAATTAAATCTAGAATTTTTCTGAAAGAAAAACTTGTACACATATCACATCAGTTAGAGAGTTAAACATGGTAAATGGATGACAAGGCTAATGGTAAATCACTAGTCTGCTGTGCTTTTCCACAGAAGGTGCAGGTTGTAGTGACAGTACTGGATTATGATAAGATTGGAAAGAACGACGCCATCGGGAAGGTTTTTGTGGGACTGAACAGCTCAGGGACTGAACAACGACACTGGGCAGACATGTTGGCCAATCCAAGAAGACCTATCGCTCAGTGGCACGCCCTTAAACCTGAAGAAGAAGTGGATGCAGAGCTCTCAAAGAAATGAACTTCATTTGTGTACGAGTATTCATATAAAGCCATGCAGTATGTATTGCTTTCATATACATAGTTATTGATTGCAGTGTTCTGTGTTTCAGTGGGGACATCAATTCTTGAGATTTTATCCATATATCTCTACTTTGTTTTCTACTTTCTTACTTTTAGTTTTATCCATGTCACTGTAAATTGTGTACCATGCAAGGGCTTATAAACCGATTCCAGTAAGAAATGTAATTTTAAAAAATCCGCTCCAGATTAAATAATTCTATTTAATCTGAAAAAAAAAAAACATTTTCCATACCACTTTTTCGGTACAACCGCTGTGAGAAACCCATGGCCCTGAGCAGTCCTATTCAGACATACAGTAAACTAAACTGACATAGCTTGGAGATGTAGACAAGGCATGTTTTTCAATGGGCTATTATCTTAGATTGTTATTAGAAATTTGTGTGGTCTCTTTATGACTTTGAATCCAGTTTCCAGTTCTGGATTTTGTAATAACTGGTGGGAACAGTACCACATGCCCAATCGGTTACATCATCAGTTTGTTTAACTACCAGTGATTACAAAACTAAAGAATGAAAACTGATAGATCTGAAACATTTTTGTTATTGTGCCTTTATGAATGATGTCAATGACCTCTGTTTTGATTGGCTGCCCTGTATTGTGCCTTATTCAAAAAGCAGTCTGGGCTGAAACACTTCAACATTGATGTGCATGTTAAACTGCTGTAGGGTGAATAGGTAGATTTATGTAAATGCATTGGTTCTTGAGACATCATAAAGTTATCCATTCAAATTGAGTTGTTTTTGAATAATTAATTTATTTTTAATTTATATAATTTTATAATTAATTATCTATATCTGGCCAATATGGAGGGGGGGGTAAATGGTATTGCAAATAGTACATCAAACTCTTATTTACAGTAAAAAAAAAATTAGAATAAAAAATAAAAAAAAGAAACAGGCCATACTTCTAGGTCATCATAACCATATTTATTCTGTAGTACCCATACCGTATGAATACTGTATTGCATAGAGATGGTTAACAAAGGAAGAATAACATACAGACAGAATATGAAAAGACCTTGAAGAATACATACAGACAAGAAACACAATACATAGATAATAATCTGTTCAACAAGATGTTTTATGCAGTTTGTTTCATTAATCATTGCAGTATCCAACCTGAGGGTCTAATCCAGTCAAGAGAGTTAGACCAATCCAGAAATACAGCTGTCACCAACAAAGACAAGCAGTAAACCACAATTTTAGTTATTTGTTTTAAATCTCTGTAATATAGCGTACAAGACAGAACACATCCTCAGTGTCAAGCACATATGCCACTCCACCCTAGCCTGCAGAATGCTCAGTGTAGCAGACGTGTAATCTACAGTTTGATGTCTTCGATACAACTACTTCACCATACACCGAAACATGCTTCAGTATGTTACAGAAAACCTTAAAAGGTTCTAGATTTACTCCCAATATGCTACAATTGACAGAATACAAGGCATATGACAGAACTCCCAAACAAATCCTTGATATATAATCTAACCACTGATCAAACCCATTCACAATCAGATGTCACTCACTGTAAAGGACAATAAAATGATAAATGCTACTCTTATAATAACGTTTAGGACAGATTAAGCACAAAAAAATGCAAATAAAACTGATGCTCCCTTGATGGTCTGTATCTTAAGGCCATCCATTAAGAAGTGCTTGGGGGGGGTGGGGTGGTTGTTGGGTGGGGGGGTGGGGTGGTTGTTGGGTGGGGGGTGGGGAGGCAAAAACACCTATGACATTTGTAGTGTCCTTCTAGAGTTGAAAAAGATCCATAGTAGCATTAACCTATTCAACAAATATTCTGTTGACATAAAAAACAGTTAACTTATCTGGCTGCAAATGATCGCTTTCGCTTTACATCAGCCTGAGAAAATCCTCCACTGAGACTTGGCAATCAAAATCAGCGGTGCTCAAACAGGGCAGCACATAAATCAATGACAGAGGCACTTAGAATTCCCTGGGATTCACATAAAGCAGGTTGTATTTTATCTGTATAATCAATGGTACTTCCTCCATGTTTATAATTACACTGGAAAAGAATGTCATTCTTACACCTTCTGAGATTTAAAAAGCGTATCTATTTACACACCTAACATTGCCCGCCAGCTCTTGGCCTACAGTGCTTGGTTTACCCTCTGATGTCTAGTAGACCATGCTTTTCTGCCCTTCATGTAGTGTAAAAGCAGAAAATACCTTCAGATTTCTTTAGAGATTTTAGTTTTCAGGGAATGTAACAATAACATGTTACAGGATGCTCTCACGAGATGCCGCAGTGTTAGAGGAGGTGTTAGCTGGATCAGTCTCACTGGCACTAGGTTGTCGACACCACGTGTGAAGATCCAACAGCACCTGGCTAAGTTTCTCTATCCAGTCAACACGCTCCTCCCGAGTGTCTGCTGAGAACCAGCTCCTTCACAGGAAAATACATCAATAAGGACCAAATTCAAACACAGTAACAGACCAATCAATGCCTTAATTGGCCTGAGAGACAATCAAGTGTGCAGGAGTCCCCAAACCATCTTACTTGGTCAAAATGTGGCTGTTGTCTTGTTGCAGGGTCCTAGAGTTCACCAGTTCAAAGGTATGAGGCCGTGCACAGGAGTCTCTCTCTACGGGTCTCACACAGTCAAAGCCACACAGAGATATGCTACCCTCTGCTGGCTGAGAGGACAATGAAAAATATAAGGAACAAAAAGAGACAAGAAATAACACTAGATGTACACATTTCACACAGAAGGATAATCTGGGTGCAAGGACCGTGTTGAACATGACTGTGGGTTACAAAAGCTGTTCCCCCACCTTGTCGGCCATCTCATTGGGATGGTTCCAATAGAAGAAGAATCCTCCTTCTAGCTTAAAGAAGAGGCGCTGCCATGCTCCAAACCCACTGACATCCTCAAACATGGTCTGTGTGACAAGAGTGTGCAGCACACGTGAGGAGCAATAAACATATTGACCCTTACTCAGCAAAGTAGTGTATGGCCAAATCTAATTGTAAAATGAGTGCATGCAAATTTTACCAACAGTTTTGTTATTTACCCAGTTTATCTTTGGTGTATCTGTATGATCAAATTTACATCTGGTAGAAGTGTGGGTAAATATAAGCGTAGTATTTTTACAACCAGAAAATTTCCTTATTTGCAGTTAAATAAAATTGTCATCAACATCAATAATATCAGCAATAACAACAGAAACAGATAATAACAGTGATAATACTTTTAAGTTTGCACACAGCTATCCTTGTACTAAACTGGATGTATTATTTATTTTTACACTCACACTAAAAAACACATGCTGCTCCATTTAAAGACTTTGGCTATACTACTGATACAGTGAATAATTATCTCCCTAAAAATACACACACACACACACACACACACACACACACACACACACACACACACACACACACACACACACACACATATATATATATAATCATAAGCAAATTGGGACATGTCTGTTCCAAATTATATGTAGTTAAGGTACTTGTGTGCAGTCATTTTCATGCACTGAAACTAATTCATCAATTCTGCTCAAATCACCACTTGTTTGTCATTGTAGTTCAATTTTGCAATTCAGTTTCCTGAATCAGACACAGTAGTTTCTACGGCACACAGGGTGGTCAAATCTCCGCTCATTTCTACACAACTTTGATGAATGCAGGCCATTGTATGCATGAAAGACTTTCTGGGAAAAACATTTAATGTTCGGCAAATTGTTTAGAGTAGTGACAACTATGCAGTACATAAGAACTTTATCGAAAGACTGCTGCTGAATGCTGCCTCTCTAAAAAAAACACACACCAGAAAGCCTTGGTGTTGTACATTGGAGTGGCTCTCACTGTGCAGTCTCAGGTAGATGTGACCCTCCAGAGGAGACAGAAAGGGCACCTAAAACACAATTAAAGAGAGTGATTAGAAAAGGTGTCACCACAAAGATGAACATGTGGGTAAAAAAAAAATAAAAAATCTCAGTCTACAGACAGATTAATTTAACAAAAACGTTTGCATTCAACATCTGTATTCAAATGTTTGCTTTAAGTTAAAGATACACTCATGTACTTGCCTATTCTACAGGCCATGAATAAAAAAAGGTCACCAATAAAAATATGTATGCAAGAACTCAAGACACATTTGTTGACAAACACCAATCACCATGCAGAAAAGAAAGGAAGGTGGAAGAGAAGCAGGGTGAAACCTTTTCCTGAAACTCATCTCCAAGGAGTCGCCTGATTTTGCCCTCAAACTTCATCTGAGAAAAGAGAAAGACAGACAAGGAAAGAACAGGCACAGTTACAACACCAGAGACCCCACCACAGTGCAACACACCCAGTATAAACCTGAATAGCAACATTTTTAAAAGACACCGCACCTTATCTAGTGTGAACTTGCTCTGTCCAAGGGAGGCCAGGGTGATTTTGTGAGAGCCCACTAAACTGAAGTTACTGGTCCGACGAGAGCCAAGAACAGGCAGCGCTCCAGCTGTGGTGAAGAGCAGCATGACATAAAAAACCCTACTACCTACAGGATCATAATCAGGCTCAACAAGAGGGAATAAAAGGACTTACAGGTCAAACCTGGGTTGGATTTCTACAGGAAGAAAAAAGTAAAATGCTGATGAGTTACCCAAACCTAATAACTAGTAATTAGTAAATAATTAATAATCATTTTAAATTAATGAAAAGAATACCGTAATGCTGCTGAGTAGCTTCCTTGGTGTTACCTACACAGGAAAAAGAGACAAAAAAAGGTGATGACTACCACATACAACATACTTTATGTTAGCAATGTGAATGTATACTTACTCGTGATTTAGTAGAGCTGCGGAGCTGCTGCAGATTAGCAGCACAGGTATGACCTGCATTACTGGACTAGAAAACATACAGGTAAAAGACAGAAAAAAATGAACTTTCTGCTTTCACAAACAGATCTGGTTTTAAAAAAAAAAAACTATTGCATTTTCAGGAATAAAAGGCATGCACATTAAAACTTTGCTTACCAGGCTGTAAACTTCTATATCAATCTCAAAATTGGAGCGTATGTCCTGTCTACAGCAGAATTTACACACAGCAAACAGGATATCAAAAATTTTTGTAAATTAGAATTCTGCTTTCTTCTTCACAAAAAATGGTGTAGATATTACTGTGCAACTGATATAATGCCAGACAGATAACATGTCAATGAAAAGAGCCTGGGCAATACAGGTATAAGATAATATATACCAAGGCTTTAATGCTAAATTCCACAGTACTGAGTGAGTTAAACAGTTAACATCACCTTGAACTTCCAAAATTCTCCTGAAATGTCTTCTTTTAATTACTCTCCTTTCCTTTTTAATTTAAAAAACAAGAAGATTTTAACAAAACTGAATGTACTCACAAGGTGATGGAGGTGGGAAAGGTGATAGTGTCTCCATTCTCGGCATCAGCAGCTGTAGCCAATGGGGTGGCCACAATGTTACATGGACCATAACGGATCAGGATGAAAAAGTAGTGAGTAGGACGACCTGCAAGGAGACACAGATGTTAGGTATAATGATGATACACAGGGAGACTGTCTTATAGTTGTAAGACTACCAGAATAGTGCAATGAACTCATGGACTAAGCTCACCTGTGCGGGCAGAGCACACAAACTCCACTTTGAGGGGCAGTTGGACACTGCTGATGCTGACAGTTCCCCTGCAGGGCTGCAGAGAGACCGTGCTGGAGTCCAACTCTGCTCCCGCTCCCTCTCTCAGTCTGCTGATCTCCGCCAGCAGGGCAGCATGCTTCTCACCTGAATCACAGTAACATCTACTAATAGCACATTAAACCTCCGTATTTGTTTTGTACTGATAGAATATAGGCTGTACTCACTGGAAACAAGCAGGAGTTTTTCAGCTTCTGCCTCTTGCAGGGATCCTTTGCCATGTTCTTCATCACTGCAACAGCTCAGAGCCTGCAGAGTTTGGTTAATAACAGTCTGCAGTTTGGCAGCCTCTTCACTCAGTGCCTGTGCAGCAACACAAAACAGACATTTAGTGAAAAGTATCTTTCAAAAACTACACATCTCTAGTTTTACAGTCACCTATGCATTTTCTTTTTTCTTCTGAATACCATCATTATAGTTATACAAGAACAAGCCAGGCATTATTTTAGTAATCATAGTGACAAACCTTGATAGTCTCCTTAGTATTGATAGTTGGCTTGATATAAGACTTCAAAGGAGCCTGTTTCTGTATCCCAGGAGTTACACACTGAGAGGCTAGATGACTGTTCTTTCTCTGAGAGCGGTAAGCATCAATGCTGTGGACAATGAACATGACTGTAATTAACCACAATCCAATGAATCATCAGCTGGCAATAGTCAAATGTCAGAATACTCAAACCACCACTCCAAGATGTCAATGTTAAACTAACCAAAAGGCTTAGCAAACAGTTAGAACTCAATAAAAAAGTAATCACAGGCCACTGGAGATCACATCTGATCCAGCAGATAGCTCTAGTATTCCTGGGTGGGTCAGGAGGGTCTTACCTGTAAAGAGGTGGAGCACTGTCAGAAGAAGGTGTGGTTACCTCCTCTGGAGAGGGACACTGCACTGTGTGTGTAGGCACAGTGGCTACAAGCCTCTACATTTCAAGAAACATCTTGGTCAGAAATAACAGATAAGGGATGACATTATATAGGTAAATTTACAATTTTTACTAATTATGTGCTGGTGGGACATGAACTCTGCCAGTCACATAGTCTTACCAATGGTGTAACAACAGCCTCCACCGATTTGCTGAGAGGAGAGAGGACACATGTAGGTGGGAGAGTTAGGAAGTCCTCCTCATTAGACATTGGAGTACTTTCTTCCTTAATTTCCTCCTCTCTCTTACTGCAGACATTCTCTTCATCAATTTCCTGTCCTTCAGTAGAATTTACACCGTCCTCCTCTTCCCATTCAGCACAGCGATGAGCTGATTCTTTGCTCATGCCATCCTCCCCAAAACAAGAAAATAGAAAACTAGAAGATTTCTCTTTCTGCTCAGTTTCAGCTACCTCCATGTCAGCATTCTCTCTTTTTTTGGGCTTGGAAAGACTTTCCTCATTCACTGTCTCCGTCCCTTTCTCCCCTTCTTCTTCTTTGTCAGCAGCTTGCAAGACATCTTCAAACATCTTGTCTATTAATGCAGACGTGCTTATTTCTTCATTAGGGTGCATCATAGATTCTAAAACACACAGAATAAAAAGTCAGTGTTTGAAGAACTCTTATGACCAGTTACAACTGTTCTGCAAGGCTTGTTGCTCCTTTTTGTTATTAGCCTGCTTCAGGTGACAAAAACAGCTGGTGTACAGACTGCCAGTGGGTTTACCTGAAAGACAAAACTCTTTGCAACGGGACTGTAGGTCTCCAGCTAAGGCAGATGTGTCACTGAGGCTGTCTCCTATCACTTCATTTACACCACTGAAGCTTGTGCTGCATTCAGCCTCCTTCGAGTCAATGTTTGAGTCATCCTAGAAAGTAAATAAGAAAAGGTTTATACTCTCTCACTCGCACTCTTTCACATCTCTTTCTTTCACTAACTAACACACACACACACACACGATATGAAAGATGGCAAATAATACACTGTTGCGACACCGACCCCTAAAGTCACTGGTTACAGAAAGGCAGTTAAACATGTGAACCTTACTCAGAAAAGAAAAAGAAGAGGAACCAAAACACCCAGTGCGTATTTGTAATCTCAGATATATGCTCACTTTCCCAAATTGCAATGAAGGCCAAGGGATTTTTCTTGTCCTCTTGCAAACACAAGTAGAGCTGGTTGGGGAAGTAGCCCTCTGGCAAAATGTGCATAATTCAAACTGACATGATCTAGCCACATTACACAAGTTACACATCAACAGAATGAGGAAACAGCTTTTAGTTTTTAGTTTAGCAGATGCATATTGATCAAAATCTCCGCATAGATCTCCTAGTTTAAAAAAAAAAAACTTACCTCGGCAAGAGAAGAGTCAGACAAGCTCCTTTTGAGCCACATGTTCTCTGTGAGGGGCTGAACTCTCAGCAACTTCAGTTCATCCTCTCTAGCCTGAACAGATCACACACATACACGTCAGCCAGGCCAGAGGCAGCCTTAGCAATGGAGCAATAAGTGCTTATTAGGGCATGTGATTACTGTTAAGTTTTATTCAACTCCATTAACAGTTTCAGACAATAAATACAGATCATTTTGGTGGTGTAGAACACAAACCCTACCTGACGGATACGGGTTGCCTCCTTAGTGCTGGGGGTCACTGTGGTATTAAGCTGCTGCTGCATATTGTGCACAAAGCTGGAAAGTTGGCGCGCGCAAGGCGTGGAGGGGACTGGACTGCTGTCTGGGGTGGGAGTCTTAAAGCGTTCCAACCGAGAGGTAAACTCACCCTCACCTTAAACACAGACACACACACAGGTCAAAAATATAGAGACCATTTAACCATTGTTTATCTTGTCAGACCTCTCTGCAAAAAGCATGTGTAGGTACATCTTCTCTGTAAATATCTAAAAAATATCTATCTGTACTGCTTCAGCATCCTAATTCAAATTAGATATAGTGGAAGCAAGTAATTGGGTTTCAAAGGACAGTTTCAGCACAACTAAGACTGAAGGCTGGTACAGCGTAGGGCTGAACGATTTGAGGAAAATCTCATTTTTCCTCACCAATATTGTGATTGCAATTTAAATGCAATTATTTTCTATAAATTAACTTCCAGACATGTTTTTTGGCCAAGACCAGAATATCCACTTTTTCTGGCATGAAGCTTGAACGCTTCATGAAGTGCATCAGACTACCAGGTAGTTTGATGGCTGTGATGTCACATATACAGAACATAGCTGTATTGTTTCTTCTGAATGGTCTAATTCACCTAGAAGCAGTTTGCAATGTCTCCATGTTAAGTTAAATTTTCCCATGTGACTGCGATATAAAAACAATTAATCTTTCAGCCCTTAGGCATCTTCACCACTAGTTATGTGAAGTAAGAATAAAGATGTAGGATGATGCAGACCTGTGTGAAAACTTACCAATGTGACAGACATCGCTAAGTAAGCTGCTGGAGGGACTCTCTGCCCCTGGGTCTGACATACAGCGCTGAACCAATGCAGCCACACCTGTTTATACAAAAGCAATCCTTTGGGTTAACAATTACAAACCTTAATTCCAAAGAAGTTTGGGACAGTATGTGAAATGCTTATAAGAAAAAGAAAGCAGTGAATAGTAAACTCAGTTTCATGTATGAACTTGAAAACAGTACAAAAACACAATATTAGTATTTTAATTTAGAAACTGCAATACTTTTCTGTTTAAGTTGGGAAAGAAGCACGTTTATCACTGTGCTAGTTACTCGTCAGTTTAACAACACTTAATGATCATTTGCAAACTGAAAACAGAATTTCTTTCGTTATAACTCTTCAGCAAAAGCATGCATATTGCTCTAAGATGTGTGTGTATGTTTCAGTGTTAAATGTTGCCTTCACAAATGTGCAAGTTACCCATGCCATAAGCAATATTATAACCCCATACAAGAAAACACTTTTATACTTCACACTAGTAACAATGCAGACAGTCCTTTTTTACTTTGGCCTAGAGAACATGATGTCCATTATTTCCATAAACAATCTGAAAGGTTGACTTATCAGACTATAACACAGCCCAATTCAAACAGGTTTGAGCCCGGAGAGGTCGAGGCGTTTCTGGGCGTTGTTGACATATAGCTTCCGCCCTGCATAGTACAGCAACGAACACCACTTATTGACAATGCTTCATCAAAATATTCTCAAACCCAGAAGCAAGACTTGTTTAATGCAGTGTCGTCTATTGGATCAAAGGTTGTATGCAGTTGTGCTTTCAGCCTTGCCCTTTAGTGTAGAGATTTGTCTGGATTTCCTGATTTTATTGATGGTATTATGCACTGTAGAAGGTGAAATACCCAAAATCTTTGCAAATGCTTGTTGAGGAACATTGTCTTAAACTGCTTGACTAGTTCCCAATGCATTGTATATTTATTGTCTTTGTTTAAATACTAGTCTTTTTTGCAAACCACTAAATTTGCATTTCACATACTGTCCAAATTTCTTTGGAACTGAGGTTTACATCATCAAAATACAAACTCAGTAAGTATAGCAGAGGTCAGACCTGACTCACCATCTCGTCTCTGCGTGAGCTGCTGCACCCTGAGACGAATGGATGCTATGGCCGGTGTATCTGGCTTCACCTCTAACTCAAGCCGTCGAGATCTGGCTGGGGAACCTGCCAGTGGCTGCACAGGGTTCTGATTCTCAACTCCTTCTGCAGCCAATCGCCTCCTCTTCAGCACATTCTCAAGCTCTGTAAAATTTACACCAACACTGTCACCTACCACAGTTTTCATGATATTACCATTTTGCATCTTAAAAAAGAAAACACCAGGGGTAAAGGGCTCACATTTTTATCTCAATCAAAAAGAAGTCTAAAGGTTTCTCATGAACGTTAATAACAGTAAACGTTTATTCAGTAAAGGTCACAAAATCAATAGGTTAAAGATCATGCTTCATTTGAAGACAAGGAAGACATTGTTAACTCTAACAGTTACACAAGTCTATGACGTAAGTGAAAAGCAAAAATAGAGACCAGTGTGAAATATATTTGGCGACAAATATACACACCATTCGAGGCCAACACATTCTCCTCCAAGGGTTCTCTCTGCCTCTTTTGGGTTTTGTCCGACGGCCCGTCGTTGTCCATTCTCTTACTGGCAACACAGAAGAACATTAGCCAACATTTAGGTTTAACTACCTAAGCTACTGCGCTCAACCACAACTGTGGTATTTTCGTAGCTAACTTTATACACATTTAGCTGGACCCTAGAATAACTTTACTCTGTAAACTGCGTTTAAACTAATACAAAGTAATACAAACGCCTACTTTTTGATTTCTCTTGCTGCGCTTCTATTAAACCGAAATGATTCAAGCTATCGACAGTCCGGTCGTTTGTCAGTTGGATGTTTACTTTAGCGTAGTTAACGTAACTAATATGGCTAAGCTGGCAAGTTTCATACACGAAAATGACCATGGAAAATTATGAAATAAACTCGTTTACTTTACTAATGTCTTGTTGGAAGACTAGCGAATTTCCGTCTTGTTTTGGCTTACCTCCGCGATTTCACAGATATAGCTTACAGGCTAACAGACGGCTGTTTTCCGCGAAGCTGCTTCAAACATTTGAATTTCAGCGCGTTGGGCGCATGCGTACTACGCCACCCTGGCTTAACAAGGCCCTCTGGTGACTCCTGTTGAGATTATAATACTGTTGCCAAAACTGCATCTGTGACTGATAACGATCGATCGTTCACAGCGGCTCTTTAAAATAGGTAAAAGGGCAGAGGTGAGTAGAGTAACCTAATCCCATGTTCAAGGAAAAATATTGCTACTTTTGACGGTTTTTGAAAGGTGTACAGAAGTATAAAAGTTAAAAAACCTAAGTAATGACAAACTTATAGAACTGCAGTAAAGCTTAAAACATCCAGCACCTCTCAGCATAGAAAATGCTTGTTAGGTGCCACTATACCATTTTGATGTACCTGTGATGATATAAAATAAAATGAAAAACATCAAATGTTAGCCTCATAAAATAAACCCCAATAGGAATTAGCAACAAAATGTCAATGACTATAATGTAATTCAAAAGCAGACTCCTTTACTAAATGCTACAAATCCATCAACTGTTTCCTTGAATACATGTAACTGAGTAAGTGTAACTAGTAACTGCTCACCTCAGGGCAGTGCGAGATGAATATAAGGAATTCAGATATCAAGTTTAAACGCTGATATGTATTTTTATGCAGATGATACTATTATCTATTGTTCTGCTTCATCACCAGCAGAGGCTCTTTCAAATTTACAGGAAGTATGCGTGACTGTTCAGCACAATCTTAGCTCTCTAAGGCTTGTTCTTAATGATCAAAAAACAAAATAGATGTTATTTTCTAAAAACTTGATACAGAGATTATCTTTGCCACGAATTTACACACTGCAGGGCAGACGAATAGAATTAGTTTCATCTTAAAATAAAGTTGAAGTTGTGATTTTATTTTAGGAACAGTTTTTGCTTTAATCAACAGGCACGAAAAAAGCTAGTTGAAGTTACCTTTTTTCCTATTTTAGATTATGGTGATATTGTTTAGAGGTATTCTTCAAAGACAACACTGCACTCACTGGATTCTATTTATTATTCAATATTAAGATTTATAACAGGCGCTAGATTTTCAACTCATCACTGTGAACTTTATGAAATGGTTGGATGGCCTTCACTTTCAGTGCGAAGACAAATTCATTGGTTAATTTTTGTCTGTGAAGCAATAATTTGGTCAGCTTCCTTCATATTTGCCTGCATTCATATCAACAAACAAGTCTCGATACAATTTATGTTCTAGTAGTTATATTCAGTTGGATGTTCCTATAGTACGGTCTGAATGTGGCAAGGCAGCTTTTAGTTACAGTGCTCCATCTGCATAGAATGATCTGCAGAAACATTTGAAACTGGAGCTGTTTATTTCCTTAAGTGAATTTAAGATAATTGTTAAAGAACTATCATTCTGTTTGTTTTTGTTTTTAATTAGGTTTTGTCCCTGATTTGATTCTGTTGGTTGTGGTCATGTTGTTCCTTTGTTGATTGTTTTGTGTGCAGCCTTCTGGCCAGGGCTCATTTGTAAGAGATTTGTAATCTCAATGTGATTTCCCTGGTTAAATAAAGGTAAAATAAAAAATAAAAATAAAAAATAAAGTCTAGCAAAGCCATGCAAGACTGAACTATTCAAACACCTAAATGTAGTTCAGTAGCCTTGTGGCTGATTTAGTTTTAAATGTATGACAGAGAGAGAACAACAACAACAATATATATATATATTTGATAATAAAAACTCTTTAATAACCAGAAAGGCAAATCTTGCATGAATATGTATATGGGTTTAAAACAGTTGAGGGTTAAGGAAACAAAAAAAGAAAGATAGCATATAAAAGAATGGACACACTTGAAATTAGTTCAAAAATTAACTCAACAAATACCTTCACTGAAAATAAAGAATTTTCTTCTAAGTGCTATATGAGTGATTTACTTCTTAAAAAAACTTTAATGAAGCTCTTATGAGTTGTGCAAATTCATAAACAACATAATACCATTCTACTATTAGCAAACTGTAAAGAATGTCACAAGTTCACAGCATCAAATATGACTTGTACCAATAAAGATGATAATAACTATGACCACTATCAGATTACCAACTGATAATTAGCGTTTTGTTTTGGCTGCATGGACACAGTATCATACAGTGAGCTTTCACTAAAGTGCAAAGTGAAAACAACTTCTTGGAAAAAGTCCAGTAAAGTAAACAGAATTAGGTTGCTGAAAAAAAAAAATCAGAAAGACCTGCTTTAAGGTTATATAGACCATGTAACACTCACAAATTAAACACATATGCTGTAAGAATATACATCTTCCATCTTCTAGAAATGTTGCTTGAGAAGGTCTCAATATCACAGACAACAAATTAAACAACTCATCAGATCACCACAATAATATTGTGTCCAATAAGGGAAGTATCTATATATAAAGAGAGACAGAAAAAAAACAAGGTTTTAAAGTGACAGCCGTTGTTCAGGGCAAATCCAACCCCTTTCAGTCAGAGTTTACATAAGGAATGTGTATGAAAAGGAACAATTGGCTCAAACAAACCCATGGCATGTATTATGACTCATATATATATATATATATATATATATATATATATATATATATATATATATATATATGTATGTATGTGCGTGCGTGTGTGTGATAAAACAGCAACCTAAACGCTCACAACAGATCACAGAGAAACACTGAACATACCAGTAAATGACATAACAGGAAACATATACTTATATTTTAATAAACACTACTTAGGTTACATTAGCTTCTATAAATAAACTGACATGATTAATGTTAATCAGTGGACTTCATAAATGTACTAATTATTCCGGGATGGTTTGTTTAGACTGGAGTTAAAATATACAACAGTGACTGTAATATCATCTCGATACATGCGTGCCAGGTCATCTGGCAGTGTGAGCATGGCTGCCAGCCTCTCCTGGTCCATCTCTCCGTACTCATTGGTGCTAAGAGCATGGCGAATCAGATGAGTGGCTGCATTCACGTCAAGGGCCGGCGTCGCACGTGCCCGTCGGCGTAGCAACAACTGGTGCATCTGTCCCAGACTGATTTGCCGCTGGCTGGCAGAGACCGGTGCCTGCAGGTGAATGCCTGTCAAGTGTTCTGCCACCAGCCTGACTGCCTCCTCGTTGTCCAGTTCATCCCACAAACCGTCCGACGCCAGGATCATAAAACGGTCCTGTGGCCGGAGACGATGATAGGTGACCTCTGGTGTGGCCTCTAGGTAAGGTGGTGTGAGGTAGTTCGGCGGAGCGTACTGATAGAGGTTCAGTGCCTCCAAGTCACAGCCTCCACTCTCCAGCACGCTCTGCTGCAGCTCACGACACCACTTAAAGCGAACGTCCCCAAATGCACGCAATGGCATCAGTACCCCCAGCAGCCTATCATCTACGATGACCGTTTGGTGCTCACTCGATGGGTGCTGTGAACGTACCCGCTGTAGTTCAGCTGTGTTGGCAGCATTGTGGTCCTGTGAAAGAGGCAGAGCACTCCAACTCCCATCACTCTCTTGCACCCCCAACACAGCCCGGCAGTCTCCAGCATTCGCCACATATATGCCCTCGGGTCCCACGTGAGCAACACATGCTGTGCAGCCTGCAAAAGCAGCCTGGACAGCCGTGTTACGCATAAGATCACTCGCCAGTGGAACCTGAGCTTCCAAGGAGAGATCCGTGTCCAAGCGCTGAAAAGCATAACTAAGGGCTTCACTTGGGCTCATTCCATCACCGTGTTCTTCACTTGCAAGCAGTTCCTGCCAGTAAACGCGCAAGTGATTGACATACAGAGAAGCAGATTCGCGGTAGTTATAGTCATTGTGGTGTTTGTACCACTGCAGGATCGGGGGCACAGGGCGTAGGGTCTCCATTGCAGCTTCCAGGTCTTCCAAGCCAGACTCAGACATCATCGCCACAGCAATATAATAATGCAGCCGCTCACTAACAACCTGAGCACATGCATGACCACCATGACCATCAAACACACCAAATAATATGCCCCGAGTTTGCAAGCAAGTGGCAGTGCTGCGCCTGTCCTCTAATGGAGAATTGGCTGCAAGCTGATTACTCTCAAACTTCAGCACAGGGCTTGGACCACCACGCCTGTCAAACTCTGGAATACGCACAGATTGCTCATTAGCACGCAGTACTCCATCAATCTGCAGCCTGCTCAACTGGAAGTCCAGTTCTCGTATAGGAGTAGACAGTCCCTGCACTCTGCCTTGGCTTGAGTCACCATCTGACCTTCTACCATGAGAGGAGCTGGCCCGGGCCTGGGAGTGCAAGACTTTAGAATGGCAGGACAAGGAAGAAAGAGCATACCAGCCAGCTGAGAAACAGACAGACAGTCTGCCACTGCCAACATGGCACAAAAGTCTTGTGCACATGTTAGAAGACATCACTGCCTGTATTTACAGAAAGCAAGTCTGGAGCTCCTTCATCTGGAAATCCTGGAAAAAATACACAAAGAAACATGCACAAACCGTTAATGACCATTCTCTTACAACAAGTCTTTCAGGACAATTAGAGTTTACTGACATTTTGATTAGAATTACAATTAAAGAGGTCTTATTCATTTCTTATGCATCGTCTCTGTACACTAGTCAGTAAGAGAATTAATATTATACTATACTGGTTTGTTTACATGGAATTCAGCCTGTGAAATCAAGAGCTAAGTTAGCTGATGTTAACGTCTAACTTAGTAGTAGTTATAATTTAAGCCTAGTGACGTGATGCTTTCAGTGTTTCTATCCCTACTGCAAACTGTATTAACTCAATTCACGTCTTGCACAGAACTCGTTATCTTCATAGCCTTGATTTGATGCGGCCTAGAAAACTAGTAATAAAAAATTCCAATATGAAGCTGCCGATTTCTATATACTACTTCTGTAAGTTAGCTAACCTATCTGGTTAACGATTATCAAGTCAGCAAACGTTCGCCAGCTAGCTAGCTAAAGTTGCTACACTTAACCGCAGCTTTAAAACTCAACAAATACAGTGTTCAACTCTATCGAATAGTATTACTGTAGACTAAATCGCTTGCTCTCTAAATAAAACAGGTCAGAAAAACAAGCAAACAAGTGGAAAACACAGAACACCTGTCAAAATCAATGAATGATTTCCGCCCCGGGTCTAGCGTCTCTCGCTCTACATTTCGTTTACGGGTTAATGGTCCAAACGGACATGCGTAGTCAGTGACGTGTCCTCAAAAGTGCACGCCGGGAAGTGTAGTTTTGGAGGCCTTAGGTGAATTTATTAAAACCTGCAAGCTAAATGGCCAACATTTAGTTAGGTTGTTTTAGGGACCAGTAATGCATTAAGGTGATATTCAGTGACCAGACAGACACTGTTTTCTGTAAGATATCCTTTTACGGAGCAGTTTATATTCAACGCAAAGAAAATGCCTTAAGTCACGCAACCAGAGTGGCGGCGGGAATATTTCACTAGCAAATAATGCTGTTAAACACGATCTGTGACTGTGACTCCGATGGCAGATTTTGCCCAAAATGTTTTTAGAATAGTTGGCTCACGTTTATCTGACCGAAATAGTAGCAGCGCCTTTTGTCTTGTTGATATTAGTCCAGACTCCTGTGACTGATCATTTGCTGTTAGTTTTGTTTTCGTTTATTTTAAATTTTAAGTTATCTGGCTAGCTAGCGCGTGATGTTAACTTACGCTAGCTAGCTAGCTAGGTTAGCTAACAGCTAGACAGAGAAATCATGCATAAATGTAATTTTAGTTGTTGTTTTGTTCGTTTTCTGTAACAAATTATATTAGTTAAGCATTTCGCGATAACAAACAAAATAACAAGTAAACTTACTAGGCAAGTTAACGTTAGTATGTCAGTAATTATCCTTTGGTGCAGAATCTGTTAGCTACTTAACGCTAGCTAGCTAGCTGCTGCTGTTCACAGAGAATAGCTTTCCAGCTTTAGGGTAAATCAAGTTTAGTTTTGTCTTAATTTTTATGACACTTGGGTCAGCAAATAATGTTACTGTGATCTTGATCTCTGCAGTTGGTGACACAGAACAAGGAAATACGTAGAGTCCCTGTTAAAAATGTTACATGGTAAGTCAGTCATGATGTCAAAGAGAGACTTTGCATGTATCAGGTACTAATAATGTAGGTTACATACCCCTCTACGAGGCAGTAATACTTTTTTCTTTTCTTTTGCCCCTCTTAATGCTCAGCCATATCAGATCATGTAAGACTGTTGTTCCAAACAGATTATGCCAAGTGCCTGACTATGGTTTTTCGTTTAATTTACAAGCACCATTTGTTAATCTTTTTTAAGACTAACCAAAAGTAGATTTGAATAAATTGAAATCCATCTTGCTAGGTAAGAATACTTTAAATGCTTGGAATGACTAATATGATATTCTGTTTGAACTTTTTGTGCAGATGGATGAATTTTAAATACTAGCCTACTTAAAAAAATTGTTCAGACAACTTGTTTTTTTTTAAAGACTGAGATATCTCTATAAGGAAAAAATGTCTGACAGTTATTCTACCAAATCATATATCTGCACAGGTGTAGCCAAAGCTTTCTCAGTAAAAATCACATGGGCAGGATTAATGCGGGTACAATAATAGGCAATAAAAGTGATGTACAGTGTGATGAATTATGTGTGATAAACATTTTTTTTCCCAGCAATCAAAACAGATCTCCACTTATTACTTGAGTGTCTGAAGTACCAGATGAAATGTCCGGACTCTCAGAAACAAGCTCTACTTACTATAGTTTCAATCTGTCAACAGAATGGTCAGTTTCACATCATATTCACACATCGCCAGAATGTATCACTTATTCAGAGACACAAAGTGTCTGTCTTATGTAGTGTTGTATGTTTCTTTTTCATTCCACAGAGCACAACACAGAGTTCTTCAAAGAAATAGGAGGCATGAGGTTCATTTATAACCTCTCCAGGTCGAGCCATTACCCTGAGGTTAAAGAGACAGCTCTTTTCACACTTGGGTCCTTGGCTGAATTTAATGGTGCGTGTCTGTGAATGTCTTTGCAAACTTTCTGTTTGCATTTTATAGAGATAGGAAGGTTTTATTTTTATGATGGTCCAGAATAACAGACTATGATTACAATTTTTAATGGAAGAAACGTTTTAATTTTGAATTTACTTCTCTCCACTGTAACTCCAATACCTCTGCAGTCATAAGGCTGAAAGATGATTACCTCTTTCTTTGTAGAGAACTGTAAGCAGGCCCTCTGTAGGGAGGAGACATTCAGTGACTTGGCAGAGTGCATGAAACACAGAGTGTCCCACACACAGAAGAGGGTGGCAGTATATATGCTCTGTGTATTGGTTTCCAACAACAGTAAGACTTGCTGCTAGTTGCATCATACCCAGTCACATGGTACTAAGCATTTCAAGTAGTCATTGGTCTTGTAATCAGACAGAATGAGAGCTAATCATCCATAGATGGCCTTTGTTTTGTACGCTGCTGCTTCAGAGTTTGCACACCAGACATTCCAATAATTCCAAAGTTCTGAGGATTCTAATCCTCACTGACTTCTCTCTCTAATTAATTCCAATATCCTACTAGACCCAAATAGATTGTTTTAAGTTTACTTTTGTGTTTTAGGACGGGGGCAAGGCCTTGCAAAGGCGTCTGGATGCATTGATATTCTACTCACATTATTCAGGTACACTAACTTTTCAGTGTTTTTCTCTGTCTCTTGCTCTTATTCATAATCGTAGTTGTTGAAAATGATTCAGGTTACAGTATCAGAATTGCATGGTGGCTTAAAAGATTCTGTATGGTTTGAATCCATATTTGAGAATAAAATATGACTGTCAAAGGGGTATTCTGGCCCAAAACTAACACTTCGTGTGCTAATTAGTCATATTATATAATAACTGCAGTACTGCAATTATGTTCCTCCCACCCCCGAGGCTATGCCCCTGCATCATTAGAAGAGGGGTTTCCTAGTCTTTAAACCAAAAATCGTACTCTCAAAACTGTTGTGGTGCCATTGTTGGAGGCAAGTAGACATGTTTACAACAGATGCAGCAATAGTTACTTTTTCATTTTGGCTAGAGCTCCCCTTTAAATAAAGAGACCAGGTCTGAGATACTTGTATTTTAAAGGACATGAGGAAGACAAAAAGTAGAGGCATGGCAAAACTAATTTGTAAGCATATCTAACACTGACAGCTTGCTGATTAAATAATACAGAGGTGTCTGTGTAAAATTAAGGACTCATAAATACACACGTTTAGCGTTCTGAATGTTTAGGACTGTTCTCTGTATCTGTTGTCAGGGATAGCTTTCCAGTCTCTGATGGGCCTAATGAGATGCTCCCACTGTGGGCTTCAGTGTCCAGTGCTCTTTGTGGCTGTGTCAACAACCCTCAGAATGGTACATGCACACACTGTTATGCATCAGAACTGCTGATGTAATGGAACCTAATCAGTGCAGTAGGATAAGAAGCAGGGTCATTAACTCAGACTGAAGCCCTCTCATCAAATTTGTAACCAGTTGCAGTAAAACAGTTGACATCATTGAAACAGAGTTAAGGTACCAAACATACTGGGCACACGTTTATTTTCCTGTTTTATATTTCTGTACCAGAGGAGAACCAGAATGCATGCATGTGCATGTTTCCCCGAGTAAAAACATGGCTGCAGCAGGTATCTGTATCCAAGGCAGAGTTGGCACAACCCATCTGCTCTTTCATTGGCATGGCTGTGGCCAATAACAGTGAGTACAAATTCCTGAATTGAGCATGAAACAATGTAGTAGAGGTGCATGCTGTAGTTATACCTATTGAATGTGATTTTTCAAGTGTATTTCGTTGTCATAGAAAAAACTTGTATCCAACAAGTTTACAATGGTTATTTTAAGAGCAGAAAAAAATAAACATTCTTAACTTTGAAGGATATATAATGAATAAAAATTCACTTTTTTTTAAATCAGAGTTTAATGTAGTATGTCAACATTGTTACATTTTCAAAACATTCCCCAGTCCATACAATCCATATATGAAAACTAAGTTCACTGTTTTTGTGATTTCACATATATCCACCTGTTCAGCCTTTAGCATTTTAGCCCATTCATACAGAAGTTTTGCTTTTTCGGATTGCTTTTTTGAATTAATCAAAATGCAGAAAAGCCAATCAGAACAAAGCTCATTAAGACAGAGTAACCAAAACAGCTTTTTTAATTCTAAGGGGTAAAGAGAGATTGAAAAAAGGTCATGGGAAAATGAACTGTCTTAGATACATAAAACCTCACGAAACATTATGAGTGGATATCAGGGAAAAAATAAAAATGTAAGAATAAGGATATGAACTCTTTAATGTATATTAACATAGCAGGATTTTTTCCCCAAGTAATTGAAAATGTTTACATAATGTAAAGGGCAGCAGGTACTTCCAAATGGCCGATAAACAGATGGCGAGGTTATTGCAACATAATGCTAAATGTCTGTATTTGTTTGTCCTTCAGCATGTGTTCAGGAGTATTTCGCATTGGTTGGAGGACTGGTTACGCTCACTGGCACTTTAGCAAGTGTGGTGCCTCAGTGCAAAGACAGTTCTGTGGCCTGTAAAATTGCTGTTATGATCACCAGAACACTGTCTGCCTGCATCGCAGACAATGGTAAAATATACACATGCACAAACACAGTGAAACATGAGTGTAAACACAGTGATACAAGGGGCGTCTTTCATTCTCTTACCCAGAGGCTTTAGCACCTGTTCTGTCTGAGCTGCGGGTGGTACCAGACCTCCTCCTCTTGCTCTCCAGCCCAAACCTTAGTCCACAAGACCAGCTGGCTGTGGTGTTGACACTTGGGCACTGTACGGATGCATGTGGTGAGTGTGGATAAATTGATATGTGCATGTTTTATTTGTTGAATTTTGTAAAGAAATTGAGCAAACTAACATTTTAATCGTCTGGCTCTCTCTCTCTCTCTCTCTCTCTCTCTCTCTCTCTAGTGGAGCATCAGTCAGAGTTGATGCTTGGTGGAGGACTGCCTCTGATGATCTCTCTACTGACAGATGCGAATGATGAGGAAGTCAGAAAAGCAGCTATTTTTGTGCTACAAACCTGTAAAAAGATAAGTGAGTTACATACCCTGTCCTATGATTTGTAATGCATATCATTATAAGATACAAAGTTGTCATCAGTAACTTTTAGGGGGTATTCTGGCCTAAAATTGAGTTGAGTGTGTTATTTGTCATGTGATTCGATATTCTGTCTTGCAGCGTTATGTTGCGATTTACATTTATATTTTTTCATGTTTTAATTTTTGTTCATCAGTGTTCTCTAACTACAATACCCAGTATGCATTACTCAAGGGAAGGTATAAGGTTAGGTATAGATTGCCAGGTACTTTTTAACTTGGTGCACTCCTCTCAACTGATGAATTCTCTCAGTGGTAATGATCATTTGAGGCAGTTACTACAGTTACATAACTGAAAGAAGATATTCAGCTTCCTAGCAATAACATTAGCTGTCAGCATTCATCAGCTGTTATTCTAAAAATAATAAATTCATTAGATGCTCAGGAATGTCATTTGCAGTAGGTGTTTCCAAGAGGCCAATACACAGATGGTAAGGTTATTGCAAAATAATAATAAGTGTCAGTTTTAGTTTTTCCTGCAGCATTTGCTCAGGATCTTTTTATAATTGGAGGACTGGTTACACTGCAAAGCCAATGCTGGGGTCTGTAAAATTGCTACTATCATCATCAGAACACTGTCTGCCTGCATCAAAGGCAATGTATACATCCATAAACGCAGTAACACAAACATGTGGCTGGAACAAGATATTTAGCTTCCTAGCAATAACATTAGCAATGTGCATTCATCTGCTAACCCAAACCCCCCGAAAAAAATACACATCGTCCATTTGGAAACACCTTCTGACCTTTAAATGTTCACTTGCACGAACAGTTCATGATTTCAAAACAGCCTACCCTCAAAATTCCCTCCCAAAGCAGTTGTAGATATTCAAAAGTTCTTTCTACTTCCATACTTCATCAGAAGGGAGCTTTCTTAGTCTTCAAACCAGAAAATGTCACTCTAGAAAACTCTACAGCTCTGCTGTAAGATGCAAATAAGCATGTTTGCAATAGGTGTAGCGCTAGTTAAATTTTTCAGTTTGGCTAGAGTGTCTTTTTAACTGTCCTTTCAAATAACATATTGATGATTTACCTTTGTGTTAGGTGTAATTACAACAGGGCTTTCAATAAACATTTATTTTCTCTGTCTCCCTTTTTTGTCCCTTTTTCTTTCCGTATTCTAGCAGAGGCACTGGGTGGTGATGTATCGGGTCAGAGCGAGGAGTGTGACTTGCAGAGACACTGGCAGTCAGCCCAGGAAATACTACAGAGAATCCAGCGCCTAGAAAAACGACAGCTGGTTTGTCTATGTGATCTTGTGACATTGACAACTTTTATGTTTTCTGTGATTGTTAGAGAAAATGGTGAACTTGTTTGTTTTTCTCAGATAGACGAAAAGCAGTGGGTAAAGGATACGGAAAATTCCCCACCTCGGCACACACAGCCAGTTTTGTTAAGGCCTGTGGAATGCAGAGAGGAATTGTGGGAGGGCTCAGTGGTGCGAAAGGTGAAAGGTCAAAGCTGGGTATATGAGGAGGAGTTGGACAGAGAGAACATTCTGCACATGTACATGACCCCTACACAACCTCAGGCTCAGCCAGTCACAACCCAGAGAATGAAAAACTTTGAGCCAATGGTGATAATCTATATATTTAAAATGTAAATTAGTGTGACAAGTTTAAATGCTAGTTAGAGCAACAGTCTTACATTGAGGTCTGCTGACAGTCTGATGTGGTTATATGACAGGCTGTTAAAAAAATATGCATTTCACGGTAGATGTGTGTTTGCAGCCTCATGTTCGGAGACAGATCTTTAGAGACTTTGATAAGTCACTGAATCCTTCCCAAATGAGAGAGGAACCAGAGGACAGAGAGAATATGAAAAAGAGGGAGGTAACAGAAAAAAGTGAGCCACAAATGAGAAGAGAGGAGATGAGAAAACAGAGATGTGGAGAAAATGGATAGAGATGAAAGGGAAGGGATGGTAAAAATGAAAGCACACCTCAGCCGAAGCACAGACACTGTTGACTGGACTAATGGAAACCCAGACAAAGCCACTTGCAGTAAGCCACCAGCAGAAGGCGACAGAGGCATGCAGCGGTAACATATGACATAACATTGAAAAATCCATTTCTCAGTCGTAAAAACACAGCTACCATGCAAGATAATTTTGTTCCGTCCTTACAGTCCAGTAACTTACAGACCAACCTACAGTATATAATAATTCAGTTCCAAAATATGTTAAAAACAGCTTTGAACATATCAAGCTTATGTGACTCTCCATCACAGTTGGTAGGGTTTGCCTTGTCACTACAGTGACATTTTTTCTGTGTTGTGTTTTTGTTGGGTTTCAGCCCAGATATTTTCAGATATCCTGCTCCCATGAAGCGACGCCAGCAGAGACAGCCTCCCTCTGATGGTACAAAACACTGTCTAAAGCTTCTCTGTCCTCAGTGCTGAGAACACGGTCTAAAAAGCATAAGCATAAATCTCTTTAAAGTTGTCTTATGTAATGAAATCATTTCCCTGTCATTGCACCCTGTAGCCTTGTATGTTGTGCTCTCTGCTTAGATGAGCTGTCTCTGTGCTCTGAGATATTGGAGAGTGAGATTGAGAGGATCCTCATCACTCCAGTTGTATCCAAACCCAGCAAGCTACGCTGCGTAGGTATGTTGGGTTAATGCATGCTTTTACCTCCAAGAGAATGATAATCGATGTCTAAACAAAGACATTTATTCATTAACTAATTCATGCAAAATCCTTAAAGTTCCCATTGTTGCTTCCTTGTGTTAGTTATCCATGCTCATTTTACTCCCAGTATAATGCAACTTTTTTGTTGCTGGTTCTGTGTTTCAGGTTGCATGAGTGGAGTGGATGAGGTGAACAGCCGTTCTGTTGGTGCTATGCTGCATAGCTGCAGATGTCTTTGCGAGTTTCACCAGGTGTTGCAGCAGGCGGAGGATCGTTTCAAGAGAAGCCTGAAACATGAGCATTCCATGCACACAGGCAGGGCCAGAGATGCTTGTGCATTTGAGAGCACCTCCAAACATGGCAGCATGGAAAAGAAAATGAGATTGGGGTACACAAACAGGCCGAACCATTGGGACGCTATGAAATGTAAGAGACCATGAAGGAGGGGAATTGTTTAGCAAGAAGTAATATGAGTGTTGATACTTAGGGAAATTGGAATTAAGCCTTTGGATTGAAGATTGAACCATTTCCTTATTTTCTTGTCCAGTTCAGCCTAAAGATTTCCCCCCACACTCATGTTTTCTTTTCTCCCTGAAATTTCCTTCTCCCTCTCACTCTGTCACTTTCCAGTCATAAATCTCACCCCACTGAAGAGGCCATGTGAAGCAGAGGGTAAGAGATGTTTTTTTGGAAGTTAGTCATTTCTATTTATAAATTGCTATAAAAAAAAAAATTGAAGTATCTGTCCCTTACTATACTTTTTGTCACTATTGCTTGGGCAGTATGGCAAAAATATAACATCTGTCCCTTACTTTACTTTATGTCACCATTGCTAGGGCAATATGGCAAAAATATAGCATTATGATATTTCAAGACTTCATGATACTCAGTATGCATCGCAGTGTTTAGTTTTTCAGAAGTTTGACACATTGGAACAGATGAAAAAGGCTGCATAAAAATGCTAATTCATAGTATAAAATGCTCAAAATGATAGTATATTATAAAGGGAATAATCATGCTCACTTTGTAGTGAAACATGCAGTATTGACAATATCCATGATATTCTCAGAAACACAAATTGTGATGTAATATGATGTTATTTATCACAGTTATGATTGTTCTCTAGCTTATCTCCACTCCTTTTTATCCTTTGAAGTCCACCATTACACTTTATTGAGTTGTCTATGGTTTGTTCGAAGTCATTCTATCCTACTCTCCTTTTTTCATATGAAGAGGTTAATGTATTTTGGTGTGCCCTTAATTATCCTGTCAGTTGGCACTTGGTAGCTGAACAAGTGTAACCAGTGATGTAAATCCGTCTATGGACAGACAGATATTTGTGTCTAGGAATGGCAGGAAGGGAGGGTAAAGGGGGATAGAGAATGAATATAACACATTTGTGATTAATAAGCATCTATAGTGTAAATTATGGGGAAACAAGGAAGATGTAATGCATTGAATTGCTGGTGAGATAAGGAAGAACATTGGAGGGAAATTGTGTGTTTTTGAGAAACGGGAGAAAGGAAGTGTAGGTTTTGTTAAATTAACTGTGTCCCAGTTGGATCTGACCTCTGCTCAGTGAGCAGTTACTATGGACACACATTCATTAGGACACAGGAAATGACCAGACATGACATGCCATGACCCATACTCATATTCTCATACACACTTTGTGAACACATCTCTTTATTTTCTGCAAAATATAAAGAATCTCTTGGTAATTTCATGATAACATTTGGCCCTCGTAACTCTTAAAATCAAAATATTCTTATTTTTTTTAGCTTTTTGTCGTGTTCGGTCTAAGAAAGCATACATTTAACAGTTCAAAACATTTAACCAATTTCGAGCAATGTATCAATTTTTACAAGATCTAGGGCTTTTTTTATTAGCAAAGAATTAGCAAAGACTGATAACTGGCATCCATGCTAATGGCACAAGGACCTGAAGGATATTCTTCTGATTTTTACTTGAACTGTTTTTTTTTTTTTAATGAATAATTTACTTTTAGTCAATAATTAGAGGAATAGGGTTGAACTTTCAGAGTAATCTTGTCATTTTTAATCACAGTATCACTGAACATAAAGAAAAAGGAAAGAGAAAACGTACTTATTTTTGGGTGATTTAGATAATGCAAAATGCCGTTGAATATGTTACTTTCAGGTATTTCACAGAGGTGAATGTGTTCAGTTAACAGGGTTGAATGAATAGTGAGGGACACAACTAAAATACATTCTTCATAATCTACTGTTAAATGGATTCACGCTTTGATGCAAAAATTTCTAAAGATTTTTAAATGATATTTTAATGATTAGATTTCAGGGTAAAGTGTACGTATACTGAGCTGGGACAGGCAAATACTGTTTTTTATGTGCTGTAAATAGGTTTTATTAATGTTTTAAGTTATGTATCTAAAAGATGGATATATGTTTAAAACGTCTTTTAGTTGACATATTTAATGTTTCATTTAATGGCATCCCATATTCATCTGTGGACTGATTATTGAGATTTGCTTCAGTTATCCAGTGTGGTTCTGCTAGAATATGCATGCCTTTATCTGGGGCTGTTTTAGGTTTTTCCAGTCAAATCATTATGTGCAGACACAAATTCACATGTGTGTGTGTGTGAATTTATATATATATATATATATATATAGTATATATATATATATATATATATATATATATATATATATATATGCACACAGTAAACAATTAATTTTTTTTCTTAGAGTTGGTCAGGCAGCTCTATTATACTGTACAAAAGCTCTCCATATGGAGTGTAATGCTCTGCTATAGGAAATTGCGGCATAGAGAATATATTAGGCAGGGTACTATAAAGACAGGATTCTATATATTGCTACTGTGTGTTGACTACATTTTCTCAGTTTGCAGTCTGTTATTCTAAAGATATTGCCACATCTGCTCTGCGTAAATATGGCTGTAACACAACACATATGCTTCGCTGGCATTCATATCAAGAGGAGGGACAATGCTGAATGCAAATGAGAGTTCTGTTTAGTTTCATTGCGCCACCTCTCTCTTTTTGTTCTTTCCTTCTTAGGCTCAAATATGGAAAAGAGAAATGTTTCCAGTCTTCAGTATAAAACGAGCCTTGGGCATGGCAAAAAGACTGTAAGATTTTATTACCATTATATGAATTTTATTATTTTAGTGGTTGAGTTGAGGTACGCCTAAGAAAATATATTAATGGCTTAACTTATCATTCATGCCATACAGTTAGCTTTCATTTCATCATGTTTTCTTTTTCTGCACAGCACTCTACGTGTAACTACCTGACCCTTCAGTCCTCAGGCAGTCACAAGATAAGGAAGAACTACTCTGCAGATGAGCTGGCCTTCCTCAATGAGGGTGTAAGGCGTTTTGGTAACTCCTGGAACTCTATACTTTGGGCCTACCCCTTCCAGCATGGACGCACTAACATAGATCTGGCCAAGAAATATAGGCAAGACACAGAGAGCATCAAATATTCAAAGTATTACCTGCAGTCTAACAGTGCACTTGTAGAGTAATCTGTCATTTTATTGCTTATCTTTTACTTTCTCTAAATTCTCTAAATAAGATTTTTGAAGTATTTTAATGATTATATTTCAAGGTAAAGTGTAGGGATAGTTGGCTGGGACAGACAAAAATATTGTTTTTGAAGTGCTGTAGATAGGTTTTATTAATATTTTAAGTTACTGCTTGTTGTAAAGAAACCTTTACCTATGTTTAAAATGTCTTTAACTTTTACATAGATATTTGTAAATGTAAAATCATTGGGATAAAAATGGCACCCCATTCGTGGAATCTGCATCTATGAATTGATTGTTGAGATTTGCACAAATCCTAACCAGTTTGTCTTCACACTGTGCTGAAGCATACACACCTTTACCTGAGGCTGATTTAGTTTTCCAGTCAAATCATTGTGTGCAAGCAGTTTCACGCACATATGCACTAATACATATTAGATCATATTACTGCCCATAGATAAAAAAGCTATAAGTCATGAACACAGTAGCATGAGTGATATATATATATATATATATATATATATATATATATATAGCTGTAAACACAGTAAATGGTCTGCAGCTATGTTGTACTGTGGAAAGCCTTTACTGCTTTATAGAATCAGACCCCTGTAATCCTTTCCAACTACTAATTTGACAGGTCAGCAATTAGTATTATTGGTGCAACAGTGGTTTTTATTGAAGTCCACCAAAGCTCAGTCAAAAAGGAGAACATGTATAATTATCTCTTCCATTCCATCATATTTCTGTGTGCTGCCTCTCTGTTGAACCCTCTCCCCCCCCCTCTCTCTCTCATTCGCAGAAAGCTAAAGCAGGGCTTAGCTCAGGCACCAGACCATCTCACACTGGATTCTGCTGAACAAAGAGTTCATTAAACAGGCGACATGGTCTACACCGTTTCAGCACTTGAGTTGGCCGTCAGACTGTTGGAGAGGTGTCACAGTGTGTAACTCTTTACTGTTAAAAGTAGAATGGAATATTTACAAACAATTATTTGTTAGTGCTCACTAAAATAGGTGATGGTTGTCTTCATATGGAAAGAGAAGTGAGATGTTAATTTAAACACAGTAGTGCTTATAATTCAAAGGAATCATTTGTTGAACTTTGGTTGAATTAAAGTTTTTTCTAGTTGACTTAATTATGCCAGGAAATTATTTTGCCTAACCAGTACAGGGCTTTAGATTTCTGTGACTATGATTGTGAGAAAAGGCCCTGTGCAGCAGCAAAAACAAGTCCCCACTGCTGGTTATGTGGTCCACATAGGCTCCTACAAATGGGGTTCCTTGTATTTCAGTAGTATACAAAACTGTTATGACTGTTGTTACCACACATCCTCAAAGAGACTAAATGAGAAGAAGGATAAAAAAAGAACAAATTAATTTTATTTATAATTTATAATAGTGTGGATAATAATAATAACTGGATGTTGTCTGGTTAGTATGTCTGGAACACATGAGAATCTATGACTGTGAGAACCTCATCTGGTACTCACATTCTTTACTAGACGTAGAGGAATGAGAGACAGATTTATTTATGTGGGACGGAGGCTTCTCAGGCTAGGTCCCGGATTTTGGAGTCCCCCTCTGTGGCCCCTGAAACCCCTTTCCTCTGGAAAGAATGCTGCCCTTCCCCCTTCATGTCCATCTTTGAAAGCTCAAGTATGTGTGAGTGTGTAAAATGTTCGAACTGTTCTAACAAAGAAATGGTGAGCTCCCAGTATAGTAGATGGAAATCTGAGTACTACATGAGCAAGTCTTTGAGCACTGGGACACTCCACATACTTCCCAGATGTTTAGTTCTTGGCTTTCTTCCACAGTATTCCTACAAACGCAAATGTGAGATTGTCAAACATTATATTCAGAAATTACAGCGAGGACAATGATTCATTCTGATCAGTTTAATGAAGTATGACAACTGTTTCAAACTAGTTTCAGGCTAAAATATCATAAAGGCATTGTAGGTTATAAAAGAGATTACTAGTGAAGGTTTTGTGATTCATCTTACTTTATTTTCTCCATTTGCTCTCATTGCTTTAGCATGATATTCTTTTCTGTCTTGTGACAGGTCACATTTAAGGCCACTTGATTGTTACATACTCAGAATAGAAAGACATGTTACCACAACCTTTCAGCTAACATTTTAAAATATGGGTTTGTCTCTTGTTTATATGACTAACTATTCATTATGCTTCTGAGGTGGTTGATGCTGGAGCTAGCGTATGTAGTTAATACATTTCATTTCTGTTACATTATCAGTGGTTTAGAGAATATATTCTCTTAAACCCAAAACAAAAAACCTCACTTTATTATTCAGGCACACTTCCTCACTATCTAGATTGTTGTCTAGGTATGAAGTGCTTGTCCCTGTAACAGTCATTTACTCAAAGCATGTCCATGTGTTTTATATAAGGTCATTGACAGTGTTGACAGCCTTGCTCAGCGCCTGCTCCATGTCTCCCAAGTCAACCAGTGAATCAGAGTTCAGAGTTGCGGGGTCAGCGCTTGCTTCACAGTTCAGAAGGTCTTCTGCTGGTGCTGCATCCTGTTTCATGCACACCAGTGGTTCCTCACTTTCAGATGGTGCCTGAGCTTCATTTTGAATGGGGATGCCTTCATCCTCCACTGCCACAAGTGAAACGTCTTTAGCCACTGCTGCAGAAACATGATCTGGAAGGAGGCTCTCTGCATTAGGCTGCGACAATAGCAGCTCATCCAAGGTTGAAGGTTCGGATGGCAAGTGTGCAGGTTCTTCCGGAGGTTCAGGGATGGAGAGATCAATTTTGGGTGTGGCCTCCTCTGAAAGATCTACCAGGGGCTCAGCTTTGGGTTCTGTAGCTGGCTCTGTGGGGTCATCCTTCACACTGACTGCTGCCATCATGGCTTCTACTGCTCCCATGCCCTTGTTTACCATATCGTCAACCGGGACAGCAATTTGTTCGCTAACAGAGCTCACTATTTCCTCTACAGCTTGTGTGATGGTCTCCACAGCTCCAAGATTAGAGGATTGCTCACTGGATGCTGTATCCACAGCAGGAGCCTTTTCTGAGGCCTTGGGCTCAGCTGCATTCTCAGCTTCATCAGGCTTCTGCTCATTGGTCTCAGTCGTGGCTAGAGCCTCTGCTGTTTCAGGCTGCTCTGTGGCTGTGCTCTCCGCTACCACTCCCTCTGCTGCTGGAGCACATTCACTCTTTCTCCGACTCAACTTTGCTCCCATTCTTCTCACTATAAAACATGCAGGACATCTTTTAGAGAACTTGTTTCTTCATTCAAGGCAGTGCAAAACAAGGTACAGTCCAATGTTTGAACTCCCTCACTAATATGAAGACTCAGCACTTGGCCTTAAAACACAATAAAACTGCTATGACTTCAGAATTACAAAATATATACATTCCCTGCTAATGGCAGAATAGTGACCCAAGACCCGAAACAAGACTTGGGAGCACACGTTGACAAAGTGATCAACTACAACAGTTTCCCAAATGGAACTAGACATTAAGAAGAAAAAAGGGGGGAAAATGTTTTAGGCACCAGCACCATTTTGTGCTGGAATGAGTATGACATCGTAAGAAGCGGGCAACAGGAAGTGGCCTCAGCAGGAAGGACCAGACCAGATAGAAAGAAAACATCCGTAAGCTTTCTGCATGCCAGTTAGGGAAATACACTGTGTGTGAGAATCTCCATGTGCAAGACTCTGGCATGTTTCATTTCAAAGCATTTACAACACTGCCCAAGTAGAGCACAGGACAGACACAAAGCATGTAGATTTTTTGACAGGTAAAAGAGAGGCCTATTATATATGAAAGGCTATGTGATTATACAGTTAGTCACTGCATAGGCCTAACATTTCCGACAAACTTCATCTGCTGCCGCAGTCTCTGATTAAGACGACTTAGCATAAATTACAATCTACCAAGTCAAGCTAAATGTTTTCATTATATTTAATTAGAACTGCTCTCTTTTTATCACTGTCATGTAATCTTGCACTAGGTGCCTGCCATGGTCAGTAGTAAGCGAGTTTTACTGAGATGTTAGACACAGGATAAAATTCCTAGAGTTAATGGAGTTGCTTTTTCTCTATGAATGGGCAATACCAATCATTTTCTTCTTGGTACCATATCAAGTAATGCCAAGGCTAATATCCCAATACTGACACTTTTAAAACTGTTCTTGTGCACATAAAAAGGAGAAATCTTTGTATTTCTACAGTGCAAACCTGTAAAAGTGGACAGCACAAAAAAATATTTGAAAGTCTTTGCTTTAATATGCAAAGTGCAAACAGGCTGTTTAGTGGAGTTAAATAATTCCAAGATAAGACAAAACAAAACAAACAAAAATGTCCAAAATGTTAACTTTACAGGAAAAAGCAAAAACTTCACTTTTAATGTAAGCTTTTATTCCAAGTGATTTGAACATTTCTTTTGGTCAGTTCATCATGAAAGATTTACACAATGTTAATGGACATCTGCTGTGCTTAAATGATGTAAAAATGGAGATATACAGTTTATTTCTTAAAGAAACCACTTAGAATCAGCAATTGGATCAGGATCGGATGTATCGATATTTATGCTCTGTTCAAAGTATCAAGGTATTTACTCTGGTGTTCGATAATATCGTATTATGTGCAGATAAAATAAAAAATGTGTCTTTCGTGCACGTTGTGTGTATACTGTGTTGAGTTTTTTAAGGTAAAGTGTTTAGTAATTTTAAGGATAGAAAAAGATCTTCAAACTCTGATACCAAGACAGACTTCTTGCTTCTTCGAGGCTGAGTTAAAGAGACAAAGCAGAGCAGTGAACCACGCCTTCTTCCAGCGCGCTGAACAGGAGTGCCGTTAGAGAGCACTGTTCTCAGGAGTGCTTTAGCCTAAAGCCGATTATTAATTATTCCGCTTAAGTTAAGGTAAACAAGGCAGATACTAAATGCGTTAAGCGGTTTTTACACATCTATCACAGAGACGCCCGTCAGCTGACTGACTGTTCGTTAGACTGGACAGACAGCGCTGAACTGCTGCGGGTGTGATCAGTGAGGCAGAAGAGCGGTGAGAACAGAGGCTGAGCTACTGTTAGTGTTTTTGCCAACCACACTCTTTTTAGCATTCGCACTTCTGGACAGACGGACACGATAAACACACACGTATTTAAAACAAGTCTGAAAGCAATTCTCAAAGATTTGTAACTTAAGTGAGATAAAGGCTCAAACTTTTGGGATGAAAAAAGGCTAAAGCTCTTAACAGCACATCAGTCCATATGAAAAAAAGCTAAAGAAAAAGGAATAAAATGTTTTCTCAGTTATCATTACTTTGCTCACAAATATACTTTAGTAGAAGTGATAGCGTTTGAAAACAGAAAAGCATAATTCTGTCACATTGGTACTTAAACAGCTACATATAAACTGAGTAAATGTGTTTAAATGTTACCCACCTTTTTTGCTGAACGCTGAAGGAACTGCTGCTCCGTGGCTTCTCTCGACAGACTAACAGACTGACTGACTGTCCGAGATGAGATGAGTTGAGTCCAGCTGCCCCTCCCTCCTTGCGGTCCTGTCCAAGAGTGCGCGTTTTATAGGCTCCACCAGCCCTGCCCTTTAAACAAGACCAACTTCTTGCTTTTTTATCGTTTTCTAACCCCTATTTATCATTAAGTGCTTAACTGATTGCAAGCAAACTCTCTAACTGCGTTAACTTGAAGTTCAACCCTTGGTAAAGTGTCAGGCTGAATTACTGCTAATGCACTTCAGCGTTTGGGGAGACAGACTGGAGCTGTTTCTGAAAATGGAGTTTTTCCCTTCCATTACTTCCAATATTCCAGCTGAACCAGAAGCGCCCGGGAGCCCATTTTTTTGGGTGAGTCTGAGACTGTGGTTTTCCACTTTGCTGCTGTCATTGCAGAAGTAGGCAAAGACTTCATACCAGATGACCGCTGACAGTACAGTCATGCTCAGCACTGCGTGCTACAGCTGCACGCCCATAATGCTGCGAGCAGACGGGCGCAAAACTTTCAGCCTTAGTTATATGATAGCAGTGCAGGATGATCTGTTGAGTATACCGTGATATTCACGCTGCTTTTTCAGTTTTACTGATATTTTAGGAAAATTGGTCAATCATAATATAGCCTAATCCCTATAAAATGGCGATGTTCTTGTGTTCTTTTCCTTTCTTTTTTTCTATGTTGTCCACTTTAATAAAGGGACATCCAAACCTTAAACTAACATTCAATGTTTTTTGTAATATAATGACACAGTAAGCATCCTTCAGCCTCATCGGTTTCACAGAATTCATGATTTTTTATGCTTTCGTCTATCAATGTTCTGTCACTACAATACCCAGCGTGCATTACGAAAATACACCGTACAACAAATATCCTCCAATAAAGCTATACAGATATTATATCTGACTTTCTGGCTTTCTTCCTCATTAGACAGCTCTTGTGTGGGGGTAGGGGGATTCAGCCTTCCCCTCAATTATTCACTCCAAAGAAATCGTAGTATTTTAAAAGTTCCACCTTCAAGATGCATCATCAGAAGGGAGTTTTCTTAGTTTTTGCACCTGGAAATCTCATTCTAGAGACTACTGCAGCACCACTGTAGGAGGTGAGTAGGGATGTTTACAACAGATGTAGTGATGGTTCAGCTAAGTATCTCTTTAAGGCAGCACTCACCAACCCTGGTCCTGGAGATCTACTGTCCTGCAGAGTCTGATTCCAACCACAGTCTGCCACACCTGCTCCAGCTAAGTATACCTTCATCAGAAGTCCCTGATCGGCTGGATCAGATGCATTAGTAAGAAGGAGGCAGCATTTTTGATGTAGGATGGAACTAAACTCTGCAGGAACGTAGATATCCAGGAGAAGGGCTGATGACCACTGCTTTAAGGTAACCACAACCGAAGGGTGTCATATTTCTTTGAAAGAATGTCAAAATACTTGAAAACTAAAATACTGTAAATTCTGTAAATGTGGATTGTGCCTAGTTAACACATTGTATTATAATCTTCCCTTTGGTGTGAAAAGAATATGAGATGATGTTTCTAAATAATGAAATGGTCCAATCAAAGCAAGTTATGTGAGGCTTGTAAGATACTACCAGCACCCAGCAACCATGGGTTCATTAACTTTGTTAATGCAAAATCATTATTTCATCATCTTATTTCTTTAAAACCACCCAGCACTGTGAGATAGTGTAATTTCTCCTTATTTTGTTTTTAAATTGTAATAGATTGTAGAAATTCTTTAAATGTGCAAAATCGATGCACATCATCTTTCACTTCCTTATGTGTTTACTCTGCACTGACTGCTGCAGCATGATTAGAGTGTCCACCAGGTGGAGATATGGAGCTTTTTCTCAATACTGCAGAACAAAAATCCCCACTTGTTGGATTTCAACAATTCCCATGTTTGATTGGTTTGCTTTTGTGCCTTTTTTCTTCCAAACTACTCTTTTCCCCCTGTTTCCTGCTTAATCTCTCTGTTGATTCTGCTGGTTTGTGAGGCTGTAACTCCAGAGCAGAGAGGATGTGTGTGGTTGTGTAATGAGAGTGATTGGGAGAGATGAGGCTCAGATCAGTCCTAACACTCTACATCCCTTCATCTCTCTCTCTCTCCCCCATCTCTCTCTCCCCATCTCTCTGTGTTGTTTTAGGAGGAGGTTTTGGCAGAGAGAGTAAATACCCAGGGATGATTGGAAACATCTGTGTCAAGAGGAAGGGAGGGTGAATTTGAGACAGCAGCAAAGGTCTCTCTCTCTCTCTCTCTCTCTCTCTCTCTCTCTCTCTCTCTCTCTCTCTCTCTCTCTCTCTCAGTTGTGTGACTGAGCTGACCTTAACAGACTGCAGAGTTCTGAGTGAATGCTAAATTAGAGAAACCTAAAAAAAAAACACTCTCGGTGCTACTTCAAAATCTTTCGTTTAAAATAAACACGCTGTGTTTTAATTACAGTATCCATGACACCGTGTCTTATTTAACAGAATATTCCACTGATGAGGATAAGATAATAAAGGAATTTGAAAAAGTAAATGATTGAAAGTGAGGGACTTGTGGCCTACTGTGGACAGTTTGTGTCCTGGCACATCACATATGTGCTGTAGCCACTACTGCTTTTGGTACTGCTAATAATGGTGTAGCCTACATCAGTGGTTCTCAGACCATTCCTCGAGGCCTCCCAGATGGTCCTCATTTTTGCGCTATTCCTACATGATGGGAGCTGGGGCAGAGCAAAAGTACTGACCATCTGGGGAGTCCTGAGAACCGGTTTGAGAACCACTGACCTACCTAATAATCAACAGCTTTGTCTCTCATTTGCACATATACCTCTCTTTAAAATTAGTAGTATGATATGATACCAAGAGACAAAAAATCACAGTCATGAGAGGGTGAGACCACATGGTGCTTTAAAGGGCCCCGTCCTACATTTATTTTTTTCTCTTATAAAGTCCACTTTTTTTTTGCTGCTGTGCCTTTAATATGTAAATGACCTTTGTTCTGATTGGGTGCACTTATTTAAAAAGCAGGCCAGGCTAAAGCACTCCTCACGACTTTCATGTGATTGAGCAAAACTAAACTGCTGTAGGCACACCAATTGCTATGTAAGGTGTGTAAAATCAAGCATATGCAATCTCCGTAGACAACATTGGCAGTAGAAAGGGCCGCTCTGAAAAGCACAGTGACTTTAACCATGGTACTGTTATGGGATGCCACCTTTGCCAAGTCAATGTGTAAAATTTTTGCCCTCCTAGATCTGCCCTGGTCAACTGTAAGTGCTATTGTTGTGAAATGGAACAACAACAACTCAACAACAAAGTTGTAGACTGCACAAGCTCACAGAGCTGGGGGAGTGCTGGAATGAGCCACTTTGCAAATGCAAATAGTTTGCAATTACATTTAGAGTGTATTCGGTATTTGAGCCCCTCACTAAGTGAATACCTGTCCTACTATAACAGTGAAGTTGGCAACACAGTGAATCAGTGAGACAAGTCAGATTTGGGCAGGAAAAGGTCTGTATTTTCATCAGTCTGCCGATAATGGACTTACTTGGAGAAAGAAAAAGAATTTCACACAACTTTAAGAAAATGAAAAGCTCATGCTGGCCACAGAGGAGCCATGTGTGTGTGCGCAGGAGTGAAGAGAAGTTGTGCTGCTGGTAGTGTTCAGATATTCTGAGATTACTTTTAGCCTGGAGAGTGATGTTGAGAGATTTGCTGAAGTCTCTGCCACACTCAGAACAGATTCAAACAGCTGCTCATAGAGAACAGACTCTCTGCATTCACAGGGAAAAGTAACATGTAAGTCATGAGATATTGTCAGCCAAAGTACCATTCAAAGCAAATCTTTCTTTCTTGCTTGCTTGCTTTCTTGCTTGCTTTCTTTGCTCTCTTTTTCTTTTTTTATCATTACCAGAATTCTATGTGCACTAAAAAAAATAATAATAAATACTTACAGTTAATAAGAAAAATTACAGTGTAATTTTACTCACTATTGTTATGTCTCAAATAAGTTGATACTCTCAAGGCATGCCACTCTACCCAGTAGCATCTAACATTAACCTAAATGTTTCCATCAGACTACCTGTTTAAGGTTTTTATTGAATATATCATGTTGCAGATTGTGAAAAGTCCATTTGAAAATGGTTACCGCTGAAGAAATGTATTATGAAAAAGAAGTAGAATAATGGACTGTCTGATGTCATGGATCTATAATCCGTGTATCATGGCTTTACAATTGTGTCAGTATCTGTATGATGCTGCTACACTGAAGAGTTTTAGGGGGCCTGCTAGCAGTGCCATCAGTTCCCAGTGCAATTGCCCTCCAGTGGTTACCCCACTATCTCTGTTTCTCTTTATTTTGCCCTCTCTCTGAGTTTCCCTCACTTTCTGTCTTTATCTCTCTCTCTCTCTCTCTCTCTCTCTCTCTCTCTCTCTCTCTCTCTCTCTCTCTTTCTCTCTCTCTGTCTCTTTCTCTATTTCTCTTTGTCCAACATCAACCACTATTCCCATGGAGTCATAATACTGCAGTAAATTTCCAAAAATGTAAACTTTCTCACACAATTCAGTCATTTTTTTGCATATTCTACAGCATAGGTGGCATAAGGAAGGTTCCAGCCTCAGAGCCAGGGGATGGGGGGGAGGTGTGGGGGGTTGTGTGTGCGTATGTGTTACATGCACTGAGTGGTATGTTCTGTCAGATGACAAATTAATCCGGACTTCTTCATGGATTTAACCTTGAGGGTCACAGACACAGCCTCACAACTAACTCAGAAATATGGCAGTTTTATTTAGGAAATGTATGTCAGATTTTGTTTTTGTTGCTGTTCTAACATTATCATGTTTTTTAGTACATTTGGTGACACAGCCTGTCTGTGTCCTTCCAGTAGCTTGACTTTGTGTATCCAGTATTTCTGACATTGTGTGCACATGTGTGTTGATGTATGGAGGTTATGTCAGCGTAACTGGGTGGGTGAAATAAAAACAGGATAAGATGCTTTTGATTAATCTGGAGAATGTAAGACCCCTGGTATAAGCCCCTGCTTCATTGAACCTTGAGTTTCCCAAGGATTTAATACTCAGAGAGAGAGAGAGTGAGGGAAAGAGAGAGAGAACGTGTTCACACATATGCTCACGTACTACTTCTTGGTGCACTTACAAAGTAAACAGCTTAATGTATGAAATATATATTATACATCACTTCAAAACAATTAAAATGTTACATTTTTAAATTAAATGGCTGACTGTCACTGAGTGTAATGGCTCTTCTGCTGGTGTTAGCAGCAAAACTAACATATCATTTAGTAATTAAAAACACATTCATTACAAAATGCCACTGTTCACAAAAATGAGGAGTTCTAAATGAAGTCAGTACTCAGGGTTTTTTGGACAGCAAAGAGACTAGCACATCCTCTCTCTTTCAATCTCTAACCCACTCTCTCTCTCTCTTTTCCTCTTTATTTGTAGAAAGGAAGACAGAAAGGCAGCAGATTAAGGAAAAGATTTTACTCTCTTCTTAATCCTCCTACACTTGACTAGACGAGTAAGATCAACTCAAATCACCAGATTCTATAAGACGGTCTGGTCCCGTCCCCTCACTCTCCCCACCACACACATACACACACACACTCTCTCTCTCTCTCTCTTAGTGTGAAAATGACTCTTCATGATATATGATCTCACCAATAAATAACTAAAAGAAAATGGAATAATATGACACAATTATTTACTATGTGCGAATGTATATCGATCTACATATCTATCTATTTATCTATCTACTGATATATGTATCTGTGTATTGTCTTTCTTTAGCTTTCCTTATCTCTATCGCTCCAATTATCTCTTTCACATTCTGTCTGGCAGGCTGGCTGTCTGTTTGTCTGGCTGTCTTTATCTTTTTTTATCACTCTCATTCTAGCTATTTCTTTCATGCTGTGTGTCTTTCTACACTATATGGCCAAAGTTATGTGGACACCCCTCTTAATTATTGAGCTCAGGTGTTTCAGGTACACTCATAGCTAACAGGTAATGAACCGTGCATCTGGTGTGATGAATCTGGATTTGGCAGATGCCAGGAGTACAGTATCTACTGGAATGCACAGTGCAGACATGCAAATGTCAGGAGACTGTTACCTGCCTGACTGCATTGTGCCAACTGTAAAGTTTGGTGGAGGAGGGATAATGGTCTGGGGCTGTTTTTCAGGGTTTGGGCTCAGCCCATTAGTTCCAGTGAATTAAAGCTACGGATTTTAGACAATTAAATGCTTCCAAATGTCAACAGTTGGAGGGACAGTTGAGGAAAGCCCTTTCCCGTTCCAGTATGACTGTGCCCCTGTACACAAAGCGAGCTCCATAAAGACATGGTTTGATGAGTTTGGTGTGGAGGAACTCCAGTGGTCTGACTTCAACCCCACTGAACACCTTTAGGATAAATTAGAACATCTCTTCTAACACCAGTGCCTGACCTCAGAAATGCTTGTTTGACTTCATCTATCTATCTATCTCTCTATCTATCTCTCTATCTATCTATCTATCTATCTATCTATCTATGTCACTCACTGTATGTGGGTGTAATATTAGGATATTGTGTAGATTGATGTCCATATTGTAGTACATGATGTCATAGCTGAATCCAGCTCTGAAGAAAAGTTTCTAATCCATAAAATAAGTCCATGGCATTCTATGGTCTAAGTCATGTGAGGATTAGAGGGACTGAATTCATTTTCCTCTTGTCCTTATGGTGCAGTGCCCTCCCTCTGTTCCCCTCATAGCTATAACATAAGCATCTAAACCCTGTAATGAAAATGACAGTTTTACTGGTTTTACATCAATACGGGAATTAAAACACAACTCATCTGTTTGCATGTTTCATTGCACTCAGCTGCTTTATTTGCATGTGTGCTGTGTGTGCTGTTTAAATTCACTGTGTATGCATACATGTATGCATAAGTCAGAACTGCGATGAGTCTAAAAACAATGAGTCACTCAGGCTGACTTGTATATTGGTTTACAGATTTCGGAATGCTGAAGAGAATGAAGTTGAGGGGGCTTTGTGTTGTGACAGAAGGCTTTATTCTCAGGTGATGGACTTGGCTCTTCTGTCAGAGATGAAAGCAGAGAGTTTACTTTATTTGAATTGCAAATGTGCAACATTTCACTGCTACAGTTGCAGCGTAAGTTATTTATGAATAGGCTAATTATATTAGCTTCCAGGAAGGGTGGATTTAGTGCGTCAGATAGAGAGTGCCGTTTCTGTCTTTGTACTAACAGCACACTCTTAAAAGAAAAAAAATTCCATTTATAACCAGTCAAGGATTCTTCTACTTCCTTTGGCTTCCGCGAGAGGGAAAAACCTTTTTGGTCTGGAACCTTTTTTGCAGAGGATCTCTGAAATTTAGTCTCATTTCTTTTGCTGGTTATGAACTTTTGGTTATGACTGAGTCATCTGGCCACTGCGGTACTGCCACATCAATCAGACCACAGGCTCCAGACTTTTTTGTTATTGCTGTGTTGTCATGGTTTTTGTAATGGATTTATTTATTTAGTTAGTTCATTTTAACAACAAAGTGATTATTATTATTATTATTATTATTATTATTACCACCATTATTATTATTATTATTATTATTATTATTATTAAATAAAAATCAATGTACATCTTTATTTTTAGACCACACATATGTGCAGTACTGTGCAGTCAGAGACCACCCGTTATGTATTTAATTTAAAGCCAAACCCTTTAAGTACAAGTTATTCATTTTTTTTCAGTGTCTACATATATGTAACAAAGTTACAAAAAGCCTTAAGAACTAAATATAATTTTTTTTACATTTAGTGTGTTCACTCTCTGCCTTTATCACGGCTTCCGTTCTTGACTTGCTTTTAGTTTTTCAAAGAAATCTGCAGTTCATTTTCTGCTTCTCATAATCCAAGTAATCCCAAACTCATTCAGTGATGTTGAGGTTTGGACACTGAAGTGGACAGTCCATTGTTCTGATAACACCAGTAGAGGGGAGAAGGGGCAGGTTTAGAAACAGGGCAGCAAGCGGGTGTTTACCATTTGCGCAATCGTGCATATTCATAGATCTTTAAAGTTTTGAGGTTTAGGGATGCTCCTATACAATTTTAGTAGATTCTAGGCCATGACAATTGTATATAAAAATATTTACCAATTTTTTATTAAGTTTGTAAACCTGCCCCTTCCGCCCACTACCCTGTACACTGTCTCTGTGTTTGAACAGATGACAAACAAAGCTGAAACCAAATTTTCACTGTAACTTTAATAATAAGAATGATTATGTCTTTCAGTCACTCCAGCTCTAGTTGGATTAAGCTTACATTAGCCTCTGCTGCTAACAAAGTTATGAATTAAAAGTAGCTTAAGTTAACATCTCCACACACAAAACACAAGCTTACCTGCTCAGATCTGAGTCTTTATTCTCTAACATAAGTGAGGCTTCAATAAGTCATGGTGATGTGGTTGTGTGTAAAGCTGGTTAGGCCGTCTCGCTAAGCAAACGCTAGATTCTAATGCTAAGCATCTATCAGCACGGCCTCCAGGGTCTCGCCTTACTTTCGTCCTGGCAGCGTTGCCGTGGGATGTGACGGCTAAGCCAACGGGGAGAAGAGCAAGAAGTTCTCTCTCCCTCTTGGCTCAGGTGTTCGGCCCTAATGAGAGTCGGACGGATGTGGTTCAGATCAACGCTTGGGGCTCCTCTGCAGGCCTCACGTGGACTCTTGCGGCTCTCGTCTGTGCCTTGCATCCTCTCATTAGCATATTTTAGTATATTGGACCGTGATAGGTTGAAACTCATTTGTGAGCTGCTACATAACACTCCACAAATAGTTTTTTTTAGATGTACTGGTCTCTGATTATTGTACAGTATATACGCATACAGATAAAATATTTGTACATTATTGGGTGTTAATAAGCTTAAAAGCACATGTATTTAAGAACGTCAACAAAAGATTTGTAAGCCATTATTTAGTACCTGAAGTGAACTAAACTGAATTGCCTTCTTAGTTTCAGTGTAAACTTGTATATACAACACTAAGTCCACAGTTATCAGTAAAATGCTTAAATATCGTGTATCTGCTGATCAGTCAACGTGGTGCTGTGCATTTTCTCGAGCAGGTTGTTAAACGGTTATTACTTTTCCCGCCCGTATTTCGACAGCCCTCCCTCCTGCGCCGCGATTGGCTATTAGTTCATTCCCACAAGCGGATTGCTTGTAAATTTGAGCTACTAGCCAATCGTAGCGCAGGAGCTCTCTACTACCAGCCAATATTAGACGAGGGGCGGAGCTTGTTGGAACACGGGTGGGTAAAAAAACAGAGTCTTCAGATAATTCTCAGTCTTCACTCTGCCCCTCACTCTCAGTCTCCGCTGCCGAGGAGACCGTCACTGCCGTACGAGCAGGGCTCTGGAAACTTCTCATAGTCCATATTCAGGATACTTCACTGGGAGGTTTTGGGTTTAGGCGTTTTTGAAGATGGATTTTCGTTCGAATTCTTTATTGGTAGAATTTCGACGTGCTGTGAGAAAACTACAGCAGCTTTTTGCAGCTGAAATGTAAACAGCTGTTTTCCCTAAAGGACAACAGCAAGAGGTCAAGAGGTGGCAGACTTGGACACGTGGTGGAGATGCAGGCAGGTGAGAAAGAGACACCTTGATGATTAAATAACTAGTTCACCCAGCAGATCATATAAACATCCACAGTATAATATATATAATATAAAATATGAATATCTAATATATCTCTAGTATACAGTACCCCCAAAATGTTCGGAGACTTTAACAATTAAACCATCTGTAAACTTTAAAGAAGTTCTTTAGGTTACTTTATGAAATGTTGAAGAGAATTACATTTGTTTTAGCCTAACATTTAACTGATAGTAGACGTTTTGTGTGAAGACAGCATGGAGAACAATTCCAAACAGACTGCACAGAGGCTATTGTAAACCACAGAGGTGGACACATCAAAGTCTAGGGCTGTTTTTATTAAAATAGTTTGTGTTCACTGATGGCATCATTAATACAGAAGACATTTTAGATGCAAGTCTGCAGAAGTCTGACAAAAAATGCTCAAAGTGTAAAGAATACTTTGTCAAAAATTAATAAATGCCACTTGATTTGATACCCAGCACCCTGTTGACCCAGCAGACCATATAAATGTCAACAGTATAACATATAACAATATATTATCAAATAAAATGTAATAGAAATATCTAATATATCTCTAGAAATCTACAATACAGTACCTAGTGTTGATTTTAATGATTGCAGCTGGACACAAATGAACAGTGTAAAAGTGAAGTAACATTAGTGTTAATCCTACAGTGGTGTTTTGTTGTATACTTGTTTAGATTACCAAGTGTTGAACAGTATTAAGGTAAGTAGACATGTATTATTCCCTGCTTTTGTCCAGCGGTTTACTGTATCTATGCTATGGATGTTATTATGTGGTGTATATTTCACATAAGTTTTCTTACAGGTCGCTGTTTAACCTTCACTGGCAAAACCAGATTTCTGAGGGTATTTGTATGTTTATATTTGTGTGCCCCATCTGTACTACAATCTCACTACAAGTGTGCGTGTGCGTGTGCATACGTAATGATCTTGTGATGACAGATGTAAAAACAATCTGTCTCTGCCTCTATCTCTGTCTGGCTGTCTCTCTCTCTCTCTCTCTCTCTCTGCTGCACACATTTAAGGAGCACCCTGTCACATTCTTAATCACTCTATCAACAACACTACAAAACAGCAATGACCAAGCTAAGAGCGAATTCAACACTGAAGAGTTTCCTGTGAACAAACACTGAAATCAGGCCGATCATGTACACTGATCGGTAGAAGAATGCACAAACCGTGAAGAAATAATATTAAATAGCCTTTTTTAATGCCTGTAATATTACTGAATGTCTGTTTCTGAAGTGAGTGAAAGAAAGCCTTCATAGTCACTGAAATAATGACTCAAGTATAAGTAAAAGTAACTATCAAAAAACAACTTCAGTAAAAGCACAGTACTTTCTGAGTTTCCTTTAGAACTGCAGTGGAACTACTTAGTACATCTAGAATCTGCACAGGAGGTTTTTTAGGCTGTATTCTTCTCATTTTGTGCTCCTTTAGGTCTAAATCTACGGCTCCAAAGTGAGATATGAGCGACAACAAATCCTTAGAGATGCTGTCATCATCTGAACAAAATGAAATCAAATCCAAAACAAGGAAATATTAACTTGATGTGGAAAGACATAAACCCATCAAAATGTTTAAGTACAAATGAATGAGTAAATGTAAGCAGTTCCTCCCACCTTGGCCTAATTGAGTTTTTCTGTGTGGTGCTGAATGGACAGCTCCCTCAGTCCACATGTGGAATAAAGCTCCAGTAGAAACATGAAAGTGTTAAAGAATGTGATTTGTGTTGTGTATTAACATATACATGTTCAAATAAAACTTCTGTAAATGTTTGCATTTGTTTTTCCTCTTTTGCAGTTTGGGTTCTGCTTGTCTTGGTAGAGGAAGGTTTTGCGTTGGCTCAGAATGCTAAAGGTTGGTCCATGTCTGCTGTTCACAGATCAAACACCTACATTTTTCAATTTGTGTCCATCTGGACTTACTCTAGGTGTTAATTCAGCATTGGACATGCACTGTATAGACAAAAGTATTAGGACACATACGCACTACACCTACAAGAGCTTTTATGACATCCCATTCTAAATCCATAGGCAGTAGTATGAAGTTGTTACACCTTTGCAGCTGTAACAGCTTCCACTCTTCTGGGAGGCTTTCTGCAAGATTTTGGAGTGTGTCTGTTGGAATTTTTTCATGCAGAAGAGCTTTTGTGAGGTCAGACGCTGATGCTGGACTGGCTCGCAATCTCCATTCTAGTTCATCCCAAAAGTGTTTGATGGGGTTGAGGTCAGGGCTCTGCGCAGGCCAGTCAAGTTCTTCCACACCAAACTCACTCAACCATACCTTTTTGGACCTTGCTTTGTGCACCGTGGGCACAGTCATGCTGGAACAGAAAAGGGTCTTCCACAAACTGTTCACACAAAGTTGGAAGCATACATTTGTCCAGAATGTCTTGGTATGCTGAAGCATTAAGATTTCCCTTCACTGGAACTAAGGAGCCCAGGCTGATCCCTGGAAAACAGCTCCATAGCATTATCCCTCCTCCACACAATTCCATCAGACAGATAATGTTCTCCTGGCATTCACCAAACCCAGACTCATCCATCAGACTGCCAGATGGAGAAGTGTGTTTTGTCACTCCACAGAATATGTTTCCACTGCTCTGAGTCCAGTGGCGGCATACTTTACACCACTCCATCATACACTTGGCATTGTGCCTGGTGATATAAGGCTTGCATGCAGCTGCTCGGCCATGGAAACCCTGCCATGAAGCTCCTGGTGCACAGTTTTTGTGCTGATGTTGATGCCAGAGGAGGTTTGGAACTCTGCAGTTATTGTGTCAGCAGAGCGTGACTTTTGTGCACTATACATCTCAGCACTCAGCATCCCACTCTGAAACTTTACGTGGTCTGACACTTCATGGCTGAGTTGCTGTGGTTCCTAAACACTTCCACTTTCCAATAATACCCCTCACAGTTGATCGTGGAATATCTATGATGGTTGGAATTTCACGAACTGATTTGTTGCAATGGTGGCATCCTATTACAGTATCACACTAGAATTCAGTGAGCTCTTTAGAACGACCGATTCATTCACAAATGTTTGTAAAGGCAAACTGCATGGCTGGGTGCTCAATTTTATGCACCTGTGGCAATGAGACTGAACGAAACATCTGAATTCAGTGATTAAGAGATGTGTCCCAATACTTTTGTCCATATAGTGTATTAATGTTGAGCTTATCCTTTACAGGACATTTAAGAAAAGGTTTGGGCTTCTGAAATGATTTCATGGTAATACACAGGGTATTTTTTGCATGAAACATAGTACTGTGCAAAAGTCAGAGTCACTCTTCATTTGTTTAATTTCCAGTCAAACAGCCATTTAGTTTAAGTTATTAATTTTTCAGGAGATATTCCAGAGAAGATTAGATATGAGACAGTCAACCTGCATCACTTTCCTGGTAATAACCTGTACTTAGTGGCTGTTTTGACTGTAAATTAAATAAATAAAGTGCTGTCTTTGACTTTTGCACAGTACTGTATACAGTGGCCCCAAAGTATTTGGAGACATTAACAATTTAACCATTGGTAAACTTTAAAGAAGTTATTTAGTTTACTGCATAAAATGTTTTAGAGAATTATATTTATACTCTTTTAGCCCAGCATTAAACTGATGGTAGACTCTTTGTATGGAGGAAGCCTGGAGAACAATTCCAACTAGACTGCACTAAGTATGCTATAAAATGCAGAGGTGGAAACATCAAAGTCTAGGGCTGTTTTTTAGTATAGTAGTGTTGGTGAGCTTGTGTTCACTGATGGAATCATTAACACAGAAGGCATACTGGATGCAAACATGCAGAAGTCTGCTAAAACAACTGCTCAAAAAATAAAGTGTAAAGAATACTTTGTAAAAAAGAAAATAACAGTCTTGGAATGATCTGTTTAAAATAAATGCCACCTAATTTGACATTTGGTTTGCTAGTACAGTCAACTTAATAAATTTTATGGTATGGCACAAACCTCCAAATACTTTTTAGAGTTTTATGCTTGTACATATCCTTTGTATATGTAAACATTTATAAGTGAAAGATTGTGTAGCTTTGCGCTATTAAAAAGTATAGCTTAATCTCATAAACAAAGAAATATATGAATTTGACTTGATTCTGAACTTTTCAAAGGTAATGTGTATACAGTTAATGCAAAAATGTGGATACTCTTGGTTAATAGAGTTATTAAAACCTCTGTATGTGACTGTATGTATCATCTATGTGGAAGTACACAGTTTCTATATTAACTTTGTGTGTGTGTGTGTGTGAATGCATTTGCAGCATTGTCTCAGAATGTGGCTGAAGCGAACAGGCGGTCTCACTGTGGAACATGGACACGTGAGAGTAACGGAGGAACATTCAGCTCCCCAAACTACCCCAACACGTACCCACCTAACAAGGAGTGTGTGTACGTACTTGAGGGTATGTACCTCTCTAACATAGTCTATTCTTATTATTCACTCTACCAATACAGTGTGTGTGCATACATTGAAAACAATGTATTGAACTTTACTGATTCAAATGTGTACAGAATTTCTACATGAATAAAATATATTACAACAATAGAATTATTGCCAAAAGTGGTTAAACAGGATGACCACACACACACCCATACACACACATTTTCTAAACCGCTCATCCTTCTGGGTCGTAGGGGGGGTGCTGGAGCCTATCCCAGCACTCTTTGGGCAGAAGGCAGCATACACCCTGGACAGGTCAACAAAATGACCAAACTGAGTTAAATATATTTTTTTCATGTAGAAATGATGTAAATTTAAAGCATCCCTTTTTTCAAGACCTTCTGAAAGCACACATAAAAGCATACATTCCTTTCTGTACTGCTCTCATGCAGTGCTCTTCTACATTCTCAGTCACAATGGCAACAGTGACGCCAAGCCTGTCATTTACTTTTATTAGGACATGCCCATATAAATAATATTAAAGTAGCATTTTTTAATGACTATAAAGTATGTATTTAGTCTCCTTTGTAACAAAACATTGTATCTATGAAGTGATAAAGAAAAGAAAAAAAAGATTCTTAGCTTTAGTATACAGCACAGTGTAAAAAGCTTCCGAGAAAATGTTATGTAAAGCCATTTTTCTGGATAGTAAGTGTTTAATCATTTAAAACAACCCCACTAACATTAGAATTAAACCAAATTAGTATTGAGATTAGAAAAAAACAATAATAAACAATACACTGTGATTTTATGTGTGTGTGTTAGTTTAACCCAGTGGTTGGAGACCACTGCCGTAACCATTTTCAAAGCTGTCCTTAAAGAAGTACACTTTCTACAGTTAGCATCCAATACATGCTTTAGTGAATCAATGCTGCATTAAATGAAATCAGGTGTGCTGCTGAAGGAATTTAACAAATCCATGTGATGGCTGGAGTGCAGCAAGATATAACTTTTTAAAAACAAGAAATTCTTGAAACACTTTATGTGTATTGATGTTTATTGTATTTATTCTAGTGCTTTTACTGGCACAAACACACTTACTTGGCTTTCAAGGACTTTTGCATAGTACTGTCTGTTAATTAACAATATAGTATTCCAAGTAATTTTGGACCATCTCTGTTGGTCAGTTCATCATGAAATGTTCACACAATATAAAGAGCAGCTGCCATTTTCAAGTAATGTAAAAATAAAAATGAATATCTCCTGTTTTCAGCATTGCCACGGAAGAGAATCGAGTTGGTGTTTGATGAGAACTATTATATCGAGCCGTCCTTCGAGTGTCGATTTGACAACATTGAGATCCGCGATGGACCATTTGGTTTCTCTCCCCTGATAAATCGCTTCTGCGGATCTCGGAGTCCAGGAGTGGTCACCTCCACAGGGCGTTTCATGTGGATCAAATTCACCAGTGATGAGGAGCTGGAGGGACTAGGCTTTCGAGTGGATTACACATTTCCTATAGGTAAGCACATGCAATGCTCTTTTTGTCACTTTGCAATAATCCTTTGATTATTTATTGATATTTATTTATATGTAAGTCTTCCTCTATCTGCAGATCCCGACTTCCATCTCCATGTTGGAGGACTGTTAAATCCCATTCCAGGTAAACACAATCAGTACTCAACTATCATCATCATTTTGTCATGTTTGTCATTTACAACTTGTGCAATGTTACATTTGGTTGAGAAAAGTATTTTCAACTGTAATGTACATTTTTTAACATGATACTAATTATGTGTCAGAGTTACCTGAGTATGTAGGGATATCAAATCGCTCCCATTTAATCTGAATTTGGAATAAGGAGGTTGTCTACCCTGACAAAAAGTGATGTATTGAGTTTGCTTGATTTAAGTGTGTACCACATGTACAGATTGGTAACAAATGAAAGGTAAAACCTGAATAAATAAATGGAGAAATATGTAGTGAGTGTAGATGCTTTCAGATAGGTGTACTGCATGACTAAACAGTGACTAAAATGACATTCGCATTGAGATCTATGGGAAAGACATCAGTAGACAGGGTTAGAAATTGTGGTCATAGGTGCACATCCAGTGACTGTGGTGCTTGTGCATTAGTGTGATATTTGAGTACAAACAGAAGGTCCAGTTTTTGTGTTATGCTGTGGAGGCATTTTGCTGGCATGGTTTGGGTCAATTTAGAGGGAAGAGTCACTGCAAATCAATACAAAGTTATTCTGACTGATCATCTTTATCCCATGATGAAACATTTCTATCCTGATGTGATGTCTCAAAGGATGACGCCTTCACCCACAGAACACGAGGAGTCAATGAATGGTTTGATGAGTATGAAAATGATGTAAATCATATGATATGCCTTCAAGCCACCAGATCGCCACCTACTCGAACACTTATGGGAGATTTTGGGCCGAGTGTACTCACCACCATCATCAAAACACAAATTGAGGGAATGTCTTTCAGAGGAATGGTGTTCTATCCCTCCAGTACAATTTCAGAGACTTGTAGAATCTATGCTGAAACACATTAAAGCTGTTCTGGCTGCTTGTGGTGGCACTTTGCTAAGATTCTTTATGTTGTTTTTTCCTTAGTTTCTTTAATGACATGCTCATTTTAATCAGATCTACTCATCGTGTCACTTTATCACTTTTCAGTGTGGCTAACTTGTATAAGTTAACTCTAAATTGCTGTGTTTGTGTTGTGCTGTGTTTGGCTGTGCTATGTTTGGTTTACTTTTTTTCCTAAAGGACCCTCATCCTAATTTATCACATCATTATACTTACTACAAGTTCTGAGGGAGCACTGCACACCACATCAGATATCAATATTATTTACTCTAAACTTGGTTTTGGAAGCCAAAGAGATAGCACCCTATCTACTGGAAGTACACAACACTGCTACAGCATCTCATTCAGACTCAAACTGTCAGCCAGCACTCTATTCAGGGTAGTTCAGTTTTCTTATTTGACAAAAACAGTGTGGAAAATGAACTACTGACGATGAATTAGTTCCAACCTAAATCTGACACAGCTGATTAAGTCTTTCTGAAGATGTTAATATTTCACTCAGGTGTTGAAGATTATGGTTAAAACTGAACTCTGCAGGAAAGTTAAGTTTCTGGATTTGTGATGATGGCATAATGAGATCCTGTCTTTTCTCACCTATCTGTCTCTCTGTCCTCATCTTAGATTGCCAGTTTGAGCTGACTGGACCAGATGGCTTGATCAGATCCAGTCAGGTGGAAGAGGAGAATAAAGTGAAATCTGATGAAGCTGTGGACTGCATATGGACCATCCGAGCTCCACCTAACAACAGGGTTGCTGAGGCGTTATTATCAGACTTCACTCTCCACTTCTCTGCCCCTGGATGTGAAGCTTAACATTGCTGTCATAACAAAACCTTGTAAATGTTCACCACATTGGGGCAAATAGATGTTCTTAACATTCTTAGTAGTTTGGAATTTCTGTTGTCATTAAAAGTGCATACAACATTAAGGACACCTGATGTTTTCAAATGGTGTAAAGAAATATTCAAACTAAAAAAATGTTTGATATGACAGCGATGAACTTTATGTAACCCACTTTAGATTTCTCCCACTGTCAGCACCTCACTGTTTTCTTCATCTCCCCTCCTTTTCCTTATCCTAACTCATCCCTGTCTTTCATACCTCTCACTTTTCTTTTCTCTTGCTCGCCACAGATCTACCTTCGTTTCCTGGAGTACCAGTTAGAGAATTCCAACGAGTGTAAGAAGAACTTTGTTGCGGTGTACGATGGCAGCAATGCAATTGAGGACCTGAAGGCCAAGTTCTGCAGCACTGTTGCTAATGACCTCACGCTTGAAAACGACGTGGGGGTGGTCAGAATGTGGGCTGACGAGTCAAGCAGACTGAGTAGATTCCGCATGCTCTTCACCTCCTTTGCTGACCGTGAGCACTCTGTCCATGTCTTTCTTCCATTTCCTCCATTTTCAAACAGTCCTCTTTAAACTTCCTTACTTGTTCAAACTTGAAAAGACGTATTTATAGAGAAAGCAAAAGGTGCTTTTAAAATATTGTTATATCAGCACAGATCTTACCAAAAGAACCAAAGTAAACTTAAAAACTGTAAAGCAATTGTGTTGATGTAACAAGACGTGGGTAGTAACAGAATACATGTAACAGCATTGCGTAATCGGTACAATAAAAGCTAACTATATTCTGTTATAGTTACAGAAAACATACAGTAATCACATTACAGATACATTACAAACATAGGAGGATAACTAGAAGGATTACATTAAAACCACTCCTAAATCCTTTACACACTGAGCACAATTTATTTATCTAAAAGCTGTATGCAAAAATGCTCCTGAAGTGAATATTATTGCACCAGTATTTACCAGTATGTAATCATTTTGTTTCGCTAAACAGTGCAGGTTTCCTCTTTTCCTTCTTTTAAGTTAAAGGTGTCTTTTTAAAATTTGTTTTTAACTAGGCTTTATATAATTATAGCACTTTAAAAGACAAGTAATTGCAAAGAAAATAATCAAATTACCTTAATCTAGTAATGTTTTGGATTACTATATAAATAGTTTTGGATTACTAAAGCATTAGTTACAGGTTACATTTATTTAATGAATCATGAGCCATTTTTTTTTCAGTGTACTTGAAATGAATATCCTCAGAGGATCTTCTAGGTGTATTTACTGCCACAACTACGGATGGACAGAAAGAAACATTTATAATTCCAATCCTGACATTTCCTTTCGAGAGTCAGTCCTTTCATTATACTATCATTACCTAAGTGTTTCCTTCAGCTGCTTTTTTAAATAAATTAGTTTTAATGTGGTTGTGTATATGATGCTGAAAAATTAATTACTGTAGCAAATAAAATTGTAGGACAGGTACTATCCAGGCATTATCCAGATGTATAGCGATAAGCCTAATATTGGGTTCGTTTATTTATTTAAAGAGGAATCCCATTGAATTTTCAAACATTTCTGCAGAATTTAATTATTGAGATGTTAACAGTCATTCAGAGTTGTTTGATGTGAAATGCTGCTGGGTCCACCATGTGGTTGCTGTTGGTACTGCAAGGTGACCTTTCAGTGCATCCTCTGTCTTAGTGCCCCTCCAGTCAGGAAATCTTGGTCACTGTAAAATCACTGTAACTGTGAAAATATCTGCGCTCTTGTGTTTACAGCTCCATGTATGTCCAACACCTTCTTCTGCGACACCAACATGTGTATCAACCAGACACTGGTGTGTAATGGTATTCAGAACTGTGTCTTCCCCTGGGATGAAAACAACTGTAAAGGTATGTCTATGTGTTAGCTGGCTGGTAGATGGAGCTCTAACACATTAATCACTGTGTAGAGCTGATGAGAATATAGGTGTGAATCTCTGACCTCACAACATGTCGATCATGCCTCTTTAGGAAACAATTCAGTATATCTCAAGGGTCATCAAGACGTTTGAAAATTAGAGCTGACATATTGGTATCAGTGGGTATCCATATCCATTATCGACAGAAAATGCTGGACTGGACTTTTCCTCAACATTTACCACTCCTCAAAGAGAAAACATTACTGATTACACATCAGTGTTAGAGCCAATCATGGCATATTTTAATGGATTAGTATTGCTTAAGCCCGATCCATTTTTTTTTGACGATGTCGCACCACTTCTGGTATAAAACCAACATTAAAGGAGAATTCCACCTTTTTTTTTCTAAATTTCTGCATAATTCAGTCAGAGTGTTTTGATGTGAAATTGTTCATTGTCGAGAAACTGACTCATATTTCTTTAAAGTAGTGATAGGAACCAGGGGTCACAATATCTACAATGTAACTATAGTGGTTTACTTACTATCCAAAATGATCCGTGATTGTATTTTAAATGATCAGTATTGTTTTTATTTGAGTGATTTGTTGATAATGTTGATAATTAATTCAGATTAAATGGTATTAAATCAACCAAAAATATTCTTTGGGAGCCTGCATGTACCTCTCTGCCATGAATGTATTTTAAAAATGCATTTTAGACCAAAGTTTTTCATTAAACTATCATGATCAGGGAGTGTATTCATGGCCATTTTATGTAAAAGCTTTCTGAGAGGGAGCTTGTAGCAGCATTAATGTGCTTTATGTGTCTAGTTCTTATGGCTACCACTGTGAACAATTATGACTCAAGTTTCTCTAGAAAGGAGCAATTTACATCGAACCACTCTGATTGGCTGTGTTTACATACTAACCGTTTAATTATGCAGAAATTTAGTAAAATCAGTGGAATTCCCCATTAAGCTTGGTTTATACTGGCGTGTCAATGCAGAAAGCATAAAGCAGTCCTTAGTAACAGCAATCAAAACCAAGAGGAATGAGCTGCTACCGCATGTATATTAGAGCGACATGAAAACATGTTAACAAGACAATAAAACCATTACTTCACATAAGTAGTCCAAAAAAAGATGTCAAATCAGAGTGTATACCACTACACACAAATCAGAAATCAAAACATGTAAAAAGTGATTTTATTGCAGTTCATAGTTCAGTAGTTCATAGTGATAGATAAATTATCAGTCCAGTCAGTCAGTTTTCAATGAATCAAAAAAATCAATAATAAATACTTTATAAAAACTGTGATTTAAAAAAAAATACAGTTTCTAAGCCAATCCAGTGCCTCATGGCAGAGCTCAAAGTAGGGGGCGATGGTGCGATCATCAACACTTCACATGCAGTAAAAAATAGAAGCAAAAGAAAAATAATTCTGTTAGCCAGCAATAGTATTTTGCTTGCTAGCTTGTTTTGGTTGTGTTATCGTTTGTACTCTGGAGTTTTTCTGTAAATTCCAATGCTGTTGAATACTTTACCAGATCAGTCACTTTGTCAGTTCACTCACATGACAGAATTCCCCTACTGATCATTCTCTCTCTCTCTCTCTCTCTCTCTCTCTCTCTCTCTCCCCCCCCCTCAGAAACAAAAAGTAAAAGCATTTTCCATCAGATGAGTAAGACTCACAGCACTGTGATTGCCGTGTCCACTGGTGTCGTTCTTCTTCTTCTTATCCTGTCTGTGATGGTGCAGATGAAACAGCCCAGAAAGAAGGTGACACCAAGTAGCATAATATGTCAATAATTATTCCAAACCTTATGAAAGTAACTGTTTCACAGACAGAAAAAAGACTACATTCTGTAAAACCACACCCATTTACATTACTCTAGATTCACCAGGGAATTCCATGGAAGGTCACACTCTTTTATGAGAATTTGAACTTTTTATATCAGTGTGACAGTGTGAGATGAGCTGCTCTTTGGCCTTTTGCTACTTTGTGTCCACTATAAACTGCATAACTCCACACACTGAACAGATAAAACATGGTCATTTCATGATATTTCCGGTGGGCACCCTGTCTTAGATTACTGATAAGCTGCAACTGCAGAGTTTATGGAAATTCCAAGTGTTTTATTTACAAACATGAAATTGGTCTGTCTACCACTCAAAGGTTTGGGACCACCTGTCATGCTTTTAATCTTCTTGCATACAACAGTAATGTTTACAATAGCCGCAAACCTCCTAAACTAGAAAAAGTGTTTTTAGATGTTTAATTAATTAGTCATTGAGAATCATCACCAGTAGAGATGCACAAAGGACGTTCTGGATGTTTTTTTTGTCTGTTTTGATCAATGAGCATATTTAATTTGGCCTGCCAGAAACTTACCCAACTCCCCTGTCCAACACCTAAATAAAGACCTTTCCCCTGTCCTTTCCCTGCTTGTGTGTGCTGTAGGTGTTGGCACGTAAAAACCTGTTCAGTGCTGCGGAGCTGCAGGAGGTGCTGGAGCCTCCTCATTACGAGCTCTTCTCCCTGCGCGAGCGGGAGGTGCCAGATGAGCTGGCCAAGCTGTCCGAGGAGCTGGAGAGTTTTCAGAAGCTCCGTCGCTCCTCCTCTGCATCACGCTGCATCCATGAGCATCACTGCGGTGCCCCTGGCAGCGCAGCCCCTGTCACCATGGCAGCCAGAGTGCAACACCTGTCCCAGGGCTCAGATGACCTGCCTGTGGTTCAGGGCGTCCGAGGCTTCAGCAACTTCGCCACCCGGAGGAGCAGCCACGGCCCTCACACACACTCTCTCCCCCACACTGCACACACACACATGCACACGCACAGCATGCAGAGCCTGCGGGACGCGCTGGAGGGTGGAGCGTATGGGCTGGAGGAGCGGGTGATGGAGGAGATCGGCTGCAGAGAGGTCTTCAGCCGTGGAGAGGTGTTTGGCCATGGCGGCAACATTGCCATGGCACGTAGCCATGGCAACCCCGTCCAGCAGCGCTCACTTTCCATGGACTTTTGAACAGAACCGGCAGACAGCAGATGCCTGTTTCTGGAGACTAAGAACTCAAGAGCTTCAAACTCACAGGGACCACTGAAATGGACCTCTGGAAACAGTCATTCCTTTCAAACTAAGTATTCTGTGCATTCTTGAGGAGCGTCGTCCAGTCCCTGTTTTAGTTCTACTCTCAACACCTTTGTGGACTTGATTAATTGACCTATCCATGCTCTGAGCTATCCATGCTCGCTGTCAGAACAAAACAGCAAAACCTTGTATCTCCAGAATGGTAGCTGTAAAGGAGAAAGAAAATACATTCTTAATGTTTAATGTGAGTTAATGCAGAAAATATTTGTCCCAAGTAAATTTTCCCCATTATTGGTTCATTAATTATGAAATTTTAATTTTTTGGTATTTCCAAATTATGTCAAAACATAAAATATCAAAAATGGAAAACAAAGTTTTGTGCTGACAGTGACATAGCATAGCATATATGTAAAAGATCACACTGTCAGGATAGATCAGGTATAGTTTTTTGTCATGTAATTAAGTTTTAATATTGATGACCTACAGCAACATAGTGCAGCTTAGTAGTGTAGCATTATAAAGCGGAAGCTCAGTATTAGAAATTTACAGTCCAACCTAAATTCATTGGGTTGAATGGAATTTTTGCCAATGTTCTGTAAAGCTTGTGCAACCTTGTAGTAGTTTTCACAAAACACGTTTGTGAGTGGAGCATGGATAGGTCAGTTAGCTCAAAGGGGGGGTAGCTGGAACTGGACGAAAATATGGATTTGCTGGTGAGTTTGAAAGACCACTGATTCAGCAACTTCTGCTCCACTGGAACCTCCAGAAAGCCTGTGTGGGGGCTGTTTTGCTTTTCTGTATAACTTAATTTTGTGTTTATCTTATTTTATGGTATGTGTTTAAAACTGTTACCCTGAATTCCCCATATGACCAATATTGATTGTAAATACCATGTGACTATTATTTAATCCCCTTTGTTTTTTCCTTCACCATCAAGATTTAGATTGAGAAACAAGGTGGACTGTGCTTTTTTCTTAGGACGTTTGACTTTTCTGTGCTCAGCAGTTCTTTAGAATTTTTAGGACATGGTCAATGAAATAATACTAAGGTGTGCTAAAAAAGAATTTGGCTCTTAAGTCTCTTCAAGGGTGATAAGGAAATCTTTAGCTCTAGGAGTCAGCACTCTTCCAGTGGACTCTGTTTGTAAGTATTGTTTTGACTGACAGTTACTGTTTTTAGTTATGCTAATGTACTTTAGTCTATGTTTATAGATAACAATGTGTCATACTGTGTCAAAAGACATAATCAAGTCCATTAGAGATTACTGAACAACTCCACACGGTTTGAGACGTATTACTGAGATGATCTACATATGCAGTTCGCTCCATGCTAATCAGTGGAGTATAAGCTTCCATTACTTGTTTGCTACATTAACATCGCAGCTCCAGTGCTAAAACTAAAGAAGCAAACTTGAGACACCAAATATGTCTTGGTGCAACTATATACAAAAAAAATGTGTCCTCCAAAGTTCACTTTGGAAACAGTGTTTGCATAATGAATGTGACTTGCAACACAAAACTGCACACAAAGACCATCTAATTTTATACAACAGTTCAAACAGAGAAAACTATTATAGTACAAGTATTGAAATGTCAATAATTCATATGTACTTCACACTGCAGTTCATTTGGATAATGACCCCCTGGTTTACAAGACAGCATCTGAAGGTCTATATTTTTGCTATAGTTCAGCATCTTTTGCTTGTTAACTATTAAATGTAACGAGGACATGCTTGGGTATGTTCAATACTTGAAGTTAGGTAATAGAAGAATGGGTGAAAATATGGTTTACATTTTGCTTTCTTCCTGTTTTTTTCCATAAGCATGTGTTTAAAGTTGCTGTTTACTGAGTTTAATGTTGTGTTTTAGTGTTTGAAATACATTAGTGGATGCATTAAAAAGGGCATGACAGAGAAGGGAGGTTTAGGTAGCTGACAAAAAGTTACAGCAGGGCTGTACCCAAAGCACTAAAAATGTGCATAATGTGGGGTCTCTAAGACTGAGATTGGGAACCCTTGAGTTACAGCGTGCTGATGATATTCTTTTCTTGTGTTGCTGAGTTTAATTACCCCCTACAAAACTTTATGATAAAGAAGTCGCTTCTGACTTGATGTCTCTTTGATTTTTCTAAAGACCTTTGGTCAAGCCATTTGCCATCTCAAGCTCCAGAGGAAGTGACTGGCTGTGCTCTCTCTCTCAGTGTGCTGAGTAATGTAGCAGTGAGTTATGCTCAGTGTCCTCTGAGTGTGCAGAGGTGCTCAGCAGTGTTGAATGGCCTGTAGTTTGTAGTATGGCAGATGGAGCACGCTTCATATCGTCACTGTCTTAACAAATGTCATATCTCCAGAATATGAACTTTGCAGTACAAGGAAATGTTCTTAACTTAGGTGTATGTAAATGCAATTTATTCTAAGTATTTTTTAACATTTCTTGACCAGTTTTTTGTTGATCTATTCAATGTGAAATTTTGATATGACATCAACAGTATGAGACTGATTCTGGTCTTTGCCCTACAAACTGGTGGTGAGACTGAAAAAAATAGATGAAAAAAAGGAAAATCAGTAATAAATAAATACATTTCTCAATGCACAAATAAATTGAATTTTCTTTTTACCATTGCATGCTTGTGCTTCATGAAACCGTTATTTAATTTCCAGTCAAAACAGCCATTTAGTACAAGTTATTCATGTTTCAGCATAAGATAAAAGGTAGAAAACATATATTTAACAGAACAGTTTTGGTAATTTACCAATTCTTGCATGGTTGTTTGGGGTCCCGTTTTCTTTATATTAACGTTTTGAATTCCAGCTTTGGAAACTCCTGCTTTTTTCCTTATTTTCTTTTAACTTTCCTTATGCAAGGGGATTATTGCATATCTGATCTTCTCATAAAATATCTCCCCGTATTTAATGTCTAAGAATTTAATTTAATTTGACTGGACATTAAATAACTTTGGTTTGGTGGTTTCTGACCTTCGCATAGTCCCAGATTTACCTAGCTTGGAGTGTATAATGTACTTTTAGTTTTCAGACTACAGCTAGTTTTTGTTTAACAGTAGTTGATGTTTAACATACAAAATTGACTGAAATGTGACCTGAAAGTAAAAAAAAAATCTATGAGTGTGTGTAAAACTGTGAGTATTAAAATAGGCATTAGCTTAATCTTTCACGGAGTCCCACAGAACAGAATGACTTACCATCCCCTGCTGCTATGATGCTTGATAAACAGACAGATAAATAAATACTGAAATAGACAACAGACAACAGCATTTTAACAAATGCTCAGAGAATGCAGTGCTTGCCATCAAGACAAATCAGACTTATTTAAAGTTTAGACACACAAACACACTTAAAATGTCAAAGATGTTTGTCTGTCTCACTTTAAAAACATGCACATATCTTCTAGAAGTCCAAACATTAGTAGACACCTGCTCACCTGTTTCTTCTGAAATCAAGGGTATTAATAGGGAGTTTGTCCCCCTTTGCTGCAGTAAGAGCCTCTACTTTTCTGGGAAACCTTTACACTAGAAGTTTGCTGTGAGGATTTGATTGTATTTAGCCACAAGAGTATTAGTGAAGTCAGGAGCTGATGTTGAATGATTAGTTCCAAATCACAAACGCCACTCCAGCTCATCCTAAAGGTGCTCCATCACTCCAGAGTTCACAGTTCCACTGCTCCACAGCCCCATGCTCACATTCTATTGGATTTTCCTATACAAGCTGTGTAAGCAGTTAAACCCCTGTGCAATGGATGCTAATTAGAAGGTTTCTGGATACTTTTGAACATACAGTGGACATTATATTTGTCATTATTAACCTATGTAACAGCAAAATTTAGCTTACCTTAAACGTTTAGAAGTTAGAAAATCCCTAAATCTCAATAAAGCATTCTATCTGTACAACACAAGTGTCTTCATGAGAAATAAATGCAATATTTACAAATGGTTTGCATAAATAATTAAGACCATACTATATTGTTTGTTTTCAGCCGAGTAATACTGATGCTGTATGTTGTGTTTTGGTCTTCATCCAATGGCTCTCTCTTTCTGTGGCACTGATTAGGGAAATATGACAGGCTATTTACAGCCAGATTAATCATATTGCACTAGCCCTTATCCTTTTATGATAGCTGCTATCAGATACCATTCCAGAATGAATTATTGTTCTTTTCAGGACTGGGCTCGTGAAAGTAGGTCAACTCTGAGGTACTTTGTTACAGCTCTAAGCTGTTGTAAAGAATGATTATCAGAGGAGACTGCCTCAGCAGCTGTTCACTACATTAGAGACATCTTACAAGTTTAAAAACTTTCTCATCCCATTCCATATAGCCCATGTATGGAAACTAATCTGCACAAACTGTTTTGCAGTTCATTGGCCCATATTTATCTTCTCACAGCTTTTACATCACACTGAATAGAAGTACACACACTGATGAAACCCAGAGTTCTTACTTTGATAAATACGGGCCACTGCATTTGTGAATATATATTTGCCTATTCACCCTATAGCTCTGCCCTTCAAGTGTAATTGCTGTTCTGGCCCAGACTGCTTTTTTTTGAGTGAGGCACAATGCAGCCAATTTAAATATATATTTATTTATTTACATATATGAGTCTTAAAGACACAATAACAAAAGCAGCTTGTTTAATTCTAAGGCATAAATAGAGGTGGGAAAATGGTCATGTAAAAATGAATTATGACAGTTTTGGTATAAAACCCTCACAAATGTCATAGATGGTGTTCAAGTGCAATAAATAAATAAATACAAAGATATATGAAAAATATAGGATGTTGGCCCTTTAAAGGTTTTTCCTGCAACTATATGTCCAAGTCAAGAACTATTTAGGTACCTGCACTTTTAAGAGTGTGTGTACATAAAAGCAGTCGTCTTTGCACTTCTCTAACATGTTCAGATGAAGTCACAGTTGGCTTGTTAATTAGCCAGTGAACTGAGCCAAGCCTGTTAAATAAAGACAAACACTCAACTCTGCCAACCTCTGAGACCGTAGTCTGATCTTGTTGTGATGGGTGTGTCAGTTTATTGTTCATGTAGGCAGAACACCTCCACACATGCACCCACACAAACACACTTTCTAACCCTAGTCTGAACTCCTCATGAACTAGTCTTATCTATAGGTTTAATTGTATGTTTGCCTCTTACAGGTGCTTTGTGTATTTAATGCTGACTCACTAGTACACATGACTTGACTATGACATGTCTATATAATGACACAAGCAGACCTCTCCAAATAAAAAAGTCCTGCACACATAGTGCCAAATGGCCATAATATTCACATAGGACTTATTCAAGGTCAGGTAAGTAATTATTTACTTACGTGTGGCAAACAAAGCTCTAAAACTGTGTAAACGTTGGTCATTGGGTTATGGTTACATGAAGTCTGGACAAAGTGCAGGAATAAAAAACATGATAGCCAATAAAAGGTGCATGCCAGTTTTGTAGAGTGCATTAAGGATGAATTAAAGGGGAATTCTACCTTTTTTTTCTTTCAAAATTTCTGCTTAATTTGTTGGTTGAAATGTAAACAAAGTAGAAACTTACCAACTCGGATTTCTTTTATGTAATGCTGATGATGGTATAATCAGAGTCTCGCAAAAATAAGTATTTTGTGTGAACATTGTGGAAAACCCAAGTCTAATGTAGAAATGTTAGTATTTCACAATGTACATTGTATCAGAAACCTGTTAGGAAATGGCAATTCACTGGTTTAGTTTTCTCCAGAATTATTGCCCCCCAGTAAACTGTTTGGAGGGCTTATTAGAAGAAAGGTTCTCTTCTTCTCAAACTATGTGTAACTAGAGTAGATTCTGTAATCAGATGAGACAACAAGCACCAAAAATGGGTTTAGTGTATAAAGAGTTAAGGCCCTGCAGAAAAGAACTTAATCCACAATGAGAAGTATGGTGGTGGATCTGACACGCTGTGAGGTTTATTTCTTCCAAAGGCTATGGGAATATTCTTAGAATACTTGCCATCATGCGCTCTATCAAATAGCAGAAGAATTTGAGACAGTGATCCGAAGTAAGTCCACATAAAGTTGGTTCACTGACCACAGATTTAAGCTTTTATACAATATAAATAAATAAAAATTCTGTTACATTAACCATATTGAAATCCTCCAGATTGAACCGAAGAGGACAGTGCACATGTCAGGACCAAAGACCTAGAGAGACTTTCCATAGAGAAATGTTCATGTGTTCTTGTCCAGTTTTATAACAAAAGCAGTTCAAAGTGTTTACTCCTTCAGTAAAGAGCCCTGGCAAAGTGCTGCTGCTGTTTTCCATTTCTAACAACTGATTGAAACCTACTTAGACTATTGCCATTTCTAGGACTGCCAGAAAAGCTAGTGACGTTTATTCTCAAAAAATGGTCCCACCTATTGTAAATCAAATCACAATCAGTTGATTCTATTGTCACTTCCTATGTTAGTGGTTAATCTGACATATTAGGCCTTCAGTCTAGCTCCTGAAGTCCTAACCAACAGGAAAGTTTGCTTAGCTGTGTCTTTGTGGTTAGATACCACAGAGGAAAAAATATCCTGATTGGATATTTTTCTGTTAGGTGTTTCAAGATCTTAATTTGTTCCGACCAAAACTTAGCAATGAGATAAGAGCATTACTACAAAACTTTCAGAGTTTAAATACAACAATCATGATGCGCCTATTAAATAAAAATTAACTGAAGAAAACAGGCATGTATTTTTTTATTGCACAGAAATCATCATTTGTTCTCTGGGGGTTCCCCACTGAAGAGAAGACTTTGCGCTGTTATCCTAGAAAATTGATGAAATCAATGTGGGACTGCCGATAACTGTGGCACGTTTTTGAGAAAAATATTTATTTCTTTCTTTGAACAATTTCACCTCAGTTCAAGGTCTGATTTCTCTCATACCTTTAAGCTGATAAACCCCTAGGATGCCTCTTGGTCATCTTTATCAGGGCACTATAAATGCCCTTTACAAATGTTGCGACCCTTGCATGTACCTCTTTGCAGCAGCTTTTTCTTTTAAAATAAAAATATACAGTAAAATAAATTTTATAGTCTCAAACCTTATATTCCACATCAAAGAGAGGCAGAAAAGGTATCTTCTATCTGCACATCTGGAGTGTGACATCTGGAGCGCAACAGTACAAAGCTGGTCTCCAATCAGTCAGGTGCATTGGAGTCAACTGTTTAACAGGTATGCTACTGTAAGTAGTAAAGGGTATTACAGGACATTACAAATACTTTAAAACCATAAATAAAAATGAAAAAAAGTAGTAAAAACATAAAAAACAAAAGTGCTACAGTGTACTGATCATAAACACAATTCTCAATTCTGCTTCAGCTTTATAATCCCTTATTCACACAGTGAGAATTCTCTCCATTTTTCTTCATTGTCTTGTTTCACTCAGTGATTGTTCAAAAAAGGCTTTATTTGCATAAGGCAGCAAAGGCAGTCTCTCTCCGAACACGGCTTCTCTGAAGTTGCGGCGTCTCCAGGCGTACACGATGCTGTTGAGGAACCCCTGCAGTGAGACTGATATCGCCTGTACAGCAGCCAGAAGAAAGACACAGACACACATGCACACCAAGCGTTACAGAGGGGAACTCATACAAATAATCTCAGATCTTAGCCGTACTACTGTGTTCATTAGAAAATGAGAGGCAAAAATGAATCCTAGATCAACAGTCTTATTTCAACATTTTCATACATAAAATACCAAAGGTTTTGCTTCTAAAGAGTGACATAAAACAGTAAGAAAGTGAATATTAAAACACACCTGAATGACTAAGAGAGGAAACAGTCTGTCTGACTCCGAGCAAGCAAACGATAAACATATCAGAACGAGAGCTGAGGAGAGAAAGTTGCAGAGGAAAATCAGAACCTGTAAATCAGTCACTCACTCTCTCTCACTCTCTCTCTCTCCCTCTCTCTCTCTGTGTGTACAGTACCAGTCAAAAGTTTGAACACAGGCCCTCATAGAAACATTTCCCTCATTTTTCCTATTTTCCAGAGTTGATAGTAATACTGAAGACATCAAAGTTGAAATAACACATATGGAATTATTCAGAGACCAAAAAAAAAACACTGGCCAAATCAAAACTATCTTTCATTTTGCATTCTTTTATAAGTCAGTGCCTCATTGCCCCATACTCTTGATCAGGGCTGCCAAAGCTGGCCCATGAGGACATTTGATTTGGGCCAAAAGAAAATTACCAAAAACACCACCTCCTCACCCAAAGAGAGAGCAAGCATATTTTATACTACTAATAATTTATTAAATTCTTATTTTCCTCTTAAAATTCTAAGTATTTTAATACCAAAATATATTGCTCTAAAAAGAATTAAAAAATTATAATTTTAAAAACCTGCTTTTTTGGTATAGCTTTTGAGCCCTCTGCCACCACAAACATTGCATTTTGCCCCCCACCCAAGATAAAAAGTTCATTCTCATTCTCCCAAGCAGCATCATGAGGAGCCTCCTGGGACGGTTTTTTCAACAGGACTGAAAAAGATACATGTAATCTGGGACCTTGTTGTTGCTGAAAGCCCTTTGCTGAGGGGCAAACATATATATATTTTTAAATGTTTTCATTTTAAAATAAAAAAGCTGTTTTGGAAATAATTTTGTATATAAACATCAACTTAACTATTTTGCATTTAAGCCTAAGTCTTTAGATCAAAATGTCTTTAAGATTATGAACAATGCATATTCAGTAAGTTGGATTCAAATTTTTGACTGGTAGTATATATAGCAACAGTTATCACAAATAATGTTATATTAATGATTGAAATAATGTTTTTTGTCCTTGTAACTTTGTATAAAGCAAAGCTATTTTTAGATTTCCCTTTCATATTTTCTTTTTTTTTATATATATTATTGCTTTGATGTTATACATTTAATATATTTACTACATTGTTGCTGTTGGCACAAAACCTTGTGTCTCAATTTCATGATGAACAGGCAAACAAAAATAGTCCAAAGTAACTTGGAATCAAATCCTGTTAGATGGATTTACATTAAATGTTAAGAAGGCTTGTTCCACTTCCTGAAAGTTACCATTTTGGATGTCTTGTTCTTACATCAACAATATGTTTGTGATGTTCACGGTCTATCCATCTATCTATAATCTTAAAATTAATTTAAACAGTTTTTTCTATTACAATTTAGGACATACTAGGTTGTATATCGTTGCTGTCAGAACAAAACCTTTATCTCCAAAGTGGTAACTTTACAGGAGAAGAAAAAAACTGCTTTTGTTTTTGTGGTGCTTTTAATGAAAGTCAATATAACATGACTTTTAGGCAAGCACTTCTGGGCCATTTTTATTGGTCCATTCACTATGAAATGTACACACAACGTGAAGACCAGCTGCTGTTTGTTCACTGTCGGAACACAACAAATATTATATGTGTGTGTGAGCACTGACCACTGACCTGGTGTCCAGCAGAAGATGATGACGAGAATCATGTAGCGGGCTGAGGACCAAATTCTGCCTCTACATCCTTGTGAGTCTCTAAACATGCCAGCCTGCTCATAACGCCTGTACCAGCTCTGCAACCTCCAATAAACCAACTACAACAGAACAGAGCAGCACATCATCAATAAACGTGCTTTTTGGTCTGGATTTAGCGAATGAATCTTGTTATGAGTATGTGTCTGTGAGCACTCACAGTGCAGCAGGTTAAGACCGACAACACACTCGCAAAAGTAAACCCCCTAATGAAATTGTTATGACGTGAATCCTATTTGACAGAAAGCAGAAAATATGCTTCAGAGACAACAATTCTACCTTAACAAACATTGGGTGAATGAAGTATAAGTGTATGACTCACACCTACCACAGTAGAACAGAAATTATTATCAATGTGCAGGTGCAGGAAGAGAATACAGCTGCAACACAAAACAGAAATTCAGAAAGTTAATTTAAGGAGTCTCTCATCCACAGTTACCTTAATTAATCAAACACAGTCAGATTGAAACTGAGAGAGAAAGGGCATGTTCTCAAAAAGACTTTGTGTAGCAGAGTGAGACCGAGGAGCATCTGTATCTTTGCTAATCCTTGTGTCTTGTTCGAGCACATAAAAGGGGAAATCCACCCATTTTTCAAATTTCCACATAATTCAATGGTTGAGCTGTAAATGAAGCCATTCAGAGTGTTTTAGTGTGCAACTGCATGTGCGCCTATCTAGAAAAACTTGACAGCTCAAATGTCTTTACAGCGGCGCTGAAAGAAACCAGGGGTTGCAATGCCTGCAATGCAAAATAGCAATTTTATTCACTATCAGAAACCAAACCAGCAGTGAACCTAAACTTCTTCTAAATTCTATGTGTAATGTTGATGATGGTGAAATACCGTTAAATCTGAAAAAATAAGCTTTCTTTGGGGACTACTCTGCCTTACAACAATCTGCATGTACCTCTCTGTCATGAATGAATTCCAAAAAAAAGATGTTTTAGGCCAAAGCCTTTTGCAAAACTTGCAAAAACTGTCACTTGCAAAACTGTCATAAAGCAGCACATTTATAACAATTGCATGTAACAGCTTTCAGTGAGGCTGCTTTTATAGGCATTAACCTCTGCAGACATATGGTTCTTTATCACCACCACTGAACAATTCTGACTGAGTAAATTTCTATAGATTCGAGCATTTCATATCAAACCACTCTGAATGACATCTAAATGATTCCAATAATGATCTTATTGCAGTGATATCTGTTTAGTTTTGGGTATAACAATATTTCACCTAAATCAGTATGTGACCACCCACAGCTTGAGCACATCACTCAGGCTAGTAAGTGTCATAAAACTGAAAGTGAGAAACTAATCTGAACGTGACAGATTCACTGATGTTATTTGGCCAAAGTTTGTGAGGAAAACTGCATTAAACAAGATTTTCTGTATCTCAGCCTCATTTGTCGTACCATTGTGATTCTTATTCACACAAAATAGTATATTTATTGATATAATACACACTCTTACCTATTGCAGAATCTAGTGTCAGTCCACGCATTTTCTCCATTATCGGAGGCTGTAGGTGCTGGTATATAGGACACTAGTGACAGAGTCAGGGTTCTGATGTAGACAACATATCCTATTAGGGGTATCAGCCTGAGAACATATAATAATACAAACAATTAGGCAGATACTGCTGTTGAAATATGAAACATCATTCTGGGCCCAGTTTCCCAAAAGCATCTTAATGTTAAGATCACCCTAACTGGTAGAGAGGGTGTTCAGTGTGATGCTCACTTAGCAAGAATCATCTTTGTGCTCAGATGCTTTTGGGAAACACAGTGCTATTTGGTTAAACCAGTAATCCTGTCTAATAACATAGTACTAGGATAGCACCACTAAACAGGTATATTGAGAGATATAAATATATTCTTCTATGTGTTTACTCACCACACAAAGACATAGAGAAAATTAAATGCCCGCCAACTGCCCTGAGAATGTGATCAAGGAAAAGAGGGACAAAAAGTTAATCATAAGTCTGGGGAACTGACTTCATTGGCACCCATCATAAATGTCACACTTTCTCATTTACAACCAGAGAGGTCGACTTATGGCATGACTCTGCATGTTTTATTGCTATAAACTAGACACAAATTAGCTGAGCTCAAACTGGCAACTGTTGTTCTAAGTAAATTTTTTATGAGTGTAAAAATGGACTTGAACCTGGCGTTTATCGGCTCTCCCTGTAAGCTTTCTTTAGCAATGCTCTGCTACATGAAGCTGTGTGGTGCAGTGCATCTGCAGTGTGGTGGCCTTGAGGGCCTTCTAGGCTTTCAGAGAAGGCCTGACAATTTCTGGGAACTAAAAAAATTGTGTATTTTTTAAATTCTGCAAGTAAAATTTTTAAATGCCCAACAGAAAATAATTTAATTAGAATTTCATTCTCTGTGGTATTTTGACAGATACACCTTAGCTAGCTCTCCCATTGGATTAAAGGCCTAACTTGTTAGATTAACCACCAAGTGATCAATCAGGTTTTGACTTCCAATGATAGGGACTATTTTTTTTACTGAAAGACTCACTGCTACATACAAATTTCAAGTTTATTAAAAACATTGTTTCATGACATGCACATGCATGAAAAAATACATCCAACTGAAGGTAAAACAACAAGCAAATTATATTATAAGTTAATATGTCTGTCATAAGCTTCAAATAAAACATAGAATGTCTGTGACAAGCTTCAAATGTCTGTGTTTAATCTAGAATGGGCAAATGGGTTTGTTTTTTGTTTTTTTGACTGTGTTTTGACACTTACGGCCCAAACTGAAGGCCCAGCTTAAACAGTCACGGTTCGCCACTGTTTAAATGGTAATTCAATGAGCTTTAAAAGTTTAAAATTTACATCCTCAATAAGAACTGACAGAACATTTACAGTAAATAGCCACAACTTTGTTATGATTACATAACTGACTATAATCTGATCACTGTAGTCATGTCATGTGTGTGCTGTGTTCACAAAAATATCTTGATTTGGTTGTTACTATCGTCCATGCACCTGACATGCATGTGAGTGTGGATATGGGTGTTTATACCAGTCTCTCTAATCACCTGACGTCTGTGTTCTTCCTCTCTTTGCTCCCTCCATCCTTGAGCAGTATGTGCTGACTCACAGGCATAAATGATGACAAGAAGGAAAGAGATACAGTAGAAAGTCTGAAAAGGTGAAAGTGAGAGAGAGACTGTTTTTGTGGCTACAGATCTGTAACATCTCTGGCAGCAGTTGTACTGTAATCATAGACCTTTGCACTAATTGTGGAGTTGATTATAGAGATAGTGGTAATGCATTAATTCAGAGGAAGTGTTGGTGATATAAGTAGGAAGGGAATACATAATCAGTAAACTGCAAACTGTAAACATGGCCTCTAAATATATTACTGGGATCACCAGATGACATCTGACCCTAAATATCCTTTCTCAATTTTCGCTTACTATTTTTGTTCTTACTACATTTACTGCGTGAATTCGGTTTACAACTGTTCATAAGGCCCTTATAAGCCTTTGGAATGTCAGTCATGTACAGATTTTCTCACCAGAGACAAAGGCAGTACATCAGTACACAGGACTTCACTTATGCGTAGCGTTTCATAAGACAGGAAGTTGATGATGGTGGTGCCAATTAAAACAAGTGAAGCCAGGAAGTCTGCCAGAGCTAACTGGAACAATGGTTTAGCCTGCAAGACAAGAATAAAACAAAAAGATCGTTTGTAGTATTTTGTTGGAGATATACCAGTAAAAACATGAATACCAGTATGTGTACCAGCAGTTCGGAAAACAGGGAACGACAAATAGCTCAACCCCCCAAGACAATAATTATTAACTTTAGTTTAGACTTTTTCTGAACTGTATTAGTCTTCAAAGCAAAATCCTGAGTGGCACAATTGTCTAAGCGCTGGCCCTATCATCAGGGGATTGCGAGTTTGATCCCTGCTGATGCTACAGCCATCCGTGGCCAGGAATCCCATTGGCCTCGCTCTCTCTAATATGGCCCTCCCTCTCCACCATCATTCAGTATGATGTTAGCCAGCACAGGCGTCTGTTAGCTGACATAACAGAACTGGCGGTTAGCGTTTTCCTCCAAGCACGTTCAGCTGTCCAATGATATTGTGTTAGCGGCAGTGTGAAAAGATGCACTGGCTGACTTCACATGACTCGGACAAAGCTTGTATTTGCGCTCCTAGTGCTGATGGTATTGTGCGATTAGGAAAGTCCTAACTAGTGGGTAGAATTGGATATGACTAACATGGGGGAGAAATATATATATAGTCTATGAGTCTGTATATCATGTATATGGGAGGTGATGTGAGAGATGTACTTTTTGATTTAATTTGTGGCTGTTATATTTGAATTTTCTCAACATTTTGCTATTCATTTCTTATAGGGAAAGAAATTGTGTTTGAAAGGATGCTGTATGAAAACCCGTGATCAGCCCTAAAAGCACAAGTGCACTATTCCAGTATAGGCTCTACAGTCCAGCAAACTGCGACCCATGAAAACGGCCCAAAAAAAAGACAGAATAATAATTCCAATAACAGTAACTCATATCGTTATTTTTGGGATAAATATGAAAAATGTCACTACGTAAATCTGAATTGACATGGCTCACACTTACTGGAGTATCAGTATCGTTCTGTAGGTACAGCTCATGTAGAGCACTAAAACATCATATTAAGAGATTTCTACTTTTATTGCATTGCTATTGATTTTTGCAGATTGCATCATTAATTTTCTGGATTCCATCATGTTACACATGGCCAGATCTGTTTATGAATTTTAGAAGATCATAGACTTTTCCCTTAATGTTTTAGACACTGCAACGCCGGGGCTCCTGTTTTACTGCGACTGTGGCTTCAACAGCCAATAAATGGTAATTGTAGGAGAGTCATGTTACTGCGTTATCTTAGACCAATAAGGGAAATTAGATAAGCAGCACAAGTACTTCTTAGGAGAGCTAAATGAAAAATGAGAATTATTTGACCTGCCATTCATATTCACTAGGAGCTTGGTAACATACTGTGTTTAAGGTATTCATTAACTGGCACTAACTGTGACCCAGGTCCCACTATTCACTGAGCGTCGGTGCTAACTCTGTAGCGACTGTTCTTTGTGTTCTCACTGCAGCTCTCTTAGATCCATACTTGACATTTTTATCCCCCAACATACACAGAGAACTCATGCACACACAGACATTTGATGCGTGACTCACCTGTTCATTGAGATGTCCTCTCTTAACAACAGATAACACTAAAACAGAGCAGCTCCCAATCAAACTGGAAGAGAAAGCAAAAGTAATTGAGATTAAACAGTATAGTGTACAATATAAAGACTGTATAATACAAATAAATAAAACGTCTCTAAGGAAGTGGTGGCAAACTGCAGTCCTGGAGGGCCGGAGTGCTGCACAGTTTAGTGGTTTTCCTACTCAAACACTAGTTTAACCCATCAGTTAATTACCAGGATAGGTTGGTGTGTTAAGAGCAGGAAAATCACCAAACTGTGCAGGACACCAGCCCTGCAGGACCACAGTTCACCACCCCTGGCCTAAGAGATTTAATACTGAAATGAAGGGTTTCGTTCCTAAAATGCATTACAAACCACTTTAGTGATTTTTTTTTTATATACATGGTTGGGAGTGGGCTTTACACATACAAGAAATATCAATGCAATATTATGACTAACACCACCTTTGACAGAGAAATAAAAATGTGTTTTCCATTGTATATCAGGAAGGAAGCTTTTAGGCCTGTATTTATTTTGTTTCAGGTTATGTAATTCTCTGTGCGTGACTGCACTGCCGTCAAGTTTTCCCCTCGTTCTGCGAGTTCTTCTAGTCAGGAACCTTATCCTTTAGACATGTAGCACTTTAGCACGTTACATAATCCTTTATTTTATTCACTTATTTAGCAAAACCCATATTACATACCATGAAGGTAAGGCTAGTGCGCCTGTATAGCTGATTTCTTTTCACAAAGTTTTGTAAGGACGTAAGACTTAAACTCTTTCTACTCTCAAATGAAAGCTAAAAGACAAACTGTTTACTGTTTAACACAAATTAGTCTCAGCGCTGGCAGACTGAAGGGTTCTTACCTTAAACTAAGCACAGAAATGTAGATGGAAGAGAGAGCGGCGAGCTGGACAAGGTAAAAAAACACAAGTAGACAAACAAGCAGGTAAACAAAATGAACTTAATTAAAGTCTGAAATGCACTCTAAGGTCAGACACAAGGCAGTCCTGATCATTTCTCCGCATGTCTCTGCGCTCTGTGTGTGTAAACTAGTTTTAGTCACACATGATAAATTCACCTTGTCGTCCGATAAGCCACTTGAGTTCATGTCGCCGTATCAACAGAAAATCCAGTGGACATAAATCTGGAAAGCGAGATAATCTGTCATTTACATGTCCGTTCAGTGCTGCATAGCGCTCCTCCTTGACCGCATCTCGCACTGGACAGTGAACAAACTGCTGCGTGTTAACTAGTCTGTAGTGTTGTTTTTTTCCCACCTGTATTCTGACAACCCCCGCCTCCTGTGTCAGGATTGGCTGATAGTGGCCTGAGGTTCCTGCGCTTGGATTGGTTAGTAGATCATATTTACAAACAGCCCGCCAATCAGTTTACCATTACGAGTTTATATGCAAATGTGATCGTTTGCGTAAAAGCTGATTGGGCAGAAGGGCTCTGTGTTTCAGTTTATTAGCGCCTCACGCTCTGTATACACATATACACACACAGTTACAACCAATGAAGACAAATTAGGTGATTTACAACTGAACAAATGACAGCATGTATAGCTTTATGATAAAAATTATAATGACTGCATGTTTTCCTATTTTGAACAAATCATAGATAACAGAAAGGCTTGACTTCTCAGACGATGAAGCTAAACATTTTCCTGTCAGAGTGGCAGAGGTATAGAGGCACAGAGAGACTTTGGAAATGCCTACTCCCTACACACTTAAAAAGATGGTTCTTTAAAGTTTCTTTAGTAAATAAAATGAACCATGAATACTCAAAGAACCCTTTGCAAGGTTAAATGGTTCTTTGCATCTTGAAAGTGTTCTTCAGATTGATGCAGAATGTGCTGTAGATGGTTCTACATAAAACCTTTTTGAAAAGGGTTCTATATAGCACCAAAAAGGGGTCTTCTATTGCAACAAGCTTGATATGTAACAACAGAAGAACCCTTTTTGGTACTATATAAAATCCTTTTCAAAAAGGTTCTATATAGAACTATATGCAACCCATTCTCCATCAATCTGAATAACCATTTCACCATGCAAAGAACCCTTTAAACATGCAAATGGTTCTTTGACTGCTCATGGTTCTATACAGAACTGTTGTCTTTACTAAAGAACCTTGAAGAACCATCTTTTTAATAGTGATGGCTAAGGGTGTACCTCAAAGATCAATTCTGGGGCCCCTGCTTTTTACTGTATGTATTAACAGTCTTTGTCAAAATGTGCAAGTTTTCATTATTATGCTGATAATACTGTGATCTACTGTTCAAGATGCTTTTAATATTTTACAATGCAGACTTTATAGTCTTAAAATTACAAATTCAAGGAAAATGTCCTCAAACCTTCTGTCTATCCCGACTAAATGTGAATACAGTATATACAAATACCTTGGTTTGGTATTAGATAGTTCTTTGACATTTAAGCCTCATATTATACATTTGGTAAGGAAATTGAAGCTAGGATTTTATTTTAGGAATACGTCTTGTTTATCCTTTGAAACTAAAAAGAAACATTGTTTCTGCTACTTTTTTTCTTTTACCAGCAATTGATTATAAAGATGTCATTTATGTGCACGCACCTTTACACTGCTTACACACATTAGACACTGTTTATCATTGTGCTTTAAGATTTATTAGTAATTGTTGGTTGATTACTCACCACTGTGTCCTTTATGAAAGAACAGCTTTGTCCTCATTGACTACACATAAGCTGATTTATTGGTATATTTTAATTTATAAATCTTGGTTCTTTTTATCTATGTAATTTTATATCAAACAACTGGTGCTCTCAAATTGTGTATTCCCACTATATTTGCTGAGTTAGGAAAATGAGCTTTTAGTTATGCCGCAACATCTGGAATTTGTTATAGACAGACTTAAAACTTTAGGAACTTGTATTATTCAATACTTTTAAAAACATTCTTCAAACAGTGGAAGTGAGTAAAACAACGATCCCAGGAAGGTTAATGAGATTTTCTTGGTGTACAGGAAGACGTGGCTAATATTATTTATCATAAAATTTATCTAAGACAACATGTGATATTAGCCAAGACACAATTGTGTTGGGAGGCCAAAGGAGTCTACAGTGCAGATACAGAGTTGATAGTGATATATGTTAACTTTACAGTTTACTTATTTTTTATTCTTTTTCTTCATTAATACTAAACTAGTATTGTTCAGTTCCCTTTTATTTGGCCACAACTCAAACACAACTCAAAAACTACTAAAAGTGGTGTGTGCTACCCTCTACTGGACAATGGTAGCATCACAGGGTTGGAGTATTGAGAACAGTCTAAGAACACTGAAATGATCTAAATAGTATATAGACTAAGTTAAATACTACAACATAATAGTAGAATAAAATTACTTTGACATGATAATATAATACTTAATAGTTGATTAAAGCTCAATTAATAGAACAGCAACTACCTTCATCACAGTATTAGAAATTACTATACTATTATTACTATATACAGGTGCCTCCTCCACCAAACTTTACAGTTGGCACTATGTATTTGAGCTAATATGGGTTTCTTGCATCTGCCAAACCCAGATTCATCCATCAGACAGATGATGAAGTGTGATTCATCAAGCCACTTCCTTCTAAGCTGTTGTTGCTACTGTACATTTCCACATCCATGGTCCAAGGACCCCCACATGGCCGCCACAGATTTGAGTGGTGGATTATTCTCAGCACTGCAGTGACACTATGTGTTAGTGTGTGTTGCACTGGTCTGAGTGGATCAGACACAGCAATACTGTGGAGTTTTTAAACACATCTGTGTCACTGCTGTACTGAGAATAGTCCACAAATCAAAAATATCCAGCCAACAGAGTCCTGTGGGCAGCATCCTGTGACCACTGATGAAGGACTAGAGGATGACCAACATAAATTGTGCAGCAACAGGTGAGCTACTGTCTCTGACTTTACATCTACAAGATATCTAATAGAATAGATAGTAAGAGCCTGCTTTCACCTTGCATTAACATGTGTTTCATGTCTGGATTGTATCTGGATAAACTTTGGCTGGATTCCATTTCACTAAAGTGCATTGCCAGTTTGACCAGATGAGATCTGATTGTACTTTTCCCACATAAAAAGCTCAGTGGCACATATGTCATTACCATTTTATTTTTGTTTACACTTTTCTCTTTCACAATACAAGTCAATAAATCTTGGATGCTTTCATTGGCCCAGAGTGGATGAAAGGTCTAACTTCAGCCTCACGTATCCTCCATCTTTAGTTTCCTTGTTTAAAATCTCACCTAGTCAGCACTCACCACATGTGTTTCCACTCACATAATTACAAATAATGAAAAGCAATTCTGTTTACACTTGTTTTAAACATAGTCAAGCACCCGTTTCTGACCACCTCCAAATGTGGCTTAAGTGATCCGATTGCAATCCAAACACAATGCGTCCTGGATGTGTTTACACTGGTCATGCAGTCAAGTGAAATCTGAACGTGATCCGATCACCAAAAATGCATATCAAAGGTGCAGTGCGTAACATTTAGCATGATCTATAAGTAGAAATTGAATATAGTACACAAAACCATGTTTTCATTAGTTTAATTACCTGTAAGTACAAATCATTCTGTTTTCATTAGCTAAGAATGAGCTCTTCATATCCACAGGGAGCAGGACCTCTTCCAACATCGCCATGTTGCGCTGCCATGTTTCTACAGTAGCCCAGAACAGATAAACCAAACACTGGCAGCATTTCTGCTGCAGGTTGGAACTAAACTCTGCTGGAAAGTATATCTCCAAATGAGGGTTGGTGACCACTGCTCTAGAGAGTGCCTTTCATGTTTTTATGTTGAAGCAGCAGGTTGAATTTGGTGGAGCTGTATCACCGGTTGGAAAAAGCTGAAACAAGAAGAATCAGTGGTTGCTGCTGGTGCCGGCTTATCATTTGTGTTGTGAGAAGTTTGAGAACCCAAATTTTGACAAATGGAGAATCATACTAATCATTTAGTACAAGAACAAGCAAGGGAGGGTGAATCCTCGCCATCAAAGAAGGGAAAACATGACGGCCACTGTAGGTTCTACTACACACTCGGAAAGGGAGGGGTTTTCAGTTGGTTGCAATCTGCAACCTCACCGCTAGATGCCACTAAATATTACACACTGCACCTTTAATGGTGTAAACTGGCCCTATAGTAGACCTCAGGCCCAATCCCATTTCACCCCTTGCCCCTATTACTTAGCCCTACACCCCTGTTTTGCGCGTTTACGTCTGGGTAGGGTGTCCTATTATTGTTGAGATAGAGCGGCAGGGTGAAGTGTTAGGGCTACAGGACGCCTCAGGCGTCAGAACTGCTGCACCATTTATGGTGGAATGGGAAAATTTGGAAAAGAAGACTGTTTCATGTCACTGTAGAATTAGAGGTGGCCAATAATAAGTAATTGTCGCACCCCCCTCTTTGAAGGTACATGATACCCTAAATTTAACTAAAGACCAGCAGCAAGGTGGCTGAACTTTACCCTCCTCTGCTATCACTGCAGACTGGCAGGGTTGCCTACAGAGCACCACTAGTATCCTGTAAATAAAGTAATGTTCTTTTGATTTGAGGGTTGTCCATTTCATAGGGGAGGATTTCAACCACTACCCCTTGTAACTCAGTTCCAAGGGGCAAGGTGACATTCAAAAACAAGAGGTAGGGGTAAAAATAAGACATGGGACTGGGCCTTAGTGTTTAAAAACTTCAGCAGCACTTCTGTGTCTGATCCACTTGTATTAGCCCAACACACAGTAACACCTCAACACCACGTCAGTGTCACTGTAGTGCTGAGAATGATCCACGACCCAATTAATACCTGCTCTGTGGTGGTCCTGTAGGGGTCCTGGCCATTGAAGAAAGGGGTAAAAGTGGGCTAACAAAGTAACTTATGCAGAGAAACAGATGGACTACAGTCTGTAACTGTAGAATCACAAAGTGCACCTACATGGTAGGTGGAGCTGATAAGTGCCGAAACAATGACGTACTTAATGAAGTGGCCGGTCGGTGTACAATCAAATAAAAAGCCATCCAAGTTATTATTCCTCCTCAGTGTCGCAATCTGAGCCGGAAATGACGGAATGTCTTCCACGGTGGCTCTGGTACGTGGCAGCACGCACGCGCAGAGTTACCGGCTTTACAGCTGAGGAAAAGCTGCCTGACTGCTGGAAGAGAAGCACAGGAGCCGATTTACAGAACAGTTAAAACCACGACTTCATAAAGATTTTCTGAATCAAAATGGGCTTGACCATTTCCTCACTTTTTGGGAGGCTTTTCGGAAAGAAGCAAATGAGAATACTTATGGGTAAGTGTGAAAAAGTGAATGAATCCAGTCGAGTTAGCCAGCTAGCATTGCCTCGTTATCCATTCAGTTTACTATGAAGCGGTTCAGTGGCTAGATAGCCCACATTAATCCGGCAGAATGATCAAATTTGGGATGTAGGTTATGTATAAATAGTTTGATTTCTTTGACAATTACTTGACCTATTACTGTAACGTACTGTAAATGAGTATCATTTTACCTCGCCTTAGTTAGCTAGCTAACCTAGCTAGCTAAGGAGGCTAGCTAAAATGCTACCGTTAGCTCGTTGGGTAATGCTAGCCACCCTTCCCAAACTTGCTTCCTCTCTGTGAACAGCAGCAGTAAGTTACGCTTCTGGCTTCAGTTTGCGGACTTGTTACATTAATCTTTACTTTATATCTGATCCGTGGTCGTTTTTTTCATCTTGTTTTCATCGTTTTTCGAAGAACACGCCGGTCTAATTGCCCATAAACCACTAACGAATGTTGTAAGTCTGTTCTTTTAATAAAAACGCATGAAGAAAGGTTTTTAAATTAATTTTTGTGGAGCAACATATCGCAGAACGCCTCCTTGCTTTAGACTAATCAGGCTGCCTGTTCAAAGGTTTTTCTAAGTGGCTGTAATGAATGGGTTGTTAAAACATACCGTAAAGATATATACTGAAAAGTGTGTTCCCAGAAACATCAGATGTAGTCACATGCAAGTAATGAGAAGTAAATGTAAAAAATTACAAAACAGCGGTCTTCTTTTTTTTTTCAGTGGGTTTGGATGCAGCAGGTAAAACCACAATACTGTACAAGTTGAAGCTGGGAGAAATAGTGACAACAATTCCTACCATAGGTAAGACTTGTCCTGGAGCTCAGTGATCTGTTATTTTCCAAAATAGGTTGACCTTTGCTTTTTGTCACTGCAAAAGAGTTCTGTGTTTATAGAAATGGAACTCATATAATTAATCTTTCACTTTTGATGCCAGACTGCTAAGAATAGGTCTCTGTGGTAAAGTACATGCAGTTGTGTGGTTCTTGTAACTGAGGCCAAACTCTCTTGTAGCTAATTAATAGTTTACGTTATTCTTACATAACATCATTCTAGCCCAGAGGGAAGTTCTGTGAATGTGTCTTGATGACTTTACTTTTGTTGGGAAGGTTTTAATGTGGAGACTGTCGAATATAAGAACATCTGCTTCACTGTCTGGGATGTTGGTGGCCAGGATAAGATTCGTCCACTTTGGAGACATTACTTCCAGAACACTCAGGTATGGAATTGTTTTCTGCATTATGGATTTTAAACTTGAAATATCCACTCCCACTTACATAAAACATAAGTATTTATCTTAGTTTAGGGATAAATTTAAAGCTGTAAAATTAAATTTTGCAACTGCCAAAAAAGTGTTAAAATGTAAACTTTGAGTCTACAATTTAATTTACAATTATGATTATTCTTTCAACTTTCACTTAAACACTTTCCTGAAAAGATTTTATGTAGCTCACTTAAAATAAAAGGCAAAATGTAGGGCCAAAATGTACTTAAGCTGTTTTAAACAATTCACTACTATTCTTTCATATAACAGTCTTCCAAGTGTCAAAACTCCTGCCTTTTAATTTGACGGACTGTTACAGAGAAGCAGAAAGAATTCATGTTTTTGATAAACCTAGATATTTCTGTAATGTTTGTTGTTACCAAGGACTGGAAATTGGCTATTAATCAAAATATTGCAGAGTTAGACCAGATGTTTGCCAGTTTTGTATGACAAGAAAATCTATCACAGTTAATGTGTCCTTTCCGCAGGGTCTGATCTTTGTGGTGGACAGCAACGACAGAGAGAGAGTAGCTGAGTCAGCTGAGGAGCTCTCCAAAATGGTAAGAGTTTCATTGTTTTTATTTAATCTCTATAAGCAACCTCAAAAATGAGTGGTCCCCTCTTAGCACCCTCTTCCCCTGGTATGTGGTGGCTAATGTGTTGCCTCACTTCCTGTGTCTGTGTAGTTGCAAGAAGATGAACTGAGGGACGCTGTGCTGCTGGTGTTCGCAAACAAACAGGATCTGCCTAACGCCATGGCAGTCAGCGAACTTACAGACAAATTGGGCCTGCAGAGTCTACGTAGCAGAACGGTATACAGACACACACACGCGCACACACACATACATACACACTATGTATGTACACTATGACTCATTCATACACTTACTTAAATACAGGTTTTGAGGTTTGGCTCACTGTTCCTTTGTCTTGTCTTTTGCAGTGGTATGTTCAGGCTACCTGTGCTACACAAGGCACTGGGCTCTACGAAGGACTAGACTGGTTATCCAATGAGCTGTCCAAACGCTAGTGCCTGTGGCCTGAAGAAAAAAAGCGGTGTCTGAATTTGAGAAAGAAAGATAACATTAATCTATAGACTCTGTTCTAAAGAGTGTGTGCGTGTAAGAGTGAGCGAGCGAGTGAATGAGTGATGTGAAGGGTGATGAGGAGCCAACAATTATCATGTCTTATCTTTACTTTTCTATTCTTTATTCCGGATCTATTCCACTTATTTCTTCAGAACCTCATTTTTTTTATATGGATTGTGCTTTAAATTGCATGTTCACTTGATAACTGTGACAGCATTATGGAAACAGTGGGGCTAACTGAAAAAAATCAGAATATAGGACACTCCCTTAGTTTTTGTGAAGTGTAACTGATCTCTGTTGATTAAATTAAGCCACTCTGCACCTACGCTCCCCCCCAAGATTCCACAGTTTGGTGCTTCCTGTGCTAACATACTGCACATGCTTTCTGTACAGCTTTGTCCCCAACAGACATTCAAATCATTAATGTACATTAAAACAGCCCACCCTTTCAATTTAACATATCTGCGTATGTGTCTGTACTGTTATTCTCTCTGCGAAGGTACATGCTTCTGTAAATGTTTCAGGCTAACACATAGGACGTGACTTGAAGATTCTTAATGTCCAAAAAGTCTCTTTCACACAAATAGTGTTGGAACAAAATTTGGTCTCTGTTTCAGATAGTTCACTATGATGCCTTCTCATTCAGTCTTAACCTTGTAATTCTGAAGGCCTTGATTAGTTGATTAGTTGTATTTCAAACTTTTACTGTCATAAAAAGTGCATTCAAGATGTGAAGGAAGCTACTTTCTGTTTCATAGAAATTAACCCTTTCATGTAAGTCAAGGCCATATTCAGAGGCACAATCATGCAAGGTTGCACACTGGGAATATTTTTAATGGAAAACAGGCACCTTGTGTTTGACCATGAGCGAGATGGGAGCACCTTCTCTATGTAGTTAATGCAGCATGCTCCTGCCTTCCACACTGTTGCCTGTATAGGTGTTTGGCTATGAATCTAGCACAGTGCAATAAGGTTCCTCTCACCTGTGGTTTACTCTTTTTCTTAAATGATGTGCGTTAAGGAGATGTGAAGGTGACACATACACAGTGACAAGCAGTACAGAAGGACAGAATATGGTAATGCAATAATATAACAGTATGTGTAGCGTGATATCGTCTTGTTTTCTCATAGTATTTGGTTTTAATGCTAGCTTAATACTGGAAAATGCCCTGTTTTTGAGTTTTGTATGTGCTGTATGAAGATTCACTTGCCCTGCTTTTCTTAAATAAACATTTCCTGAGGCTACTGATTTTTTTTTTTCCCATTGTTTACAATTTCTGTTGGAGAACAAGGTGCTAATGGACTGACTCTCCCTCCCTCTCTCTTTGTGTACACTCTTAGATTAGATTAAAGATGGTCCTTCATGGGTCCTTTAGTAAAGACAATGGTTGTGTATAGAGCTATGAACACTCAAAGAACCATTTGCATGGTGAAAGTGTTCTTCAGACTGGTGGAGAATGTGTTGTATATGGTTCTTTTTGAAAATGGTTCGATATAGCACATTCTCCATCAGTCTGAAGAACCTTTATACCATGCAAAGAACCATTTAAGCATAAAAAAAGAATATATATATATATATATATATATATATATGTATATATATATATATATATATATATATACATACACTTTTTTGTATGTTTTATATACTATTGGTTTCTACAATGAAGACTGAAATTGAAGGCACAGTGTCTATTTAGAACTAGTTGTTCCAATACCACTTGAACCTATAAAGTTGGGCTTTGGGAACTCTTTATTAATCAGCACTGTTCAACAGCCATATATTCTACAAAGCAGTGCTGCTGTTGCACTTATTGGCTATGTGGCTGAGAGACGGTGGCGAACGAATGATCTCTTGAACAGATTTATTAGCTCACCTGAATCGAACTTGTCCGTGTGATCAGGCAGTGACGGTCATTGATTAAAGCCTGAAGGCTTAATAAGTAAGGAAATAACACAATTCGATTACATAATCTTTCACAATATAACACCATACAATTACAGTCGAAGATAAAATGATATTACATAATAAAAACAACCTCCTTGATTCTGCATACATTTTCTGACTGATGACTGTAGCTGGCTTTGTCCTGATACTGGTTTGTGATTTGTGCACCGCTAGAGTGATTTCCTGAGTAAGTAGAGACATCAGAGAATTCGTCATGGTGAATAAATGAACCGTTGTAGCGGACAATTTTAAAGAATCGATTCAGTGAACTGAGTCGAACTGCACCATCGCAAGCCTCTCCCAGGAAATTACGTCATATCTTCCACGGAGGCCATGACGTGGCAGTACGCAGGCGCAACCAGAACCAGCTGCCTAACACAACAGCATCTCACAGCGCACTGGAACTTCTCACTAGAAAGACAGTAACTTAATCTTAGATTTGACTTTTAATCCGTCATCATGGGGCTTACCATCTCCTCGCTCTTCGGGAGACTCTTTGGGAAGAAACAGATGAGGATACTTATGGGTAAGTGTGGCGGTTAGCCGTTTGGCTAACGGCAGACTGTGACCCAGGTTTAGCTGACTAGCTTTAGCCTAGCGTGGATAGCTGGTACAAGCTATCTAGGTTAGGTTAACTTTCGCAATTTTAGAAGAAGCGTGCCTGTAATTCCCCAGATTAGATAGATTAAATGGAAAACAATTTTTTTCAGACACCTAAACTCCAGGGTTTTAATGTTAGTCAGATAGTGAACTACCTAACCTAGCGTAGCTAGCTAACCTGCCTGTTTTGTAACTGAATTGTATTAACCTTTGACCACATCACCAAAGCCTTTATCTACAGATAAACCCATGTCGTCACTTAAAATATTAAAATTGTAGGTAAATTTACAGTCTAGCTATTAACACTGATCTGCTCAGTAATGAAAAGGGGATATATTTAGTGGATTTTTCAGTTGTAACCATATGGCTGTTTCCTCTGAAAGACGTCGAAAATGTAGTGCTGAATTATTCTTTCTTTCTTTCTGGCACCACTTTTTTAACTGCTTCAGTCTCCGTACTGGCACCCCGTTTTCTTTGAAAAATCCGTGAAAGATGAATGAACGCCTTCTGAACACAGTTTGCCGAAATTACGGTGAAGGCTGATGATATGTCTCATATCCACTCAGCCACTGTTGATGAGCCACTTACAGCCAGTCTAAGTTGGAGCTGAAGTTAGCTAGCTAACTAACTAACTGCTAGGGATGTGTAGACCGATATTGAAATATTCATCCTAATGTTTCCTCTTAACACTCATAGTTTCTTGAAGAGCACACTTTTAATTATAATTAATAGTAATATGGTAGACACACAGTCTTAGATTAGACAGTTTAGTTAAGACTAATATAAAGACTGAAATATTTCAATTGATTTTTAAATAGCCAAGATTTCCCTTTTTTATGCAAAGATTTTTCAAAAGTATCAGTGTTGATACTAGTGTCATGACACCAACTTTCATATTACTCTGTATTGGACTGGGGTAAAAATGGTAGCACTAATCTCAACTCATTACATTCTGAGCATGAGCACTTAGAACAGCAAAGCAAACATAATACATTAGATAGGAGGTTCTAGTAGAGGCAGCGTTTCCTAAAATCATACTTAAATCAGCATTGTTATTACAATTAAATAATAGGTAAAAGTAGCAAAACTACCAGCTTAGAAATTCCATTGTTTGCCACTATTCTTCTGTTTTGGGGGTCCTTTTGGTCTAAAGTGAGAGCTGTTAACTACATTAAGGAACTTTAGGCCATGAAACAGAATAGAATGAAACTAAATGTAAAAAGAATTAGAACAGAAGGGGAAAAATGTTTTTTTTTTTTCCCCCAAATACAGTAGAAGTAGAAGTAATATCATTTGGAAGTACCCAGAGTCACATCCACCAAGGTTTAATTAAGTACATGTAGCTGAATAAATGTAACTAGTTACTGCCCCACTCTGACATAGTAATGCAGTCAGGAAAATCATCTAGGTGTATATGCTGTCTGTTGAAACCCTTTTTTTGTTTGTTTGCTTGTTTTTCCTTTAAGTGGGTCTGGATGCTGCCGGCAAAACGACAATATTGTACAAACTTAAGCTTGGAGAAATCGTGACTACCATTCCAACCATTGGTGAGTTTAACATTTCAACACTGGCCAAAGAAAACCATGTCTCTCTATTTTTGTCCATTTTTATTTTTCTGCATCATTTCAACACACCAGCTGTCCTTTATGTTGTGTGAACATGTTTTGATGAATGGACCAATAGAAATGCTCTGAAATCACTTGGAATAAAATCTCTTAACATTTACCTTTCAATGTAAGTTAGTGTTTTCGCCCTCTCCTGTAAAGTTACCATTTTGGAGATACTTGTTTTTCTTTGGACAGCAACGGTTTACTACCGACGATTTACATTAGCTTTGACAAATCTCCAGCCAGTATGATTTGCATTGGTCATGCATTTGAAATCATCATGCTGACAAACATGATCATATGATGTTGTTATCTGACTTATGTATTTGTGTATTTCTATATAATATGTATATATTTCTTGGGAGAATCTCCTTGTCCTATCCTTAATTCTGTTACATGGAGTCAGTGTCATTCTAGAATATATAGGATAAGGTAGCAATGGATTAGCCTATCTATTCATTTGAATAGAATCTTTCTCACAGTACATGGAGTAAAACAATGGAGACTGACATCTTGGCACCAGATCTTGGTGTTGATATGGAAATTTGAGCCAGCTAGTTTTTAGTTATCACATGGCTGAATGCAGTGTGATGTAAGCTCTCGGTTGCCATGACATAATACACTGTATGAAGGAGTGTTTTGCTCTGTGATTGGTCTAATTCACTAGAAAGCTTCTTCTTGAGCATACAAGTCTGAGACAGATAGTAATACTTACATTATATTCCAAACATGATGTAAAAATGCTCTCAACACTTTTGTAAATAATGAGACCAAACAGTAAATATTGCCCCCAGTGTTAAACATTGGTATATGTAACATCATCTAAATGGAATCAGCATTCACAAGTCATTTTCATGAAGTGGAATACGGTCACAAATACCCATGTATAATAGATAATCAGACTTGCTTTGTTCAAATCCCTGGTAAAGTCAAACCACCTCTAGATGTCACTGTGAAACTCATCACAGCTAAAATTCACTCTATCAGCACAATTACTTTCCCTTTTCTCTGCCAACTGTAGAAATCCCAACACCACAGTGCTCTCGTTTCACTTCAGTTATTTCATCTTGTATGTGGGTGTAAGATGTGATTATAAATCTGCATGTCTAGTCTGCCATTTTTCTTTTACTGAATTTAAGCAGTATAAGTTCTTTTTCCTTCTAGAATGTGCCAGAATATGCAGACCACATGTTCCCAGTCCTTATAAAAGTTTGATGTAAAGTTCCTATGTTTTTCACTGGGCAGGATTTAACGTGGAAACTGTTGAATATAAGAACATCTGCTTCACTGTTTGGGATGTCGGTGGCCAGGATAAGATTCGTCCACTTTGGAGACATTACTTCCAGAACACTCAGGTGTGATATTACATGCAGTATTGCTTTCAGTTCATTAGTTCTGTTCAGAGGAAAAAAAATAAATGTCATTCCAGCATCATATCAGGTTTTTATGCCATTTCCAGTTTTCACTACTATTTTTTCCCTCACAAAGGCCTTTGGTTTTTATGTGCTAAACACACATAAATGCTTGTATAATCTTGTTTAGCAAGTAATGTTGTATGGACATGTAGTTGTGAAAGATTTCAGTGCAGCTGTAGAAAATTTTGTGGCTGAGCCCTGGAAAACAGAGGATAAGTGAAACAAGAGTTTCAAAATAATCCAGTTTTATGTTTAGATTTTTAAGAGTATTGTACTTATCAAAAATGATTCTGATGGCAAAGAGACTGTTGGCCAGTTGTTGGTCTATTCATCGTATAATTTTCATGCAATGTAAATGACAGCATTTTCAGCGTGTTCAAATAATGTAGTAAAAAAAGTGACAATGTATTAGGCTAAATCAGGGCTGTTAGCCTTCTTGGTTCTTAGGCCTGGTTTTGGTTCCTTGAGGAAGCGCTGAGATGTTATGGAAGTGTTCAGTTTCTTATTAATTAGGCTCTTTCCTGCAGCATCTGACTTCTCTCCTTTTATGTCTTTTCAGGGTCTGATCTTTGTGGTCGACAGCAATGACAGAGAGAGAGTATCTGAATCTGCTGAGGAGCTCTCCAAAATGGTAAGTCAGTCTTATACTTGAATTGTGAAAGCAGTGCTGTGCCTTTGCTCTGATGTACTGATTTGATGTGCTGGTGAACATGCTTGTCTGGCCTCATTGGTGTTATTTCCTGTGTCTGTGCAGTTGCAGGAAGATGAGCTAAGGGATGCTGTGCTGCTGGTGTTCGCAAACAAACAGGACCTGCCTAACGCCATGGCAGTCAGCGAACTTACAGACAAATTGGGCCTGCAGAGTCTACGTAGCAGAACGGTATACAGACATACACCTACTGACTTAATCATACACTTACTCACATCCAGATCTTGAGGTTTGGCTCACTGTTCCTTTGTCTTGTCTTTTGCAGTGGTATGTTCAAGCTACCTGTGCTACACAAGGCACTGGGCTCTATGAAGGACTAGACTGGTTATCCAATGAACTGTCCAAACGCTAGTGCCTGTGAAAGGAAGAGGCAGGGTAAATGTGTAAACGAGTGATAGGTCTATGGACTCTGTTTCGAAGAACCAGTGTGTATGATGGGACTGAAAGCTGGGAAGGAGCCAGTTTTCCTAAATTCAGCACCCTTCATCATGTTTTAGCTTCCTCTTCTACTCTGTATTCTTTTCTCACTTTTCTTTATTTTTATTTCAATAATGTATTTCACAATGTATTTCCTTATTGCTGAGATGAGAGGGTATTATGTAGGGCCGTATTTCCTGTGGCTCTTCCAGTCTTTCACAATATCTACAGCAAAAAGAGGAACCTGACCATACCCAATCAGGGTTTGGTTTTTGGATTTGCACAGAGTAAGCTGATTGCATTTGCTGATACATAGCTTGAAGTAGTATGACATTCATTTATGTGCACCATAACAGCAAATATACCCATGACTCATCTTCCGTTTTCAGTCACCGTGAACCAACACAGGTCGATAAATAACTAACCCCATAATTTAAGAACAAGTCCAGTATTCTTGGTAGTTCTTCAGGTCCACTCCCCCCCTTGTTTTTAAACCATTAGTACTGTTCCTCTTATGGGAATAGCAGCGTAGTTAAAAGTTGGAAAAAGTGCTCATTGAAAAATGGGCGACGGGAAACAATAAGTGTTTTAGAACACATTTCCTAAACAGGTCCACTGTACGTCTACAATTTTGAGCGAAATAGTTTTATATTGTCCGTTGTAGCCAAGGAGTCTCTGTAGACCCAGTAGACTACTATTAGAGCTTTTAAGCTCTAATGAAATCTTTTACACACACTAGCCTCAACATTCCTAAATCAGCCAGTGGATGCTGATTCACTCAAGACAGAAACTTATTTAAGCGTAAACTTCTTAGCTTCTTCCAGCCAAAGTTTAAGGCTGATTGTTAAAAGATCTGTTTTCAGCATACAGATTTAACCCAAGTTTCAGAAATAAAGAGGATAAGATGTCTTTGGGCCATGATGGTGATGAGGGAAATCACAAACTGACTCAGTTTCTTTATTTTTGTTTTAAATTTGGTAGCAGTTTTTGTGTCAGTCATGCTAATGTCAGAAATGTTTTTTTGCTGGTATTGTATGCTAATCCCTGGAGTGCTGCTGGAGTTTGCCATTGACATTTGAGACTTTTTGTGACTACAACCCTCCTTTGATTGCAGTTACAGTGTGCTGAACTTGCCTTTCTAGGGATGTTAAACAGATTTACATTCAGTTGGACCCAATTATCAAGGTGATGTTTGTGTACTTTATGTATAATACTGTTTTAGAATAAAAACCATGTAAAACTGGGTCACTGAGTCCATCCTGAAAATAAGAATTTCAACAACACAAACACATGCTCCGAATCTCCCTTTCTACCACATCCCAGTGAGTGTTTTATTGGATTCAGATCCAGTGACTTGAAAGCCTACTGAAGAATGTGGAACTCATTGTAATGTTCATGAAACCAGTTTAAGACTACTTTTGCTATGGGACATGGTGCATTATCATACTAGAAGTAGCTGTTAGAAAAAGGTAAATTGTGGCCATGAAGGGATGCACGTGGTCAGCAACAATACTCAAATAGGTTGTGGCATTCAAGCAATGATTTGAGTGGTATTAACGGGCCCAAGTGTGCGAAGAAAACATTCTGTTGACACAAGGCAGGTTGAGCCTATGGATTCATGCTGTTGATGCCAAATTCTGACCCTACCATCTGTGTACCTCAGCAGAAATCAAGATTCATTCAAGATTTTTCCAGTCTTCAACTGTCTAGTTTTGGTGAGCCTGTACCCACTGCAGCCTGTTGTAGCCCATCCACTGCACGGTTTGATGTGTTGTGCATTCAGAGATGCTTTTCTGCTCACTACAGTGGTCATCTGAGTTACTGTAGCCTTTCTGTCAGCTTGAACCAGGCTGGTCATTCTCTGTTGACCTCTCTCCTCAACCAAGTGTTTCCATCCACAGAACTGCTGCTCACTGAATGTTTTTCTATTATTGCATCATCCTAAATGAACTCTAGAAACAGTTGTGCATGAAAATCCCAGGAGGAGGAAAAGCAGTTATAGAAATACTCAGACCAGCATCAAAATCACTGAGATCACATTTTTTCCCCTTCTAATGGTTGTTGTGAACATTATCTGAAGCTGCTAGCCTGTATCTGCATTTTTGTATGGTCTGCATGACTGCATTATATTTGTGGAGTGCACTGTGTGTGTGTGTGTATATATATATATATATATATATATATATATATATATATATATATATATATATCCTTGCATTTTTAGTTTTAATTTATAGCTGTGTTATTCAGTACGTGTATTAAATTTATTTTTTTTTTTTACTTTTTTAAGTAATTTTTTAACTCATAGGTCTGGTTTTCTAACCATGGTTAAAGCCTTGGACTAAACTGCAGTACCAGTGTGGAATCACCATCAAAAATTCCTTTTAGTCTGGGATAAGGCTTTATCTGAGTCTGGGAAACTGGATCTTGGAATATTATTGAGGTATTAATCTTAAAACATATTTCGCCATCTGTGTGTGTGCACTTGCACACCTGTGCCAGCAATGGGCGCACCTTAAAGTAGGTGAATTCAGGCTTAGTGCTCCAATAATGGACCAAAGATTGAAGATACGCTTGTTAGTAAGCTAAGCGAAACTTAGGGAGGAGTGGAAAACGAAACTTAGACAGTTGGCCTTGGCATTGTGCCATCTACCTCCCCCTGTGATGTAGGCTGTGGGCGGGAGGATGGAGAGGTTAAATAGAGAGTGGAGAGAGGGGATCGGTCTCTTCTATCCTACAGACTCGTCTGCTGAAGTAGCTGGAGAGAGTTGGCGGAGTGCGGTTCAGCCTGCAGGTTCCTGACGCCTGTGTGGTGAGTGCCCCTGTTATTTTACTTCTTTTTGCTTTGGTTATGTGTAATATGTATAGGACTTTCTCAATAATAAATCACAATAACGATAACTCATCATTATCATCATCAGGCCACCTGAACTCTGGTCAACCTGGGTACTTCTTAAGGATTTCTGGGGCATGTAGCCCACTGCTTGCTTTTTATCTTGTAAGTGACCTTAACCATATGTATTTGACACATATTACTCGACTAAACTCAGGTCAACTGTTTCTTAGTATCACATTAATATGAAATGATGAGCGCATAATTTATATACTGATACAAAATAAAACATAAAATGAAATAAATCCAATTAAATCAGAAACCCTCTGTGTATTGATGTGTAGTCTAACAAGGCTATGATGATGTATAGCTTAAATGGATGTCTCGTCTCTACAGATTTGTGGAGGAGATGAGGAGGAGAACCCAACTGCCAAGGGTTTCGGGCACTCGGGTCCTCTGCCTGTTCTAGTGAGCACTGCGTTGTGGCCTCCTGTCATGAGGACGGGATGGACACCACATGGAGTCACTGGTCATGGTTCAGGGGCCTGCAGTGGACAGCGCCAGGTCTACTCTGACCTGCCAACGAAGCACACGACTCTAGAAGCAACCAACCACAAAACAAAAGCCGACAAGTTCACCCTTTCCCTTTTCCCTTTTGGTCGGCTTCTGGTTGTCTGTTGCTTGGTTGGCAGGTAATGGGGATGGCCTGCTGTAAAACAAACAACAACCCTTTTTTTTCTTTTCTGTTTTGTTGTTCAAGGCTGAGTGCATTTTTCCGATAAAAAACTAAAATAAAATAAAAATTGCAAAAACATGTCAAACATATTCCGTGGTGTTGTGTGTTATTTTTAAAATTAATCCTAGTTTGTTTTGGGTCAGAGACAATGCATATTTTCATATTTTCATGCTTAACTGTTAATCGTGTCACCATGACTAAACACTTATTATATCCATACAAAAATCTCTCTGGGATTGGACATAATTAGAGCTATAAAAATTGTAATAAATTATATTGATAATTGTTTTTGGAAGTGTTAACTGATAAGTGTTATCATCTCATTTTCCTAATAAGTGCTGTCAGTGTTGAAACAGTTAAACAGACAGAGAAAAAAATGCAGATGGAAGGAGGAAGTGTTCTGTGCACATTTCAAGCACAAAGTGGTAGTTTGATGACAGCAGTGGGTAAAGTTGCAGTATTTCAACCAAGAAATCTCAAAGTCATTCCAGATTTCTCATGGTGAATACAATTTTAATGATCACAGAATATTTATTTTGTTTTAAGAAGATAAACCAACAAAAAAGGGAGAATAAATGAACGAAAAGAAGAGAAAAATGCTAGGCAGAAATGAAATGGCTTGTGACCAACATCCTGTTTCTTTTACTCAGAAACCACAACAGAACGCAGAACTGAAAGTAAAAAACAAGGTCATTGAGAAAGGAGACTCTGACCTATCCTCTCTGTCCTATCTTATGCTTAAAAAAAGCAGTTGCTAGAGAACCACACTGACTTGAGGGAATATAGGTGGTTTCCAGAGTTGAAGTCTAAAGGGAGGAGGCAGTGTGTCTCTATGAGTTTCATATAAACCTCATATAAAAACCTGCTCATTAAAAACCTGCTCTGGACCGTAGCCTCAATTCTCTGGTGGAGCCCAACACAAATGGAAATAGAAGCATTAACCAGAACATTACAAACCATAAATGCATTTTGAGAGAGTCCTCTACAATTGCTGACTCACAGCATAGCCACACTAGTAGGTTTAGTATTTCCACCTAAAATATATATATATAAAAAGAGATGTTTTGACCAAAAACACACACTTTTGACCCATGACATGCATTTAAAGCCACCTGTAACATCTAATAGCATATGGATGGTCACACAATGTACTCCAATTGTAAATCTTCATATTATTCAAGAAATTATCTTTGGGCAGGGCGGATCTTCAGGTCTGTCTTGGACCTCCTATGTCTCACTACGTCATGACCTCCAGCTATGCTGCAGGGCTTAGAGGGCCTGTAGTGGACAATAGGAAGTGCACTGTTTTTTAGCAGCTGATTGGTTAGCATTACTGCTACCGCTTGTTTATTTTATAATGTTCAACGAATGCCAAAATCTGTCTGAGAAACAGATATTATTCCCATGAATTCTGAAGTGTACGAAAGCATTTTAACAGCTTAGATCTCTATGCTGGCCGACAAGACCCAATGCACAATCCCATGAAAATCGCACTGCAAATAGAGAAAACACATGCAACTTCAGAAACACTGCAAAGCCAGCCACAACACTACAGCACTGTATGTGTGGTTTCAGTCAGGTACTTCATATACTCACAATTTGTGTCTGCTAGCATACATGCATTTGAGAGATCCTGCTAGTGGGGGTTTCCTCCCTTTCAATGAAGTTATTTGAGCTTCTCCTTGTGAACAGCTTCGTCGTCATTTTAGGCATGCACGTTTTAACCAGTTGACATACAGAGTGATAATTCTCACAATTTACACTCTACAAAAGTCATCTCTTGTTATTATTATACTGCTCCACTTAGATTTGGCCAGTTTGCTAAACGTGAGATTTTTCTCATCTTTAAAAACACATATAACACAAAAGTAACAGAAATTAACAATATGATGTTATGATATACTATTCTGTTGGATTAAGTTGCAGATTACGGTTTTAACAGTTAATCAATTATCTATGCTGGAATACGTCTTTAAATTAACACAGACATTCTGCACAATATCATTGTTTGATTTTAAATTGATTTTAAATGTTTACCAGAGTGCCAAGCCAAAACAACACAAACTGTGACATTGTCTAGTTAACACTGCCCTGCATTTTACAACAGGTAAATAAGATAAAATTGTGCAAAAACAAAAAGAACTTTCCCTTTCCCTTTCCTTTGTGTGGAAACACCCTCTCGAAACTAGAGCTGGTTTTGTTGCTATGATGACAGAGAACCACCCTGTTTTGCTTGGTTATTTGGAATGTAGGTGGTTTCCAGTGTTACAGTCTAAAAGGAGGAGACGCTCTCTGTGTGTTTCATTTCAAACTTTCTCTTTTGAACCTGCTCTGGGCCTTAGCCTCATTTCTCTGCTGGAACACAAGACAAATGGTATCTGAGTCGTAGACAAACAACCATAACGGTGAGTTTTACATTTCATCACAAATATGTTTCATGTACTGAAATTGCTGATTCATTCTAGCCTGTCTGTACAAATAAGGCACCTTTGTTATTGTGCAGACATGCATAATGACTTTATTTTTATAAAAAAAAATACTCTTTATACTCTAATTATTATGAAATATTCTTATGATTTTTACAATGCTCTTGAACAAATCAAAATATGTATAGATGAAATGGGTGAAAACTATGAATATATATTTGTCCATATTTGCATAAGTACACCTATTTAACAAAATAAGTGTAGATTTACTCACTGTAGCTAACAATAAAACACTAAAGTGAAGAATTTTACTGCATACTTAAACATTTTGGATTGCATGTTTACACAATATGGATAGGATATAAAACAACATCTTAAAATCTGTTCATAAGCATGTTTTTTGATTTATCCTGAAATAATAGCACTTTCTGTTAAATAAGCATAAGTGGTGGGACAAAAATAAAGAAAGTAAACAGAGAAAAAATCTGTCCTTTATGTTTTGATGTGTTTCCCCTTCAGAATTCCCTGTGCTCTGCTGTCTGTAAATCTTAGTCAGATCAGGCTGACCATTACTTAATCTCATTAAATATTTATAGGAATTATTATAAAGGGCGACTGGGTTTCATTTCCTACTGATTATGTTTTAACATTTGTTTTTGGCCCTGTTCCTTTTCAAGTTCTTTACATTTGCCAATATTTTTCCATAAACATCAAGTTTTCAGCAAGCGCTGATCTAATATTTGTTTGTAGGCAATGACGGGGAAGGATGAGGATGGTGAAGATGGTGATGATGAAGACAGTGACGATGACGATGATGAAGAAGATGGCTGATGGTCTGCTGCCAAGGGCAGACCACGGGAACGGAACCAATAGGCAAACAATACACATTTGCTGTTTAGCAACGTGTTGATTGTTGATGGTTGAGAGGGAACTCATGGGTCCCGTGATCCTGACAGAACGCCACTGTCAGATTTGCATGCGGTGCTAGGCCTGGTTTGCCTGAGCCTGCTTAAGCACAATGTGCGCTGTTGAATGTACTACAGAGAACTGGAAAAGCTAAGAGCCAGTGAGATGGGCTTGTATATTCTCCACAGATGAATGATCTCATTTGAAAACTGTCTGTATTCCATTGGAAACCAAAAATATATTGTAAAAACTGTACAAATTTGTAACTATATTGCTAGGCCTGCATGTCAGTGAATCAACAAAACTAATGAACCTATGCATTTGTAAAGACTTACACATGTCAATAATTTAAAATGTTTTGAAATCTCCTTTGTAATTCTTTAAAATCTATTTAGGGAAATCATCAGGGAAAATAGACAAGCCTAATTTGTTACTAATGTAACAACAATGGGGCCATTCTGTTCAGAAGGCCACCAACTGGCCAACAAAGAACGGATACCTAATAGTATCTACGTATAGAAACTATGTATTTGTTAAGAATAATACACACAGAAAATAATAAAGAATAAACAGTGCAGTGACAGACTGTTCTAAGGGCAGTATATGTACCACAGAGAACTGTGAAGGCTGAAAGTAGCCAATAAGATGGGCTTGTATATTCTCCACAGATAAATGATCTGACTCAGAATTTATTCATTGCAAAACTGTAATCTGCCCAACTTAAAATGATATAGTAACTGATTACATGGCTTTTCGTGAGTTAACTCAGCTTGAGGACCCCAAAGTTCACATAACTCAAACTTCTTAGTTGAGTTAAAAATTCCCAGTTACTGTTTGTAGGTTTGCAACTCAGTTAGATAAACAAAACTGAATTTGCCTTTTTTCACTCAACCTTCCCACTAGCTGGCACTCCTTCTATCACACAGTCCTATCTGGCATATTTTCCTCTTGGGCTTCTGGATATGGACAGCTATGGTATTGCTGGGATTCAAACTCACAATCTCTTGATGTTGGGATGAATTATTAGACAGCTGCACCACAGGAGACAATACCATGCTTTAAAGTTAAAACAGATATTTTCTCCAGTGTTAAACATTTGTAGACACAAAATTTGAGTTGCTTCATGTGTTTCTGAGTGGTGCAGTGGACTAAGCCGTCACCCCAACAGGAGGTTGTGAATTTGAGCCCCAGCAATGCAGTGGCCATCTGTAAGTACGTATCCAAGAGGAAAAATGTCTAGCAGGATTGTGTGATGGAAAGAGTCCTGGCTAGTGGGGGAGTTCAATATAAAAAAACAAGTTCATTTTATTCACCTAACTGAGATGCAGAACTAAAAAATGAAGGGAACTTTTGACTCAATTAAGAAGTTTGAGTTGGGTGAACTCTTGTGTCACTCAAGTTGAGTCAACTCAAGAAAAGCCATGTAAACTATATCATTTTGAGTTGAGCCGACCTCTCATTTTTAACAGTGTAGCTCACTCAGATTTCATACAATTATTATTTAAATATCTACCATGTTACAGTTTTTCTATAATGCTATAAAACCTCTCTGATTCCCTTAATAATGAAAATCTACTTAGAGAAAAATATTAGGGAAAATAGACAAGCCTAATTTGTAAAAAATGTAAAAATGGGCCCAAGCTGTTCATTTGACCAGTAAAGAGCCAAGTCTGGTAGAGAGCATCTCCTCTTTACACGATTATTGTGTATTTTACATTGTCTAATATCAGTATGGAGTTATGAACTACTACTGAACTATATGTTATTTTCTCTTGTTATTTAAGGACTGTCAATGTTTAAGGACTTTGGTAACATGTTCTTTTATAATAATTTTGATTCCAGTTCCACAGACAATACTGTAGACTTGTTTAATGATGTTTTTTTTAAAAAACATCATTACAAAAAAAAAACCTGTAAAAACTATTGGTCATTCCGTATTGGACTTGGTTATGTGACCAAAGGGCCATCAGAGGTTGGCTGGTCTGGTTGTACACTTTAAAACACAGGTGGATGTTTAGATGTTTCCATGAGATTTTTTTGACAGTATGCAAAAGACTGAACACCCCCGGTCAAATTACATGCTTTGATTATTTTCTACATGAAAATAAAATAAGAAAATAGTACACCCTCTACATGGAATTGACCTTTTGGCATTTTTAAATTTGGTATTTTTTCAAATGTTTTTAAATTTGGGCAATTTTTCTTGCACAGTTTCTATTTATGTGCTGAGTTTGACAATTTGGGGAAAAAACAAAACATAAAATACAAAATGTGCCGTTACTTTTGTATTTTGTGTTTTTCCCAGTTTGTTAAATTCAGCAAATACATAGTAATTATGCATTAAAATGTGCAGAAGTATGTAATTTGACCAGGGGCACCCAAACTTTTGCATAGGACTGTACCTCTGTTTTACAGTGTATGCTCAGAGAGAAGCTTCCTTCTAAACTGACTGACATCTGATGGGGTCACAAGGAAATTCCCTTTTCTCTTTTGTTTTCTTTTTATGTTTCGACTGTGCTGATGAAGTTTAGTGTATAGGTGTCTTTCTAATCTTTATCTTATCTGTTTTAAATCATGATAAAAACTTTATATAAACATTTGTGCCTCTTGCTGTGTCATACTACATTTCCAGTGTTTTGACAATTTTTGACAAGAATTCACTTGTCAAAGTTAGCAATAAATTAGAAGTAATATATATATATGCATGTTTTTTACACGGGCATAGGTGAGGTCCACTTATAATGGTATCTGTGTAGATTTAGAGGTTAAACCATCTTCCTACCTCTCTTTATGCCTTACAATTAAACATGCTGTAAAACAAAATTTTGGGTGTCCCTGGCCACATTACAATGATAATTAGTGCACACCCCAAAAGACATTTCTGCACATTTTAATGCACATTTTTATTGTTATGAATTTATGAATGCACAATTATTATTTTATTATTATATCATTTGTTTGTTAAAGAAAGCATTTTGTTAAGAAAAAAAAATTGGCTATGCAAAAGTTATGACACATTTTATATTTTAGATTTCATTTTTTATTTTGTTGTTTATGCTTTATGATTTTTTTCCAGTATGATAAACCAGAAATTGTGCACTAAAATTTGTGGAAAATGCCATATTAAAGTGTGTTCTCTGTAGAGGATGTATTAACTTATTTTCACTTGGCAACAACAAAACATGTAATTTGACTGAGGGTGTTCAAACGTTTGCAAACAACTGTATGTAATATGTAAATGACTTCTGTTCTGATTGGCTGCCTTGTATTGTGCCTCATTCAAAGCCATTGGAACTGAAACCCTTTTTATAACTTCAGCTTAAATTCAGCTGTATGGACATACTACATCAATTTTTTAGATTTGGCTTCCCATAGTATGGACCCTTTAAGACACTGTAATTACACATTAAAACTATTGGTTGTAACACCAGTGTTAAATAAACACCTGCAGAGCACATATGGATGACGCAAAACACATTATGGACCACTTTCAAAAAAATGTTTTTTCATGATATGAAGTTTTGAGAGTTATGCTATATTATGGTTATTACTATGTTTATTGGATAAATAGAAAAGTATTTTTCGACAGAAGTCATCAGCCTTTATTTACATAAACTCATTATACCCTAAAAGTGTTACAAATAGATAGTGTTTTGAAATGACACCTTTCACATACTGTGACTTAATTTAATGCTTACTGTGAACAGTTAACATACAATTTCAAAACATTTCTGAGATTCATACCAAGCGCATTTAGAAACAAAATAGATTTATTCTTTCTTTGTGCACTTTTCCTTCAGCATGAACGCAGTGTTTCTCACTTCTTCCTCCCCATGAACAGAACCCACTGGCATAACTCAGTTAAACCAGTTTAGCAACACACATCATTGAGATTTACTATTACATGTTTTGTTTCTTTGCTTGTTTTGAGTCTGTGTCCTTTACTGACGTTAACTATGGAGGGTCTGGTATTACAACGCTGTCATAAAGAGTAGATCCATGACTCAGTATCTTGTTTTTTTTCTTGATGTAATATCTATTAAAAATGAAAATAACCTTTTAAGCCACAGATCATTTTCTGTAATTTCCTTACTAGTATTTGGGTCTCCATTAGCAAAGGAGATTAAGGCATTATGCTGTATTCATCCATAATGAATGAAAGAGCTGAAATTGAACAGATTTTTATGGCAAATATTGTGCAGAACGTAGTTGTCTAAGGGTGAGCCACATGCACTTTGAATAAAAAAATATTCTAGGATTCTTCCATGACAGTCAGTGCCTTGTAGTAGAGACAGAAACCTGCTAATAAGTGTTTATATATATTGTTTCAAAGTTCAACATTAACATAGTGCATGATTAATGTATCGCAAATAGAAAAGATGAGTCAAATGTGGATACATGAGGTGAAACTCAACTTCTAACCTGGGGCAATGGACAGAGTAGAATCCTAAGTGGTGCAAAATGTATAGGTACAGAGCCCCGCTGGTGACATCCTGTATAAATAAAAATAATCCGCGGCCATGACTTAGTAAGGCGTGGGAACAAGATAATTAAGTTGTGGCCACGCATTAGAATCTCGGTCCCAAGTGTTAATAAGGCCACGCATTATTTTCATTTATATGGGATGTCACCAGTGGGCCTCCGTATATAGGTGCCCCTCTTAGCTGTTACCAGGTGGTACAATTAAGCAAGTAGCTCTAGGGAGTACACCCCTAACACAGGAGATATAACCTCTTGTAAACTGAGTTCAGTGTGGTGCAGAGGGGTACTTCACAAAGTAGGAATTCTCACTTAGGATGATAACTTAGGCCACAAAAACAAAAAACAAAAACAAAAATACCTGCCCAATAGGAGAAGAGCTAAGGAATATTCTTATTAGACAATCCTCAACTTTTAGTTGTAAGTTTTGCTTTTGTTCAACATTAATAACTTGTTGTTTTCTCCATATTTCCTTTGTAAATTTCATTGTTTTCTCCATCCCATCACAAAAAACAGACAGAGAAAACATTTTCATGATTGTTTTTTGCAATAATCACAGAAAAATCACGTAATTTACTGTTGAAAGACTGATGTCAGAAGGTCTAAGCTTGATAGCAGACAGTATGACCACCAAACTTGATCCTGGAGATCTACATTCCTACAGACTTCAACTCCAACTCTAATTGATCCCAGTAGACCAACCTAATTATTGCCTTCAAAAGTCCTTGATAAGCTGAATGAGGTGTGTTAGATTTGAGTTGCAGATGAAATCTGCAGGAGGGTAGATCTTCAGGAGGAGAGTTGGTGGGTAAGAGCAATATATAATTTGACCTGTGGAGGAAAGAAAAAAATGTGATTTTGTGACATGAAAAAAATGTAATTAGCATGTCCACTTGGCACCAATCTCATTAAAAGATTTTCAGGTATTACTTACTTGTTTTCTGTCCCATTTAAATCTTTGTGTATGTTGATTACTGGCACTAGCATAGCTTTAGCAAGACATCAAAATAGTGAAAGTCAACATCCAGGAAGAGCATAGTATATTCAAAGCAAGAGAGCTTGTGCACTGGACAATAAACTATCATGGTTTGTCCATCATGCAAAACACCAGATAGTACCTGCTGGTGAGGATCTGTAGTAGATCACCATTAATCTGCAAATTTACAAATTAATGTACTTCAAATGCTTCATATGAATAAATTCTACTGTCTTTGTGTTACAGTCAAAAGCCTTTGTAGGTGAGGAGACTACACTGCTTTGTGGTGGAGCATTAAACATGTAGCCATTTGGTACAAAGTGTGCGCCTGCCCAGCCATCATGATAAACAGTTATGACCTCAGAGCTACATTGGGTAATAAAGCTACCTGCATGGTATGGCAGCTTATTTGGGTACAAAAAGATGTTCTTAATCTGAGGTACAAGATTACTCAGGCTAATTCCTGAGTCATCAGTCGACAAATGAATACTCATCATCTTCTGTCATGTTTATTAGTCAACATATTTATTAGGTTATTACACCATGTCTAAAGGCTTCAAAATGGCGGATGAACACATATGGGAGTTCTCAGGTCGTGTTATATAATTAGGCTTTCTATGATTTGTGAATGTCTTTGCCCTAATGTGTTTATGAGTTAATAAGGATTAGAGAGCTTTGAAGCTAGGTCAGCCAAACATGCGCCTGCAGCATGGCAGTGTGGGATTACCTTTACTTATTCCTCATGCATGCATGTAAACTGCACACATTTAGCGACACACATGGGACGAAAGACAGGTAAGTTAGATATGTGTTTTATTGAAATTTATTGTATGATTTAATAAGATAATGATATAGAAAGGTCCAAAGCTTAATATGAAGGTCAAATAATTTTGCTGATATTTTAATGAATCTCCAAATGCTGGTAAATGTAGTTCACATACAGTCCACATTTGGTAGCTGCAAAAGTTGCATGCATTAGTTTTTGGGAAAGGCTGGATCTTTATGTGCTAGTGCTAATTCAAGTCTGTGAGTGTCATCCTACCTCTAACATGAAACCATTTTTCTCTCCTCTTCAGCTAATTCAGCCTCCAGAAATGCTTTAAAGTAGTTATCACTGCTCATTCCTCATCAAACAGCTGATAAATTTTAAGTTTGCACTGCACAGTCTTACCTAACCTGTGCCCTGTAGTTTAGCTTGCTATCATTAGCTTGCTAATTGTCATCTACCTCCATTCTCCTGGCCTTTATCCACTTCTGTTCTGTACTATGACTCCACTGGTTCCAGTGCCAAAGCCCTCTTACTCCCAGGCCAGGGAGAACCTGGTAAAGGCTATTCCCCCTAAAATCATCTGCCTGCTGGCGTGTGGGGGGAGGGACTGCCGCTATGAGGGTCCTGCATGCTGGAGACCCAGCCAACAGGCCATTAAGGGCCTTTTCTCCAGCTGGTGAGGCTGCTATTTTGCTGTTTTTCAGACTAAAGTCAAATGCTATAAAGAGTACTTTAAAAAAGGCAATAATATTGTAGGTTTAGTTATTAGAATGGCTATGCTGTAAATTACCATATTTACTTTTTTCAAGGGTGACTGATGACATTGTTGCCATGGCACGACCATCTACCGATCTCATTAAAAGATACAACATATTAGAACAGTTTAAAAAGTGAGTTTTTCATCATATTTACTGCTGATTTAAGTTTTTGGCTGGGAACGTAATGCACACAGTAAAAACATGCATATTCTGCTCTCATGATAAGTTTACTTTTGGGGCTGGGAGGTAAATGCTCTGTGAATATTTAAAGCTTATTAAAATAAGTAATGACTTTTTGTATATGTGTTTATCTGTGTGTGTGTGTGTGTGTGTGTGTGTGTGCACTCATAGGTTAAATATTAAGTCCATCATTAATATGCAGCTCCCCGGGGAACATGATCACTGTGGCCCTGACCTGGAGCCGGACAGTGGTTTCACCTATTCACCACAGATCTTCATGGAGAATCAGAGTGAGTCACACACACAAACAGAGAGATTTGTTTCATACAATGTCATGCATACAGAACTGTACATACAGTCATATGCGAAAGTGTAAAAAAAGGCATCTCTGGCGTTTTGTTGATTTTGTAAGTGAAAATAGCACATTCTCTACGTAGAACACACATCTGCACATTCTAATGCACAATTACTGTTTATCTGCTGAATTTAATATACTGGTGAAAAAAAAAAACTAGAATGTGGCCTATGCAAAAGTTCAAGCAATATTTTGTATTTGCAATATTTTTTAGAAATTGTGCATTAAAATTAGCAGAAAAATGCCATATTTAAGTATGTTCCCTGTGGAGGATCTGTTTTGCATATGACTGTATGTCCCATATGTATTATACTTTATATAGGTAAGAATTATCTAAGCCTAAACCTAACTCTAAATTTTCCCTCAGTAAACAAAAACAAATGATTTATCCTTGTCAGTTTTTAATGAAATATTCAGCTTTTGAAATAAGCACTAACAAAGTTAGGGTAGCCCTGTTTTTCTTTGGTTTTCCTACAAATGTAGCACGTTTTTGTCTGGAAAATGTATGATAACAAACACATTCTCTTTTTTATAGTGACCTATGCTATTGCTCTTCTCTGTTCAGTTTACTTCTATAACTTTGGCATGACTGATTTTGGCGTTTCATCTATGATTGGGATGCTGGACGCAGTGAAAGTCCTGGCCTTCTCTGTGGAGGAAGGCAAAGTGGCTGTGCACTGCCATGCTGGACTGGGCAGAACAGGCAAGTTTCAAGTTCACATGGAGAACCTATTCAGCTGTAGCATGTCTTTTTAGGCTCACAGACCTAAGAAACAAACAATTAAGTAAGTAAGCAATAGGGTTTATAAGTGTATTGTGTTGTTATTGCAATACAAAAATGTGACAATGTGCATTGTGGAGAATAGACATTCTATAAATTATAGCAGGGGTTCTTAACCTTTTTTCACAGTGTGATCCTTTTTTGGGGTTAAAAATATTTCTCGACCCCCAATTTTGCCAATCCACCCCTGCTCACCACCAGTATACACATTAAAAATAACAGAAGATTAATCAAATAATAAGTCTGCTCACTTAATGGGCCTGTTAGCACTTTGCCACAAACCACAAATCTTTAGCCTGGCACTGGAATAATGCTTCAAGTTCAGCAGTCAGTCAAGACCCTCCCTCAGCTCACCCAAAAGAAATTCATAATCAACAGTAGACTGTCTTCCATTATCTGTAAGTGCAGCCATTCAGCAGAGCTTGTGTCCACTTGTCAACATAATTTTCTCTTGTTTGATAAGTCATATTTTTGTAGCACCACTCTCGTGACCCCCCTTGAACTACCAGGTTAAGAAATCACCAGCATGTTTAATAGTAAGCTGTGTAACAATATGGATATGGAAATAATGATTTCTACTCTCCTATGTAACCCTGCAGGAGTGTTGATTGCATGCTACTTGATCTACACATTGAGAATCAGTGCCAGCGAGGCCATTCACTATGTACGAATCAAAAGGCCCCGGTCAATTCAGACCCGTGCACAGATCAATTTGGTGTTTGACTTTGCCAGACTACTGGGCTCCCAGTTAGCACAGTATCCATGCCTGAGCATGCGGCATGGTGCAGCCTTCAGCCTGAGGCAGTATCTCCAGCGCCAGGCCCTGCTGCTCCACGGGGAAGAGGCCCGCTCCCTCGCACACACCCCCAAGATCCTGCATATTCTGTGCAGCTTGCTGACAGCCATTGCACAGGGAACTCCCAGTCCTCCAGAAGTGCAAGTTCACCTAGAGAGGAAGGCGGCAATTTTAGCGCTCCAGGGGGATGTAAGGGACACGCTGGTGCTGCATAGGTATCTGCCTGTCCTGACGGAGGGAGAAGGCTCTGTCTCTTCATGGGATGAGCCTTTTGGATTCTTAGAGCGGAAGAGGGCAGTCCTTCTGAACAAGCGCAGTTACAGCGAGTCAGACCTCAGCAAAGTTACACTGAATAAGGTGAGAAATCGAATCCTTTAAATCAGGGCGTCCGCATTAGACCAGGTCCTGGTCTAGAGTCCAGAGTCCAGCACTGTTGAGTGATTTCCCTGCTCCAACACACCTGCTATACCAATAATGAAGCATTAGTTGCATTAAATGTTTTTTGAACAGTAAAATCATACCAGCAAACCATGCTGGACTCTGGCTCCCTAAGGACACCTGGTGGAAATGAACAAGATTACAACAAAAGAAAGATAAACAGATGTGTCCAATGACATTTTACATGTTTATATGTTTAAAAAATGTAGCTTTGTGCTATGGAACAATGTTACAGCGTAAGACATTAAAGGGCCCATGTCCTATTTTTTCTTTTATTTTTGTGGTTTTATTTATTTTTTGTAACATTAAAAAAACTGCCGCTTCAAAGCAGGCTTTTTATATGCTGTGTGGACTGAAGAGTGAATTATACATCACAAAATTTTACAATTAAAAAATAAGGAAATTTTTTTTTTCCCAGGATATGGGCCCTTAAAAATAAGAGTACAGATTGACTTACACTCTGCCCAAACTCATTTTCATTTCTTAATCATACCAGAGTTTTGTCCTTTTGTTCTCCAGGATTTTGGGTTCATACAGTGCTCCACATCATTTACAGATGATGGCAAAGTCTGCAATGGAACTATTACTCATTTAAGAGAACAGAGATCAACAAATCCTGCCATCAACATCTTGATGAAGGAATCCAGTAGTGCACCAGACAGATACACACCATCAAGTCCTCGCTTGTACGACAGCAGCACTGCTAAGAGGGCAAAGTCCACAATGAAGAAAGCTCAACCTTTCCCAAAATTCAGCTCCACTATAGAGGTGAGCTTACATTTATTTCTGAAAGAACAGTTCCACCAATCTTTTAAAAAAATTTTTATTATATTATATATTTCTTATATTATACTTGTGCATGAGCCATCCACAGGCATTCCCTGACAAATAAAGAACAGTGGATACTGAAGATGCTTATTAAGTAAAATATCAGTATATATCAGACAATGTCATGAAATAGGTTTGTTTTTTGTTGCATTATATTTAACCTCAGTGCATCTTTTTTTTACTTTCAAAGCTTTGCAAAAATCATGAATCAGGAAAAGTATCATTAGCATCGAGAATGGTTGCTGAAGCAATGGCTCAACAAGATCCACCAGGAGACAAAATACTGCAAAAGGCTGCACAATTACAGGTCAGATTTTGTTCATTACATGAGTTATGCAGTAAGCGAAGCTACAGATAGTTAATTATTTGAGGCTTTTGTTTCTAATGTAAACACTGACTGGGTTTTCTAACAGTGTGTATACTCTCTATTATTGCTCAGGATGAACTGAATGTCAATGCATATGGATGGGCCATGCTAGCCATGGAGACAGACCCAAAAGTTCTGAGTACTCTGATGTGGACGTGGTTTGAAAAACTAAAGGTCAATAATCAAATGGGCTAGTATAGAAACTCAGTAGTACGCCACAGTATCTAATCGGTATTATACAAAAAGGAAAGGAATAGTTCACAAAAAAAAGTTCACAATTTTTCACTTACCCTAAATATACTTAACTGGCCAACACACATTTAGTGTCTTACAGCAGAGCTACAAGCCTAATATAGAAGAGATTTATGTGACATATTTGGGTAATGTAGATGTAATGTTTCATTACTTGCTAGCTACATTAGCTTCATAGCTCCAATGGAAAACTAAAGAAATAAACTTCAGACACCAAACATGTTTTGGCTAATCAACTGCATTAGGGTAAGCAGAAAACAGTGTGAATTTGCTTTTTTGGTGAACCATGCTTTTGAAATATTGATACCTTGGTTCAGCTTTGCTAAGTAACTGTAAAAGCTGTTTTCAAACTGGTGCTGTGTGTGTTAACAGGATCCCATTCTGAGTGCAGATGACGTAGATAAGCTATGTACAAACACACCTGGTCAAAATCCCCTTAAAACGCTGCACAAGGTGAGAGCCTGACCTGAACAACACTCTGTACAGACCTATCTTTATTGATTATCAGATGTTTACTGATTGTTGATTATTACCTGTCTGTAAGATGTATATGATACTGTAAAACTGATGAAGACAAAGTGGTTTAAATGACCAAATCATAATAGCAAAACTACGCTTCTTCCGTGTGTTTGTACATCCGTATGTGTTTCAGTCTCAGCGTAGCACTGTGTGTTGTTTGCTGGGCTGTGTGGGTCAGGTGACGGCTCACTGTCCACAAACTGAAAATGCCATCCTGCAGAGGCTTATACGAGCTCTGACCAGGGTAGGAATCTGTGTGTGTTAATAAATCTGTGTATATGTGTGAGAGTTCATTTAATCAAGCATATCTAGATATGTAGACTGTGCATGTTATAATAGTGCGCCAGCCTATACATAATGTTCATTTGAAAAGAAGAATCTGTGCTATTAGATTTAATAAGTATGAATTTTAAAAACTAGCACAGACGTATGCAATAATTTATCTGCTTGTTTGCCTGTGTGACAGCGCCCTCCAGAGGAGATAGCGAGTTCTGGTGCTCTGCTGAAGGTGTTGAGAGCTACAGTGAGAGAGCTGCAGTGTGTTCGCCCAGCCACAGCGAGCCCTACAACCCACAAGAGCTCTTAAAAGTCCTCTGATTTAATAAGGAAATAAAGAAAACTATTTACAAAGATGACGTATCTTCATTTGTTCACTGATGATTTAGATGTGAATGCGTTATACATGTTCTTGTATAACCTTTGAAACTTTGGAAGCCCCAAATAGAGTAAGGTCATTGGCTGAAGTAAATAATTAATAAATTAGAATATAGATCTATCAGCAGTATTATTTACCTTATACGTGCCTAGTAGAAGGTTGAATTAGGCTATTCACATACACTCAAATAAATATAATACTGTAGTATTCAAAGCTATTAAAAGAGACAGCTTTTGCACAAGCCGTGGAACTTTATTCTCCAGCTGTTGTTGGCCACAGCCACGCCGTACATAAGCAAAGCTTTTCTGACTCAGTTCATGCCTCTCTCCCCTCTCTTTCTCTCTCTCTCTCTCTAAACTCATGCACACTCCACACACCCCTGGGCAGTTCCTAGCCCTGCCCTCTACAAGAGCAAAATGGACCACATGCAATAAAGGCTAGAGAACAAACAACTTAAAACTAGCATGCAATATTTTTGATGAAAGCTGTAATAACAGCAAGTGTTGACATTAACAGAACCAAGCAAAATTAAATAAAAAAGGAATTACGAATTAGGTGAGCGCGGGGAACAACCTAACGCAGGGCACAATTTAATACAGACTTTTTACATTGTATAAGAAGATCAAGCAGCTTGTGCTTCTGGCCACATTGCCACATTTCCTAGTCATGTTCTCCTATAAAAATTCAGAGTGATTCATCAGTGTTTTAAAGAGATCTGTGCCAAAGAGTGTTTTCAGGGCAGGCAAAAAGATTTTTTTTGGTTACTAAACTGCTGTATAAATCATACAATCCAAGCCTATATTACTTTACTCACCATCTTGTTTTCTACAAGCTCACAGCAAGTGCTAGTTAGGCCTAAGCACAGCCTCTGTACTGCAGGATTAGTTGTTACACTGTGTTACAACTAAGCCACCTTTAGTAAACAAAGACAAATAAAGCAAATTTTGCCTTTTTGTTCCATATGTTTACACAGATTTTAAGATGAAAAAGAGAAAACCTCTGAAAACAGGGATTTTCATCTACTTTATTAGTACCTTTCAGATGTGAGTATTTTGGTTTTACATAAGTATATGAATGAAATTGACAACAGTTGTTAAAACTGTAAATATTCAGAAATAATGGGCCATATTTTACTGATTAGTGATGTTTTTTATTTATTGTCCTACACTGGACAAAAATACATTTGTCATTGTTTTACACATAGTCTCATGGCAGGTTTTTATATATCTAATTTGATGTGTGTGTGTGTGTGAATCTATCAGTTGAGCTGTCTGTCTAATATATAATACAGACAATATATCATGCAGTGTGGTTTGAAAATATGTTTGTTTCTTGCAACATAGAATTATATTAAATTAACTTTGTTTATCAGACTTTTCTAACAAGTGTTACAACAAACCCCCTGTCTGTTACAGTTAACCCCACCCATGGGCTAAATTGTAACATTGCGCTTCCCATCATTTTCAGTGGAATTGTACATGAATGGTAGGTGCTAAAAACAAAGATCAAGTGTTAGTTTGTAGCAGAGATTTATATGTTGCTTGTATACAATTATGATTACAATTAAAATTATTCAACAAAACCCAAAAAGTGTTAGCTTGTCCCCCACTCTCCCCTAAATGTGAATTTTCATTCAAATTCATCATTTTTTAAAATAATGAATTAAATGTAGCTGAACTGCACCCATGTCCAAGTTGCAGTTTCTACCCCTTGAAGCCCACTTCAAAACTCAGAAAACCCCAAATCGGTCAAATTTCTTTGAGTAAACAGAGCTGAGCATAACGCGCCTATTCACGTATCAAGTAAATTTAAAGCATTGTTTCTTTTCAGTGAACATTTAGTCGCGTTCCAAACTCTATCGCTATGGTGACGCGTCGTCATAGTGAGAGAGGAAAACAAGTGGACAATCACAGCTGAGCGTTTGATCCACTGCACGTGCTCTCCTCGAGGGCCCCGAGCTGCACAGTGTTCTGAACCGAGAGCAACAGGTGCGAGATTTATAGCCTTTCTCTGCTTCAGTCATCCACCAATCTGCTTCTGTGACTCTTTTTTCACAACAAAGTACAATTAACACGAGTTATATGGTCTGTTAGGACAGGCTGTTTGAGTTAGAACAGTTCAGAATAGCCTTCCGCTGATCTTTGTTGTTTTGCTGGAGTTGACGACTGTAAATAGCTGAAAATATTCACTTAGGTTTTTCACTTAGCGACGGTTTTCATCGCAGTTTTAAGTGTGGTAGCCGTTGGCTAACAGCGTTATGTTTATGGTAACTGCTATTTTTCTGACTGACCGGGAGTCTAATCTGAATATAATCCACCCTGAGCTGAATGTAATATTATTTATTGGTGTAAATTCCTCACATTAGTAACGTTACAGCTGTTTCAGGGCAGCTCTGTTAGAATTTTCTCGGACTTGTACACTTAATCGCGCGCTGGAATTGCGTTGCTGTGGTAACGTGGTGCTCATTGGTGAACTATTATTTCGCAATAGTATGATGATGCCATAGTGTGGCTGTTTTGTCTGAATATAAAATACTTCCACAGCTGATTTAAGAGGGACACCTATGACAGAAGTTTAACGTTTTTAAATAATAAGATTTATGTTTGTAATGTTTGACTCCTGCAGAACAAGTATGTCAACTGAGGAAGTCTGGGTGGGTGCCTGGAGGCCCCACAGGCCGAGGGGTCCAATTGCTGCAATGTACAGCAGCCCAGGGCCCAAATATGCGCTTCCAGGAGTTACAGGTAACCAACAGAACAGCAGAAATGAAAACAGCCTTGGAACTTCTGGTGGCCTTTATTGCCATTTTGCCAAATTATTCTTGTACGCACTTTTGTTCGTCAATCAGGTTTAAATTATCATGACCCACGGAAGTGGAAAGCTCCAGCATTCAGTTTTGGCACGCGCCATAGGCAGTTCAGCTCCAGCTGTTCACCAGGACCTGGCTACCTTGTTCCCTCTAATATTACAAGAGCTGGACGGGACGGAACCCCAGCTTATTCACTGTACAGTAGACCCAAAGACCCTCTACTTTTCCAGACCCCTGGACCAGGTAGGACACAATATAAAATAGAGTTTACAGAAAACCCCAATTTGCTTTACAATTTGCTTGTAAAAAATGCCACATCATTTCTATAGATACAAATAAATGTAAATACAGTAAAAACCGATGTCTTTTATGCTTTGCAGGGAGATATTCCCCTGAGAAAGCAGGGACAATGACCTATTATTCCGCCCCTGCATATTCACTGTCAGCTAGAAGCAAAGAGTTTCGCAATGACCAGACACCAGGTAAATACTAACCTTCAGAACTATAATATAGCGAGTGCTGTGGAACCCTGCCTCATCCTATAATGTGAACTGATGCTGTCTTTTGAATCCAGGGCCTGCTGCTTATATGCTGCCTTCAGTGCTAGGACCAAACACTGTGAATAAATCATCTGCCCCGAACTTTTCCCTCACCGGCCGTAGCAAGATAGGCAGCTTCCATGAGGACCTGCAGAAGGTGAGAGCTAACTCTGAAGGTGGACTATATTGGCTTCTTGAGAAGAGACGATAATAAGTTCCTGTGTTTCTCTCAGACTCCAGGTCCAGGGACATACAGAAGTGTGGATCCAGCTGTGTACAGACACAAGCCTCCTCAGTATAGCATGACTGGCCGCAACAACATGCCTGGTGACACAACCAAGAAACCAGGACCTGGAGCTCATCATCCAGAGCAGGTCAGATATAGGGTCATATGCATGCTGTATTACATATTGTCGCTGCCCAAAAAATGTAACTTTACAGGAGATGGCAAATATTATGTTTACCTTTAATTTTGAAGCATTCATCACAAAAGTTTCACGCAATGTAAAGGACAGCTGCTGTGTTCAAGTGACATCGAAAAATAAAAATGGGAAAAAATGGAGATAAATGTTTTGTTTTGTTTTTGGGTAGTGACAATATGTATCTATGCAATAAAAGATTTAAGCCTAACTAAATGTAACACTAATCTTAAGAAATGTTGTTGCCCTTTTAAAAAAAAGAATGTAGCTTATATTTCCATTTTAATTTTATGCATGTAGCAATTTGCGTAAGTTTGGCTTCTCTGAGGTTCCCATTACCTCTTGATAAGAAAAGTATTTGTTTTTTTACTTTTTTATTTTATGTGAGGGAATCTGTCATACCTCACAACATTCATGCATAAATGCATTCCTTTTAAAAACATACAAACAAAAAAACAACAACAAAAAAAATGTTTGTGACATTTCAGGTATCGGTAAACAATTTTTCACTAAAGTTGAACAGAAAAAAGTTTTTTTCCATAGCCTACAATGAGAAACTTTTTGAAGCGTTACAACATCTTTCAGAAAAAATCCTTTGGATGGACTTGAAGCTATTGTAGGTTCCTCCTGTTTTCACACACACACACATATCTTAAAGGCATTTATAACTAATCTTTTAAAGACTGATGGGTTTCTGTCTCCATAGGTGACCTTCACACAACTCAAAGCTCCCAGCTTCTCCTTCGGTGTCCGCCACTCTGAGTTCATTGCACCACTGATTGTGAACATCACCGATTAACTCAGCCTTTTCCCTAATCTCATAATAAAGAGTGCTCTGTTATGCAGTGAAGACTGTTACTAAAAAATTCTCAGTACTGCTATTAAAGTATGTAAAGCCTTCAACAAGAGAAGCCACAGCAAGGCAGCTTTATCACCTGAACTGAGCCAAAGCAGTTATGCTGAGAGTGAGACTTGAAATCCTGACAGAGGTTGTTGACAAACTTAGAAAATGTTTTAAATGGTGTGAAGATTAGACTGCAGATGATACCCACCAAATTATGAATCCAGTATTCTAGTAGAACAGAACTGACCATGTCTAGAGCACTTTGTCAGGATGAGGAATTTGAAGAATAGAAACACAAATTAAACTTACCCTAGTCCAACAACAGAATCAGCTGTTGTCCTTAAAATTCAGACTGTTCTTCAACAAACAGTGAAAAATATATATATATCAGGCATAAAATTGTGTCCTTGTTTCTACGCTCATTGTCCATTTTATCAGTTCCACTTACCATATAGGTGCACTTAGTAGTTCTACAATTACAGACTGTAGTTTGTCTGTTTCTCTGCATACTTTGTTAGCCCCCTTTTACCCTGTTCTTCAGTGGTCAGGACCCCCATGGACCCTCACAGAGCAGGTACTATTTGGGTGGTGGATCATTCTTAGCACTGCAGTAACACTGATGTGGTTTTAGAGTGTTAGTGTGTGTTGTGCTGAGAATGACTTAATGGGATTCATGGGATTCATTCAAAAGACTATTAAAGCAAAACCAGATATTAGGCAAGGTGCTAGTTTTATATAGTAATAGAAAATGTGAGGATGTGAGAATTAATCACATAAAATGCACTGTTGAATAAGTACTTTATTTAATATAACTGCTAAAATTAGCACTGTCTATGATTATATAGTTTCACCATAATATAGTTAGACCAAAACATGTCATCAGAAATTACCATAATGTCTTATCAATTGTCAAGCACATTTCAACTGTATACACATTATGATATCAAATACATGTTCTTTTCAGATCTGTTTTGTCCATATTATTTTCTTTTTATTCTTTTTTTATAAATCTACAATGTAAAAACTTTTTGGTAACTTAAAAAAGCCAACATAGTCAACTTACTTCAATAAAATTTGAAGATCTTTGAACTTCAAATAATATGTTAACAGAACATTAGAACATAAGTTCTGTCAACTTATTGTTAGAAGTTCAACTCAAAATGATATTAAGTTGACTTACTCTTTTAAAATACCAAAATTTGTTTACAGTAGTCCTAGATTATTATATTCAAAGAGCTTGATGGTACAATACACATTTTATCTGAGACAATTTAATTTAAGAAACTAATTTTTGTTGCCTGCTGTTATCTCTAATCGGGCATCTCAACTGTCACTAAAGACTTTGCTGGTAATATTCTCAGAGGATGTGATTTGCAGCGGTTATAAAAGTAAGGAAATACTCTCTCATGGAACGTTTGTTTGAAAATGTGCAGGCAGGCTTTTCGGCCTGAGTCAGTGAAAGTCACCCTGCCCTTGTCAAAGTCCAGCTGAACTCTGATCCTCTGGACTCTCTCACCAACCCGCAGCACGCTCAGGCTCTCTGGAGAATATCCTTTCCCATATTTACCATTAGAGAAACCTACATACCACAAGCCAAAGCGTGAAAGATTCTCTCTGTGCATATACACAGATTCTGAGATCACCCCCACAGCCCAGGACGTGTTTTCTCCAACCTCAACTTCCCAGCTGTGAGTGCCTGAGCTAAAGCCCTCAGAGCCCAGGACCATCGCATAACCCTCAAACCTCTCTGGATTAGCAGGAAGTTCCTGATGCTGACCACTGTAGACCACAGTGACAAGATCATCGGACACTACAAGGTCAGCATGGGCAGTGTTGGGGTCTAGAACCACAGGGGCTAGAGAGAGAAAGAGAAGGACAAAAACCTGTAGTTCCACTTTTGTAGTGTATTTATTTTACATTTAAAGTGACCTGGCATTTCACAAAACATGACTTCTCAGTAAAACTGGATTACTTTTCTAGGCAAAAATAAACATCCTCTATAGGGAACAAACTTAAATAAGACCAATTTCTTCCCTTTTTAATGCACAATTTCTGTTTGCTGAGTTTAACATATTGGAAAAAATAAATAAATGTATAAAATGTGCTGTAACTTTTGCCCGTGCCACATTTTATGTTTTTTTTTTTCAATATGTGAAACTCAGCAAACGTATTTTCACTTATTTTCACTTAGAAAATCAACAAAAGATGTATGACCAGAAGTGGCTAAACTTTTGCACAAGGCTTAATGACATTGTCTGAAAAGTCCCACAAAATCAGACCCAATACCTTTTTAAATTATTAATGTGCACCATATTTTAGCATGTTGTTTTCTCCTGAATTAAAAAAAAATCAGTGCAGCTTTAATCCCAAAGTGAGCACTTTCCAAAAGGAATGTCTCTTACCTAATCTCCTCATGGAAATGATTGACTTTGGGTTAAAAGTGGAGTTCTTCTGATTCAGATTCAAATGCATCATTAAAATATTAAGATGTAAACAAAGTCATTCAGAGTGGTTTGATGTAAAATTCTAGGCAAGCTTAACAAATCAGATCTGTTCACAGTGGTGGTGATAGGAACCACGTCCATAGCCTTTAATGCCTCTAAAAGCTATGTCACAAAGTTATTACATGAAATTTTATATATACATTGCCTGAAGCTTGAGACACTGTTTTATAATAGTTTTGGTTTTTTTTGTTGTTGTTTTGATCTAAAATGTATTTTTAAAGGTACATTCAGGCAGCTGTAAGATAAAATAGTTCTCAGAAGAAGTAAATCTCAGAAGACATGTGTAGGTTTACTGGTTGGTTGTGCAAGCTGTTATTTATATGACCACTACTGTAAAGAAAATGTTGAAAAGTCATTGGAATTCCAGTTTAAGCCATCCAGCTTTACTGATAAATTATGGTTTGTGCGATACCTCCCTGGGGCATTTTGCTCTGTACTCACTGTACTGTATAACACCATGCATCTTCTCTGATACGTGAAAGCCCAGGTTGCTCAGGTGCTTTGTCACGTTGATCAGCACTCCAGAGAGCCTCTCTGGACTGTCCAGCTTGGCCTGCGTTCTAGAACAACATTTGGTAGTCAGGGAGGGATTGTGTTGTGAGAACACACAAAAAAAACAAACCAAAAAAGTGATCTGTACTTTACATACCTTTCGAGTGTAGCTCTGTAGTTCTGTAGATTTAAGTAAAATGAGGAAGAATGAAAAACATCCTAAATTTTGACACAACTACAATACCACTAATGCATTTTAGCAGCTGAAGAAGAAGTTTTTACCAACAGAAATTGCAAGTCTTCTCCTCCCATCTCCTTCTCAATGGCTTTGATGGTCTCCAAGATATAAGAGATTTGTGTTTGAATCTTCTCAATCTTTTTCTTTACTATCTGACTCCTCTGCTCCTCCACCTTCCTCAGTGCAGATATCCTGGCTGCCTCTTCATCCCAAAGAAAGTGATGAAGCTTCTCAAACTCCTTCTTTATCAGAGCCTCTGTGTGTTGGGCCTGCTTCTAGAGACACATACCCAGAACAGATGTAAATATCTCTTTGGGGATAATACAAATATAAAGACATGCTGAAAGTCCTCTAAGCCCGCACTTTAATATACTCTCCCGTTTTAAGGTAGGATTGTTTGAAGTCCTCAAAGATTCTTAGCTTCTCATGCAGCGGCTTCAGTTTCATCTGGAGCTCCTCCTGCATGGAGGCAAGCAGGTAAATTTCAATTCATGTGTAAAAGCCCAGTACTAAAATCACGCTAATGAACAACATGTAGTTTCATTGGGTTCATTGCCCTTTAGCTGTGCTATTGGATTTCTTCTTGACTCCATTCACTGTTTTCACATTTCTATGAAAATATTTACATCTTTCTTCAGTGGAAAGTTATCAGCCATCATCACTTTCTCTGAGTCATACGTAATGTCAAAACAAAAAATGACAAATTAGTCAAATATCTGCAGATCTGTACTTTTGCAAGGCTCATTAATTTTATGCTGTCATAGAGAACCTGCTTGTTGTGTCCTTGATAGCCAGATAGAAAGGCCATTGGTCTGGGAAGACCCGTTTGACAGGACTGCTCTCATGTTTGGACTTTCAACCTTTTGTATGATCCATCATCTAGTGCTGACTGAGGGTCATGAAATGAACAGGAATGATCAAAGGTCACAGTCTTTGTCATGAAATGAGCAGAAATATTACTCTTTTGAATTTGTGTATGTCAAAGCGGCTTCACATATTTTCCATTTAAACAATTCAGACTTGTTATTCAGTATCTACTATGAATTATTAAGCATCTCTTATCAAACTAATGTGCAAACTGTGTAGTTATGAGAGTGCGTAACTGAAGTTTCATCCCATAAATTCCAAAAACTATATAACTCACATATTGGTTTTGTAGGAGATACTGAATTAGGGTATAAGGTGTTAAATTTGGAGAAGTATTTGACCGTTCCTGAAAGTGCTCCAGGGCTAAACACTACCCCCATACCTTCAGGTCTTGAGATGCGTCCTGTATGGAACAGAAAGAGTGCTTGCTATGCAGACTGGAGTCCTTGCACTTAGCGCAGATGGGCCTTTGCTCCATGCTGCAGAAGATAGTGAGAGCTTCCCGGTGTAAACTGCAGAGCCCCTCCATCTCTACAGAAAACCTGCGGTTCTTCTCCTTCAGCACAGCCTCACACATGTTCCTCAACACGATGTTGGTGGGGGGCTCAGAGTTGGAGGAGACAGTCCTGCAGATGGGACACTCCAGAGCCCCTCGCTGGTCCCAGAAGTTGCGCACGCAGCCCTTACACATGCTGTGGGAGCAGGCCAGGAGGATGGGGTCCCTGAAGATGTCACAGCACAGGGGGCAGGAGAAATCCTCCTCAGTCAGAGAGGGTCTAGAAGCCATATTCTCACCTATAGAGCCAGTCAAACATCTGTGAGGACCGCAAGAGAGTAAGGAGCTCAACGCCTCTATATGTGTCGCTCTCTCTGTTGCGTGTAAGGTTTATTCAAAACACAAAGCAGTGGGGCGGGGCAAAAGTGAGACAGTGCATTTGAACACACACACACACACAGAGACACACACACACACACACAAAGACACAGTTTTTAAACTGTAAAACTGCAAACAATAGAATACAATAGAAAAGAATATTTACTGCCGAAGGTTGAAGTTTGTTTCTGTTAACATGCTTCAGATACTTTAAAGATTGACTGAGCGTTGACAGAGTATTGTCTTTAGCTCTTTTGTATCTAGAATATAAGCAGCTATGGAAATTGGAACACAGCATTTCTATTAGCTGATGTGAAAGCTGCTGGTATGTGCCTAATGACCTGGAATGTAGAAAATGTTGACTGGGGACATATTCTGAGAATGGCACAGTGAGATAAATGGTCAAGATAACATGATAAATGTGCATTTCTAATAACTATAATTCATTCATAGATTCTGAACTTTTGGCCCAGGAAGTTGACATAGAGTTACAACCAAATTAAGCACTAAATCTCTAAGAACAGTGAATGTAGTGGCATGTAATGCTGAGGTTATAGAATTCTCTCAAAATGGTTTTGTTTCCAAAACTTTCTAGTAAGTTAAACATTTGGTAAGGTAAGCATGCAACTGTAGTGAATGGAGAAAGGTAGCCCAATACTAGGCTTTATCTTTGTTTGATTCCTTTTTATCTGCACATAGAATACATTTTATACATATCCATCTTCTGATTCATGGCATAGTAATTTCTGCCAAGTGTGTAGAGAAGGAACATTTGCAGTTACAACTAATAGACACTGAAAGATATTAATGTCTTCAAAACTTTATATCTAAAATTAAGCACCTTTGATTACATTGCAATTTGTTTATTTCGATAAGAGAGATTACACATGATCTGAAGTTAAGGGAGATCAACAAGATAAGGACTATCTAAAATAGAAACAAACAAAGCTACAAGCTTAATTACATACTTTTTTGAGTACTGTAAAAATAAAATGTGTAGGTAGCATTTGTACAGGTATCATCTGTGCTAAAATTCAATAATCTTACTTAAAAATGTAAGTTTACAAATTTACAGATTTATTTATGTAATGTTTTGCCTTTTCAACTTAATTGTTTTTGCAAACCTGAAATTGATGCCAGTAACATGTACAGTTTGGGACAGGGGCAATTTAAGACTAGGAACATCTTAAACCAGTAATGTTTGAGCATTGAAGGAGCTTCCAGGAGCAAGGATGAGATGAGGCTTGGCACCAAAAAATGCATCAGTAAATAATCAGTATAATATAATATAAATAAACAGTTTAACAACATTCCTCAATAAGAGATTTCAGGTATTTCAATTCAAGCTCAAGCTCACCTGAACAGGACTGCTGCACAGTGGAAATGTGTACTGTACTCTGACAAGTCAACCTTTCAGAATGCTTATGGAAATAACAGACGTCAGGTTCTCTAGGCCAAAAACAAAAAGGACCATCCACATTATTAAGGTGTAAAGTTCAAAAACCAGAGCCTGACATGGTACAGGCATGTATTAGTGCCCATGATTAGGGTAATTTGTCCCTCTGTGAAGGCACTATTAATGTTGAAACATATATATAATATATATATATATATATATATATATACACATTTTGGAGCAACATAAGCTGCCTTCTCGATGACATCTTTTTTGGGGACGTTCATACTTATTTTAACATGACAACACCAAACCACACTCTGCTCATGTTACAACAGCATGGCTATGTAATCAGAGCATGTGGGTGATAGACTGTCTCCCATTCAAGACAGGAGCAGCAATATCATACAAAAAATATGATGATGTAACCCATACGGTTGTGCAACTGAAGACTTGAATAACAGAAGAATAGCAAAGTATTACACTTTTAAAATTGGATTAAAAAAAAATAATATAAAATGTTTTGATCATATAAAATGTTTTTGATTTTTTAACCAGATTGGCAAAGCTGGCCTATCAGCAAGGCTTTCAGCTGTTCAACCACTGTGACCATCTTAGACCAGCAAGAATGTGACTAATGACCAACTGAACCCAGCTAAGACCAGCTAACAACATAACAACTGGTTGCAAATGACCTAAGAAATGCCGAGTCTATTACAAAATAAAATATGCGTGGCATCAGATGATGAATGTAGGCAGGCTGGTTATAAACCACAAAGTGCTGGCATACTCTGAAGTGGTGTCTTAGATACAATGCAAGCTAGGCTAATAAAACCTTTAAAAACTTTAACTTCTTGTTCAACAGTTGCCTTAAAATAACTGTTCGGCAAAGTTTCTAGTTGACATAAGGTATAGCCTACTTGCTATGCAGCCTTCTGTATTCCTGAAACAAATTGTATGGTGGTTACTTTCTAGAAAGAGCAACCTGCTCATGTTCAAGTAGGACTGTAGCAACTTAGCTGGTGCTCGGTTCTTCTCAGGCCTACTTGTGTTCCTGACAGAACGCTCAGCTAATGTGTGGCTTCTGTTGCAGGGGTGCTCCAAACTGTTAGTGTCACAGAATCAAGTATCACATAATGACTTGGTGGATAGCAAGAATCTAGTGCAGTGTTTCTAGCTCCAGTCCACCTGTCCAGTACAAATGTGTGCTTTCCCTGCACCTGCAGGTGGACTATGAGACTAAAATTTGAAACAAACTCATCTAGTGTGCACACCTGGCTGGACTTCTCATATCCAGAATTCCATTAATCCTTCCTCAAGCTTGTAAACGCTGAACATTTGACCTAGGAAACTATTTCTGAATTAGTACCAAATTAAGCACTAAATGCAAAAGCTTCTGGGATGTGTGTAAAATAGGTTATAAAAAATCTGGGAAGCAATTGATAGCAGTAAATGGAAAACATCATACTAGGCTTTTTCTGTTCAGGATTATATTTTGTCTGCACTGGAAATAAAGATAAAACGATACTTTTTATAATTTGTGGCATAACACAATACAGTGCAAAAGTTAAGAGACTTTTCCAGTGAAAAAAAACTTTAGATATTGGACATTAGATTAAACCTAATATAATTACTTCTATGTCATTAAAAGAGAAAATGAGACTCTCAGCAAATGTGTCCACCAAACTGTAACCATCAGATAAACATTACTTGAAGCTTTCACCTTTGTAGAAAATTAAGCTCTATTCTTCTTTCAGATCTGAAAAAAATCCTCAGGTGGTTTCGTCCATCCTTCCACTGAGAGAAGACGACTCAACAGTATGAGTCTGAAATGATGTGTTAAGAAGCCATCATGTGACCAAAATTTATTTTACATTGAGTTGTTGAGGCTTTTGTGTAATTTTCTGTGAAATATAGGTTTTCTGCTCTTTTCCTGATATTGAAAAATGAATAACTTCTACTTAATGGTCATTCTGACTAGAAGGTGGTCTGACTTTAGCACAGTACTGTACATTCTGACAAGTCTGTAGAGAAGCAATTAAACTTCCATTCCATTGAGAACTGAGAGACACTGAAAGCCACAACTATCCTGAAAACTTAAGTATCAAAAACTAAGCACTTTCAGCTTTTTTGAAAGTTTATTTAAATAAAAAACATTACACATAGTCTGAGATTAAAGATGACCAAGATAAAAAAAAATATATAAGACAGAAGCAGATTAATAATAATAATAATAATAATAATAATAATAATAATAATAAACTATATGAGAAAGTATGCACCTGCACTTAAAGCACCATTTTGCTTTATCTGGTTGTTAAGGCATTGTCTTTTCAATAAGCAATCAAGCAAAATTACACAATTTGCTAAAGTACTGTAAAAAAAGGAAAAATGTATTGTTAATATTTCTGCAAAACAGCAATAATTTAGAGACTTGAATAAAAGATGCAAATTTAAAAGGGCCAAGAACAACTTATTTTCTGCTGTCACACCACAAACAAACCAAATAATGTAATGTGAAATGTATGTTGATATAATCATCTGAATGTAAATCTCTAACTCCTCTCTTCCACTGTTACAGAAGTCTTCATGGGTAAAATTCTAATTGGATTAACTGTGCTTTTAGTCCAAAAATAGGGAAAGACTCTCTCGTTAAAAGAAATTCTTAAACAATGCAGTTGTGTGTCAGTAAGAGGGTCAGAGAATAGGAGTTTTCCTCTGTTCCAGTCTAGATGGACTCTGATCCTCTCAAGCTCCCTGTTTTTCAGCGAGAGCTGGTTTTTCTCTCCAGAGTTGTCAACAATGAACTGACCAGCATAATAACCCAGATCCCAAAATCCAGTTTCAACCAGAGGCTCCCCTTTCCTCTGGACAGATTCTCTAAGCACACCAACATACCAGTGTGTATTGTTTTTAACCTCAACATCCCAGACATGGGTGCCTGAGTTGAAGCCACTTGAACCCAAAACACATTCATAATAATCAAATCGTTCTGGATTATTGGGAAGCACTTGGGCAAAATCACTGAATCTCATGCTGGTCAGATCCTCAGAGAGAACAGCAGCTGGTGGTCCAGAGTTAGGATCCAAGATCACAGGGACTACAGGGAGAGAGAGAGAGAGAGAGAGGGAGGGAGAGAGAGAGAGAGAGAGAGAGAGAGGGAGAGAGAGAGAGAGAGAGAGAGAGAGAGAGAGAGAGAGAGAGAGAGAGAGAGCGAATGAATGAGGATACGAATAATTTAATATAATACTTAATTTATATAGTAATAATAATAATAAAGACATACAAACTTATATGTTTTACTCTGTTCATCCTAACTTCACTGTAAACTCAAAACTGAACAGAGCTCAAAATAAGGGAGAGAGAGATTTATTTATTTGTTGTCTTTTCAGTGATGGTGTTAAAATAAAGCACTGTGCTCAGTCATGCTGGTGTTTTTTTTTGTGTGTGTGTGTGTGTGTGTGTGTGTGTGTGTGTGTGTGTGTGTGTGTGTGTGTACACCTGAGCTCTTGTTAGGTTTCCAGGTCAAGGTGACTCAGCCCCTCTCCTGACTGACATCACACTGGTGGAGAATTCGGGCACTCCCCCTGTGGGCAGGTCCACTGACTGGGAGCTGAGGGAGGCTCCCAGTCAGTGGACCTGAACATGGCCTTAAGGCACTCAGCTCCAGCATGAGTGCCTTAAGGCTATGTTCAGACTGCAGACAAATTGGATTTGTTTCTCAAATCAGATCTTTAGAGATAACTTTCCACACTGTTATTTGCAAGTGATCAGATTGGATTTTTGTGTCCAGACATCATCAACCTATCTGCATGGGTTGCTGTGGTAACAATGCTGGTGGCAGGAATTTCAAATGGGGATGCAGAAAAGACAGAGGAGTGCCATCTTGTCCTCTACACTCTTCAAAATTCTCTTCCTTCACTCGCAACACGACAAACAATGACAGTGAAGCAAAAGACACTTTGATATCCAATTTGAGTGGCCAGAGTGTCCAGTTTGAGACGCATCTGTAAAAATGCGATTGGAATTACATTTCAAACTACATCCAAATGTGGTTTGGATCTGATACGCAAAATCAGATGTGTTTTTTTATGTCCAGACTGTTAAAAATCAATCTGCATACAATCTGGATATGCCAAAAATTGGATTTGGGTTGGCAGTCTGAATATAGCCTTAGTTTAGTGTAGTTTAGCTCAATTTAATTTAGTTTGAAAAATACTGGAAAAGACCAGACTGAGGAAGCAGAGGAACCAGCTCTGGACCAAGCTCTCAGGTTTACATCTGTCTGCACCTTCCAGGCCGCAGAAGCCCCTCTCCCCTCCCTCCTTCCCTCTTTTTACTGCTTCTCTAACTCTCTTTCTCATTCTTTCTCTGATTGCCTCTCGGGCAGACAACAGTGAGCCACTGAGCTCCTGTGGCTGAAGGACTAGAACAGCAGAACCTGGGCAAGCTGCACAAAGATGCCATTTAGTTTTAAATATAAAAATACCTGAAAACTGCATCCAAACCTAAATTTATCATGTGATATAACCCATATAACCCAAACATTACATTGTTATAAGAAAAAAAATAAGACTGGAGTTTGGGATTTATAATGTACTCAAGTAGACTTACCATATTGAATAATGCTCTGCATCTTCTCCCACACTTTGAACTTCAGGTTTCCCAGGTGCTTTGCTACATCAATCAGAGCCCCAGAGGGGATCTCTGGATCCTTCAGGTTACACTGAGTCCTAGAACAACATTTAGTGTACAGATGAAACACATAGGCCAATAATGTAAAATTTATTTTTTTAATCTGCTGTGTTGATTTGCACTTGCATTGGCCGACAAACATAACTAAACACAATATCACTGGTTAGACCACAAGACCTTGAATGTTCTCCAATAACCTCCACAAAGTCAACTTTTATCAAGCTACACAATTATGGAAGTACACAGTTCCACTACTATAGGATGTGTGGTAGTTTAGTTTGCAGATGGCATATGCAAGCCCTCATCTCCATCACAACGACCTTCTCAAGGAAAATGATGTCCATGAAGAGAACAAACACACACAAACATACCACAGAGACACAGAGCTAAAGAAATATATTCTTAAGAAAAAGGAAACATTTTCTATATTAAAAGATTTATTCTGTCAAAACAAAACCTTACAATTCCAATTTTGTTATTTTTTACGTAACCTGAAAATGCCAGCTGCCTTTACACTGTGTCAAAATGTCATGGTGAAATTACCAATGGAAATTCTCTACAATTACAATAAAATCTTTTTACATTAATTTACACTGAAAGTTAAGAATGTGTTTCCTTCTTCTGTGTTACTCTCAGACTTTGTTCTGACAGCAACTACATATCTCATTTTAAAGGAGCCCTTGTACCCCTTCACCTGGTTTCAGAATTTCAGAGAATAAAAAAATACATACACAACATACACACATTGCTTACCTTTTTGCTGTCATTGCGTAGTTCTGTAATGCAGAGAAAAGGAACATTTGACAGGTAATTTTGTAATTTTGTTTAAGTTTTAAACTTGTCTACATTTTAAACTTGTCTACATCAGAAAAGTGCTGTACTGGCTTACCTGAAGAAAAGCGGTGTCATCTCTGTTCAGTTCTCTCTTTATTGTTTCGATTGAACTGGTCAGGTATGATATGCATTTATCCAGTTCTTCAATTTGCATCTTCATCTTCTGACTCTTCTCCTCCTCTTCCTCTATCGAGGCAACTATTCTGATGGTTTCTTCGTCTCGCAGAAAGTCGTGAAGCCTCTCAAACTCCTTCCTTATCTCCCGTTGTACGTGCTGGGCTTGATTCTGAAACATATAAAGATAAGTTTAGAAAAGCATAACCATCATGAAGCTCTTCAATAAGTAAACAAAAAAGAAAGAAAGAAAGAAAGAAAGTAAATAAATAAATTAAGAAAGAAAGAAAGAAAAAAGTAAGTCAAATTGTGAATGCCTTTATGTGGTGTGACCATTCTACTCTGGACTGCTTTGCTTTTTGAAGAACTTTCAGCTTCTCCTCCAAAGACTGCAGTTTTGGCTGGAGGTCCTCCTAAAAACAATAGCAAAAATTCAAAAAAGCTGAATGCCAATATTTCACCAAATGTATCCTATTAAATAGTTAGCCTATTATTTTATTAGTGAAAGTATTTTCACAAGCACCCTGAAAGAAGGAGGAATTTGTTGTAACTATATATGATGAAGACAAAGTGTTACTTATAAATGATAAATTATATGCTTTATAAATGCAGGCAGCAGTTATTCAGAGGTAGGTTTAGATTTTGTACGTATGAACTCAAAGCTCACTGATTATTATTATCTTACTCACTGAATTCTACATCAATCTACCGCAGCCTCGTCTCTGTGACTGAACATGAGTGCTGCCTTTTGCTGAACTAAGAAAACACTGAATGTCTTACCTTGAGATCTAGCGCTGCCTCATCGATGGGTCTAAAGTTGTGGCTGATGTGCCTCTTTGAATCCCGACACACCAAACACACAGGCTGTTTATCCTCCAGACAGAAGAGCTTGATCTTTTCCTTATGAAGCCCACAGAGCGGCTCAGTCTCAGAACCTGCTGAAGCTCTCTGACCTTTCTCCTGTAAGAACACCTCACACAGGTTCTTCAACACGAGATTCCTCGGAGGATCTGATTTTGAGGATCTTCTTCTGCAAACTGGACAGAGCAGGTTTTCATTTTGCTCCCAGAACTTCTGGAGACAATCTTTACAAAAGCTATGAGAACAAGACAAAAACACCGGATCGGTAAAGACGTCAAAACACACAGGACAAGAAAAGTCCAGTTCTGGGGCATATTTGGATGCCATCTTCTGTGAAGTCGTGCAGTTTTAAGTTTCGATTTCAGTCCTCTTTCACTTCATGATTTGTCTTATGTTGCGTCAATCATCTTAAAAAGGAAGTTAACGAAAACATATGGTGCTTGTGAGTGACTTACGAAATTTCGGGACAACTGTAAAATAAAATTAAATATTAATATATGTAAAGCATACGGCTGATCGGATTTGGGGTCTAGGCACTGTGCATGCTATTAAGTGTGTTCCTGCATTTATACTGTAGTAAACTGGCGGACTGGTAGATTAGCAGTAGTGCACCTACAATGTACACAGTCTACCAGTATAGAGACTAGTTTTAACTAAACTTAATAGTGGTGGACTGTCAATTATACACTAATCTTGCTAGAGTGGACTATACAGTGCATCAGGTAGAAAACACTATCAGAACACAGCCACTGTTTATGTGATATCACCGCTGGACAGCAGGGGTTGCTCTGAAGAGAGTTGTTTCCGCTCGCTCCCGTGAGCGTCTCGTTGCATAGAAACAGTCAGTCGGATTACATGCGAATGGCTAGCAAGCTAACTTAGCAAGAGCTAAATCAATATGCTGCGCCGCCTTACTGAGACATTTAATTAGTTCGGAAATAAGACAGTTCAGTTCAGTAATTAAAGCTCTTGGAGATTTGCGCTGGGTTATCTAACACTTAAATACGAGCCTGTAAGCTCGTTAGCTAACCTTCCTTTCACAGCTAAGCTAGCTGGATAACGTTAGCTATGATTGCCTCGTAAGGACCAAAACTATAGCTAGCCGGTAAACTTCAGCTAGCTAGCTAGGTACATCTTAAGTTGTTTTTTGCAGAGATGAAAAGCTGATTTGTGTTTATGTTCCAGGCAGCTAGAACCTTGGTTGGGTCTGTGTCGCTGACACTGGACTGTTGCAGTTGTTGGCTGGCTTCTTCTAGCTTGTCAGCCTACCGAGCAAGCAGACGTTGCGTGTCTCTGCGTGTTGGCTAACTGTAATCCTTTCCGAGAATGGCGGGGGATGCAAACAGTATTCCTGAGCTAGAACAGGAAAAATACGATGCGGATGAGCAGGTGAAAATTATCTGCCTCGGCGACAGTGCAGTCGGGAAATCTAAGTAAGTTGTGGTGTTTTTGTGCAGTAACGATTCCTAATCTAAACTAGGCCTTGCTGGCTACTCCTCAGTTTTTATTTTCGGTGTCTTCAGTTTGAGACTTAAATGTATTGTAGTTTTAGGTAGAATATGGACAGAATGTTTTCTTGTGTTGCCACTAATTTGCATTTATTACGTGTGTTTACAGCACTAGCTTTAATAGCGCTTAAATACATGATGTCTTAATATCTTCACGTTTTTGCCTTACAGGTTAATGGAAAGATTCCTCATGGATGGATAGTATCCTTTGACAGATATTTATCCACACTTTTAAAAAAAGACGGGTTTCAGGAGTTCTTTAGTAAAGGGAATTGTTCTATTTAGAACCTTGAATTCTGTGTAGAACCATTTCGTGCTTAAATGGTTCTTTGCGTGGTGAAAATAAATGGTTAAATGGTTTTATATACAACTTTTTTGAAAATGGTGCTGTCTAGCACCGAAAAGGGTTCTTCTGTTGTTAAAAGCTTGACATTGTAACTACAGCAGAACCCTTTTTGGTGCTATATAGAACCATATACAACACATTCTCCATCAGTCTGAACCATTTCAGCATGCAAAGATCTATCTATGATAGATAGATCTTTGCATGCTGAAATGGTTCAGACTGATGGAGAATGTGTTGTATATGGTTCTATCTATCTATCTATCTATCTATCTATCTATCTATCTATCTATGGTTCTTTCTGTCTGTCTCTACTTCTTTATATGGAACTGTAGTTTATGAAAAGTAGTTGAATTCTTATCACATCTGTCAGTCGGCCTCAGCAGCTGTCAACCTACGCCCTGACTCTTTACAAATATACAGCCACAGTCAATGGGAGGTCTGTTCTAGTTGGTAAGTAAGCCAGTCTGTCTGTTGTGCTTACTGTGAACCAAACCTGCTCAGTATTGAAAGGTGTTATGTGAAGTTTAACCCATTCATGCCTATATCTAAAATGTTAAATATCATTCAGTCAGTATGTTCCTGGAAGTAGCCTGGAGTTTGTTTCCCAGACAGGGATTAAGCCTAGCCCTGGAACATATTTTCCCTTCCATGGAGAATCTCCATTCAGAATGCTGTGCAGTCCAAGGCCCAATCCCATTTCTTCTTTTTACCCCTACCCCTTGTTTTCGAGTGTCACCCTAACGCCTTGGAACTGAGCTACAAGGGGTAGTGGTTGAAATCTTGCCCTATAAAATAGGACAACCCTCAAAAAAAAAAATAAAATAAATAAATAAATTACTTCATTAACAGGCTACCAGCGGTGCTCTGTAGGCGACCCAGCCCGACTTCAGTGATAGCAGAGAAGGGAAAGGTTCGACCTCGCTGCTGGGCTTTAGTTACCTTTAGGGCATCATATGATTCATATAATTCTTTGGTGATACGAAGCTGAAGTCACCTATTCACCAGCTTCTTATTAGAATTTTCCCGCTCCACCTTAAATGTTGCAGCAGTTACATATTGGCGCTTCAGGCGTCAATACTGCTGGACTATTTAAGGTGGAACGGGAAAGTTAGCTAGCTAGCTACCGAAACATTAGCATGCTATTAGCGATTTTTTATGCTTGTTATGAAGAAAACGTGCATAATACATTGAAATGACATTAAACTAAGATAATACGATGGTTATTGTAATTTTTTTAACGGAGAAAATACTTGTGGGGTTCTTTGGTCGCTCGCGCAGCCATTTTGCCGGGTTTTCTTTTTTTCTGACAACACTCCGTTTGGAGTGTGCCTCTGAAAACTCTCCGTTTGGAGAGCCATGTAGCCCTAACACTTCACCCTGCCCCTCCATCTCAACAAAAATTGGGACACCCTAACCGTAGACGTGAACGCGCAAAACAGAGGGCTAAGGGCTAAGTGGTAGGGGCAAGAGGTGAAATGGGATTGGGCCCAAGACTAGGTTTAGTCTCACTTTGGGGGTCCATTAAATCATGTTAAATCTAGTGTCAGTAGAAAAAAAAGTAGAAAATTTGATTGTCAATAAATAAAACGATTGTCAAAGCAATCAAAACAATATTTTTGTGGATGCAAGTGGTTCATGTGAGTCAAAAATGGTTTTCATGTAACAGATTTTTGGGACACAGCGGGCCAGGAGCGGTTTCAGAGCATGCACCCTTCCTACTACCACAAAGCACATGCTTGTATCATGGTAAACTGATTTCTAAAATTGCACTAAACTTCTGTGAATTACAATTAGCATAGCAGTAGTAATGATAACAGTCCGTTGATGTATGTTAGACACAACTGGACAGTGGTTTCATATGCGCTAAGAGAAGTGAGCAGGATATATTTCCATATTTTACATAGGTCTTTGATGTGCAGAGGAAAGTAACTTACAAGAATCTTGCCAACTGGTATAAAGAGCTGCGAGAGTACAGACCAGAAATCCCGTGTCTGGTGGTGGCTAACAAAATAGATGGTGAGACCATGACTCTTATTTAATTTTCAAAATGTTCTTGATAAATGTTCCTCGTGCTGACAGTCACATGCTAATTTATGTCTTTGCTATTTTGTTTTGTATCTCTCAACACTCTTCGCTTATGGACTGCCTAAAAGCTGACATGCGGGTGACACAAAAGAGCTTTAACTTTGCTAAGAAGCTGGGACTGCCTTTCTACTTTGTATCTGCTGCTGATGGTACAAATGTGGTCAAGGTGGTATTGAAACAGTTCTCATTTAAAGCTTTGAGACATATTTAAGAAACTGTTATAATGTTTCACATGAATGACCACTTTGTTCACACTGTTTGACAGAACTAAGCCAACAAAGCTTTCTAAAATGATTTCTAAGAATGCATGATATCTCCTTCACACATAAATTGGCTCCCTGCAGATGTAAAAAGAGAAAATGAAGATCCAAACATCAAATCAAATGCTTATCATTCTTATCTAGGCTTGATTTTGCAGAGAGTTTGTTTTAATGTTGTTGTTTTAGTTTAATATGATAATTCCTTGATTTAAAATGCTAAAATTAAAATATATTTAGTGAAACATAATGAGCTGAAATGTGTTTCCAGGTTTTTAAAGATGCAATTAACCTGGCCTTGTCCTACAAGAAGAACTCCAGTGACTTTATGGATGAGGTCATGAGAGAACTGGAGGTTTGTGTCTTTGCTGTAATCCAGTGTTGCAGCTGTGTTGGTGTGGTTTACGTTGTGATTGATCGACGTGTACTCCCTTCCTTGCTGCAGAATTTTGAGCTGGAGAGCAAAGAAGAATCATCTGATAAAGAGGAGGAAGAATGTAAAGAGGGAAAAACAGACTCAGCCTGATCATCTCTTTCTCTCTTTGCTTGTGGCGGTAACTGTTATGCTGAATGTTGGCCAGACTATGTTTTGGCATTGTTTAAATCATGGCTGCTCACTAACTGTCCTGAATACAAAGTGAAACCACCTGGGACAAAGCTCTACCTCAGACCTTTGACATACCTTATTGGGATTCTGTATGGAATACACAGACTTTACATGGAATACTCAAGTTTTATGTGTCAAGATTTTACATATATTGATTGTAGGCTTTTGTAAAAGAAATGTCAGTCTGAAGGACAGCTATTTCAAGTACAGTGAGGTGCTGGTATTTCACCAAAAATTACATTTCTGGAAGTAGGACCTCATGAACAAGTGTTGGCAGCATGGTGTAAATATGCAGGGGTGAAGAGAGATTGTACTGTAAGATCGACATGTTTTTACAGCTGTGATATTACAGTGAAATGCCTCAGTAGCACTGTTGATATTTTGCATTCTTCTGATACTGTGAGAAGCAGTGGTAGGTAACCAAACTGTTTATAGTGGTGGAAATTAATGTAAAAGGACTAGTTCCTAGCAAACTGTGCTTAGTAATGCTCTATGTGTGGCATTAGTCTGGTGGTGGAAACCCTCATAATCACATTCTAAAGGTTATCAGGTGCTTGCATGAGGTGCACATGTGCTTGAACCGCTTTTTAAAACAGCTTGTCCAGTGGTAGACAACGATGATTTAGGGCCAACATTAGAAGGCGTATAATGTAAAATCAATATTATGATTACCAGTGTATCACTTTGCACAAACTGTGAATTTGTTGTGTTTTGTTGTATGAAGCACTATGTACATCCATGTCATCTAAAGATAAGATCTCTGGAATAGGAATGAAAATACTATGTGTATTAGACTGGAAACCCATTCCTACTATGGCTGCTTTTTGACTGAGCCTTTGATGTTCATGTGGAAACATCTTTGTATGTGCTGCAATTAAACACTGCTGCTTAAATTAGGTTGTGTATGTTTTAGCTATATGAGCTTTAGGCTTGCTGTAGTGATATGATCAGTACTGCTTGTGTCTGTATACTGCATAATCATCATACACTTGCCTCCGTGTTGAGTTGTTAATGGGGAATTCTAGCGACTTTACAAAATTTCCACCTAACTTAAGTCATTAAGATGTTAACAGTCATTCAGAGTGATCTGATGTGCCATTCCAGAGAAGCTTAGCGAGTCAGAACAGTGCTTGTGACAAGACCCAGACTGAAGCGTTTAATTCTTCTAAAAGCTCCCTCAGAGAAGGTTATTACATGACATGGTGCTGCCTGATGTCTGAGAAAACTATTTTCCAGTAGTACTGACAAAATTTGGCCTAAAACATATCTTGTAAAATCCATTTATGACAGAGGGGTACATGAAAGGGTGTTGAAAAGCAAAATAGTAACCAAAGAAAATTTAGACTTACCACTATTGTACCATTATCAACATTACATATAAAAACAAGACCTGTGTAGGGTTACTGCTTTTGACAAAAATGGCTATATTTGCACTGTAGACTTTGCGACCCCTGGCTCCTATCACCACTATACTAAAGTAATCCAAGTCAGTAATTTTCTCTATAATGCACCAGTTCAACTACTCTGATGACTTTGCATTTCAACCGTTGAACTATGCAGACATTATGATAAATCAGTGAATTTCCTGTTAAGCAATCTCAAGAAGATGTGCTTACTCACCTGATTACATACAGCAACTTACATTAGCCTCTTTGCTCCAGTGCAAAGCTGAAGGAGATATTTTGGACACTTGGCTGATCAACATTTAAAGTCACAGTAAATTGATTTTTGGCTGAGCTATTACTCACTTTGTTCACACAAAGAAGAAGCCTTAAGAAGTGGGTTGTCATCTGGATTTGATACACATTGAAAAAGAACTCTTCAGAGCATGATGAAGCCATCAGAAAACAATGATAACTTAAGCACCAGGGAAATGCATTTCTTACCATTTTTATTGTGCTTTTGTTGGTCAGGAAACAAGAGTGACAACTCTACAGAGCATGGTAATGTGAATGATGTGTTTTATTTCACGTTTCCCCCAACCATTTTTGTTAAATATGGTAAAGTTACAAAGAAATCATCTGCAATTTCCATTGTCACTCTTTTTTTTGTTCAAAGAATCAAAGCCCTCCTGTATCTGAGCTGCATCACTGAAGAGGGAGGGGGAAGGAGGGGGAGGTCTATCTAATGCAGTCAGTCACTCAAAAGCTTGCTGGAGTTCAGCCAAAACAAAACTAATACTCAAACCCAGAACTGAATTGTCCTTGAAAAGCCCATAAAACCAGGTCAGTTACAGGTTAGTGTAATACTTTACAAAACATAAAAATGTATCTGACTTCTACTCGAAGGAAAAAGAAAAAAAAACAAAAACAAAACACTTCTGCACTAGATACAATGAGAGATGCAGCTGGAACTGTCTGGAGTTCTCAAGATTTCCAGGAGGTGGCACCATAGTGCTGATTCTAACAGCTTTAGACCTCAACAGAACTAGTGTCGAGCTAAAAACTACTTACTTTTTGGCACATTCTTTTTTTTTTTCTTTTCATCTTTCACTTGTAATTACTAATCACTCCATACAGACACAAACACAAAAATAAATATCCCAAAATAAAGAGAGGGGATGAGAAGAGTGTTGGAACATGAATATGACCAGTGCAAATGAACGTTATGGGTTCAGAGAGAGGACTGATTGTGAACATGGCTCATGGGCTCAGGGTGTCAGTGTAAAATCCAAAGCAGAGCAGAACAACACCAGTTATCTTCCTCAGTCTCTCTCAGGAAGGACCCCATACGAAAAAGCCACGAATCAACAGCATCTGGCGTTCTTAAAGCAAACAATAATGTATTAATTACTTTAACTAGATTTAAAATGAATTACTAAGCTTGAAAAGCCTTTGAAAAGAAACTGAATTCAAGGATTAAGTTCAATTAAGAGCTACTTGATGCAAGGGTTACAGGGTTCACGATGTAAAAAAAAAATGCTGGTCTGCAGTGGAGGACATGAATGTAAGTCACAGTTTTTTCAGGGTTCCATCTCCAAATCAGCTCAGAGCTTCCCTCTGCAATGTTCTAGCTTCTGAGCTTAAGCAATTTGTATGCCTTAGACAGGAGGGAAAAGGGAAAGGCACTACCTCTGTCTGTGGTTTGTTCAGTTCTTAATTATTCTTCTTCTTGATTATGAAGGAAGGTGAGTCTGAATTCTGAAGAGTTAAATCAGTTAAAGGGCCCATGTCTATTCTTTTAATTTGTGTGGGTTTAGGTACCAAAACAGTCAAAATTCATTTTTATGTGACCATTTCCAACCTCTCTTATCTCTTAGAATTATACAGGCTTTTTTGGTTACTGTGCCTTTAAGACTGATATATGTATATAAATACATACATATGAATAACTTCTTACAGCTTCAACATGAATGTGTGGTCTAAACTGCTGTAGGCTGAACAGGTGTAAATATGTAAATGCGCTGCTTTTTGTGACATCACAAAAACAATGACTTCAGAAAGTTTCCATATATGGACTGGGGAGTAAATGCTATGTTCAGTTTTTCATAAAATGAGCCCTTTTTCTTGGTTGTTAAGACATGGAGAGGTTGTTCCTTTCCCTTCTCTAGCACTATTCTCATCCAAAGCCCCTCACTCCAAGTGGAGCAATGAAACAAGTCCACTTTGTAAGTTAGGCTACCAGAATTCCCACCTGCATCCAAGCCCATCTGCTAGAAGGGCGCAGTGGAAAGCTCTGAGATTAGGACTCGGTCAGAGTGATGATAGGTGCTAATTCTAAAAACAACGTAGCCACCAAGATAGAGGCTTTGCAAAACAGTGTTCCTGCCAAGTACATGGGGCTCCAGAAGGCTTCATTACAAAGATGCACGGATTCTGCAAAAGAGGAGTTGTCCTTGGCTCTTCATGTCTGAACTCACTTTGTTGTGTGGATTCCAACATCAGTGATGAATCGTTGGTGTTTAGGTATCCTAGCACACAGTCTAATGTCCATTTTTCACCGTTTTTTTGTTTAACAGTTCTTATTCAGACATTTAACACTCTTTTCTTTCTGGTACCAACATTTCTTAAAGTAAAGTAAATAAACTGGTGAGATTTGCGTGTGTTTGCGCACGTGCGTAGTGACACTGAGTTAAGTATGTGTTGTTTTCTTAGAGGGAAGATGGAAGTGATGGAAGTGGAGACATGAGAATGGATGGCTTGAATGCTAGCACCTTGTTTTGTGCAAATCATCCCCAAACTCGGTCCATACAAAGGATAAAATCTTTTCACCTTTTTCGACAGGTGGTTAACTATGCATATATGCCAAACATTCATATATAGATCTATATATTTTTTGATTTTTTAAAAATTTATATGAAAACTATCATATATACATTGCTTGTGATTGATATAAAAAGCAAATAATTTGTAATTTGTCCATATATACAGTTTGAGTTTTGAAAGGACAGCTTTTTTTGTGTCGTCATCTTTTAGTCTTTCTAAAATTTAATCTAAGGTAATTAATAAAAAATTATTCTAAGCATTATATTTCACAAGCTACAAAATCCACCTATGATGGGGTTTAACAGAAAACAAATCAAAACCAATAAATAAATAAATAAATAAGCCCAAATGAACTGCCGAAATGCTTCAGTGCTTTAGAGCTGAGCTGAAGAGCCCCTGAGCCACACGAGCCCCTGTGTAGTGGCTCAGAAAATCTCTTACAATTATAGATTCTGCCTTCTGTTTCTTTTATGAGATCTTAAACATCTGTCAGTAACATGCAGCTGAGCTACCATGTAGGGTAAAGATGTTTCTTGTCCCACGGTGGCCCCATCACAACACACAGAAACACACAAGCACACTCTTTTATTGCGTAGCTGATCTCAAATTTACCTAAAAATCACCAAATAAAAAAAAAAAATACTGCAAAGAAGATGGTTAAGACTTTGGGTAAAATTTGATATGGAGGAATATTCATGTGTGCGAGTGTGCGAGGAGCTGTTCATTGACAGTGTCACAGAGATGTTGTCAAGTACTTAGTGGTGTGTGTTTGTGTGTGAGATACAGGGGCTCAATCCAACACACTCTCCACCGTGGGACCCCCTAATTGTAGGCGGAAGACCAAGTTTTGTAAATTACATAAACTCATCAAATAAAGCAAGAGGAAAAAAGGGGATGGTACAATGCGCTGTTAACAAATCTGATACCTGTCACACCTAAAGATGTGACTTTTCATGCTACAGTCCATAAAAGGATGACCAGTAGGAAAAAAAAAGTCATTTTCAACAGTGTTTTTTGTCTTTATATAGAATACCATATATAAGTTTTATATTTATGACAAAATGTTATATTCATATATCTATATACTTTTCTGTCAAATATATATATGTATATAATTGGTAAAAATGAGTAAATTATTGATGGAATAAACATCATCTAAGGGAGAGAGACTGGTGCGCTTCTGCACAGTTCATCTTGTCTTTTCTCAGTCTCTCTCCTTTTTCAAAGCTATGCAAATACATTGAGATATCCTATCTAATGTCACATTCCCTTTGGAACCCCAAAGGAAAAGTCTGATTATGAAAAAGCCACTAGTGTTGGTTTAACATTCTCCAGATGTAATACGTCCCTCAGCCAGAAGGGGGCAGGCGGCAGGTAGAAACGACCCAGCCACACCCACTCTGCTCATCCACGTCTAAAAAATACTCTGAAAGGCAACTGAACTTCCCTCTTCCAACATCATCCCTCCTTTTGTTGTTTTTTTTTTGTTTTCTTTTTCTTTGAATGACTGGTAGAACCTTAAGCGGCAGATAGCGATAGGCCAAGGGTACAGGAAGAGGGGGAAAGAGGGAGGAGAGGAGATATGGAAACCGAGGGTGATTACCGTGTTCAGTAATGCAAGTCAAGCTTTCGCTGATAAGATGTTCTACATGGGAATCATGCAAATCTTAGCCCCACTAATAAACGGAACCCGTCTAATCGTCTGCCGGTAGCAAAATGGGAGGGGTCTGGAGTGAAACTGCTACTAAAGAGGTGGGGCTTACTTCCTTGAACCAATAAGATGATTCAGGGCCTAAGTAAAGATACGTTAACTGAAACTCACAAAAGAAAACAAAACCCATGCAAAAATAATGAAGGAAAAGTGTGGCAAAAAAAGAGAACTTTGTGGTGAGACTAGCTACAGATGCAGCAGGGCGAGGGGTCAACTCTCCAGCAGCTGTTTCAGGGCGCGCTCGATGTTCATTCGGTGTCCGACGCGGGTCACCCCCAGCTCGGCGAAGTCGTCCTTGGTGAGTGCGGGCAGGTGGGAGCCCTCGATCTCGTGCTCCTGGAAGCGCTCGCGGTGTTCACCCAGGTTAATGCTCACCAACCAGTCGCCCACGTCGTACTTGTTCCACAGGTGGAGAGGCTTCTGATGGAAGGGGCGCAGGGTCAGCAGCGGGGCGGGCAGACCAGGGGAATGGGCGGGCGATGGGGAGCGGCTCCTGGCACTGGAGCTCCGCATTACAAAGCGCACCTCTTTAGGCTCATGAGGCAGGCTGAGGCTAGAGGATTTGAGGATGGTGGGGGGAGTGGTGGGGGAGGTAGCCAGGCCAAAGCCCCGGATAGGTCCTAGAGGGTCAGAGCGGTCCGGGGAGCCAGAGCCAGGGCTGGGGGTCCGACGGGTCACCGGGTAACGGCTGCCCGGCCGGATGGTGTAGGTGGTGCCGTAACTTCTCTGAGAGATGGTGTGGAGCTCTCCTAGACTGCTGAAGAGTCTGAGAGAGAGAGAGAGAGAGAGAGAGAGAAAGAGAGAGAGAGAGAGAACAAAAGAAACAAAGAAAGAAAAAAAGAAGGAAGGAATAGAATGGAATGGAATAGAAAGGAAGAAAGGAGAAGAAGGAGAAAGTGAAAACTCAGTTTGTGTAGTAACACAGGAAAGAGCCTAATGAAACTGTTCTACTCTACTCTGTGGTGGCTCTTTCCTGCGAGGTCTATCATTCATGAATCATGAGTCAAACCAGTTATTTTAAGACAGCGGATTTAATTAAATTGGCCAGAGATGTGGCAAACGCATTAACACTGTGTTAGTGAGATGTTCCATTAATGCGTTTAGCCGGAACACAAGCAAGAGGTACTACAGTGCTGCTGGATTAGAGAGAGTGTGCCTAAACAACCTGACCTGATGAGCGTCTGTTAGTTTAGAAAACCCCAAGAAAGCAGAATGCCCGGCAAAATCCAAACAGTAGAATTTAATCTAATGTCCCCTTTGGAAGTGTAGCCCAAGGTGATAAGGTATATAGAACATTGCCTCTCACTATCCTAAAGGACACTAAACAAACTAAAACAAACTATTTCAGATGTTTATTAAAAGCAAGGCTGCAAACCTTCTCATCTAATGAGAAAAACAGTTCATCAGTGCTTGCAGCATTGAGTATCAGCAAGTCTTTAATACTGTCAAAGACAATAAAATGATCAAATGAATAATTGGCTCATATGTTTTCCAATTGTCGTTACTAATACTCCACAAGTTGAAAAAGTTGTAATGTGTGGTCCATAACTGGCCTCTGGGCAAAAATGTAGCAAGAAAAAGTGAAATGTCAAAGTGAAATAATGATTATGTATCAAGTTAGATGAAATATGAATGGAACTAAAGCTTTAATGTTATATTCAAATATGTAAGTCCTGGTAGAGCATATCAAGCAAAGTAACATGCATCAGGTGAGCAGCCCATAGACCTATCCAACTGAGAGAGAGAGAGAGAGAGAGAGAGAGAGAGAAAAGCAGGGAGGAGGGGATGGAAAACTCAACCTTCAAATGGCTGAACAGAAGGTTCCAGAATAAATAGAGCGACTGTCTGACTTCTTGTCACACACTGAATATGTCCCACTGATGACTAATCACAACACTCAGTTAATCAGGGACTATCACTCTATTTCAGCACTGACCGTTAGGGGTATAACAATACATCATGACACAAAATACTGCCATGCAAACATGACAATATGCATGACCGAGATGGGCAATATCATCTATCAATTATGCCATCTAATGCAGTTCCACCACTTGAATGCTAAAGAGTTGGGTTGCAGCACATTCAGTGCCGTAAGATGCACTCCCGTCTCCCATCATTTTTCTGAAATGAATCCTATTCTGAAAATCTTTTGCTTTAAACCCAGAATTGTGAATCAAATTGTGAGCTGACTGTATTGTTGCACCCCTACTCACCACCTAATTGCTTAAAGTGTTTTCTGTTGCTAGGAGTCATGAAAGTCTACACTTCAATCCCTGATTTTGTCTTTCCCAGCTTTGGGAGATCTTGCGAGAAGGACCAAGTGTCAAGAATGATGTTTCAGATAAACACAGCTTGAACACAACTTGCACTTAACCTTAACCACAGACCCCAGTCTCTTAACTGTGTGATTAACTATGCTTAACTGTGAGTGTAGATGTTAGTGTGATGGCTGAAGTGAGATGAGTAGCCAGCGAGACGCAGGTGGGCGAGGCACAGGTGGAGGAGAAGCAGTAGAGAAGCAGGGCTTGTCTGAAGAAGAGGGGGCAGGGCAAGAAAAGGAAAGAGAGGAAGATGAGATGACGCATGCGCACTTACACAGGTGCCCGGCCCTCCGGGGCTTAGCCTCAGATTCAGTTCTAGACAGAGCAGCGTGGCATGCAGAGAGAGAGTGTGAGCAGAGAGATAGAGAGAGAGAAAGGGTGAGAGAGAAGGAGAGAGAGAGAGAGAAAGAGAGAGAGACAAAAAGAGAGTGAGATAGAGGCAATGATAAACAAAGAGCGGTTGGTTAGCATCAGTCCATGAGAGAGCAGAAACAGACAGGCATTTCACATCAACAATGTCAAACCAACCAAAAGCCATGAGACAAATCAACAGCTGGCCCCAGACTTCAGCTTCTCCTCTGGAGTTCTATCTCAGATAGATATGGTCTGCCTAACTTGTCAAAATGGCGCTGAACATTGGCATACAACAGTCTATGTTGGAACACTTATATTACATATTATCACTGTTATTTCAAAACCATGTAACTCCATGTAACTTTTTTTTTTTTTAACCATTTTTATTTTTCTACATCATTTGAATGCAGCAGCTAGTCATTTCATGATAAGTGGAAAAATAAGCCAAAATTACTTGGGATAAAATCTCATTACATTAATTTACACTAAAGTTAAAGAACATTTCTACATTCTCCTGTAAAGTTAGCACTTTGGAGATACATGGTTTTATTAGGACAGTGGGGATATATTGCATATGTCTAAGTCTAGGGTCAGGTGCCATAATGAAGAGAAAAAAAAAAGAAACCAAAAAGCATAAAAACCATGAATGCACGGAGCAACAATTTTTCCAGAGAGAAGCAATGACAGTCAGAGTGTTAGGAATGGCCCAAAGAGCCGCATGGCAGAGTTCAGTACGAACACACCATGAATCCCAAACCCCACCCCTGAGCAAGCACTAGCCTAGACATGAATGAGTGAGGACCAACAGGAATGAGGACAGAGATAAACACGGGGACACTATACAGACACCACGTAAGGAAATGACTGATGCTGATGAGGAGGAGAGGCCATCTTCATCACATGCCTTCAGTGACATCACAAATTTCACGCTTCTGGCCCTCAGTGGCATCACACACATATCCACTATTATAGAAATATTGATGCAGTTTCAGTATTTCAAAAGTGGGACAAGTAGATGAGATATTACTATCAGAGAGCTGAAGATGCGTATTGAGAGAGGTGGGGCATTGAGGTCGGTAGCAGAAGTTAGAAGTCACTCAGGTGATAGATCAGAGGGTGAGAGAGTGCATTCCAGGCCCTCTGTTACCATGTGAACATCCCACAGGACCAATAACTATCCCCTACACAACACACAAGGGATGAATGGGAACATCAACGTGGTGAAAAGTAGAACACACTTTTAATCAAATGTGCTAGATGGGACATTACAATTTTGATAAGAGAAAGACATTTTTTGGGGACTGGCCAGGGGAGGACAAGGCAACAGATGACCTGGAGAATGTTATTACTAAAAGCAAAGTGTCATTAGAGGTCGTTTCATTAATGTGGGATTAGTGAACAGGTTATTTGAGATGAGAAAATAATAGGAATGATGTTTGATTTACCCTAGTGGGCTAAAAGCTAAGGTTTACTCTCTTCCATGTCCTTGTCACATCTGTAGGAATATAAAGGGCTTCAGTTGTATTTCAGGATATTAACAGAAAAGAACATTGGTGGTGCATAAAAAAACCAAGAACAGAGAAATAACTTACTATTGACCATTGCGCCAGAAAATGCCTATGTATTCTTGTAAGATAGGCCTCTAGATAGAACCTGCTGAGGGAAGTTCCTTCTAAGTTCCTACACTGGTGATCTACAGGTTCTACAGCTCTGCTAAGAGACTAGTAAGTCTCCTTTACTTACCAGCAACCGTCGAGCGTTGAGATACTGCTGAAGCTCCAAACTTCTCAATGAAAAAAAGCAATTTAAACATTAGCCTTTCATGTTTCCTAAAGAGCAGGAGGTGACTGAAAAGACTATGAATTATCTAGAGGTCAAGTATGAGTTCACAACTGAATGCCACTCCTGCACATAGTACAGTTTGCACATCAGTCTGTCCACAATGTCTAGATCATTGCTGCTTAGGCAAGAACCGATTTTGCAGTTATTACAGATGCAAATCTCAATTTTTAATGTGCACCTGCTTTTAAGGGAAGCAGTGTTGCTGTAGAGACAAAATGGGATGAGTCAGAGCTATTCTGATGTGCTAACATCACTAAATAGCAGCTGAGGCAATGAAGGCTAACGCTAATGCACTGATCTTTGAAAATTAGAACAGCATCAACCACTGTTAGCATGTGTGCTACACTGTAAATTATAATTTGCAGTCTGGCTCAAGATATATCTGGCAGATAACTGAGCCTAAACATAGCAAAAAGCAATTAGGTTAAATGTAGGTTAACTGACTGAGATGACTAGACAAGAATAGAGTGCTACAGCATGACAAAACCTCCATCAAGACTGCTGTCCATCAAGAATTAAACAGTCTTTTTAAAATGCTAATGTCAGCCATACACATATCTGATTATATATAATGTTGCCAGCATCAAGAGAATATGTTAAAAAAGACTGGAAAATGTAATATTAAATCTCATTTGATACAGTCTTTTAATACATTTTTCAAAGATGCTAACAAAACAGGTTGGACATTTTATCATCATTGCTTTGAAAGAGCCAGTGAATGCCGCAGCTCTACCTAGCTTTGCATCTGTTCTGCAGCAGAACATAACTTGCTTGGAGTGAAACTTTTTTCCTACATCACACGTCCACGCTTACTCCAACAGTCTTAGCAGAGTGATGGGGCAGATTTATCTCACTTTTGTGGTGGCAGCAGACTTTGCGCACAATGCAGTCATATAGCATATTAGGGGGATTTATCAACGTGGCACACAATGCGGTTTGTGCTCGGTTGAAAACTGGAACAGTTTATTTTTGAGACGTCTGAGTGTTCACATACAATTTAGGGAGTTGCCCAAAATGATGCAAAATATTGGTTACAAAATGAACCATTCCTGTAATTTGTCAAAATTCAGTCAAAGGCTTCTGCACGGTTTGCTGCCTACCACAGTAAGTGCAAATGTAATTTCATTAAAAAAAAAGAAAAAGAAAAAATGTCTATATATCAGGCACACCAGAGTGATTATGTATACTGAAAAGCAGAGAAATCATGACCCACTGTTTCATTTCAAATGGCAGATTTTATGAAAAAAGTGGCCTTGCCAGTTAAATACAATAGCCTCTATTAACAGAGCATGATTACAAAAACTGTGTTAAATTCAGCTTTTTGTTTGTTTCATTTTTAATGCCAAACCCCTTTAGAATGGAATAATCATCATTAGGCTGTAACCCAAATAACACAGAAGTAATTGTCGACAGCGACTGCAGATTTAGTCGTGAAAAAACAAAGACCAAATCTGCAGTCACTGCTGAGAGGGTTGATTGCTTGTTTATGAGGTCAACAACTGCACTGTTCATGGCTGTGCATATGTCCTCCATTGTTTCTTCTTTAAAAAGGGGTTGTTACAGGTTATATAGCAGCATTGCAGAGATGCTGCAACAGTTTTCATTTACATATGGTCATAAAAAAATACTACTAATTTGGCCACTTGTGCCACCCCAATGGTTATTTGTGCCTCATTTGATAAATCTGCCCCTTTAGTGCTTAGCAGGATTTTCATGAACAGTCTGTATGGGAATACCTACAACGAACATCCTACACTCAGTTTGAATGTGAGCTTGGTGACCCTACTAAGCTGACTCCTTACCTGGCACCAGCCACAGGCGACTTGCGTCCAGGGTCGAGTGAGCCTCCGAGAGGCTCCTCTCCAAGCGAGCGCGTGTCCTTGTTGAGCTGCTGCAGTCTGGAACTGAGCTCGCTTATCACAGTGGGCTTGCCTTCCTCTGCGCCTGCAAGCGGACGGGGCTCTATGGGGTCCCCCCATAGCTTGGAGCGTCTCTGGAAGAGGTAGCGGGGTCTTGCTGGGCCCGAGGCCCCCGTGGCGGCAGCCAGCGCAGCCGCGTGCTGCTGTGAGAGCAGCTCGCTGTCAGAGGACTGCTTAAGCAGGGGGTCCCTGAACGTCACGGGGCCCTTGCTGAGCTGGGACTTGAGCTTTGGCTTTGGAGGCACTGGCGGCTTGTCGAGGATGAAGGTCTGGCCGTCGGCGTGGGAGGTGTAGGTGTCGGTGGGCTCACCGCTCTCTGAGGACAGTGTGGACATGCTGGAGACGGTGGAGATGGTACTCGTGGTCTCCAGGTGGTGATCACTGGAGCTACGAGTGTCCACCTCCTCCACCCCAGAGTCAGCAGCAGACTCTGGGCCCAGGTGGGGCTCAGATGGCTTCCCTGAGGCTGCTGGTGGGCCGCTGGCGGCTGGGGCCTGTGCTGCTGTGGCAGCAGCTGCTGTCGAAGGGGCAGGGGCCTGGGCTGAGTCTGAGGGCACTGTTTGCTTGCCTGCCAAAGGAGGAGCAGGAGGTACAGCAGCTTCCGGTGCCTTTGCCAGGACACCATTGGCAAATTCATCTGGTGGGGGAACCACTCCAATTTTGCGAAGTTCCTCTCGTGTCTCCTCATCACTAGAGGACAACATAGCAGGTGGTAACGTGACTGTATAGGGCTCTACATCTTCCTCTGAGCTTCCCTGGGCCAAGGTTTTATCTGAAGATGGGCTAGAGGATGGCTGGGGGCGTTTATCTGAGGTGGGACTAGGCGGAGCCTGGGGGGTTGAGGGTGTGGTTGGTGTTGGAGTGGAGGCTGCTTCTGGACTAGGGGACTTTGCACGCTTGATTTCAGCCAGCATAGGTTTCGGGCTCTCTGTCCGCATGCCTTTGGGAGGGGGGGAAACACGGTCTGGGCCCAGTCCCACTGCCTGTCCATTACTGGTTGCATGAACCATAATAAGCCCAGCAGTCTTCTGCTGTGATGTGTCCATAATGCTGATGATCATGCTCTTCTTGTCCTCCACCTTCCTCTCGTCTTTCTTATCTGCTCCTATTTCCATTTCTTTTCTTGCAGTGGTGGGCGTCCCCCACTGGATTTTGCTAGTAGGGGCAGGAGTGTAGCTCCTTTTTCCTCCAGGGGAGAAGGGGGGGGAGGCAAGCTCCCCTTCGCCTTCTGAACGCTCGGCCTCTTTGGTTTGGGTGTCCATGAGCAACACCCCTCCAGCAGCCTCATGTTTAGTCCTGGGCTCAGGGCTGCTGGCAGGGGACTGGCTCTGGGAAGTTAAAGCCCGTTCCCTTGCGGCCAGCGCAAGTGCCAGCGGGGAGTTGGGGTCCAGGGGCTTGCCTGTCAGTGGGTGGATAAAGGTGGTGCCGCCCGGAGAGGGTCGCAATGCCAAGGCAGGAGGAGGCAGCTGACCGAGCTCACTAGTCAGCAAGCGTTCATCAACGGAATGGGATTGTGTGAGAGAGGGAGCCTCTACAGGAGTGGCCGAGCTGCCTTCCATTGTGCCCACGGACAGGAAGACTGTGGATTTCCGCCGCTCCTCAAGGCGCCGCTCCCTGTCCTTGACGGCACCGGCAATGGCAGCGGCAAAAGGCCCCTTGCCATGCAGCAGCCCCTCAGCCTGGGCACGTGTGCGCTCCTGCAGCAGCTGCTGCTGGTAGTACTCGGCCCTGCTGGTGTGGTGGGCCGCCAGTCGGCCCGTGGGTGAGTGCTCTCGTGCATGGACCGAAGCCAGGGCCAGCGATGCCCTTTCTTGGGCATCTTCCACCTGCAGCTGCTTCACCAGCGGGCTCTTCCTACGCTGGGGCTTGCTGGGCGGTGGTGTGTACAGGCCCATGCTGAACTGGCCCACATTGGCGTAAGGGTTGTCAATGACCCGCCCTTTCCTCTTGATCCTCTCAGGCGGGGTGGAGGCCGGGCCAGGCCGTGGGATGTCCGTGGGTTCCACAGGGAGGTGGGTGGAGTCCTGCAAGATGATCATGGACCGAGCCTTCTTCTGCCGCTCGATGTGGGCAGCATGCCGGGGAGGCTCGTACATCTCAGCTGACATGGTCTGCGGCAGGGCGTGCAGCCTCGGCTCTGAGCCTGGCTTAAAGCTGGAGCGACTGGGGTCGTGAAGCCGACTGGGGGGAGGGGGCGGGGGACAGAAAGCTGGAGGAGGACCTGTGTCCAGATAGTAGAGCGAAGGTGGAGGAGGGGGTGCCGTCTGGGGAGGGGGAGGGATGCTGTGACTGTCTCTTAGGCTGTCCGTCATAGAGGAGCTCCGGGGAAACCTATGCTCCGCCGCCAGGGCAGACAGCCGGTCCTCCTCAGTGGCTCCTGCACAGACAGAAACAGAGCTGCATGGAAAACTCTCTCAGCACAGGCTCAGAAGATGAATCACAGGACCTGTCTCAGCACTCATTCTCTCCTCCTGCCATGACTGACATTAAAGAAACTAATACACTGACAAAATGAAATGAAACCCTCAAAATGAAAGGCTCATCATTCAGTTATTACTCTTAAGACTTACTATTAAGTAACTACTATGAAGCTACTAAAACTAATATGTAAGTTATGAGAATGAGGAATTGAAATGTGGGCCCACATAAAAGCCCTTAGGGTTTAAGAAGTTAATAAAAGCAAAACTGAACAAATCAAATGCATTCACATTTGTGGAGGAGACAGAAAGCCTCCAAATTAGGAAGGCATCAAAAAGTTCTGGAATAGGTCAAAATACTCTACTTCTGAATTTGACTGAATGGTTTTCATGCATTAACCCAGGTGTGTTTATAATGTTGTAGGATTACCGAAGGACTTGGTTCTGGACATGCCTTTGGGCAGCTGCATGTGAGCTTTTTCCAGCGCTGGGTGAAGGGCACCATGTAAAGCAAGACCCTGCCGCTCGAAAAGAGACTACATGTACATGTACACACACACGCACACACACATAAAAAATTGTTTTCCATTCAAGTTATGACAGAGCCATTCACAGTTAGAATTGTTGTAATAATAAACTATTATCAAATTGTAATATTAAATTATACCATTATAGGAATACTACACTATATTATAGTAATACAATTATTATTTAATATTATTACACTATTACTTTTTTATACAGTACTGTACAAAAGTCAGGGACCACCGTTCATAAGTACAAGTTATTCATTTTTCATTTGGGGGAAAAAAATAGCAGAAAACATATTTAACAGAGAATTATACAGATGCTTCAACAGCTAAATATAATAGCATTTTTTCAGTATTTAGTGTGTCCACACCTTGCACATCCATTCTTTTCAGGAGAGTTTTTCACAGAAATCTGCAGTGATTTTTTTCCACACCTGTAAAGCTCAGTCTTAGATGTTGGTGGCATTTTCTAATTTGTACGATCCAAATAATCCCAACACATTCAGTGATTCTGGACTCTGGGTTGGATAGCCCATTGTTTTAAGAACACCAGCAGCTTCTTTATTTGATTTACAGATTTTCCTTTTCTCAGTAGTGGCTTCTTGACAGATACACATCCTTTCAGACTCATAGCTTTGAGTTGTCTTCTCACAGTGGAAGAATGGACAGAAATAAATTGATTGTTTTCAGATCTGAAGCAAGAGTGGAGCTTGATTTTCTCATCTCTCTCAGAGATGAAAGATTTAAGTACTGTTCATCTGATGGTGACAGTTTTGGGGTTCTACCAGGTCTTGCATGGTTGTTTGAAGTTCAAATTTCTCTATATATTTTAATAATTTTTTTAACTGTAGTTTTTAAAAATCCTGTTTTTTTTTCCATTTATTTTCCTTTAAGTTTCTCCTTTCTTGTGCGAGTGGATGATCTTATATCTAATCTCCTCAGGAATATCTCCTGACAAATTAATAACTTGTCCTTAATAACTGTTTTGACTGGAAATTAAATAAATGAACCTCTGACTTTTGCCCAGTATTGTATGTCATGCTTATAAAGAGATTTTGATCAACAGTGATTATTCAGAGATTATGAACTGTTATGCGGTGTCCATGTTAGTCTCCATGACGTCTTACACTGATTTCTGCTGGTGTAATTCGGCGACTTGTTGGTCGTTGCTTCACCGTGGCTGCTCTATAGTCTGCCTCCACTTGTGGCTTCAGCACTGACTCCTGGGAGGCCAAGATTTCATCTAGCCTTTCTGCACAAATGCATGCACACACACACGCACACATGCACAAACACCCACGCACACAACAAGTTTAAACACACCTATACCAAAAACAGACACCTACATCATAGGCATGTTCAGGAGAGCTAACACCACTGTCTTTGTTATGCATAGGAGCATATTATAAGTACTCCAATAAAAACACGAGAAACACGTTTTATGCTGTCACTGTAAATTATGGCCTCTTGCTCATGCCTGACTGAAATAATATTCATAAATATGAATGGGATAAAAACACATTTAAACGGCAGTTCAGTGACGGCAAGATGAGATGGTACTGATGATTGATGTGAGCAGTAACACTGAGGTAACACTTAAACAGTGCCAAAAACATCCAGCCATAACTCACCTCCTCGCCTCCTTCTTGCAGATGCTTAGCATGGAATAAATAGATACAATATTACTGTATTACACTCTCACAGTAGCCAATATACACAGGATCAGTTAGTGTTTGTGTTATTCTCTCACAGAAAGAAAGAATAATACAAATACTAGGTGAAAAAGGGGGGCTTATTTTCAAACAAATAACAAACGTCTTTCTTGATAATATGCTCTCATGTTTCTTGTCATAAAGACTATTACAATATGAGATATCTAACAAATTGTGGCAAACTGCAAGTATGGCACACATTCCAAAACAGACATCCACACTTTATTTTGGCATTTTTTAAATATGTGTAAATTGTCTAAATATATGTGTGTGTGTAAAAACGCATTGTTTTGTGAGCTCACAAAAGCAATTAATTTAAAACAGGTGGGTTTCGAAGCCTGATTTCCAAAACATCTGCTCAAAAGGCATTTAAACAGCAATCTTAAGGTCTAAACCGCTTATCCTTCTGGGTCGCGGTGGGGTGCTGTCCTATCCCAGCTGGCATTGGGTGGAAGGCAGGATACACCCTGGACAGGTCGCTAGTCCATCGCAGGGCAGACAGACAGACATACACACACAATCACACCTAGGGGCAATTTAGCATGTCCAATCATCCTGACTGCATGTCTTTGGACTGTGGGAGGAAACCGGAGTACCCGAAGGAAACCCACACAGACACAGGGAGAACATGCGAATTCCACACAGAAAGGACCCTGGCCGCCCGGCTGGGAATCGAACCCAGGCTCTTCTTGCTGTGAGGTGACAGCACTACCCACTGCGCCACAGATCCATTGCAAGCAATGCAAACATAAACCCTAACACTTGTAGAAAAAAGCAATAAGCTGTAGTCACAATATTTCCCTTTTGTACGTGTAGATGGAGATTTCTCTAGAGAAAGTAAAAGGAAGCCCCTGCTTTTTGTCCCAACTGTGAGTGCTCCTGTTTTTCTTTAGAAAAGGTCTGTTTTCAAGCAGAGATGATTCAAAACATGTAGAACATAATCCCCAGAACTGCTGAAGCTGTTTTAAACATAAAAAGCCAAGAAGCCAAAAAGTCAAGCTTCTTATTTCTATTCTACACCCATATATCCAAACATTTTAAGGTTTCTGTTGCTTGATGTTACGCTGTGTAAATGTGTTTCTCTTTGTATGTGTATATTACAATAGGAGAACAGATTGAGTGGGAAAGACACAGCTGATATTTTGAACAGACCAAATGGCAGAAAGAGGGAGATGACACAGTGTAGCATGCAAACAACAGAGAGACAGAGAGAGAGAGAGAGAGAGAGACAGAGACAGAGAGAGAGAGAGAGAGAGAGAGAGAGAGCACAAAGCGATACAGAGAACACTCCAATTGTGTGCATGTGCTGAGCTTGTGTGTGTGCAAGCATTAGAGCCTGACCAATATATAGTTTGACTGACAAAAATGGCTGATTTTAAAGTTCCATGGATTTACTGCTAATCAGTGATGCAGAGTTGCCAGAAAGCAACAATGTGTCTATAAATGTTATATAAGAAAAACACGTCCAGGAACGTCGTGCTATTTTGAGCAACAACCAATGGCTGTTTATTTAAGAAATCTGATCACTGAGAACTGCCAACATCTGTCATACATCTGAAACCTGGTTACTAACTTTTCTTATGCAAGTGCATCACTAGATCCAATTTTCTGGTGCACATGCACAATAATCATGGGAAAAGTCAATAAATGAGCTAGAGTTTCTCATTTTAACCTTGCTTGTTGGGCTAAACTACACTGCACAAACATTATGATCGAACACAACATTTCTAATAGTGCCTCAACGTCTTTCCTCTGAATGCTTTCAGTTTCCATGAAGACAGGTTGTACGGCAACTATTCTCAAAACAGAGCCAGGAGTAGGTGAACATAGACATATGCAAGTAGGCCTTATTTAACAGCAAAGATATACAAATATATACAATATACACGATATAGCCAAAAGTATGCGGATACCCCTCCTAATTATAGAGTTCAGGTGTTTCGGCAATGCCCCCATCTCTGGGTTGTACTGAAGAGCTCAGTGACTTTAAAGGTAAAACTATCAAAGGATGCCACCTTTGCTACAAGTCAGTTCATGATTTTCTTCTCTGTTAGATCTGCCCCAGTCAACTGTAAGTGCAATTATGGTGAAATTGAAACATCTGAGCAACAATAGCTGAGCCACAAAGAAGAGCTCACAGAGCTGTGTGGCTCATAGAAATCGCCTATCCTTTGTTGCGTCACTCACTACAGTGTTACAGATTGCTTCTTGAAGCAACATAAGCACAAAAACGGCGCATCACGAACTTTGTGACATGGATTCCATTGTTGAGCAGCTGCACACAAGCCAAAGATAATAATGCGCACTGCCAAGCGTTGGCTGGAGTGTAAAGCACACCACCACTGGACTCTGGAGCAGTGGAAATATGTCCTCTGGAGTGATTAATCATGTTTCACTATCTGTCCGATGGATGAATCTGGGTCTGGCGGATGCCAGGAGCACACTACCTACTGGAATGCATAGTGCCAACTGTAAAGTTTGGTGGAGGAGGGATAACGGTCTGGGGCTGTTTTTCAGGGTTTGGACTCGGCCCATTAAGTCAAGTGAAGGGTAATAATAATGCTGCAGTATATTTAGAGATTTTAGACAATTATATGCTTCCAACTTTGTGGCAACACTTTGGGGAAGGCTCTGTGCTGGTTTAGCATGACTGTGCCCCTGTGCACAAAGTGAGGTCCATAACGACATAATTAAACGAGTTTGGAGTGGAGGAAGTCCAGTGGCCTGCACCTGACCCTCAACCTCATTGAACAACTTTGGGATGAATTGAAATTTTGATTGCGAGCCAGGCCTGCTCGTCCAACATTACTTTCTGACCTCAGAAATTCCCACAGACAAACCCCAAAATCTTGCAGAAGGCCCTGTCTGAACAGTGGAGGCTGTTATAGCCACAAAAAAGGGAGTCAGCTCCATATTAATGCCCATTTTGGATTGGAATGTCCAACAAGCTCATGTAGGTGTGATGGTCAAGTGTCCACATACTTTTGGCCATATAGTGTATATGCAGATGCACAATATATGTCATCGATGTCAAAACAAAACCTTGTAACTTTACAAGACAGAAAAAAACATTCTTAACTTTCATTTTAGACAGTTGCTGTTTGTCGGTTTTGACACTGAAAATAGCAGCTGGTATTTTCAAATTATGAAAAAATAAAAAAAACAAAACAGATATAAAAGGTTTGTCAACCATAAAGCAACTGGAGTAAGGCTAATGCTTAAGGCTAACCACTTGTAGCCTAACAAAAACACATATTAGACTGCAAAAGCCTAAACCTATTTTTCAAAATTTCTGTATTATTTACATCTAGAAGATTGAATTAAGTCATTCAGAGCAGTTTGATGTGAAATGCTCTAGTCTAGAGAGACTTACCAAGTAAGAATTGTTCACAGTGGTGGTGATAGGAACCAGATGTCTCTAGCATTTCATGCCTCTAAATGTTTCCTCACCGAATGTCATTCACATAAAATTGTTGTGAATACTTTGCCTGATGCTTGAGACATTGTTTTATGTTCATTTTGAGGCAAAGTTTTGGCCTAAAACCTAACTTTCAAAATCTATTCATTGCAGAGAGGTGCATACAGGGTGTTATACGCCACAATAATACCCAAAGGAAACATGATTTTTCAGATGTACCACTATCTAACAATTATCAGCATATAAAAATTCAGAAGACGTGAAGGTTTGCTGGTGGTTTTAGACAATAAATAAAATGGTTGTTATTGCATTGTAGACATTGTGACCCTTGGTAGGTTCCTCTAGAACATTTCACATCAAAACACTCTGAATAATTTTGTTTACATCTCAAAGATTGAAATATGCAGAAATAAAAAAAAGCTTTCTGTTTTCAATGCAGACTGACAAGGAAAGAGGTTGAGCTGTGCCCCCTTTGATTTAGAGTGTGCCCCACTACAACCAGCAGTCTACAAACGCCCATGCACTAATGTCTCGGTATAACTGCATAATCTTCTCCATCAAACAAGAGGCTAATTTATATTTATTACAAATGAAGCTTGCCAAGGTCACCAGTGATGGAAAAAGAAGAATAACTAAACGTAGTCTGCCATTATTTAAAGGTCAGGCCCAAAAACTACTAACTTTTGCTTAATATGTCAGACAATATTATCAGTGTTAAATATGTTTGGCTCTTTAAAACTGGTGTTAGTCAGGCAGTAAAAATGATATCTGCTGATATTATTGGCTACTGGAATTGTTAGTTCTTTAAATTTGGCAATTTTTACAAAATTGTAACCTTGGTCAGACTCTAGTATGCAGGAAGGAGTAATATTGCTCGTCTTACCCAGCTCCTCCAGCTCAGCGGTCATGCTCTTGCTCCTCAGGGTGAGTGTGGTGCTGGGCGCTCTCTTGGGTGGTGGCGGTGCTGTGGAGGAGAGGCAGGGTGAGGATGAGGAGAAATTGCGTGAAGACCCCCATTTGCTGCCCACCTGCAGCTGCCATCGCTTTTTCAGCTCAGCCAAGCTCGACGCCTTTTGTGGCCGCGCGACCTTGTTCAGACTGCGGTCTGACGCAAACTTCTTCATGCTTCTTCTTACACTTTCACGCCCACACACGCACGCAGATCACAGGTCACTCAGCTAGGCCTCTCGCTCATGTGTCCGACTGCCGGCCCGCCGCGCACTGCCTCTCTCTCTGTGACATTCCAACAACATGCAAGCACGCTCCTCTTTTTACATCTCCTCACTCTCTCCATTTCTCAGTACTCTCCTCTTCTTCCTTCTTTCTTCTGGACACTCAGACGGGTGGCCGTTTCTCAGAGTCAAATGCACCTTTAATTCTGCGAGCATGCTGAGCTAACACTGCGAATGCTGCAATGCCCTGACGAAACGAGAGATGGAGAGAGAAAGGCAGAGAAAACGACAAGAAAACGGATAGAGTTGCAGAAAATCAGATGCTTCTGCTTTTCTCTCACAGTGATATCCGCCCAAAACTCCTCAGTCGCTCTGACAGAGAGAGAGAGAGAGAGAGAGAGAGAGAGAGAAGAACAGAGAGGGGAGAGAGAAGGAAAGGGAAAGCAAGAGAGAGACAGAGAGAGAGAGAGAGAGAGAGAGAGAGAGAGACGCAAGGAGAGAAAAAGAGACAAGTAACAGAGAAGGGAGAGAGATAAAGAGAGAGAGGAGAAGACAGAAGTGACCGAGATGGAAAAGAGAGAGAGCGAGAGGGAAAGCAAGGAGAGGAGAGAGGTAAGCCAGAAGTAAGAGAGAGGAGAGAGAGAGAGAGAGAGAGGAGAGAGAGAGAGAGAGAGAGAGAGAGAAATACCAAGGCTCAATGCAATGCTAAATTCTAACGTTCATTGTAGTAACCATGGAAACTCTGGCAGGAGCAAGGCCTGGGTTGATGCAGCTAAACTGTGAGAATCGGTGTGTGTTTGTGTGTATGAGAGACACAGGCAGAGAGAGAGAGAGAGAGAGAGAGAGTGATGGAGAGAAGAAACTATTACAAAACTTGACATAATAGTCATTATAACATATACATGTCACCTTCGTCATAGTTTCATTGAGAGCTTAAGCACACGATTATATACTGATATATGAGAATGTGTCTGCGTCCTTCTGCTGTAGCCTGTAAGTTTACACACCCACACACACCTACTCATCCACCAACACAAACACCAACACACACAGCATTATTACAGGTACAAGTGCAGTGTTTTTAAAAGCTAGATTGTTTGGGCAGTTCAAGTAACACAGATATGATATTAAATCAAGTATTTCAAATATTATTGCAGTAAAATAAAGCTGAAGCTGTGGTGGAAGTCTATCGTCTTTAATTGATTAATTCCTAACAGGCTTCAAAAGGGTCTGCTGCATTATTCATCCAGCAGCACAATTTTCATCTCCCTATTTTCATAGTAGACACAGCTGCATAAGTATATTCACAAATGTAATAAAATAAAAATTTATTACTGCATCTACTCTGATTATATGTCAATAAAACAAATTGTACAGTCATATCAGCCTAAAATCTCCTGCTGCAGGTAACATTATGTGTTGTGCTGTTCTGCGCGGCTACACAAACACACGCAAGGGTGAGAGCGGGGTCAGAACTGTGTGGGAGTTGCAGAGAGAAGGCAGGATGGTTTACATGGATACAGAATAGATTATTGTGCAGATATGGTCCCATCAATGGAGAAGGAAATAAAAAAGCTACTCTGTCCCATTACAAACCACCCATCTAGCAAAATGAGCCATTCTCTTTTATTAACTTGACTTTGCTTGATTATGAAATCTCATTAAAGTGTAGACACACAATCTCTCTTTGAACCTTTTTTCGTAGAGAGGGAGAAAGAAAGAGGGTCGTGGGGTTTAACTATGAAACCAAGATTGCAGTTGCAGTGTATTTGTATACGCGAGTTCACAGACAATGAGGCCTGCGCGGAAGATGGGGAACAGGAAAGTTCTCATCATGCATCGTGATGTTGACCATTAGAGGATGGGTTCCCTCTTTGAGTCTTAGCCCCACTCAGTGTTTCTTCATGCTCTTAGAAAGTGCTCTAGTCCGGTCCAGTCTATTGTCTTAGACTGGTCTTGGAATCCACAGTAGTTGTACTCGAACTAGACCTTGTTCCGGCCATTGGTCTTGCCAAGTTTAGACTCTGGTCTCGACCAAGAACAACTACTGTATTCCTTTATAATAAACAAATAGAAAATAGTCACAAGTATAGACTTGAACTCAAACACAGCATAAGTTTATTACAAGTATCATAAATTACATTACTACTTAATTGTGTAATGACATAATTTCATTTAAACAGTACAGCAAAATGAAAATAACAGCTCAAGAATTTGAAATGTTAACTCTGTTGTCCCAAGCTCTCTCTCTAATGACTCAATTTTAAAAGACCAAGAACTCCTAGACCACCTAGTTAGCTAAATACCTAGCTTAGGTACTGGTGAAATAGCTACCATTAACATTAGGTAAAAGTGTATTAGGGGAAGTACTCTGTTTTAGAGACGGTTTATGTTGGTTGCACTACTAGGCTTAAAATAAAGTTCTATTCCTGAAAATCAGTCTTTCAATGTATGTTAACTGTGGGCAATGTATACTAGGTAATGTGACTGAAACTAACCAATCCCTAAACTTCACTCTTTGTATTTTAAAGGAGCAATTGTACTAAAGCAATAAGCCACGAGATGCCATGCGTTACTGCAATTTTATTATGGAAAGGGTGTTCTTAACTCCCTTCCCTGTGATAAAAACGCAGTAATGCACATCTTTTTCAGAAAATAATTTGTTATTATCAGTAATAATTGATATCTACATAGTTCCTTTAGAGTATGGTATCATTGCCGTGCAACCATGTACCACTTAATGAGAAGAACGTTTAGTCACTCATCGCTGTATACTGCAGTCATTTCATGAATTTTTTCTTTTTGTTGTATAACAGTGAACAACAATGAATGTAATCCAGCAGCTCCCCTCTTCTTGTGGTGGGACTGAATCTCAAATGGCTCCCTGCTCCCTACATAGTGCCCTACATTGGAATTTAAATACTGGATCCTGCACCCCAACGGTGCAAACTATAGCTAAGAAATAGTCATTTGGGACTCTGCAACATCCATACTCAACAAATAGTGCACTATTTGGCTGTAGAGGCTAGAATTTCTAAACTTTCATAGCTAGCACACTTTTTAGAGAATACAGTGCCATTTGGGATTCATCCTGGGTTTGACACTACTTCTGACTGAAACATGAATATTTGAAGCACGTAATCCATTCAAGTGACATTTTTTAGACTTTTTTACTGCCGTTTTAGTTAATCATACCATAAGTACTTTAATTCAAGCCTGTGATACGAATGATGGAGTTGTTTAGGCTGCTAGCTATCTTTTAGCCTGTTAGCTAGCTGACTAGTCACCAGCCCTTCAGTTTAAACAAAAAACAGGTTCTTACTTCATCAATATACTCGGTGGTCCATGCGAGCAGCATGAGAGTCAAAGATTATTCCATCAACAGTACAAGGGTTTTTTTGTGCCGTGGCACAGTACTACACAATTCAGTTGCTGTTAGGCAGTCATGGGTGTGCTTATATCGTGGATTTAACGGCTCTTAACGTGACTCAGCCAATCAGATTTTAGGACCAAAACTATCTGTTTTATAACAGGTAATAAGATTGTGGACTAACCTTAACTCATTTTATTTTAAAAAGATATTTTCACTAGCTAATGTGGTTGGAGGGAAGGTAACCCTAACCTTCTTAATTTGAAGGAGCAATTTACATCTGCCCAAACAGGGGCCTCTTCTGCCCCACCTGGGACTTCTTGTGCCTGGCCTTGGGCTTTGATCTGAAGAGCAAATGGTTTTTCCTGCCACTGCTGACCTCAGCTTGCTCATTAGGGGACCTGGATTTCTGTGGTGCTGCTTTGGGACACTGTCTGCTGTAAAATGCACTGTACAAATTAAATTTAACTCAAAGCTCCATCCAATTCAAATTAGGCAATGCAACTGCCAAAGCTGCAATCTTTCATGGTGTAACTTTCTAGTTTCTTCTATCTTTGTATATTTGTCACACTTGAATGTTTCAGATCATCAAAATACTTTTAATATTAGACAAAGAAAACCCAGGTAAACACAAAACGCTGTTTTTAAATGATGATTTCATTTATTGAAGGAAAAATGCTGTTCAGCCTAGCCATACCTAGCCATATGTGAAAAAGTAACTGCCCCCTTGGCTACTAAATCAACCAGTTAACCAAATTCAACTGACTATTGGGTTCAATTTCACTAGCCACACCCAGGCATGATTACTGCCAGACCTGCTGAATCTAAACATCACTTAAATAGAACCTGTCTGGCAGTGTGAAGCATCAGACGAACATCTAAAGAACTGCAGGCCTCACTTGCCTCAATTAAGGTCAATGTACACAATTCCACCAGGCAAAATGGCATCTATGGGTGAGTTGCATGGCGCAAACCACTGCTGACTAAAAACAACACAAAGGCTTGTCTCGCATTTGCCAAAAAATATCTTGATGACCCCTAAGACTTTTGGGATAATATTCTGTAGACTGATGGTTAAAGTGGGACTTTTTGGAAGATGTGGGTCCCATTATATCTGGCGTAAATCTAATACCACATTCTACCATAAGAAAATCATACCAACTGTCAAACATGGTGGTGGTAGTGTGGTGGTCTGGGGCTGCTTTGCTTCTGCAAGACCTCGACGACTTGTCATAATTGACGGAACCATGAATTCTGCTCTCTATCAGAAAGTCCTGAAGGAGAGTGTTCGCCCTTCAGTTTGTGACCTAAAGCTCAAGCACACTGGGTTATGCAGCAGAAAAATGATCCAAAGCACACAAGCAAGTCCACCTCTGAACAGCTCAAAAGAAACAAAATTAAGGTTTTGGAGTGGCCAAGTCAAAGTCCTGACTTGAATACCATTGAGACACTGTGGCAAGACCTTAAGCAGGCAATTCATGCTCGAAACCATCCAGTGTAGCCGAATTAATTCTGCAAAGAAACATTTAAATGTGACAAATTAGCAAAAATAGAAAATATTGAGGGGCAAATACTTTTTTCATAGTACTGTAAGTCAAATCTACAGATGCTGCTTCTTGCTGTAGCACATACATGACATCAAAGTCTGGTTGCCTAGCAACTTCAGTTGTAGAGCACTCCTGACCGAATGCAAGCACAACCATAGTAGCCCCGCCTAGATCATCTCACTCAGTGACGTTTATAAAACTTAGACACACACTGGCAATCAAAGAATCACCTAACAGTAATCTTTGACAGAGCTCACTCACAACAGGTGATCATGTTCATCAGGCACATCCTTCAGCATATAAAAAGCAGGGAGCCTTACCCTTTTTCCTGACCACATCCTCAGATTCGGGTTTGCGTGTGACAGACACCACCTTCATCAATAGACTGTTCCCGCCCTGCCGGATGAGGGACACCACTTGCTTATGGCCCACCTTCACTACGTTCACCCCATTCACCTGAGAAAACAGTAGACACATTAACAAATACCTGAATGTGCTCCAGGCAGTCTTGAATGCAGCTACTTGACTGTTTTCTTTCAGCTTCATCCAATCAGCTCACAGCTCTGCTACTAGGTACCTCCTTTTGCCCCCTCACAGAGGATGTTTTACAGTAATAGTCTAATAATAAAAATAAATCTAACACAGTTTTTCTTTATTCCAAACGTAGTCAGTCAGCCAAGATATGTTTGGTGTCTGAAGTTTGCTCTTGAGCTATGAGGCTAATGTGGATAACACATAATGGAGGTTTATTAGCATCTTACAAACTCCATGCCTTCATTATCATGTACTTACCTCAGACCATATCAAGTTGTTAAGAATCTCAAACAGACAGACAAAAATGGTCAAATACATACTGCATATCCCAAAACAATGGTGGCAGCATGGATGTTGAAGTCTAAATTTTACAGACTCAAGCAAGTCTATTTGAGATTAATTACCAACTCAACAGGCAAGAACAAGTGTGTAGGGATTTCCACATGCAGTTTCCACAATGCTAACTGAAGAAAAGTAAGCTTCCATTACTTGTTAGCTACATTAGCATCAAAGAAGCAAACATCATTCAGCAAACAATGGGCGATTGACTACATTTGTGTTGTATATTTAATTTTTCACCAATCTGTGGCTTTAATCAAGGAGAATTAAAAAGTGGCCTAATGTCACAGGGATGGGTGAGGGGGTCTAAAAGGGTGCTTCGTCAGCTTAACAAGTTCTTCCTACTCCCTCAGTTTGGATATAATGATTTTGAGTTTACTTACACCATCATAAAGACCTAGATTATTTTTCTCAAAGATTTTTATGCTTTCACTCTGTTAGTGGTCAGGTACTATGGTACTGTGCATAGTCCCAAGGCTTGATTTGAGGGGGGATGCCAGAGGAAGCCATGGGATGCCATCCTCCCAAAAAAAAAACTTTCAATAACAAGTATTTTCATTACATCCATATATGAGATTTATTACACACTAACAAGTTATGATCAAGGCAGAGAACACACACCAACAGAGGTGGTTATATAGAATATCATGCTTTCACTTTTCACTGGTAATGCTGTGGAATGTTTGGTACAGCATGCACCCATGATCAAGGTTATCTTGCCAAATTGGGCTAGTTTGAAAATGCAGTTGTGTGAGACATTTATAAAGTTTCAGCTTCTGGATGGCTCGAGCTCATTATTTTCAGGGATTATCTTAATATTTATTTAAATAAATGATAAAAAATAATGAAAAATGCAGCACTGCCAGCTATGTCTTTAGAATATAAACTGCTGCAGTAAAATACCAAATCCCACATGTCAGGAACAATTCTGGCAACTTTTATCTTCTACACAACAAGCAGCAGAAATAACTCGAGGTTACATTAATCCTGTGCAAATCGACATATGCGAATTGGCACATCATATTCTGTGGAAAAGGAGTCTCTTAAGTATGGAGGAGTACTTGAAGAACCATTTACTTTTGTTCTCTGTACAGAGAAAGTGATATGTACTTATATGTGCCTATCTCAAATGTCCTACCTTAAACTTAGAACTTTAAAAGATGTTAAAAAAGTGCGAATTCCCAAGATAATGACACAATGCTTTCACTTAAGACAGCCAGATAGACGGTAATGAATGACATAATGGCTAAATGAATTGTTTTTACATGTTTTCTGCTCGTTTCAGGAGGAAAGGTAGTGCATAAATTGAGTAGTCACTCTCATATCTTTCATATATACCAAGATTTCTTATCCTGGGTGAATGGGGCTCAAGTCTGGATAGCAAACAAGAAAAAAGAGACACAGGAGGAATTAAGACATTCGAATTGTGTCTATCAAATAATAAAAAAAAGTGTTATAACCTATCCCTTACCTCAATGAGGAAGTCACCTGTCCTTAGCCCCGCCCTCCAGGCCACACCCTCCACATCAACAGACTCCAGGTACTGCAATGCAGGGAAGGCAGGTGTGGGGGTAAACTCCTCGATGGGTGTCTCCGCTACACACATACACACACGCACACATGCACACACAGACAAACAAAAGAGATGTTCAAGGCTACTCCAAATGCAGCAGCCCCATGGGGTCTAGAGTACACACACAATCACATTCATGTTGCTATGGCAATGTTCCTGATGTTTGGGGCATTGGTGAGGCTCAGTGGAGCTGAGCTGTGTTGGTTATAATTAAGACAGGGCAGACTGAGGCAGTAGTTAGCTGTCTGAGGCTGAGGGAACAGAGAGCTGTCTGAGGGACTAGTTAGCTCTGAGTCAACCTGCAAATGATCCTTTGTCTTGAGACACAAAGCCAGAGTGACACAGAGATGATGACAGAGAGACACTGTGTGTATGTGAGAAAGAAAGAATGGAAAACATGACACCATGTGGGTAACAGATGGTTCTAGGAGCTCATACCTCCTACCCAGGATGGTGCCACCCCAAAAACTGGGCACACACATGAACATACTCATACAATCTCTGCCCCTGCTGGCGGGTTATCTGAGGTCAAACTAAGCGCTATGCTTTTGGTGAGGTCACTATGGTGCACAGTGTGACCAAACACAAAGGCCACCTGATCCTCAGATCCTTGACTTCAGAATGTTTGACATGTTCTTCTTTAAGCAGTAGTCATGTTCACAAGACAGACAAAATCTATAAATTAGTGGTATTTAGTTTTCTTGCCCATCAGGGATGGAATGAGCTTCCCTCTGAGGTCTGAACTGCTCTGTCTCTGAGCTCCTCACATAACTTTAACCTGGGGTGGATAAAGATCTACCACCTTGGAGAGTTGAGAACCAACACCTCTGGCTCTGACATTCAGATGCCCATGAAGGCCTTCATTACCTGGAACAGGCGTAGGATATTAGGGGTGGAGCAAAACTCTGTGGAGTGGTAGACCTCCAGGATTGGGCACACCCCTATCTTAACATCTTTTCACAGGCCAGCTGTGGCTATTCCACAGGAGAAATAGGAAATGGACTTGGATACTTTTTTCATTAACATAATTAAATAAGGTACTTTTGGCTCTGACACTGTTGGCTCTCTTTGTGTGAAATGTTGTGACTGTGTTGAGCTGCTAGAGAGCGATGAGAGGTGAAAGGAACAAAAAAAAAGGAATACACAGCTGTAGCTTTCTGGACATCAAAACATTGTGTACAACTACCACAACAAAAAAAGAAAGAAAGAAAAATGCATTTAGACTCTATATAAGACTTTTATAAATGTTCACATATGAATGAGCCAGTTTGCTTCTGGTTTCGTAAATTTCTATCAAGACATAACTCATCAACATTACAGAAGAACATAACAATTTGCATAGTTCAACTGAGGGAACTCCAAAAAACAAGCAGAAACTGTGAAAAGGAGTTAAGACTTGGCTTTTCAGACTGTCCCTTTGCCCGCCTTGATCTAAGAGTCTTTAAGAGCAATGTAATCTACCTATGTATTTCATCAGTGGTGTTTTCCTAACCAAATATATATATCACTGAAACGATAGCCTTGAATTCTAGGCAATATCTCCTGGATTCAAATAACCACTGCTGTGGAATCAGCCCTCATTCCTGAGGAATATCTATCATTTTTTCTCACAATCACAGCCAAAAAGAGTGTGTTCAAAAGCCACAAATTCAAATGTAAGCATGTAAGCATGACCTGTTTGGAAAACAGTAACTGTAAACAAAGGCCCTGGATCTCTTTCACAAAGTCATATAAATGAATCACAAAGTCATCCTCTTTAAAATCCATAAAGCTAATGTTGCTCACTACAGTGGGTAGTTGAGGGACAGACTATCTGGATGGGTGTATATACTAGAATTTTTAGGGCGGCATCTGAGAGGAAGCAGTGGGACTCATGTGGCTCAATCAAATCCACACTCGCAAGAAACTCAAAACTTCCAGCAATGCGACTACTGAAATGGTAACCCAACCTGAGAAGGAAAAAATTAAAAATTAGGAACTGCTAAGAAAAAAAAGTCATGTTTTTTTGATGTGACAGCGACACTATACACTTTCAGAAATGCAAATGAACTTATAGAATTTTTAAAGTTTAATCTATTCTTGCTAGAAAGTTTTTCTTTACTAACTTGTGGCTTGGTTGCACCACTTTTTACCCTACTGCATTTCAATTTTTTTTTCTTATACTCCTTTCTTTTAGGTTATAAATACTTTTATTACTTACATGTTTTTTGTAAGTTGCTCTGGATAAGAGCATCTGCCAAATGTCTAAATGCAAAAGTAAATGTTATAGAGGGTCAAACCTGAAAATATGATAAATCTGTTGTAATGTCTTAACTTTCTAGGAATCCCTACAACAGCAGTAAGTACTTCAAGTCCATTAAGTCAGAACAGCACACTATAACATGAATCAGTGTATGACACAGGACCACAAACTCAGTTTGTACTGTACTAGTTTTTTCTGTGCTCTTATCTTGTGTGTTCTTTATCCTGCCCTGCCTCTTATGTCATCCTGTAACTTTGTATGCTTGCGTCTTTCCGCCCAGCAACATGGTCTCATCCAAGGAGATGTCAATGCAGTAAACAGAATGTTTAATAATAATAATAATGATCCATTAAGTATATACCATTAATCCAATCTTGTTTCTTTGGTAACAAAATGCATTGAATCTTTCTTGCCAGCTAAATTATTCCTACCCTGTCTGCTCCTGTACAGTCCTGTCATGTCCACTATTTTTTCTTTTCTTCCTGTGGGAATGCTATGTCCCAGGAGTCTTACAAGATCCTTGTAAAATGTCATCCTGCAGTGTGAAAATCTGTTGCGCGGCTGAGCTATTAACCTGGTTTGTACATGTTCTTTTCTATAACCAAACGCCTTTTAACCACAACTGAATTTATAGTCGTGACAGTAACATGACACTGTGAAAACATACATATACTGTACTGTCAGGGGAGGAAAATACTTTAGTAATTGTACTTAATTACTATACAATGATATATGCATTATGGAAGATTTGCAGTTTACACAGGTACTACTGTATTTAAATACTGCACTCTTAATTACAAATCTAAAACAATAAAACAGAATTTTTACTTTATATCTCAAGTTTGCTCACTCAGACATTTAGTGTTTCAGGGGCCATAAGATTTTCTTGCCAACAAGTCAAGTTCACACTCATTTCATTATTATTATTATTTTTATTATTAAAACATCTAAACAAATTCTTATCAGTGTAAAATGAAACTGCCCACAATTCATCCTTGTGCAAGAAACAGTGCTGCTCTTTTGTCGCCACACCACCCTCATGGCCCACACTGCCTGGCTGCAGGACGGAGGGATAATGTTGTGCAGTGCAATAATTATGACAATATCACACTATGTATGCAGCCCAGCATATCCTTAGAGTTGAGCAGAACACTTTGAAGAAGTACATACTGAAGAATACTGAATACACTGTTCTAAATGTATTCTGTTACAATACAGAAAACGTAACACATTTAGAATACACTTAGAATATGTTTGTAATGCATCTTAATAAAGCACATAGGGAAAACTTCTGCTGTGTTAATTGTTACTGGATACACACTGTTCTTGCTAGCATGTTATTGTTCTGTACATGTTTCATGAAAAAAATTCTTACCATTTAAACACAGTTGCAATATTCTGAAGATGTTTTTCTCCACTACTGTTCTCACAATCCTGAGCAAGATTGCCACCTGTCTCATAAACTAAGCAAACAATGTGCCAGATTCAAGTAACAAAATCTCATCAAAGCTCATCACTTGTGAACATGTCCACTACTGAGGAGACCGTTCAGCCTAATCATCCCTCTAAAAAGCTCAATAACACTGGGATAAATATCTGGATCATTGATTTATCAGTCTACTCAGGCTTTAGCAGAAACTTCAGTGTTTGCAAAGTAGCCTTTTGTTGAATTCTTTTTTATAGTTTGTCTAACTAGCATATTTCAATTTAGTGGGTAAGTATTCCAAAAGTAACATTTTAAAACTAACTGTATTCTGCATACTGCCTTTTCAAAATTTAAAATGGACTGAACACTGATACTCAATTTCTGTATTCTGAATGTCACTACATTCCAGCCCTGCTTATCCTGGCATTATGTCTATTTGAATTTTACAAATATTTAAGAGTTTGTTGAAGAGGGTGATCTCTGGGTTACGTTAAGTGTGATCAGTTTGTACCCAGCTAAGTTAGTTTAAAGCTAAAAACAAACAATAAAAAGGATGGGCTGACTCAACTGTATCTGTTAAACATTTACTTTTTACTTTTACACACCAACCAACTACTTCATTAAGTACACCTCCTTGTATCTACACACTGTCCTTTTTATCACTTCTGCTTACCATATAGGTGCACTTTGTAGTGCTAAAATTACAAATTACAAACCACAGCTTACACACCTGTGACCACTGATGAAGGACCAACAAGGTAGGAGTGTCTAATAGAGTAGACAGCAAGTGGAAAGAGTGTTTGAAAACTCCAGCAGCCTTTTTATACCTAGCCCATTTCAGGCAACTATAAATAAGTTAAACACATTACCATAACCTCAAATAAAGTTCACATGCTTAGTACTTGTTTGTAATTCCTTTATAATCAAATATGCAACCTAAATACCACAAAAGGAGCTGGGTATCTTTCTTGGTGATGCTCTCTCAGGTCTGTAATGCAGCTCTTTTCAGTTTCTGCTTGTTTAGTGTAATGCTGCTCAGAAAGATTCAAGTCAGGTAATTTCTCCCCTAAAACACTGTTTCATTTGTAGTATGTTTTGGATGATTGTCCTGCTGTTAGATCAAGCACCATATGGCTAGGTAAAGTCCACTGACAGTCACACATGCCAATGCCACAATGTAACTTAAGCTTTCTGTCCTTGAATCTTGCCAGTCTTGTGCTAAACCTTCTGAGGTCATTCTTTTCCATGTGGATGTCTTTGACACATTAATGTCTACATCCTACATAGTGATTGGATAAACAGCTTTCCTTCATGACTGACATTGTTCTTTGCTACACTACTATGGTATAGTCTCCCAGACTGTTTGCTACTGCTGAGCTTTTGCTCTCAACAATAAAGTCAATAGTTGATTTTGGCATACTGGAGGTGTCTCTGGTTGATTCTTTTTCATTTCCCCCTCATTACGGCCTGCTTTATTGGCACTGACACTTATTTGGTCTTCATGTAGAGAGATGTCAGCAACTGACACAAACACCATGTGTTGTACATAAACTCATGGTTCAATAAGACAGTTAGCCAAGTCCTTTATGGTTATATATAAAACTACTGAACCTTTGACAATCTGATTTCAAATGCAATGTGCAAAGCACTGTATTATACAAATTCGGGACAATAATATATTACGACAGCAGGAAGTGAATTATTGCAAAATGAATAATTCGTTAACATTCAACTGGGTGCTCTATGGACATGGCCAGCACAGCAGTACTGGCCTTCTACTAGTTCTTGAGCACATGTAGATATACTACACCTGTCAGTGAAAATAACCAAAAGCAGTCTGCAATGACTGATCTTCACTCTATCACAGAATAGGTGCTGGTGGTTTCCAGGGTCAGTTCTACTCAGAGCTCCATTCTACAGTGTCTACTCTGAATGAGGCTGTAACTGCATTGTTCCTCTACTGCTACGTGACTGGAGCAGTCATTCAGGCCAGCGACTGTAAGGCAGTAGTACCTCGATGAATGGTTGATGAGCAGTTCTGCAGCTGTAGAATCTGCACAGCAAACAGTCAGGCTTACCTTTTGCTCCTCGCAGGACAAAGCCAAAACCTTCATTCTCTTTCTTCTGAAGCACGGCATCCTTCTCTTCAATGATGTAATCACTGGGTAGGAGAGAGAAGAGGGCACCCAGATCAGTATCCAGCACCATGCCCACACAGGAGTGCCCTGGCTGTCCAGGATGAGTAGGCCAGGGTGCGTACACTCTGTAGGTACCCTGCCTGACTTGCCAGAACCAAAAATTAAGAAGAAACTGTAATAAAAAAAAAGCAGCCCTCCCCTTCTTCTGCTGACAAGCCAATCAGGATAAAAGCTGTGTTGGGGAGAAAGAGAATGAGATAAAAAATGCCCAGGTGGGAGTTTCAGTCCCACTGCACTACTCCACAGCTGGCTCCATTACTGCATTAAGAGATTGGACAAAATGCTAATATCATCCCTTTTACGCTATTAAAAAGAGGAGCAGAAATATGACGGCATTCACCTCTCTCTCTCACTAACAGTGAGCAAAGCTGAGGTTAAAGACTGCTGTCCACTGAAAACAGGACACAGTGTGAGCTGCCTTAGAGTTCAGCCTGATGAGAGACAGACAGAGAAAGAGAGAGAGAGAATTGCAAGGGTGGTCTCTTCCTCCCACTCCCCTGCTCCTCCAACAGACACACACACACACACACCCACCCACACAAAGCCCCCGCCCCTAAACTCCATCGGCAGCCATCTGTCTGGTTGTGTGGAGACGGCTATAGCTGGATTCATTAGCGCAAACAGCCGTGGCAATTCTGTTCTTAGCTCTTACTCACTCATATGAGCACAGACTCTGTCATCGTACAAACATGAGCAACCTCTCACATCACACAAATAACCCTATTACAACCCACCTACCACCAGTCACTGCCCTTTATGAAACTGATATTGGCAGGGACTATCCTATTTACATGAGCCATTTCAAAACACCCTGTCTGTTCTAAATATTTCTAAAAGTATAATCTGATGACGTAGATAAGGACTTTCCTACATATTCATAAAACATACCATTGATATTATATTTACCATTTTCTCTATTGTAATCTGCATAAGCTGTTTCTAAATAAACTTGTTTGTTTCACAAAAGTGGTCAGAAGGCTTTCCAAAAATATGTACCTTTTGGGTGCCCTGCGATGGACTGGCGACCTGTCCAGGGTGTATCCTGCCTTCCGCCCAATGACAGCTGGGATAGGCTCCAGCACCCCACCGCGACCCAGAAGGATAAGCGGTTTAGATGATGTATGTATGTATGTATGTACCTTTTGGGGGGCCGTGAAGAGACCCGTGGTTTGAGAACCACTGATACGAAGTACCATTTCATTACAGAGGCTATATCATGGAAATAAAAGAGGCTGATGTAGTATTTGGGCTGCAACTACCAAATAATTTCATTTTTTAATATTCTATCGGATATTATATCAAATATTTAAAGATTCTTTCACTAACTAAGAATATAACTATGGAAGTGAAAAAGAGACATGTTTCTTTTCAATAAGTGATAAGAAAATAACTTCTTTTATTCTAATTGTTTGGTTAATTACTATTATTATTTTTTGCACTATTGCATAAAAGCTTTTTAAGCTGCTCAAAACCACTTCACACCAGAGCATAGTCTGCTTTAACAGCTGGTGCAGTTTAACATCTAGCTAGCCAGAATGCTTGTTTATTCTCTGTAATAAACGCAACAGAGAGCCTGATTGCTAGCTAGCAATCTGGAAACGTATTTGGAAGCACCTGAAGTTAAAAGTGATACTGTTACCTGGCACTGTGAGAGTCTTGCAAGCTGTGCCAAATCACAAGGAGTCCACACTGAGTCCGGTGCGCAGAGCTGCAGCTGTGTGCTACTCGTGAGAAGCTAGTATTTGTGTGCCTGAGTTCATAGTGGTAAATGTGTTGGTAATTAAAATCTCTTTTTTTTTGAATATTTTAATTACTAATTTTACTGAATGTCTGTTGCAGGATTATGCAATGTGTAAACACTGTTAAAGTTGCAAAATGTTCACTAACCAGTCCATACAAGCTGTAAAAACAGCCCATTCTGAATTCATGATGTCATTCATAATGTTTTGTGATATCACAAAAATACAATACATTTACTTATATCTGCCTATACAGCCTAAAGTGGTTCAGTCCCATTCATTCACATTGAAGTGATAAGGCAGTGGTCATCAACCCTACTTCTGGAGACCTGCTTTGACCCTTAAATGGCCAGCGCCCACAGATAGGTTTATTACACACTCCTATAACTAAGAATAGCTCCACCAGTTTGCATTGAAATCCCTGTAGTTACTGAATAATAAGCCTTAGGATTTTATGGGGTTAAAGCAGTTTAGTTCCACCTGCATCTAACATGCCTGCCTACCACTAATGCACCTAATCCAGCCAATCAAGAACTTCCGGAGAAGCTAATTAGCTGGAGCAGTTATGGCAGACTATGGTTGGATCTAGACTCCACAGGAAGGTAGATCTCCAGGGCCAAGGTTGGACCTCAGGGAAAACAATGAAATTTACGAAAACTACAGGATACAGGGCCTTTAACTGTACATAAAGAAGCAATACGGAGGCAAAGCTAAAGTCCCTGTTTACTGTCTGTGAAACAGCTAGTGCAGATATAGCTGTACAACACAGCGGTGTCATTAAAAGCTCCGCCTGCGAGTCACGGCACAGCACGAGTGCTGAGTAAGGTATCGCAGTGATCACAGCCTGACTGCTGTCTTTGTCATGGAGAATTATAATAATGCACTCTCTCTCTCGCTTTCTCTCTCTCTCTCTCTCTCTGGGGTGTTCATCACTGATGCATTAGGAGTGACAAGAACATAATTGGGCAGTGAAGAATCAATTAGATCAATTACAGATGATTCTACTGCATTAGTGCCTCGGGTTAACGAGACTGAGGCGCGATATCCTACAGGAGACCAGATAAGCCTCCCGTGACGAGTGAGCTCACACTTGGGCCTCAGCTCACTTCCCCTTCCGAGAGCCATTTTACGGCTAGGCCGTGACCATAACCCACAGATTAGAGACAGAGCGATATTCAATTTAGAGTGCTTTTTGTAAAACGGATCCATTTTATTCATAGACTTTCAGACACTGGTAGACATCGGCGCCGAAATGGTTGATCTTATCTGTAATACTGAATCTATTGGGAATGTAATAAAAATCAGCTACCCACAGAGTCCTGTGAAGAGAAGCGGTGGTTTATATGAATATAGCCGAGCTGAGATAACCTTTCAGGATTACTGCTGTGTTGTTTGGGATTTTCTCATCTTTTCAAACTTCATTTCAAAATATCTTGTGAGCTTAAGAAGCATGGCAAATTTAATTTTGCTTAACAAGAGCTTTAAGGAATACTTCAGACATAAAAGCTAATGTGGCTAACATTGAAGAAAAATGTAAGGGAACCAGTTAGCATGATCTCATTTGCATAATGCTGACCAGCCCTTTTCATTTGCAGCATATTAGCATTAGCATTTTTAGGAGGAGGCTTAAGATTTGGCCGGATGAAGAGACAGAGTGTAATGCATTCCTCCTCAATCACAGGAAAACTCTCTCAAACAGCAGCCTGGTTAATGCATCACTGCTGCATTTGGGCTGCTCTGAGCTACGGCCTGACTCACGTACTGTTACACAGCACAGTGAAAACATCAGAGATCACCCTTTGTTTATTTAATTTGCAGTCAAAACAGCCATTAAGTACAAGTATTCATTTTTCAATGTCAGGAAAAAGCAGAAAACACATTTATCAGAAAATTAAACAGAAGCCTCAAAAACGTAATATAGTATGTGTTTCGGTATTTAGTGTGTCCACTCTTTGCCTCTATTTTGGATACTTGCTTTCAGTTTTTTAAAGAAACCTACAGGGATATTTTTCACACCTTCAAAGTTCAGTCTTAGAAGCTGGTTTAGCATTCCCCGTTACTTATTATTCAAGCAAGCCGAACACATCGATGCTCAATGATGCTCTGTCCTGGGCTCTGAGCGGGCCAGTCCACTGTCTTGAAAACACCAGCAGCTTTTTTGTTTGATTTACAGTTTTCTTCTTTAACAGCTTTTTTAGACAGGTACACATCCTTTCAGACCCACAGTGCTGATGGACAGAAACACCTGTGGATTTTTTAGATCTGAAGCAAGAGTGGATTTTTTCTTCTCACTCAGAGCTGAAAAAATTGTATCTGGCTGTTTTGGTGGTCTAGCAGGCCTTGCACGGTTCTTAAGTGAGTCCTATTGTATCAATTAATTTATATTAAAAAAACAAAAAATCTCCAATACAGGGAAAATCCTGTTTTTCACTTGTTCTCATCTGACTTTCCCCTTCCTTATGCAAGAGGACTATTTCACTATTATTTATTTTATATTTATATATCTAATTTTTAGAGAAACACTTCCTTGTGCTTAATGTCTGTTCTGACTAAAAACTATATAAATTAAGGGTAGTCTCTGGATTTTGCACAGTACTGGAAAACAACATATATCCTTGTCACCAGATCAGATCAGTACCTTATATTTCCATTTTTTAATACAGTTTTGAAAATGCAAGCTGGCCTTTACCCTGGGTGAAAAATACATGATGAATGGACCAATAGCAATGGTCCAAAATTGGTTTGAAAAAAAAATCTCATTACATTAACTTACATTGTAGGCTCAGAACATTTTTCCCTGTCTTGGAAACAAAAAGGTTTTGTTCTGACAGTGAAAATATACTTATACCTGGTTCTTATATATTAGCACTGATATTTGTGGCGAAGGTTTTTCAACCTCCGTTGCTTTAGTTTATTCGTTCACAAGAAGGCATTTTTGCACTGCTCTAGCCTTTGGTCCTTGCTTCAACAACACGGCAGAACACTGCACGGAACAGAGCAGTAGAGTGAGTCAGCTTTAACCCACCAGTCTGAAAAGAACACAACATTACTGGAAGGAGACATTTATTTTTGCACTAAATTTCTTAGAAAAATGGCATCACTGCTTATACAACATCTGAACCAACAGCCAGTGAGCAAACTAGTTCTAACTGAACTAGCAGACAAGTCCCACTTAAAGACTAGCTATTGCAGGAGCCAGTCAACATATTCTCTTCACTGAGACAGTGATATGGACACTAAAATGCCATGGATAATTTAATCAATACTATTGATGCAGGTGCCACTTAGACACATGTGTTTATGAGTGTGTCTGCTTTATGTGCAACTCACTCCTGTTTTCTCTCATATTTTGCTCCTTTCATTAGTATTCTAAGCTGGGTTCAGCTGGCAGACCTCCATACTACTCAGAAGACTCAGGTTAATATAACTTATTTTAGGCTAAAAGCTCATCTAAAGCAAAAAAAAAGTTTAATTGTGAATTTTATATTCAGATAGGAAATACAATCAGATTTATTATTTATTTATGATCACTAGAGCATAAAGGTACTTAAGGCACACAAAAGGGGGCTCTCTGTATTAGTTATCTTAATAAAACTGGAATGAGATATGATTTTTTTTTTCAATTTTATTGCATTTTTATTTTGTTTTATTTTTATTGCACTTTTATTTATACTGACATTTTATTTACTTAAACTAAAAGTCTTTTCTCAGTGAAGTATGACTGACAAAAGAGCAGAGATTTACACATAAATATCGGCAATTAGCACTAATATTGGGTAACGCTGATTAGATATCAGTGATACTACCAAATAACTGCTGACGATGTTTCAAAGGTGAACTAGAGAGGACTAATTTAATTTTAAACAGACTGATAAATAATATTAAATAATACATACGTGTGACATCTTTTTCCATTTTACTGTTGACACAATAGATTTTTATGGGACATTATAAAGCATCTTGGCTAAGTTATAGCAAATTTTCCACTGTTTCCGCTGCAGATTTCCCAAAAATACAGTGTGATGAAAAGTTTAAGGATTTTTCGTAGAGGTAAAGCATCCTGACGATTCAGATGATTACATGGCATCCCACAGGCATAGCAGAATTCCCAAGCACCTCAACTATAAAGATGGGAAACACCTGTGTTTTGTTTAAAATGTGAAGCATGTGGACGGAACTTTGGAACTCATTCAAGCATAATTTGCAGTTTGTAGCTTCTCCACAAGGGGGAGATGTTTGCACACAAGTCACTTTTTTGTGCATCATTTAAAGAGAAGGAAGTCATGAACTCTCACCATCAGGATCTCACAACTGCATATGTTTACAGTGACAAATTTCAAATTGAGAGGTAAAATGGTTTATTATTGACATGTTTTGAGTATTTTAGTGCTTTTCAGTATTGTATTATATCATACGTGATTTTTACTTAAGATTTTCATGGAATCAGTTAATGCTAAAAAGCACATATGTGAAAGACAGCATAGAAAAAGGTCTAAGCTATGTTTACAGGGGGCTGGAGGGAAAGGGGATACAACCAATAATGCAACAATTTTTTTTTGAGATATCTCCCAGGCTCAATCCCAATCCCCTACTTTCACATAAGCAAGTGGAGGCCCTCCCCTTTAATGTTTCATAGTCAGACAGCACTCATGCTCTCTACTGTAATCCCCCCTGGTGTCAATACCTTTCATTTTAGCTTTCAGCACTTGGCTACACCACTCTACCACTTAGCCAGCACCAACTCCACCCCTGAGGACATGACTAGGGGGACCCTGTAGAATCTCTCTGCACAGCATGAAGTTTCAGTTATTTAAGAGATGCTAAAACTCGCAGGGGCTTCTGTGCTCTGTTGTAGTGAGTAAATCAATGTAAAGCCATGTCACTGCGACAGACTGCATGAAGCATGTGACTTACAGTGAGGAGGGAGTGGCGGCCCTTAAGCTCAGCTTGCTAGCAGCCTCGTTTGCTGTTTCTTGTTTGCTGTTGTTGGGCAGAGAGAGTGAAGGAAGACGGATGGCGTGGGGATGCTCAGTTTGACAGAGAGGCTCCAGTAATTAATCCTCTCTCACTCTCTTCACCTATGCCTAAATCACTCCATCCCTCTGTCTTCTCCACATTTAAGTCCAAATCACTCCTTCCCTGTCTCGCCCAGCAAACCAAGAAAGGTTGCTTATTTCGCACTTTTTGTACAAAACATTGACGTAACCACGCCATAAACAGGTCATTGCAGATGTCTAATGCTGTCATGACTTGCCATGATATGTCATAATTCAAATAACAGTCATGACAGAAAAAGGACAAACAGACTGGTTCCACATTGTAAAAGGATGCACACTGTCAACATACATGTTCAACCTGTATTCAGAACATATAATCAGAGGTGCAGGGCTGGAGGAAGATGATCAAGGATTCAAGATTGGTGCATGCAGATGATATGCAGAAAATATGGAAGAATATGGAAAAATAAGGTTAAAGAACAGAGTGAAAACACGGGACAGCTTACTATGAAGAAGACTAAGGTTATGACACAAGGAGAGATTGCTAACTTCAACATTGATGGAGAAGATGTGGAAGTGGTGGTCAGCTTTTGCCTACTCAGGTCAATTATAAACAGAGGAGCCAAGAAATGTGTCACGGATTGGCACTTAGCAGAACAAGGATGAAGGAACTTGAAAAATCTTCAAATTCAAATAAAGATCTGAACTGTCCAGACTACGGTCTCCTCTGTGATTCTCTGTAGATGTGAAAGCTGGACAATAAACAAGCAATCCAAGAAAAGTATTGATGCCATTAAACTATGGTGTTGGCGAAGACTTTTGAGAGTGCTGTGGATGGCAAAGAAAACACAAGAATGGATTTTTGACCAAATTAAGCCTTACTTCTCATTCGAAGCCCATATAAACAAACGGAAACGCTCTTATTTTAGACATGAGAAGAACCAATTCATTGGAAAAGTGGACTATTATGCTTGGAACAGTTGAAGGTAAAAGAGGAAGAGGATGACCAGCAATAAGATGGTTGGATGCAATCAGAGGAATCATGAACCAGCCATTCAGAAGCTTGAAGACCCAAACAGAAGACAGGATATTCTGGAGAAACACTTTCTGTATAGTAGTCAGGAGTCAGAATCAACTTGATGACACTTAAAAACAATAATGTCATAATGTTTGTCATCTGTCATGACAATAACTGTTTATATTATTTAACAAAATTACTGCTATATTAATTGACAAATTCCATCATAGCATTTATGGCATGATTATGTCAATGTTATGTGGCAGGGTTCAAGAAAAGTCTTACCTAAAAATCTCAGAAACCGTAGCTTTACATGAGAAGCAAAAACGTTTTCACGATGTATATTAGCGTAACAGGAGTTACATTGGTCCATTACTCATGAAATGTCCTGACAGTAAAAGGTCAGCTGGTGTTTTCAAATGCTATAAAAAATAATAAAAACTGAAAAAAATGAGTTATGAGGTTTTCACATGACAATGACAACATAATGCCTGTCTCAGAGTGGCAGCTGCCATATGACTGGACAGCTATCATAAGAATAAGATGTGAAGTTTAGTAATACAGTGATAGATCAAGATAACACAAATAAGATAACAAAAATGTCAAATGATGAATTTAAAGAGCATGTTCAGCTCATGTATTAGCCCTATCTGGCCTCTAGATGGCAGAAAAAGCTTACTAAAGCCAGGGACAGAGTTTCACCACTGAAATCCACATCAGTCTCAGTTGACTTGTATACAATGCACGCAGGTACAGACGGCACATTAACACTTTTAAATTACAGATACTGAAACCTTGATTAATGTCTGACTACTACTGATTTAAAACTAATCAGTTTTAAAATACGCTATTTTTCATGGAATCACTTATTAAAAACTGCTCAAACACACTGAGCTCAAAGAAATACAGACAACATGGTTTATACAAAACTACTGCTTTCATTTTTCAGTTAAACACTTTCACGTGAAAAGGAAGACCACTTTCAGTGCAAATGTGTGCAAAATTAGACTATTATCAATAAAGGAATTCTTAGTAATTCTAGCATTATACACAGCCTGGCTAATCATTATTGATATGTTAACGTTACTGTAGTCATGTGAACTACTTTATTTGCTTAAAAAACTTATTCCACAAAAGTTGGGACAGTATGTTAAATGTATATAAAAAGCAGTGATTAGTAAATTTGTAAAAAAGGCAAAACAGTAAATGTCTTTGTACTGTTTTTTTTTCAAATACAGGTCAAAGTGGATTCTTTCTGCTTTTATTTGCATTTCACATACTGTCTCAACATCTTCGAAACTGAGATTCATACAAACAATTCGGTGATATTTCAGACTAGACATGCTACAGAATTGGATCTGTTATTTCTTCCCCAGACTTTGACACCCAGCATTTTCTGTTGCTATTGCCCTGAGACGGATGCTGAATATTGGACTGGCGCCATCTCTACATGCACAGCATGCACACACACACTTATGTCGACCTACCTGTAAGAGGTAAAGTTGTCGTAGGAGCCCACAGTGTAGTGTCTGAATAGCCTCTTGGTACGATCCTCTCTTGTTTCTGCAAGAGAACAGAACAAAGCCTATTTTCATAAAGTCTAAATGTTAACCTTAAACAGCAGACTGACAGTGTCATTCTGAACATGTAGGTCTGTGCAGTCTTGTCTGTCTGTCAGTGTTTATAAAGATGTGTGTGTGTGTGTGTGTGTGTGTGTGTGCATAAGAGAGAGAATTGGCTCATTAATCCTGAAGCAGTGTGCCTGGTTAATAGGGCTGGTGTCTCAAGTCTTGCTAGATTTATGTGATTGGACTTTGGGCTGGAAATCAATGCACTGCTCCCCTACTGAAGGGCAATCTGCTGACTGCGCGCACACACACACACACACACACACACAAAGAGTATGTACACATTTTCACATACGACCAGCATAAGTAAGCACACTCTTATGTACTAAGAGATTCATTTGCAGATATGTTAGAGGTCACAGAGTTCAAGTACAAGATAGCTTAACATGTACAAAATTGCCAAAGCATGGCATTCATGAATATTCATGTTATATATGTAATGTGTTCAACCAGGTACACAACTACTAAAGCAGCATTAATGAATATTCATGGAATATGTGATGCACGCTGTGTTTCCTCTCTATAGAGGTCATATACATGAGCACTGGCACCAAGTTAACGAGGCAATTATCAGTACACAAAGCTGTGAATTCCAACAGTGACTCTCCAAAATCAGATCTAACACATCCGTCAGCAAAAGTAGTTCATCTTTATATCTCCGTTAATCATTAAAAACATTCAGAGAGAGAATAACGTAAGTGACTTCAGGCGTACATAGACTGTGATGGGATCTCTGTCACTGCAGAGGTGAGAAAGTAAGAAATACATTAGCATTTTAATGATGAGTGAGAGAGAAAGAAAGAGGCAGAGGGGGAGAGATAGAGAGAGAGAGAGAGAGAGAGAGAGAGAGAGAGGGCAGAAAGGGGAGACAGAGGGAGGGAGACAGAGAAAGCTTGAGAGAAACAGAGAGAAAGAGCACGAGAGAGAAAGATGAGGCATCAGAGAGAGAGAGATAAAGAATAAGAGAGAACACGAGAGAGAGACAGACAGTGGGGGGGTTAAGGGGATCAGGAATCATCTATTAATCAGCACTTAAGGACTTTACATAAACATGACTATACATGGGTGAATTTAGTAAATTGGTGAATTAGACTGCATTCTCTCTTCACTGGCAGCTTTCTGGCAACGGCTGTTGTGTTTAATCTGAGAGATGGGAGCCAATCCTGAGATTAAGGAGTGAGATTAAGAGTTCCTCCAGCACAGCTGAGACTCTTCATACCAGATGGCAAAAGAACAATCATGACTGAGGGTCACACACAAATACACACACACACACGCCTGCATCCACCCCCCCCCCACCACCACAGTCAGTCCCATTCTCTCATTTACCAACGTACAGATAATCAAGAATCACTGTAAAAGTAAAGGGGAAAAGTGGAAAATCATGCCACAGTGGCTTTTAAAAACCGTCATAGGAAAGCTAAGCTTTCATTTCAGAACTGGACCGTTAGCAGCCAGAAATCAGGAAACTACACTGTACTTGAGTTGCATGATGTAAAGTCTCCTGCAACTCATTTCAAATTCAGCCACAACAGTTAGAAGTGCCTCAACTTTGTGAAACAAGTTTCAAGAAACAACCAATCAAAACTCTGATAACGCATCACATGATCATATGATCATATCACACGTCATTTCAAACAAATGATTTCACCACACAAACAAAGAAGAAAACATTTTTATTGGATGACTGAAAAAGGGATCCTCCTGATTTGGCTGGTAGTTTTACCTTTTGTCAGTTTCCTGAGCCATGACCACAAACGTGTGAGTTTCTGAAAGCTAACGTTTCTGTAACCAGCTCGTGTTAACCAGCCAGCTGTTTAAACAGCTGCTTGTACCACTGTTTATTTCTCTTGTTAGCCTGCTGTAGCTAGATCCATTTTTTCCTTTCTTGATGCCCCACATTTTACACAGACCACAGATTCCTTTGGGAACCAAAACATGAAAGTGAATACAGAAGGGGAGATGGAGATGCGCTTCTCGATGAACTCTTATCGAGGACAGGATGAGCAAAAAATCAAGTACAACCATAATGGACACTTTCATAGGCTTAACATAAACAAATCAGAACAGGATTAAAAGCCGAAAACACAGCAAAGAACCACAGATTGATAAATAATAGAGAGGAATATATGATGTGTAAAAAACAACTTGCTAACTTGGCAGAATAGTGGAGTAATGAAATATGCAGCGTGTCACTTGATTTTAAATTGCTTAGTGCAACAGTCAAGCTGCATGGAAATTAAGTTGCATGAAACTCACAACAGCCTATTTATTTAGTGACAGGGAACTTTGCCACATTTTTATCTTTCCTTGACATCGAAACAAATGCAAAAAAGTAGGAAGTGCTGACTTCAACCTGTAAATTGAATGCAAATGTGATTCAAGCTTAACTCACTATGGAAAGAAATATGTACATATGCAGTTACGGTCAAACAGTACACCAAAAGGAAAGTAATAACGTGATTGCTAAAGATGCGTACCACTCCTTAACTGCATATCTCTCTTTCCCAGACTGATATCTGCAGGTCTCTTCCTGCAATGGAGGATACATGAAGCAGCTCACACATCATCATTATCACTGTAATAAGAAGTGCTCGGACCTTGAAGAGCCTTTGAGTTAGTGTGAGATTCTGGGAACAGTCAGTATACTGCAGATGGATCTCACATGCTCCAGCTTGAGCAGATCTATAAATCAAAGCAGACTCACAGGCTTATTAAAGGATGAAGAAGTGCAGTCTGCAAAATTTCAGATTTTTATTAAAACTCACACCAAATGCCTGAGCACAACATGGCCAGCCAAGTCAAAGCAGGTAATGACTGCCAAGCAGCACTGAAATTTAGTGTCATATTTCTAGAACTCCATGTCTCTTTAAACTGAAATCATCATTATATGAGTTCTTGGTCCATTAAAGTCCAGTCTTGATTCACATATGGTAGATGTAGAGTAGCCTAAAGTTATGTGCCTCATAAACCTCACAATGTCTGTAACTGTGAGTGTATGCAGAAGTAGGTAGACACCCATACTCAAGTACTGTTGAAATAATTTTGAAATAATGACTCAAATAAAAGTTCCTTTCCAAAAAAAGTCCAAAAGCAGCTCAACAGCTCAAAAAGCTACTTAATTACTAAGTAACTTATAGAAGTGCAGCAGCAATCCTGAGTACATCCAGCATCTATCAGCATAGAAACTAAAGTTTGTTAGTTTGTTACTTTATTCAGTGTAGATTTACAGGGATAATGCACATTAATAAACATTTCTCTAAATGTGCCAGTTTAGCCACCTTGGCTATTGTTCAACTGTAGTGCCTGGGTAGGTACAAAAAGAAAAAGCCCAAACCTCAAAATTACACAAAACATGAATAATACACACAGCCAGGCCTGTCATAATCATTATACACTCAACACTCAGGAGAGCAGAAATCCATCAAAATAACCCACCCCTAGGTTCTTTGTGCATACTTACATAGATATTGTATTGTACCATAATTGTGAAGATACAACAAAGCCAAACCGGAGACAGTTAAAAGTTTGAAATGTTTGAAAATAAAGTAGTTGATTGTCTTCAACAGCCATGGTCTAGATGTAGGCTACCTGTTTGCTGTCCATCTGTCTGTATGGGACCTGCCTCTGAGCAGTGGCCTGACACTGGGCTGAGTGCCCTTGGCTGGAGGACAAAGTCCTGTCTCTCTTTTTTGTTCTGTTTCACAGTATGAGAGTGCTGAAGTCTGACACATCGGCTTAACTCTCCATTCCTCTCACTTCACCTTCCATCTCCCATACTTACCAGCTGATGGTTTTGTGTGTGTATACTTTTAGTTGAGCATATATTTGCACCTTTTTCTTCAGTTGAGTTGTAATTTTCCTCATTCTCCCTACTGGATTAGTAGCTCTTAAAAATAAAGGTTTCTAAAGTTTCTAGAGTCTTGGATTGGGCACAGTGTTCTAGGAAAAACCTTTAATTGGTACCTTTACATTACACCGAGGTTACACAGTAAAATGGTTCTTCACATCTCATTTACAAAAAATATTCTTTAAGAAAGAATCTAGTAAAAGGTTCTACAAGGAACCAAATTTAGGTCTCCTATTCTATCGCTCCAAAGAACCTCTTTTGGCATCATTAGTTTTAAGAGCGTAAGAACCTGCCACCTTTTGTGTCCAACTTTACATGCGGCTGGTCAATTTTGCTAACTGTTATGGCCACACACAGTCATCACTGCGATGCCGCTCTCCTGCAGCTCAGAGCAGCATCAAGTTCAATACAGTTTGAAATATCGAGTCTTTCATTATAGAAAAATCTTCTATCTGATGACCTTCAATACTGTGCCTAGCACTGCAGTTCTGTCCTTCACACTGAAGGTTTTTTCTATAATGAAAGGCTCATTATTTGAAGCAGTGTCACAACTGACAGGATATTAGTAGGGTTTACTTGTGTAAAATGCAATGCCAGTTATTAACGAGACTCAAGAACTCAACTGCGTATGTTGTTGTAGCTAATATAAACTAGGGGAACAAATTTGTCACCACTCTAATGTTAGCTTTACACAAAAAACAAGCAAATAAACAAAAAATACGCCCCTGTATCCTAACATTGTGCCCTGTCACTCAAGCAAAACAAATATTATTAGAAATGGATTAATTAAATTAATATACTCTAAGAAAGAGTGCATTTGTAGGCAGAGCATGGATAGGTCAGTTAAAGAGGATAGAATAGAATAGAATAGAATAGAATGAGCAAGAAAAATTTAGCAACAAAAACAACAATTAAAGACCGTCTCTAGGCATCAATGAAAGACCTAAAAACTTCTCTGTTCATCAAAATTACACATTTTGAAGTTATTTCCCAAAAAAATCCCCTAAAGCCTTACACGTTGCTTTAATGTATCTTTACACCTTTGTCTTCTTTCAGTATGTGGAGATCTATGAATACACAAATAATGATTTGCCTTCACAGCTTTCAGCCAGAAAGCAACTTTCTCCACCTTCCATGTGCACTTGAATTAGCTAACCTTGTCTTACTAATGCTATACAGTGGTGTGAAAAAGTGTTTGCCCCCTTCCTGATTTCTTATTCTTTTGCATGTTTGTCACACTTAAATGTTTCAGATCACCAAACAAATTTAAATATTAGACAAAGATAACACAAGTAAACACAGCAGTTTATAAATGAAGGTGTTTATTATTAAGGGAAAAAGAAATCCAAACCTACAGGGCCCTGTGTGAAAAAGTGATTGCCCCCCCCTTAAAACATAAATTAACTGTGGTTTATCACATCTTTGGAAAGCTGAGTTCAATTCCCCTAGCCACACCCAGGCCTGATTACTACCACACCTGTTCTCAATCAAGAAATAACTTAAAAAGGACCTGCCTGACAAAGTGAAGTAGACCAAAAGATCCTCAAAAGCTAGACATCATGCTGTGATACAAAGAAATTCAGGAACAAATGAAAAACAGAGTAATTGAGATCTGTCAGTCTGGAAAAGGTTATAAAGCCATTTTTAAAGCTTTGGGACTCCAGCGAACGACAGTGAGAGCCATTATCCACAAATGGCGAAAACATGGAACAGTGGTGAACCTTCCCAGGAGTGGCCGGCCGACCAAAATTACCCCAAGAGCGCAGCGATGACTCATCCAAGGGGTCACAAAAGACCCCACAACAACATCCAAAGAACTGCAGGCCTCACTTGCCTCAGTTAAGGTCAGTGTTCATGACTCCACCATAAGAAAGAGACTGGGCAAAAATGGCCTGCAAGGCAGAGTTCCAAGACGAAAACCACTGCTGAGCAAAAAGAACATAAAGGCTCGTCTCAGTTTTGCCAGAAAACATCTTGATGATCCCCAAGACTTTTGGGAGAATACTCTGTGGACTGATGAGACAAAAGTTGAACTTTTTGGAAGGTGTATGTCCAATAACATCTGGCTTAGAAGTAACACAGCATTTCAGAAAAGGAACATCATACCAACAGTAAAATATGGTGGTGGTAGTGTGATGGACTGGGGCTGTTTTGCTGCTTCAGGACCTGGAGGACTTGCTGTGGTAAATGGAACCATGAATTCTGCTGTCTACCAAAAAATCCTGAAGGAGAATGTCCGGCTATCTGTTTGTGACCTCAAGCTGAAGCGCACTTGGGTTCTGCAGCAGGTCAATGATCCAAAACACACCAGCAAGTCCACCTCTGAACGGCTTAAGAAAAACAAAATTAAGACTTTGGAGTGGCCTAGTCAAAGTCCTGACCTGAATCCAATTGAGATGCTGTGGCTTGACCTTAAAAAGGCGGTTCATGTTTGGAAACCCTCCAATGTGGCTGAATTACAACAATTCTGCAAAGATGAGTGGCCAAAATTCCTCCACAGCGCTGTAAAAAAAACTCATTGCCAGTTATTGCAAACGCTTGATTGCAGTTGTTGCTGCTGAGGGTGGCCCAACCAGTTATTAGGTTTAGGGGGCAATCACTTTTTCACACAGGGCCCTGTAGGTTTGGATTTCTTTTTCCCTTAATAATAAACACCTTCATTTATAAACTGCATTTTGTGTTTACTTGTGTTATCTTTGTCTAATATTTAAATTTGTTTGGGGATCTAAAACATTTAAGTGTGACAAACATGCAAAAGAATAAGAAATCAGGAAGGGGCAAACACTTTTTCACACCACTGTAGTAGTACCTTATGAGGACGACCTTATTCATGACACACTTTCTTCGTGAACAATCCCAAAGTCATGACTTTTTTTTTTTTCAGAGTTGTTGTAATGAATACAGCCACCATCTATTTCAGCAGGCTTAGCTATCTGACAAACTTTGAGTAATGCTTGCCCTAACTTTCTTCGTCAACAGCCGAAACCATATAAAATGTCCTGTCAGCATTTGACATGAATCATCATGTACCTTGTAAGGCAAACATTGTCTAACATTATCAAGCACCTTGCAGATTTGTTGCTAGGCTGAAGTCAGCTACTTACTTATCAGATTCTTGTTAAAATCTTCCCGTTTCACCTTAAATGGTCTAGCAGTTACATTCTGGCACCTCAGGTCTTCTTGTTGTTTTCCCATAACTTCCGCACCATTTAAGGTGGAACAGGAAAATTCAAACAAGAAGCCGGAGAATAAGAAGCTGACTTCAGCTTCGTAGATTTCTTGTAGAGTCAACGGATAAAACTCAAGAAAACTTACTGGATGGATCAGACTCATTGTGGATGGACCAGTGTCAAGTTTAAATATAAGTTCTGTTTTTGAGTAAAAATTTAAAAAACAATGGCTACTGCAAACCCATGTTTTCTCAGGGCGTTTGGCTGGGACAGTCTGATTTTTCCAAATAAACTGCACCTATTTTTCTGTGATTTTCGGATCTTTTGGTAACATATAAAGGCTCACATTTCCTCCTTTAACTCTGCATCCAAAAAACACAAAATAAATACTAGCTAGACCTACACCTGACTCTGATACATCTTGTTACACCTTATTATTAAGCTAATGACATGGAAAGCCTCATGTTGTCAGCGGACGGGATTGGTTGCTTAGGTTTGTGACGTATGAAACTCTTTTTGAGACCGCCATTGGAGCACTGCAGTTTCAAAGTGGAAATACTCAGCCACGGTGTTGACTACTTATTATTTCGCTCATGGTGTGTCTCCTAGCAGATAAAAGATACCACAAGCACATGCTAACAAGTTTAAATACTTGATTTTCACTGGAGGGGGTTTTTAATATATCTTGTCTACACACACATTGACACAGGCATACTTGTATTACTGTCTTTATAGGGGTTACCACAGTCTCTACATGCCAACCCTAGGCCTAACCCAAATAAGCACTAGCAAATTGTCACTTTTATTTTTAAAAATAAAAGCTGTATTTTGTGCATAAATGCATTTTCCTCCAGGATACCAGCAAACGTCCTCACATTGTAAGATTGTTTAAGTTTTCCTATTGTTGTAATATGTCCCCATGAGGAGAGTACAACAAAGTACACATATGCTTGCGTGTACGCACGCACACACACACACACACAGGCTGCAGTAAATGGGTCAGAGCGGTGGGGTGGCGGCTGCTTTCTCTCCATGGTTGATAATAGTGTTCAGACTGGGAGCTGATACTCATGTGATTTCTGCATCACCTCTTTCCCCTCAGCCTCTCTCTGCTCTATCTCAACCTCCATCATCCACACTTTTACTTAATCTCACACTTTCTACCTTTTTTCCCTCCTCCCAGCGTGCACGCGTTTCTCTGTGGCCCCTGGCTGCCCTGTGAAGAGTCAACCCACTTTTTGTGTGGAGATGTGAGCACGGATTAGCCGGTCAGATTCAGACCGAGCATTTGTCCATTTTTCACTGTGAGATTGCCATTTTTTAGGAAGTAATAAAAGGGAGATTATGAATGGTGGGACCTTAGAGAGGTGATACTAAGTACACTAGGGAAATATTCCTTTCACAGTAAGAGATGAAGAGATGAGATCTGCTTATTTCTCCAAGAATGGAGTTGAACTTCTTACCCTATTTTTTAATAACAGTACAGTAGGAGAACTACTGTGAGTCAAAATATCATCTACACAACAAACAGGCATCTATTTTTAACCTCTTTAAACCCCAAAGGCTCATTTGTGAGTATTAACTTCAGTTACTTACTCTCATAACTCTATAAATTATTAGTTTCATTGTAATTTCCAATTAATTCAGTAGTTATTGAATATTATAGACTAGTATAGACTTACACTGATTGCTTATATACAAGCCTAGCAATCAAGGGGTTTAGAAAACAGTGTCTCCAGGTTAGAATATCTTCATGATATGTAAATATCCACAACACTGTGGTGGTCCAGTATAACAGTGTGGTTAGTGTGAGTGTGTGCGTTTGTGTGCATGTGAGTGAGAGCTGCAGCCAGGCTGATATCTCATCAGACATACCGTCATGGTCACGCTGGAGGCATAGCAACGCGATAAAACACAATCAGTCCAGAACAGTGGAGCTACAAGCCCTGACAATGAGTTATAACCCAGCACACAGACTCAGACACAACAACACCTATTACACCACTGCTGTCTGCTATTAGACCTCACACTTACAAACATACACACACACATATATAGTATAATGCAGATAGACTCTTTAGCCATATATACACAAACACACACTCCGATCAGCCACTTCATTAAGAACATCTTGTGTCTGCATTCTTTGTCCATATTATCAGCCTCATATACCATAAAGGTGCAAACTGTAGTTACAGACTGTAGTCCATCTGTTTCTCTGCATACTTTTCTAGGCCTCTTTCATCCTGTTCTTCAACGGTCAGGATGCCACAGAGCAGATATCATTTAGGCGGTGGATCATCCTCAGCACTGCAGTAGTACTAGTAGTGCCATAGTAGTTTGTGCTGCGCTGGCACAAGTGGATCAGATGGAGATTTTAAACACTGTGTCCACTCACAGTCCACTCTATGAGATACGTCTACCTTGTTGGTCCAACTTGTAGATTTTTAGAAACAAAAGCACATCTGGAGCTGCACAGATTGTATTGGTTATCCTCTAGTTCTTCATGGTCACAGGATTCTGCCCACAGAATACTACTGTCCAGATATTTTTGGTTGGTGGACTATTCTCAGTCCAGCAGTGACACAGAGGTGTTTAAAACGTCCAGCAGCACTGCTGTGTCTGATCCACTTGTACCAGCGTAACACCTAACATACCACCACCACATCAGTGTGACTGCAGTGCTGATAATGATCCACCACCCAAACAGTGCCTGCTCTGTGGTGGTCCTGAGGGGGTCCTGACCATTAAAGAACAGGGTGAAATGTGGCTCACAAAGTATACAGAGAAACAGATAACCTAGAGTCTGCAATTGTAGAACTACAAAGTGCACCTATATGATAAATTAATCTCATAAAATGGACAAAGTGTATAGATACAAGGAGATATACTTTATGAAGCGGCCAATCAGTGTAGGTGTATGTGTATGCATATATGTGTAGTATTATTCACTTACTATTATTGATCTTAAGACGGATTATTCAGTAACTACTATGAAATAGTCTGTCACTACTATGAATTATTCAGTAATTAGTGTTATTCAGTAGCTACCATGAATTAGTTAGTAATTAATATGTGTTGTTCAATAACTACTACGAATTATTCAGTAACTACTACCTATTTATATCTACTACTATCCAGTAATTCTTCAGAGCTAAGTTGTCGGGAGCAATATGCTCCTGGTAGGGTCTCCCAGGGCAAACAGGTCTGGAGTGAAGACCCAGACTAACTCGATCCAAAAACCCTCCATGAAAAACGGACACAGAAGATCGTGTACCCTGCCCGGGTGAGGGTCACCGGGACCTACCCCTGGAGCCAGGCCTGGGGGTAGCGTCCCTCGGCGAGCGCCTGGTGGCCGGGCAGCCCACATAACCCAGCCGGGCTCAGCCCGAAGAGGCAACATGGGGGAACATGTGGGCCCACCACCCGCAAGGTCTAGCATGGGGGAGCGGTGCAGTGCCGTACAGGCAGTGGGAGATTGCAAGGGGGCCCTTGGTGGCCTAGGCTCTTAGTAAATGGAATGTAACCTCACTGGGGGGGAAGGAGCCGGAGCTTGTGCGGGAGGTTGAGAGGTACCAACTAGATATAGTTGGGCTCATCTCCACCCTGGATAGGAGTTGGTCCCTCTCCTACTCAGGGGTTGCACAAGGTGAGAGGCTCCGGGCGGGTGTGGGGATACTCACGAGTCCCCGGCTGGCGGCAGTGCAGTTGGAGTTTGTCCCAGTGGACGAGAGGGTCGCCTCAATGCGAATTAAAATCGTAGAGAGGAAAACTCTGACTGTGTGTTTATGCACCAAACAACAGGTCGGAGTATTCGGCCTTCTTGGAGCAAGTGGGCGGGGTTCTGGAAAGGGTCCCACCTAAAGACTCCATAGTCTTACTGGGAGAATTCAATGCTCATGTTGGCAATGACTGGGAGACCTGGAGAGGCGTGATTGGGAAGAACGGCCTGTCCGATCTAAACCCGAATGCTGAATTGTTATTGGACTTCTGTGCCAGGCATGGACTGTCCATAACGAACACCAAGTTCAAACACAGGGATGCTCATAAGTGTACATGGTACCAGAGCTCCTTGGGTCAATGATCGACTTTGTTGTCGTTTCATCTGACTTGGGACCATATGTTCTGGACACTCGGGTGAAGAGAGGTGCTGAGCTGTCAACTGATCACCATCTGGTGGTGAGTTGGATCAGATGGCAGGGAAGACTGAGGGTCAGACCCGGTAGGCCCAAGCGGATAGTGAGGGTGTGCTGGGAACGACTGTTGGAGGCCCCTGTTCGGAATGATTTTAACTCCCACCTCCGGGAGACTCCTTAATCCGGGAGACATGCCTCCCTCACAGGAGTCAGGGCCAGAGGCCTCTGGCATGTCAAGCTCCATTTCCCTGGTGGAGGTCACTGAGGTAGTTGGCAAGCTCTTCAGTGGCAAGGCACCAGGGGTGGATGAGATTTGTCCGGAGATGCTTAAGGCTCTGGATATTGCGGGGCTGTCGTGGCTGACACGCCTCTGCAATATTGCATGGACCTCGGGAACAGGACCCTTGGGCTGGCAGACTGGGGTGGTGGTCCCTATTTTTAAGAAAGAGGACCGGAGAGTGTGTGCCAACTATCGGGGTATCACACTGCTCAGCCTCCCTGGGAAAGTCTATGCCAAGGTGCTGGAAAGGAGACTTCGACCGATAGTTGAACCTCAGATTGAGGAGGAACAATGCGGATTCCGTCCTGGCCGTGGAACAACGGACCAGCTTTTCACCCTCTCACGGATTGTTGAGGGGGCATGGGAGTTTGCCAACCCAGTCTACATGTGTTTTGTGGATTTGGAGAAGGCTTACGACTGTGTTCCCTGAGATATCTTGTGGGAGGTCCTCCAGGAGTATGGGGTGCAGGCGTTATTACTCCAGGCCATTCAATCTCTGTATGCCCGGAGTGAGAGCTGTGTTCGTATACTCGGCATTAAGTCGGACTCTTTCGGTGTTAGCATTGGACTCCGCCAGGGTTGTGCCCTGTCTCCACTCCTGTTTGTGATATTCATGGACCGGGTGTCAAGGAGTAGCCAGGGTCAGGAGGGCATTATGTGTGGAGGCCGGAGGGTGGCGTCTCTGCTATTTGCAAATGATGTTATTCTTTTGGCTGGATCACATGGATGCCTCCAGCGCACACTGGAGCGGTTTGCAGCTAAGTGTGAAGTGGTTGGTATGTGGATCAGCACCTCCAAGTCTGAGTCCATGGTCTTAGCCCAGAAAAGGATGGCATGCCCATTCCCAGTAAGGGGAAAGGACTTGCCCCAGGTGGAGGAGTTTAAGTATCTCAGGGTCTTGTTCATGAGTGATGGAAAGAGGGATCGTGAGATCGAGCGCAGGCTGGGACAGGCAGCAGCAGTAATGCAGTTGCTGTACCGGACTGTAGTGGTGAAGAGGGAGCTGAGCCATAAGGCGAAGCTCTCTGTTTACCGATCGGTCTACATCCTGACCCTCACCTATAGTCATGAGCTGTGGGTAATGACCGAAAGAATGAGATCGCGAATACAAGTTGCGGAAATGAGCTTTCTTAGCAGGGTGGCGGGCTACATTCTATTTGATAGGGTGAGGACCTCGGCCATCCGGGAGGAGCTCGGAGTAGAGCCGCTATTCCTCCGCATTGAGAGGAGCCAGCTGAGGTGGTTCGGGCATCTGATTCGGATGCCCCTGAATGCCTCCCGGTGGAGGTGTACCGGGCACGGCCTACCGAACAAGACCCCGGGGTCGTCCTAGGACCCGCTGGATGGGTTATATCTCCAAATTGGCCTGGGAGCGGCTTGGGGTCCCCGGGAATGAGCTGAAGGTATTTGCGGGGGACAGGGTCATCTGGGATTCTCTGCTCTCCCAACTGCTACCACAACCCTATCTGGACTAAGCGGTTAACGATGATGATGATGATGACGACTATGACTCTCTTATTATATCTAATTATTAGTGCTGGGCAACATCAATAAAATTCAATTTCATTTTATTGTTCAATTATCTCACAGAATCAGAAAATATTTAAGCTTGCAATAATAAAGTGAATGAATCCATGCCTCATGAGTGCTTGTAAGTTGTGCAAAAAGTTCGTTTTGATTGTACTGTTTCATTTTGTTCTGTTTCTCTTAAAATGACATCAAATGGATCTTAACAGTACTGTTAATATCAACCAGACAAACACATCCTCAAAAAGGAGACTTCTGAAATCTGAAACAATTTTAACACTGAGCATGTTTGTTTTTTATCAATACTGCTAAAACAAAAAATCAATCTTGTTGTATGAGACTATTATCGGTACTCTGGTAAAGACAATGTATCACCAAGCACTGGTAACAACTACTAATAAAGTCACAGTTATGAAGGTGAAAAACTGAAGTATGTATACAGGTATGGGCTCCTGCAGTTTTAGGGATTAAAACTGCTAATCCAAAAGGGTCGCTGCAGTAAGAATTTTTGACCTGTTTCTATTTAACTATCAAACTACCCACAGAACCACTAGTATAAAATGGATGTTTCATTATGTCAGTCTTGTAGACTTTCATAAAATCTCTGACATCATTTAATATCAGAATGGCTGAGCAATCAGTTGGCCTATAGCTTTGGAATATTTTTCACTTGCCTTTATGGCAATGTCTGTGAATGAGCAATTCATCAAACCCGCTCCATCAGGCTGAGGAGTAGAGAGGGAACGACTGAACGGGGGAAGAAGAGTGAGGAAAAAAGGCACAAAATATCCTCTCCTCTGCTTTTAATCTTTATTTTAAAAGCTTTTGCAGTCAGTTACACATAATATTGTGATGCTGACAGATGCTGCACAGTGAACATGCACAGCTTGTCAGTTAGTTTTCAGAAGGCTTCCTTCTCACATCACCGACAGTCTGAATTTGGAATAACAGTAGAAAGATGAGCAGTTACAAATAGTCTTTAAGCAAAACACGTTTTTAGAGTTTCTCACTATCAGTAGCATCAGGTTAACCTCTAAATGTCTAGTTACTATTGTCAGTTTTGCTGTCGATACAGTTACATATTTATATATATATATATATATTTTTTTTTAATTAACTATATATTAGTTATACAGTAAATTATGTTACATTTCATCTACATTGTGTAACGGGTTCAAATTAGCACTTCTGACTTCTGTTTGCTTCAATATAAAATAGATATATATTACATATATACACACAATATGCAACTCAAATCGTAAGACAATAACTGCTCTTCTAACTATGAACCCAAATGTGATATGGATTTAAAACACTTAAGAATTTTTCCAATAATTTCAATGCATGACAGAAGAAAAATAATCAATATTAAATTACAATTATGCTGGAATAACTACAGCTTTAAAGGGTTAATTATATGTGATGCTATAGTGAAAATGGAACAGGTGTCATTAACCCATTCATGTCCAGCGACTACATTTAGTGCAATGAGGAAAAAAGCCACAGAATTTGTACTGATGTTACCAAACTGCGACCATGCATGTGAACTGCATTTAATACAAATTAAGTGACAAGAACTCACTTTTTGATCATATGATTTAATTGAGTTGAAAAAATTCTTCAGATGTGTGCTCACACAAGCGAAGAGTACATTTAAACCACAAGAAATTTCAGATATGGACATCAGAGGTGCTTTGTCCAGGTTAGGGGTGCTAAGACTCTGCAATCCATTCCACAAAATATTTTTATCTCAAGCAAAAAATGAAGCAAAACCTAATTATATATTTTGTATACTAAACACATAATTTTAGTTGATACGTCTGTAAAACCTGCTGGAGAAAAAAGTGAATGTGAGTTTCAGCTAGAAGCTGTCGACATGGTCTTGGTGTCTGTGGTGCCTGGGCGCTTGTGCCAATGCTCGGAAAGGACTCCGAACTGTTGTTCAGATTCAGTGCACAGCTCTTAGCCAATCAGCAGTGCAGAAACTACTAGTTTAGGGCATTACAGAAAACACATTGTTACTAGGCTAAAAAAAAAAACCAAGTTGCTTTAAAATCACTGGTCACATTTTCACCTATCTAAAGCTTCACTTACCAGGTTTCACAAAAAAGTTTTAAATCCATTTTAGAGAACTCTTTTTTAAAAAAAATTAATCATAAGTGGACAAATAGGACAGAGACCAGTTTTAGTGAATATCCCCCAAGCAGATTCATAACTCTATGATAATTCACATATCAATAAGCAATAGTAGAAGTAGTAGTAATAATAATAATAATAATAATAATAATAATAGTCTTCTGTATGCATTTTGGTTATTCTCATTGTTGTTACCTTTGTGGCTAAAGGTCTGTATCTACTGGAATGTTACTTTGCTAGACTGTCATTGTCTTATTTTGGAGATTTCATATATTTAGTGTTGTTTGTTGAATGCTGTTGTGTTTTTGAACAGGCTGGCTGTGACAGGGTCAAGCTGGTCTTGTGTTGTTTATCTCTAGGGTGATGTACTTGATGCTAAGAGAGCTATCTGGCTGTTTTGTCATGTATTTGTATTTTCATCATAATTTCCTGCTGTTTGTCTGTAATGTTAAATGCATACTTTCCACAAAACATTATAATATTACTTTCTGTTCATGAAAACTTATGGTGAGAGCAGGAGAAAATAAAAAGTAAAAATAAAAGTAAAAAAATGTCCACTGTTATTAAACATCAATGAAATGACAGTCTTACTCACTAACTTTTCATAAAAACAAAGGTCTAAAAATAAACCTATGATTTTATACTGCACTCCATCTCTCATTCTGTTAAAACTAAAATAAAAAAAATTTTAAAAATAGCCCCAGCGAGTTAAGGCGTCACTCACAGACAGAATGTGCGTGTTTGAGTGGAATTACTCACTGCTATTCTAGTGGAAGCCCAAAATCCTTCAGAGACTGAGAATGAGCGAGAGCGAGAGCGAGAGAGAGAGAGAGAGAGAGAGAGAGAGAGAGAGAGAGAGAGAGAGAGAGAGAGAGAGAGAGAGAGGGAGAGAGAGAGGGAGAGAGGGAGAGAGACAGAGAGGGGGCGGGGCCGAGGGGGGTGGCGAGAGAGAGAGGGAGAGAGTGGGAGAGAGAAGGGGAGCAATGCTTTGCCTGGATGCTATTTTAATGCAGGGCAGTGGACAGGAATACACTTTAGCACTATTAATAGCCCAGACAGCAGAGTGTCACTACTGCTCTTTACCTCCTACTGCCTTCCTAATGCAGCCCCACACACACAAGCACACACCAAGACAGTGCTATCACCACCTACGGAAAGCTTTTGTATGTGTGTTCTCAGCACCCAGTAAATAGAGGATCTTCATAGAGACAATCAATACCAGGGTTACACAATATGACATGACATTTGATGAAAGCAAAAAAAAAAAGGTCATTATTATCACCATTGTTGGTCCAGTATCAGAATAACATCTGGTAATTAAGTGACAATTTGCCATCCTATTTTTAGCTCAGGCACATATTGACCAGAGTATGTGAGTGGAGCGGAGTGGAGTGGCAGACATTTCCGCTCCTTGGTCAAAGTGTTCTAAAATCACTCTGCTCCAGGTTTTCTATTTTCCGCTCCTCGCTCACGCATAAGAGAATAAGAGAAAGAGAACATGTCCACTCCATATGACTCATTTCTATAATACTGAGTTTTTTTTTGTCTTGAAAGAATGTACATGACCCTATGCACTTCACTCATCACTCATGTTACACAGAGGTAGTCATACAAAAAAGGGACTGGCCTGGTTGATTGAATGGTACTGGAGAGATTTCAGTGTGAGAGAATACTGACGCTCAGACTTTTCGAAAAGTGGCTCTGTGCTCTGGGCAAAATCACACAGCTCCACTCCCACTCCGCACCACTCACAGTCTCTAACACTGAACCATGTGTAAAGTCATTAGTGTTGGCCATTTCTGTTTATTAAACTCATTCAAATGGAGCACAGTGGATAACATCACCACCTCACAGACAGAAGGTTGTAGGTTTAATGCCCATTTATGCCCATTAACTCCACTGCTGTACCAGTAATGCCTTATCCTAACAGCAAGCGAGCATTCAAATGTAGTATAAAGCCTTCAGAACATCTATACTTGAAACATCAAGTCTGAATGTTGAATAAAAAACATAAACAAACTCCAGATCTATCAGCTGTAGCTCCAATAGCTACAGGGTTTAACTACAAAAAGGGTTTTCATGCTACTAATCTTCAATGTAAATCCTTTTTATTTTAAATTAGGATATCTTTATGTGCATATTTTAAATGCAACATCAGTAGTTTAAGCAGTAATCACAGGCAAATAGTTATTTGATTAACCAATTTACCTGGCTAGCATGAATGATATAGCTAACTTAGTTAGATATTGCAGCTAAACATACCATTCTTTGTTGTGTTTTATTATTGTTCTGTATTATAAAACACAGAGTAAACATCATACAGTTCCATTTTTTTTCTCCACCTCTTAAATACGTTTCTTCTCTTCTATTTTTGTTGTGGTGAAACATGAGCATGATGCCTGAAAAAACCTGTGAGGCATGGTATTACCTCGCTCTCTGAGCTCACACCTGCCAATAATTAAATTGAGAGCGCTCCAGTTTTTTTGCTCACTGTGCCAGCTGTTAGAACAATATAAGTGTCCTTGGGCTAGACTCCTAATGCTACATTAACCTACATTATAAGTGGTTTCGGATAAAGGATCTGCTCAATTCTACAAAATATTTGGATAAAATGATGCAAAAGTTTACAATAATTGCCTTGTCTGATTTAGCTGTGTCATGGCTATGTACAGTTAATCAATGATTAAGCTTTACAAAACATACATTACAACCACAATTATTAATAAAGAAGACTAATTATCAAAACAGCCATCTGAGTAAAGCCGGTGTGAGAAATGAATGTGATTGTGAAAATGAAAATGAACAGAACAGGAAAAACGAGGAACAACACTGGCGTATACAGCATATATGTACACAGCAGGTTGCAGTATATGAGCTAATTTGCATATTATGTGTCATTTAGCAAATCAGATTTCAGTCTGTCTAATCAGAGATGCATTTGACATGTAAATGCCTGTGATTAAAACTTTATCAGGTTACAATCTAGATACAAGTCACATGAAACGACCAGGTGTTCACAGGCCCTGGGACACATGCTATTACCATGTGGGCCTGTATGTGTGTGTGTATGTGTAAATGACTCTCCCTCACTCCTCTTTTCTCTCCACATTTTGTTCCTTCCACTCTCATTCTAAGCTGGGTTCAGCTGGCAGACCTCCATATTACTCAGAAGCCTCCTCACTCAAATCTCACTCTGTTCCTTGCTCACACACTCTATACACGTACACATGTGCACACACACAAACAAGGACTTGATTATCTGAGTCATTTTAAACTAAAAACTAAATTCACCACTCATACAATGCACAGCAATAAAAGAGCAACAAAATCAATGGCAGGCCACTCACAAACAAAAACATTTCCCACATAAAAAGAGAGTAGTTAAGAGGGAGTGTGTGTATGTATGAGAGATAAAGAGACGGAGAAATAGAGGACTAGATAAAGACAAAAGAGAAAGAAAATGGCAGAGTAGTTTTTTAACACGCTTGCTTGTAAATTGTCCCATAATATTTTACAGTACGTGTACCGTGTACTGTAATTCTAATTAAAACTGAATCTTCAAACATTTCCACACAACGGCAACATCGTTTACTCACAGTCATTTAATCTAATCTGATTCACACCAGTAAGAGTGTGTGTGTGTGTACACTGCAGATGTTGTAGACTCTTGGCTCTGAGGATTAAAGGATTCTGTAATTACAGCTTAAAGGCTGAACCTGTGTTAAGATAAAGTATCTGCTATCAAAACAACACACACACACACATTTACACGTTTGCAAGAACATGTACACACTGGAGTAGCTATGCTGCAGGAAAAGCTACAAAGTATTAGTGAAAAAAAGAGAAAAAAATTAAGTCTTCAAGTTCATGTGGACTTCCTGTGTGAGAGAGAGAGAGAGATAGAGAAGAGAGAGAGGGAGAGAGAGAGAGACTGAGGGGAAAAGTGGAGGAAGAGAGCAGTGGAAAGGATCAGAGAGGGGAGGAGCTAGAGAGAATGGGAGAAACTAAAGAACAGAAAAAAGAAGCATGAGATACAGAACAGAGAAAAAAGAAAGAGCAAGTAACAGAGAGAAATGGAAGAAACAAGAGGAGAGGGAGAGAAGGGGAGAAAGAGAGAAGAGGAGAGAGAGAGAGAGAAAGAAGGACAGAGAATAAGAGAGAGAGAAAGAGAAAGAGAGAGAGAATGAGAACAGGAAGAGAGAAGTGAGAGGGGGGGAGAGAGAGAGAGAGAGAGAGAGAGAGAGAGAGAGAGAGAGAGAACAAAGTGACAGAAGAGCAAGTAAGTAGAAATAGTAGAAGCGAGGGAGTTTCTGCACCCAAACTTCTAAATGAGTCTAAATTTAGAAGAAACTCTATTTGGGTGATTCATAGAAGAATGAGTCATCCAGTGAGGCGTGGGAGGAAAGAGAAAGAGTGAGGGAGGAAAGAGAAAGAGTGAGGGAGGAAAGAAGGGAGGGGGAGGGAGAGAAAGAGAAAGAGAGAGAGAGAGAGAGAGAGAGAGAGAGAGAGACAGAGAGAGAGAGAGAAGGAGTTCCCTGCAGTAAAGCATTGGTATGCAGGTTTGTATGGGCTGTTACAGTGAAGTTCGTATTTACTGATTCCAGACATGCACCACGGATTCCCCCTCGCTCTCCCCCACAGCTCTCACACACACACACACACACACACACACACACACACACTGCAATACAACGCATAACCACTGCTTGTGTATAAACTTTCTGTTCATATGCAATTAGTTCTTCAACTCACGCCTTCAAATCAGCCCCTCTCTATCATCTCAAACACAGTGTAAAAGAAGGAGGGAAAGAAAAGGAGAAGAAGGAGGGACAGAGTGAGAGAGAAAGGAAAAGATAAGAGAGAGAGAAAAACCCTGAGTTCTGTGTGTGCGCACGTGTGAGCTGTTGCTGTTACGTACTGGGTACTTCACTATCAGGATTTAGGCTGTGTTCAAAATAGCCTACTGCACACTGCTTGGCAATTGGTTGTGTCCAAAAGTAGTAAATGGTATGCAGTATGTGACCAACATGAATTTCTCCAGCAATTCATGTTCAGCAAGATACCAGGATGATGTACTACTTTGACCAAATATTTCAGTAAGCAGCCAGAGCTGTCTTTGTGATATACTGCATCCCAATATGCAGCACGATCATTTCAGCAGGGCGTAACACTGATGTGAGCTGCCCATATAGATACATATAAATAATTTGTCCAAATGCCACTGCACTCAATGCAATGTTAATGCCTCATCCGTTTTCACTGTAGGTCTTACGGGGAGTTTGTTTACTGAGTTTCTTACTGCATCACTGTAAAATGTAACAACTGAACTATTATTTTTTTGGGTCTACTTTACTCATCTGTTACACTTACTGATGGAAATCTAGTAACATGTACTGTTTCTTTGTATAATCCTTAGTTACTTAGGTAAAGCTGGTTAAGATCAATTCATTTGCATTAGTCCTACAGACTGAAGAGTATTTTGCCTAATCTCATTCAGTACTGACTGTACATCAGTGCTGAGTAAGATGAGGTGCCATGATCCCACCTGCTGAGTGTGGTTCTGGACACTTCAGACCACTTCTGCATTCTGGGCCGAACTGTCAGTATTGGTCCAAGATGGTCCAGAGCAGTATTAAGTTCAGTTGTTAAAGCCATTCTTGTCGAAAAAGGTTCTGCGCTACAGTATGAATTTGTTAGAATTATAGTCTAGTTTAGCTTTTAATGGAAGAAACTGAGTTAGCTGAGTGTCTAGAACTGTATAAAGGCAGTAAATGTAAGTTACAATTATTTAAAAGTCCAAAATACTATCATTTTAAGATCAAAAGAGTGATTTACTCTTAAGCGTATACATCAATAAACAAACGTTTTGTTCACACTCAGTTCAGGGAATTACTTATGGTCAAATGATCTGAGCTACTTAAACTTAAATGGTTTAAGGCAATCATCAATTGAAAACAACACTTCACTCTCTCATTATATCAGGTGTCTTTTAAAAGTCATCAAACACATATTTTGACCAAAATATGTCAGCATGTGCTACTAATAACCTGACAATTGGCAAGCAAGGGCTTGCTGAGCAGTGATTGGAGGGCTAAGGAAACTGGGGTGGGTCTTGAGATCGGTCTGATTAGCTCCCTGATGTTGACAGTCTAGTTACGTCCCTGCCTTGTGTTACAGTACACGGCTTTTGTCTCATACAGGATCCTATACTGTACACTACTATGAAGAGAAGTATGTAGTATACACTATATCCTGGTGCAGTATGCAGTATACAGTAAACAACATGCTATTTGGAACACAGAGTTAGTTAGATTACCAGACACACATACACACACATAAGCATGCAGAGGAACCTGTTTGGGTAAGTTAATTGTGACAATGAGTGAAGAGCAAAGAGCCACTCTGTATTAAAGAGGAAATCTGCAGGTTTTTTAAAAAATGTCTGCATAATTCAGTCACTGAGATGTAAACAAAAAAAATCAGAGTGATTTGATGAAAAATGCTTAACTGTAGAGAGACTTAAAAACTTGGATTTCTTTACAGTGGTGGTGATAAGAACCAGGGATCACAATGTGTACAACTCCAGTATAGCCATTTCCTTACTACCCAAAATCACCACTGAATCTACATGTTTTTATCTTGTAGTTGTGGTGACAAAACCTTGTATCTCCAAAATAGCAACTTTATAGGACAAGGAAAAAAAAACAACTTATCTTTGAATTCAAGTTAATGGAACAAGGTTTATTTCCTTTAGTCCATTCATCATGAATATTTAACACACTGTAAAGATCAACTCTAAAATAAATAAATAATTAAATAACAGAAAAACTGCAAAAAAATTAAAAGCAACAATATACAATGCTGACAACTCTTAAAAATATTAGTAAATCTGGGGTGGGGAAAGCTTCCGTTCTCTTTGGAGAGTATTTCAAGACATTCTGCACATTCCCCTCTGCCAACAATGGATATTAAACATACATTTTAGATCAAAAACGTCATCAAAACTATCATAAATCAATGCCTCAGACCTCAGGCACCATATACATAACCATTTTATGTAAAAGCTTTCTGCGGGGTAGCTCTTGGGGTATGGCTGCAAAAATAGTAATTTCACTAATTAATAGTTTATTTGGTTTATCAAACAGTGCTCTATGGTGAACTTTCAATGCCCTCTCTGTATACGTGCAAACTGTGTGACCTTGATGTTTTGAGATATGTTAATGTGTATTTACTTTTAGATCTAATCTGTATCTCTGGATCTTCATCCTGAGACTAGCCAAATGTTAACGTGACAGTGGACCACAGTTCACCATCTCAGAGTTACAGGCCAGCAAACTCTTAAGATATCAGATAGTAAGGTGAACAGTTTGACTATATATGGGTTTCCTCTCTTCTTATTAGGCATATATGTTAACACTCTCTTGTTTATTCATATCAATGTTGGGTACAAACAATTAACTTCTTGGTACACTGACCAATAAAATGGACCAACACCTTTTCTGTGGATTATTTAACCTATTTTAGTCCACGTTTTAGGTGGAGATCTTTGGGTTTTTAACAGCAGCTACTCCTCGGCTGTGATTCTTAAGTAAACATTTACTAACTGGGAGATTCAATTGTGACTCTTGTTGTTTAACTGATTTCTTGTGTTTATTAGAGATTATTACCACAAAGGTCAATAAACTCTTTGGATGTCTAGTTCTTATCATCACCACTGTGAACAATTATACCTTGGTACTCAGTTTTTGGCTTTGTTTACATCTTCATGATGTGAGCATGCAGATATTTAGAGCTGAAGTGTTCAGTGGAATTCCCCTTTAATACTTAGAGTGCTCGCTCAGTGGTGCCGTCCACAGAGAGTTGAACTGTCCAGAGTGCTGAAATCACAGCTCTCTATGATTAGTGTGTGTAGGACCCACTGAGAAAAGCACTGAAACTACACAACTATACTGTGGATTCCAGAGTTCATAACCTAAAGATGCTTAATGACTGACCGATGCCCCGCCCACAAATTACTGTTGCCAGGTTGGACAAGCTTCAGAGAATGTACACAAAAATCCCATACAGCTTATTTTTGTTACAATTGGTTATAACCAATCACTAAATGTAACGTGTGTTATTAATAAAATAATTAATAAAATATTTCCATTGAGATTTATTTTGTATGTGTCTGAAAGAGCACACTATTAGGACAGACAGCATGTATTTTTTGGTCTTGTAATTGCGCTAATATTAGAGTGGTGGCAAATCTATTATTCATTTGCCAGGCTACATAACACTAGTGTTAGCTAGCTGACAAGCTAACTATTTCTAAATGTAAATTTTAAGGAACATGAGAGTGTGAATTGTATTGTATTGTATACAGTGTATATCGAAATACTATGAGCTAAGCATCACAAGGTACTTCAATATGTTTTATTTCAAATTTCATGTAATTTCTTCATTAGTCTGATAAGCTTCAGATTGATCATGCATCAAATACAAGCGTTTCTGGATGTTAATTTATTATATCTTCATTCTCAATGTTACATAGGTTTATCATTCAGTAAAGAATCTTCTACTTTGTTCACTATTCTGGATGCATCTAAAATTGATCTTTTTCACAGCTCCCTACTAATGAGTTAAAACCTATATACCTGTAGAGCAGAGCATCATAAAGGATGTATTTCACAGATCTATCTGCAACATTTTTTTGTTTGTTTTATTGAAAACAACGTTTATAACAATCAGTAGTAGTCACAGGATTGTTCAGCACTTGTTGTTTTTCCTGCCAGGTGAGAAGATTTTGCCAGTGAACTGGCTGATCTCTCACTAAGCTTTGAGTTCTTGGAAATTTGAGTTCAATAAACATAAAGTGGTACTAAACAAAGCCAAGGAGAGGGAGAGAAAGAAGAACAAAAAGCACTGAAGGAGCAGGTCTGATGGAGGTTGGTGATTAAGAAGACAGTGGGAGTTAAACTTTCTTTTAAAATTAATACTGAATTTGTAGAAACGTTCTCTTAACATATCCTCATCTGTAAGAATTTTAAAAAATGAACTGAGAAAAGTTAATATATAAGCTCACAGAGCAAAATCACACCGTTGCTAATCGTAGATTTTACCCATATTGTGCAAATTCGAATATTATTTTAGGACCTGTAGCTAATTGAAGAAAGAGGAAAAATGCTGCCTGACTTCAGTACCTTTGCTTGATCCGTGTCTGTTTTAAGTGGATGGATAGAGTTTACGTCACATTAGATCTGGGCCTTTTATGAAGGAAAGAGACCTACTGTGCGCCAGCTTGATTGTTTTATGCTTATTGCTACGCTAAAAATTCACGAAGAACAGACATTTTGGGGCCTTTTTTACTGTTCCTGGGTGTCCATCGTTTTTTTTCCAACATCCAAACTGGCAACAGCTGCTATGACAGAATGTGTTTATGGGCATGGAAAGGCAAAATCTACAAACAAATACTGTTAAACATTTGTAGGTTATTACATCTAATTTTGTTTTTTTAGTTTCCTCTTTTTCAGATGCATTCAAGGATGAAAGAATGAATTTTTATTGGGTCTGATAGGTGCAAGCTGGTGTGACCTGATGTGAACATCATGAAAGAAACAGTCTGGGTTTCAAAAGAAATCTGTTCTTAGGTAGTTATGTAGGCACCACATGAGCCCACTTGTAGAATGCGAAGGTGTGTATGTGTGAGAGTGATTTGGCAGTTTGGGGAGAGGGATTACAGAGAGGAGAAGATGTTTCCTAAAGGAACAATAAGAGCAATTACAATTAAGCGTTGTCCAGAGAGATTGGCTGTTGCTATGTTACGCACTTTATTCCTTGCACTGTCTGCACAGTCAATGTTCTATTCTAATCCACTTCAAGAAAATGAATCTATCAAAAGATCTCTCTGTCTCTCTCACACACATGCTAAAAGTCAGCTGTTACAAAGTTCTGAGGGGACTGTTTGCATTGTTTAGTAAAATTAGGTCTCCAAGTCTAAAGTCTTGCTCAAAGGTAATTCATCACCTTTTCCCTTTTAACCTGCTTTTTACAGTAAGATACTGTATGAGTCTGTGTAGCACTGGTCAGATGCTAGCACTATAAAAGAGTGTTGGAACATTCCATATTCCTCACTCACAAAGTATTTAACTTGAATATTTAATGCAGCTAGTGCCTGGACAGTTTAATCCCACTACAAGCATCCAAAGCAGAGGACAGCACTGAAACAGGGCATTTGAGGAGATATGAACAGAAACAAGAATGAAACTGGAGCCTACATAAAGATGTGAGCACAATATGTGTGTGTGCGTGTGTGTGAGTGTGTGTCCGTATGAGTGTTTGTTTCATTACTCACCTAGACGAGGGTCATACTGTCTCATCTGCACCTCCTCCACACACTCCGCAGGGAACCAGCCAGTTCTGCCTTTCACTGTGCCCTCCCAGAATCCCCCTTCACCTATACTCAACACTGAGGGAGAGAAAGAGAGAGAAGGAGACATAGTCATACAATAAGTAATCTCTGTGTACCTGCCTTCAGAGAAAAAAAAAACAAACAATCATAAGGTTTTTATTAAAGAAATTCTTCATGTTGGGGTAAATGTAACACCAGTAAAAAACACTTTCATCTCAAAATGTGTACAAATGGCAAAACTGTGAAGCTGAGACTGGCTTACTACAAACATCCAGAATCACTTACAGCTGAGTTGGTGGAAGATTATTTTCTTACAAAGCTCCTAAACTCTGGAACAGAATTCCAGACAATATTAGGAATGCGAGCTTGATAGGTGTTTTGAATCCAGTTCAGGCTAGTATATGTCTAGAAGTATTGTGGCTCATTGTCTCCTGCTTGTTATTGTCCTGTTATTTTTGTTTACAGCAGGGCTGCCCAAAGTGTGGCCAAAGTTGCCAAAGTAAAATTTTACTTTACTTCCTTATTCCTGTGTAAAATACTTTGATATTTTGTAACTATAATAAAAACTGCTATATAAATAAAGACACACGGTATTACTATTACTTAGTCACTTTGTTAAGTGGGCAAAATATAGAAACCACACAAACACACTCACACACACACTTACACATAAGGTCTGCTTTAGATTTGTTTTTATTTGAAGGAATATTCCTACATAAATGTTGTACACTCTAGTGCTGTCTCTCGTGTATCTGTAGCTGTGTTTGAAAAATCTCTGGCAACCAAGGATGAAGATCATTAGTACACCATTCGCAATCACACCTGGAATCATGAGGGGGATGTGTTGAGTCACAGCAGATCTCTCCTCTTGCTTGCTAAACTCCTGTAAAGTGTGTTAGGCAAGTAGCAGCAGCAGCGTGAGGAACTTCAGCTCCGTGGGGCTAACAGTTAATGCTGTTCTCTATAAGATACAATTGGCAATACCAGTACCAAAAATACCAGTTTATCCTAGTCTAGCTTTTGATCCATCTCTAAGTGAAAGTGGGTTCGGGTCGGGTTTGGGTTTCAGATTTAGCAGTATCAGACACGTCTAGATGGGTCGGGTCTTAAAGTCATGGGTGTGGGTTGAGTTTGGCCTTAAATTTCTTGCCCTTGCAGGCCTGTAACACACACTGACCCACCCACACAATGCACACATATGCCAGAAATAAACAGATATGAAAAGATTACCGTAACCACTCTGAAGAAATGCTTGAGGCTCCAGACAGCAGCTGTAACTTGCCGTCATGTAAAGCTAACATTAACATTACAGCTGGTGAATAATTCATTGCTAAATAATTAATTAATTGATGTAATTCGTTCTGTGTCCGACTAAATCTCTGGATCTTGCACATTAAGACGGAAAGTGCTTGTTTTTATGATGATAATGATGGATATCTGTGAATGTGTGGCACTTGACCCACAGACCCACAGGCTCTGCACTTTTAATGGCCAAAATGTGAATTGTTTTGGTCAGGGGCACTGGACAATAGGCAATGTCAACCCCTGCTAACGCAAAAACACATGCACACACGCACGTGTACACGCACATACTAACACACGCCCAAATACATTCTCCTGAGTCAAGCGCTGTCCTTCGGCTTTGTAGTTGCTAGGATACCACAGTTACAAGGTATGAGCGTATAAATGTGTGTGTATGTATGAGAGTGAGGGTGTGTGTGTGTCTGTGTGGTGCGTTTAAAACGTTTAGCGAAAGCAAGGACTGGTGTGCAGTTTTCTTTATGCCCCATTAGATTCATAGATCAAGAAGCCACAATTAGCATAGCAGCAATCAAAAACGCTCACACAAAGACAGAATCATTCACTCCCTTTTTCTCTCTCCCTCTCTCTCTCTCTCACACACACACACACACACACACACACACACACACACACACACACACACAACAAAGTGAGAGCTGACAAGAGCACAAAGGTTAGTGGTTTTCTTCACTTGTACGAGTAAGCGACAGCTATCTAGCACTACTTGGTCCCGTAGATCTGTGTGTGTGTGTGCAGTGGAGTGTTAGCCGGGCTCTTGTAGTGTAATCTGTGATGAGAGTGGGGCTTTTCACTACACACACTCCATTGATGAGATGTAAGAGGAGTCACAACCCTTCATCGACCCTCCTCCTCCTCTGTTCCCCCTATAGAGAACAACCCAATGACACACACACACACATTCTTTCTCTCTCTCTCTTTCACTTAGGAGGTGTTCAATATATTGTCTCTTAATCTGTACTGTAATGTTGGTTTTCAATAAAACCCATACAAATACTTCAAATTAAGGAGCAATATGTCTTTACTTTGAATTAATATGTCTATGATTTAAAACACCAAGGTCAATATAGACAGCAATAAATGAATTTAAACAGGTGTATAACTCATAAAATCTGGCACACCAAATGCAATTTGTTGGATGGCAAAAACGTGACATTATTGTATTCGTCTTCTATTTGACTTCTGCAAACTTTTACAACTCACTCCACTAATCACTGTTGTCTCTGGTGTTGGCATGGCCACAACCAAGATGACTGACTGGCTGCATCCCAGCAAAAAAAAAAAAAAAAAAACCTTTTTTTTTTTTAACAAACATCAAAAGGATTATCTTTTTTGCCTCTTCATTACGTGTGGAGCTGAAACTCCAAAAGCATCTCAAACTGAGTTACAGACATCGGAACTGTGTGAAAGATCACTCAAAGTTTCACCTCCTAAACACTGTGAAACTCTCTGTTCTTCTTTCACGCTTCCAAAATGGAAAGTAGGCTACGCATCATTGATTGCCTGTATCTACAGAGGCTCGAAAATGTTAATGAGAAATCTAGTAAAGCTCAGGTGACTCTCAACAGTATTAGGGTTAGAATTAGGCTCAGAATTAGGACCAGGGTTGGTATCAGAACTAGGGCAATCCAAATCAAGTGTTACAAGAATGTTTTTTAGGGGCTCCCGAGTGGTGCAACCGTCTAAGCGTTGGCCCTATCATCAGGAGATCGCGAGTTCGATCCCTGGTGATGCTACAGCCATCCGTAGTCGGGAGTCCGAGAGAGCCCGATTGGCCTCGCTCTCTCTGGGTGGGTAGGATGGCCCCTCCTTCTCCCCCCATCACTCAACGCGATGCTAGTCAGCGCAGGCGTCTGTTAGCTGACGTAACCGATCTGGCGGTTGGCGCTTTCCTCAGAGCGCGTTCGGCTGTCCAGTGACGTTGCGCGAGCGGCAGTTCGAAAAGAAGCGGTGGTTGGTTTCACAGGTCTCGGAGGAAGCCTGTGTTAGCCTTCGCCCTCCTAGCATTGATAGCATTGTGTGATTGGGGGAGTCCTAACTAGCGGGTGGAATTGGAAACGACTAAATTGGGGAGATAATTAAAAAAAAAAGAAAAAAAAAAGTTTTTTTAAACTTGACATTGGTTGTTTTGATTGAATATTGTAATATACTCTGCTCATAGTAGTCTATAAGCAGTATACTATAAGAATACTTCAGAGTATAAGAAAATATTGCTGCTTCTTCTTCCTTAAAAATGAAATATCTTGTTGTTTGTTGCCAGTATATGCCAAAATATAGGTGGAACATTTTTAGCATATATTGTAATATATTCTTCTTCTATACTGAAAAATACTAGGAGTGTATGATTCAATTACAAAGTTCCCAATTCAATATGTATGCAAAGACCGTAATTAACTGCTAGACTATATTAATTCATATGTACTGTTCTGTGAGAAATATGTAATTAAAACAAAGCAAGTAAAAATATTTTTTCTTAGAGGTGACACTGAGGAGGTTAAAGACAAAAGGACCGAGCTTATGACAGATAGCTAAAAGACTTCAAGAATAAGGTTCAGACTTAGTTTTGCACTGGAAATCCAATACAATGATGGGCAGGACACTTAAAAGACAAGATGATGGCCCTGTGTTCATCCTCTCCTTCACGAATGATCTCAACTGGTTTTAAGGAAGATCTGATGGCACACATTTTAAAAATCTGAGCAACGCCATTTGTGGCAGTGTACCCAGACTTCCACAAGTCAGTTGTCAGAGGGGGAGACTGGCACCTGCCTCTCACGGATTAAGTTCCACAAAGCATCTGGACAAGATGGCCTGCAGCATGTTTTTAAGGAGTGCTTTATCTAGTTAAAGCTTGTTTTAATTAAATAATTTCAATTTGTTGTACACCTGTACTGTCCCTAATACATGGAAAGTATCTATTATCATACCAGTATCCAAAAGACTAGGGTCTAAATTTCTGAACGACTTTTGCCCAAAGCTTTAATGGACAGGGCTGTCAATAAACATCTCCCTTCATCCACAGCAGACCAGTTAGACCCATTACAGTTTGCTTATAAAGTTGGGGGACTGAAGATGCCATGGTAATTATGGTGAACATGGTAGCCAGTCATCTGCAACAGACTAAGGCTCATGAACAAATTTTATTTATTTACTGATTTTAGTTCAGCTTTAATGTGATGCAGATACATGTACTTTTACAAGATCTTTTAGATCCATGGGTGAAAGGGGGCCTGCATTGGGTTGAAGACTTTTCAACAGACTGTCCACAAAGAGTTAATGTTAAAGGAGTACTCTCTGATGAGACTGTTTTAAACACAGGGATACATCAGGGACGTCACCATTATTATTTTCTGTGTACACTAGTGATATGGAGCTGCAGAAGAGTAATTTTAAGTTATTTACATTTTCAGAGGACATGGCTTTAGCTGGCCTGTTTTATAAGAAAGATTATGCATCTGAGTACTCTGATCAGGTTTTAAAATTACAACACTGTTGCAAGTTCAGTTCCTTGTTAATCAATGTTGAAAAAACAATAGAGCTTATTTTAAATCATGCAGATCCCCTCCCACCTCTCATACTTTGTGACCAATTTGTGGAAACTGTTAATTGTTCTAGGCATTTAGGAATATACATGGATTATCAGTTGAGTTTTACATACACTGTTGAAGCTAGTCAGGTTTGTGGTTCATAATAATAATACAGAAAAAGTCTATGTTAGCTTGATAGAGTACTCTCGTGTTTAATATTTCTGTATGGTATGGACATCTGTCATCAGTTAATAAAAATAAATTGGCAAGGATCATCAAGAAGGCAGGGAAAATAGCAGGCTGCTATTCATGATGTTGCTCAGCTTAGTAATGAACATGCCTGGCTGAGTGCCAATCTTTTGCAAACACCTATGTTCAAACAATGCAACTGCATTATATGTCATAATTAATTTATACAACAGTTAGTTCCGGCCACGCAACCTGATTGATTGAGAAGCGTTCTAACCGTGCTGTTATTTCGCCATTTCACAAACACTGTATCCGCTGAGGCGACTTCGACGGCTGTAGGAGATGCTCAAGCTATTTGAAAGTTTTTACTTCTTACTTTGCCACAAACAGAAAATGGATACTTTTAAGATGACATTTGATCTACAGCCGATTTGGTCAGACTCTGAAAATGAGTCTACACCAATTTCCGAAACTGTCAGCTGGTCTGTGTAAGGAGCTGAATGAACTGCTGGCTGTGCAGCGAGTGAGCGGAGCTCGTTACTCTGATGTAGCAACAAGCTGCTTGTTAAGGAACTATAATTTGGCGGAAGGAAGTGCGAACATTAAAACATATTAAATGCCGCGTTCACAGCCCAATTTATTTATTTCTTACTTTATTTATTTAACTGTTATATAAAAGCAATAGAACACTCGAGGTCGTGAGTTATTGTGTGATTTGCTCGCGCCCGCAGACCAAATCACAGCTGTGATGTTATTTCGCGATAACACACTCCCTCTCATGTTCTATTGCTTAAATAATGGCCATTCTCCATAATGCACTGCTACATTGTTGCCTCGTGAAATCAAAATATGATGCATTCTTACACCTCTAAACTATACCAATCACATTTAATAATATTCATTTTCGTGGCAGAGAAAAGGCTGCAATACATGTTCATTTAATAAGCGTTCTAAGAAACCACAGGCATTTCTAGTGGGTGCTATGTAAGCCCACTGACCAATCTCAGACAATCTTGATTAAGGGTTTGTGAGCTTTTTCATGAATCAAAGGCATTCATATTGACATGCTCTTTGTCAAAATACAACAGCTGTATAATTTAGCAACACTGTAATTTGCTATTTTGTCCAAATCCCACCCACCACCTGTACAAAACAAGCCCACATACCCACACACAGAAATACATACTGTCTTGACTCGCTTACAACAACAAGCCCATTCTCTAACTCTGAAATCCTTATGCACATCCACTAGCATATGATCATTTTTTAATTTGCTAATTTTTCATCTAAATGCAACCAATTACAGCACAGGTTTTAATCAGGAGATATGACATTCTGCGTAGCAAATTAGCTGGTTTTAGGAGGTAATCTAGCCTGAGGGATAACCATTTAATTATCACATTAGTCCTACTGTTAACTGAGAACTGCTGTGCATTTTGCTGTTAGCTGGGTTCATCTCTGCCTCTCTCTCTCTCTAATACACTCACTCTCATATCCACACACACATATCCACACACACACTGTAGCACCTTATCCTTGTTATCCTCAAAGAGTGTTTCACACCACCATACATGGACTAATGGCTGTGAAAGCTGTGCAGTCCTGGTTCCATATGACTACAGCCAGAGATCACTCAGTCCAGAGCAGCGTGCAGAGACAAGATCCAAATACAAACACCTCTCATTAGTCTGGCTCCTCTCTCTGACACACTCCGGCTGCTGAGACATGCCTTTTAAATGTTTTATATTGCTGTGTGGGAGAGTGGCTACAGGAACTGTTCTTCATCGTGACTGACAGCAGAGAAACTCACTTCACTTCTACTGCACAAGCCATCCATCCCACTTTAGCTGCAGTCACTGCAGCCTGTCCACAAAGAACACCAGCACTTCTAATAGGATGCATATCGTCACTTTCGGAACAAAACCTCATAACTGTAAATGGTAACTTTATATGAAATGGCAAAAACGAACATAACTTAATTAAACTCTGAAATCTTTTATGTCTCAAGTCACCATGACAACTTCAGTTAGGACAGAACTGTAGCTATTACAGAATACATTAACCAGCCACTTTGTTAAGTACACCTACCTCATTTCTACACTCATTGTCCATTTTATCAGCTCCATGTACCATACAGGTGCACTTTGTAGCTGTGTAATTACAGACTGCAGTCTGTCTGTTTCTCTGCATAATTTGTTACCCCCCTTCACCCTGTTCTTCAATGGTCAGGACCCTCACAGGACCACCACAGAGCAGGTATTATTTGGGTGGTGGATCATTCTCAGCACTGCAATGACACTGACATGGCGGTGGTGTGTTACGCTGGTATAAGTGCAGTGTTGCTGGAGTTTTTAAACAACTCAGTGTTACTGCTGGACTGAGAACAGTCCAACAACCAAAAATATCCAGCCAACAGAGCAGCAATGTTGTGTCTGTTCTACTCATACCAGCACAACACACACTAACACAGCATCACCACATCAGTGTCACTGCAGTGCTGAGAATGATCCACTACCCAAATAATACCTACTCTGTGGTGGTCCTGTGGGGGTCCTGACCATTAAAGAACAGGGTGAAAGGGGGCAAACACAGTATGCAGAGAAACAGATGGACTACAGCCTGTAATTGTAGAACTGCAAAATGCACCTACATTGTAAATAGACATGATAAAATTGACAATGAGTGTAGATGCAAAGTAAGTGTATTTAAAAAAAAACAAAAGTGGCCGGTCAGTGTAACAGTTCCTAAGTTCATAATCTTATCTTAACTCCCAGATGAGAAAACAGTAGTACAGAAGCTTCCTAACCTAACAAAATTTCCTAAACACTGTCTTAACTTCAGGACAACATCAGCGCTGTCCTAACTTCTGTTTAAACATTCATGTTCTACTGTTAGCTATTCAATTAAAAAGAGGATGTTATTGTTTTGAGGCAGAGGTTACAGGCAGCATTACAAGTTCACTATAATTAGAGTAATGGCATTACACAGTATTGTAAAACTGCAGTTTCACTTCTTAGAGTGATGTTTTTCTCTAACTCCGTGTTGAAAAACATCCCATCCACTGCAGTCACATTGTCCTCCGTTCCCTCTGTTCCACCCCTCTTGCCAAATAAAATGTTGCAGCAGTGAATAATAAGGAGACAGAGTTGAACGTGTGGCAGTTTATTAGGAGGAATAAGTTTATGGAAATGGACACTGAATCTGGGAGCGGTGACACCCTGTTAAACACCAGGGGACACACTCACCCCTTAACTTTCTTAACTGTTTCAAACTTCCAGTTTATCAGACTTTAGTTTTATTTTGACATGAGATGTAATTTCTAAATTAAAATGAGATTTGCTTTGTATAATGGGAGTTTGCAAAAAATATTAACTTAGGTCTAAAGACAGGAAGGTCTGTAATACAGGGGTGTAAAAATGTACATAGTCAGGTTTGATATGATTTTCAATTCTGCTGTGTATATAAGCATCTGTGACCATTTTTATCAGCGCTGTCAATAGATGTTTTTAGTGGTTATACTTTGCTAACTAGCTGTACATTACACTCTTGACATTTCTGAAGTGTCTCCAGTCTCCTTATTCCTGATGTTTAAAATCATTTGTAGTTTTTCAGCAATGATACTAAAGAAAATCTTGTTTTTTCCAAGTCTGAGGTCAAATGTTTTGAAGTCTTTTAAAAGTTATACTGGAAACCACAAGCCTTCTGGTGTGAGTTAGCTCTATGTCGGCAATCATGGTGTGGGAGGGTGTCTAAAGCTAAACCCCTACTTCAAGTGGATCTGTTGGAGGATATATTTTGTCTCATGATTGGCTACCAAGCAACAACAAAACAAAAACAAAAATGTGCAGAAAAACGCTAAACATCAATCTGTATACACAGACAGTTCAGCGTCTCTAGTTCAAATTTGATATCTCAAACAGCTGTAAAGTTGTTTAAGTTTAAAAATGTGTCATGAATAAGCTGCCGGCAACGTTAATCATTAAAGTTAATGTGACGCAAATCTATTACAAGTAATTCCATTTCTATAAGATTCACTCATCATGAAATGTTTATACAATGTAAAGGACAGCAATCATGGTGAAGATGGAAAAAAAAAATAAGTCATGCGGTTCTGCAATGACAGCTACAACATGTAGCCAGAGGCTGTAGTGGCATATGGGCTTTGTGCTTTTAACTGGTCCTGCTATAATACTAAACTACATAACAGTAGTGCCCATTGAGCTGTCTCTTAGGTCTGTATGTTTATGTGAGTAGTAGTCCAGAGGGGTGCCTGATGGTCCTCTCCTGCACTGGTGTGTGCTCGGCATGACCAGCGTATTGGAAACTGGCATCCGTTCACCTCAGCCAAATGGCACCATGGGAAAAAATGCTGGCCAAACTCCCAGAGTTAGTGCCCAGCCGTCACCCAGCAACCCAGCACGGCTACCCAGGCCAAGCTCGTGACAGAGGAAGCACTGTTATAGCGCAAGTGAGTGTGTGTGCATGTGGCGCTAAAGATGCCGAGTTAATCCTGTGACATGCTACGCTCATACGATTTTAGGACACGAATAGACGCACTCAAATAGTAACACACGCTAGAGCACACTGAGCACTTCCACAGTAAGCACTGGAGATTAGATGTCATCATAACGAAATGACTGATAAGCAAAATGTAAAGTTTCAAACTGTGAAAATATGCCTGAAAATACAAATAATATGAATGAAATCAAGCTTTATTTTTCAAACTTTATCATGAAAAAACTAATTTGACATGCTTTATTTTAAACAAGAGTTTTATGTAGTATGTAAACTTTGTTAAGGTTTCAAAACATATATTCAATCCCCAGTACAGCTGACATAAACCATGTTGTCATGATGTCACAAAAACAGAGCATTTCCATTTTTCTGCCTATTCAGCCCACTTTAGTTTAACACCGTCCAGTCACATTGAAGTTACAAGGAGTATTTCAGGCAGAAACACTCACCCCTTAACTTGACTTTTTCAAACTTCCAATTCATCGCACTTTAGTTTTGTTTTGACAAACATAACAACTGATAATTGACCTCGATTGAAGAGATCAGGATATCTTGAGATAAGATGCTGTAAAATAAAGTCTAATTCCTGAATTAAAACAAGATTTGTTTCTATAATGTGAGTTTGCACAAATATTTATGACCAGATCTTAGGACTGCAGAGAGGAAGTTTCTGTAACAAGACCCCAGGGGTGCAAAAATTGACATATTTTCAGGTTTGATTTGATTTTGATTCTAAGGTCTAGACTGGACTTGAACTTCGATATTTTGTATTAAAAATGTCATTGATTCAACAGTTCGCAAATAGATCTCGAGCAGAAATGCTCTTTGAGGCACAATACATGCTAGCCATTTAAAAAAACACATAAGTATCATATGCGAATGTCAGGAAAAGTAATAAAATACAAAAAAATGTAGGATATGGCCCTTTTACTACTCTCTGCAGTCAGCTGATGCTCTTTTTGTCATATTTTAAGTTTTTGTTTTTGCTGATTTTTTTGTTTTTTTGGGTTTTTGGGTCTCCATTCCTTTGCTTTTGTGCTCTGAGAATTTTTATTTGTGGCTTCAGAAAAAGATGTATACCTTAAAATAGTATTGGTCAACTACAGATTGGAGTGACAAATACTTTGGGATTTTGATACTTAATTTTCTTGCATACATTCATACGTTCCACTTTCACACTTTTACTGTATGCTATTGTTCAAATGCACATTATGTGTGGCAAAGGCTGCTGTTTAAAAAGACTATTCATATGAGAAGACAAGGGCAAATGACATGAAGAGCACCTAAAAAGCACTCAGGCAGAGAGATGAAAGCGAGTGTGAGAATTAGAGTGGAAGCAGAGACAGCGAGTGAGAAAGTACAAGGAGGTGTTAGAGGGTGAGAGACAGACAAAACAGAACAAAGAGAGAAAGAGAAATAGATAGAGAAAGAGAGAAAGAAATAGATGGAGAGAGAGAGAAAGAAAATGAGAAAGGAGAGTATTTTAGCTCACAATGATCCAACTCCATTAGAGCTTGGCGGTATTGTGGGAAGAACTGAGAGACTGAATCTTGCTCTGCTATATGATTACCAAAGACCACTTCCACACACTGTGCATGTGCGCGTGTGTGTGCAGTGTGTGTATGTGCGTGCGTGTGTATGTGCGTGCGTGTGTGTATGTGTGCACGCGTGTGCTTTTTTTTATTTTTTTGACATTGTCGGAATGAAAACGTCCTGGCTTTGTAGAAAAACCAGAGAAAAAACTGTGGCAGCCTAGAATTTCAGAGCCAACAGAATGATCTTTACTCTATGTGATTTCTACATTTTTTCATTATTTAAATTTGGAGTAAAACCTAGAAAGTAGAAAATCCTTATTAAACATGGGCATTTACATATACAAATAATTACATATAGGTACCTAAATATATTTACTACATACAGGACCTCTTTTTTATTACATATAGGGCATATTATTACATATACAGTACTGTGGAAAAGTCACAGACCACCCTTCATCCATTTAATTTCTAGACAAAACAGCCATTAAGAGCAAGTTATTCATTTCTCAGGAAAAAAAACAGAAAACATATTTAATATATATATATATATATATATATATATATATATATATATATATATATATATATATATACACACACATCTAAACTGCTTTTGGCATTTTTTAAATATGTGTAAATTGTCTAAATATATGTGTGTGTAAAAACGCATTGTTTTGTGACCTCACAAAAGCAATTAATTTAAAACAGGTGGGTTTCGAAGCCTGATTTCCAAAACATCTGCTCAAAAGGCATTTAAACAGCAATCTTAAGGTCTAAACCGCTTATCCTTCTGGGTCGCGGTGGGGTGCTGGAGCCTATCCCAGCTGTCATTGGGCGGAAGGCAGGATACACCCTGGACAGGTCGCCAGTCCATCGCACACACACATTCACACCTAGGGGCAATTTAGCATGTCCAATTGGCTTGACTTCATGTCTTTGGACTGTGGGAGGAAACCCACGCAGACACGGGGAGAACATGTAAACTCCACAGAGAAAGGACCCTGGTCGCCCGGCCGGGAATCGAACCCAGGCCCTTCTTGCTGTGAGGCGACAGCGCTACCCACTGCGCCACCGTGCAATTTCATTTTCCAGTCTTTGCCTTAATTATATCTTCCATTGTTTTCAAGAGTCATGCTTTCTTTTTCTTTTTAGAAATCTGTAGGGATATTTTTCCACATCTCCAAAGTTCAGTCTTAGAAGTTGGTTGCATTTTCTGCTTTACGCGATCCAAGTAATCCCAAATACATTCAGTGATGTTGAGGTCTGGACTTTGGGGTGACCAGTCCATTGTCCTGAGAACACCAGCAGCTTCTTTGTTTGATTAACAAATTTTCTTCTTTTTTTTAATCTATTTTCTTTTCTCAGTAAGGGCCTCTTGACAGCTGCGCTTTCTTTCAGACTCATTGTGTTGAGTGTGTTCTCACACTGGAAGGATGGACAGAAACGCATATGGATTTTTTCAGACCTGAAGTAAGAGTGGAGTTTTATTTTCTCCTCTCTCTCAAAGATGAAAGATTTCAGTACTCTTTATCTGATGGTGAGAGTTTTGGTGGTCTACCAGGTCTTGCACGGCGGTTACATTTTTTCTGTATGATGTAATAATGTTTTAAACTCCAGTTTTGGGAACTCTTATTTTTGTATTTATTTTTCTGTGACTTTCACTTTCTTTCTGCAAGTGAATTATCATAGCTGATCTCCTCAGCAATATCTTCTGAAAAATGAATAACTTGTACTTAATGACCAAACTGACTGGACATTTAAAACAATGAAGGCTGGTCTCTGACATTTGCAGACATTGTTAAATACAGGTGCTCACATATATTATACATACAGGATATATTATTATTACATGTAGGGGCTTACATGTTTAAGGTTCAGAAATGTCTTATTACATAAATGTTGTTATATACATTTAATGACATACTTGTGTGTGTGTGTGTGTGTGTGTGTGTGTGTGTGTGTGTGTGTGTGTGTGTTAGCCATTGTGTGCAATGTATGTGTGCATCCCAGAACTGTATTTATGACTGTGAGTAATAACCACCCCCCACCCTCTTCCTGTCAGTCAAGTGATCAGGGCTGCCAGCATGCTTATTAAGTGTGTGAGTATGTGTTGCCTGATCTGTCAACCCTCTTATTAACTAGGCTTGTGTAATAGAGTTTAAGCTCAGTGAATGAACAGCTGGTTGACTGGTAGTTCACATCAATCACACTCCAATGTAATTGGTTTAGAGTCAGTTTCAGCACCTCTCCCTGTCCTCTTACTGCGGAAGATGCTCACTATCTGTCTATAATAGGTCTATGAGTCTGAATTAGCATGAAAACGTATCTGTTTCTTCATCTTAAAGTAATAGTTTGATGGAAAAAATCAGTTTTGCACATTTTTTTTTTACACATTGTAGTCATTCAGCCAAGACATGTTCTGCTTCTTTAGTTTTGCACTGGAATTAACAGACTAACGCAACTAACAAGTAATGAAATCATCTGACCACTGATTAGCATTGTGCAAGCTTTGTACCTAAATCATTACATGTGCCTCAAACCACACTGACTAATTATAAAAATACTTGCTTATGTGATCTCTGGCACTGCGTGTGTACTCTTATGTATACAAAGGGACAAAAGTACAAGCGTAACTCAGGCTTCAAGCTGGCTAGTACTTCTGTTTTTCAATTAAGCAACATACTGCTGTCCATTTTTATAGATAATAGCATGCCCTGAAGTGTCAGAGACCACATAAGCAAGTCTACATTTTGCTGCAGTTTCAGTAAGTGTGTGATGATTTAGGCATGCAGTTTTCAAGACTATTTGGCATAAGCCTCCATTATTTGTAGATCCTGTGCAGAAGTATAGAAGCAAACATCAGACACTACATACGTCTCGGCTGATCAACTACATTTGGGTTAAGGGGTCCGTATCCTATAACATTTGTGTGATTTGTGTACCAAAAATGATTATTCATATTACATGACCATTATCAACCCCTCTTTACCCCTTAGAATTAAACAGGCTATTTTTGTTACTGTGCCTTTAATGAGACATGATGAATGAGCTCTCTTCTGATTGGCTGTCTTGAACTGTGCCTCATTCAAAAAGCACTCAGAGCTGATTCACTGGGTAGAGCCTCAGTGCGAATGGGCAGTGATTAACTGCATAGGTGGATTCTTTGACATCACAGGACCAATGAATTCAAAACAGTTTCCATATATGGACTGTATGAACTGGATAGTAAATGGTACAATTTGAAACTTGAACAATGTTTATGCATAAGAGTCATTCTATGGAAACCATCCATTTTTGTGTCCCTAGCATTTACAGATATATTACACTTGAAAAACATGTTAGGGTTACAATTTATTTATATTTTTAAAATAAAAAGTTATTTTAACAATTACACCTTCTTCAGCCATCAATTTAGCAATATTGGTTTTTAATCAATTATACAGAATTCCAAGCACCACAGAAGTGCTCGTTCTCAGAGTCATATGTAAAGGGTGAGGCCATATTCTGAGGTGAAAAACATGTTTTTCTGCAATTTTAACTGCAATAATCTATAAATGACTATAAAATATATGATTTAAATGACAAAGAAAACAAATGACAAATAAATATTATAAAAGATATAATGAAAGTTGTGGTTCCCAGGAGTCGTGTCACTGGTGTTACAGTGTAACAAAACTCTTATTTTGAAATAAAAATCATACTGATGACATCACTTGACATTTCTGAAGATCTATGAAGAAAAGCACATAGTAAATCCACTGTCTTTCAGTTCTCAGAAATTCTCATTTAGCTCATGATTTCATATGAAGCTTTTAGCTGAAGTCACTGGTATGACCTATTTATTCTTAGGTAATTGTGAAAAAATAGAATACAAATGGATTGAATTACATATTTTATCGGATATTCCATGATTGACAACACATGGTTTGATGCTCTGTAGCAGCCATTTTGTAAAATGCATTCATTAAAAACGTCACTGGTGTTACCGTCTCTGGTGTTACCGTCTCTGGTGTTACTGTCTCTGGTGTTACCTTTTTTTATGTGTAACACCAAAGTCGATCAGTAACACCAGTGACATGTAAGCATAGATAAAAATGGATGTTTCTGTAGAATGACCCATTACTTCAAGCTCCTGTAATTAAAAAAGCAAGGGAAAATTGGTTTTCCATGATACCGGGCACTTTAAGAGGAAAGCTGCACAGATTTGATTTTTCGCCTGTCACTTTAAAACGCTCTGGGCCCAGTTTCCCAACAGCAAGGCAGGGTTAAGATCAACTATCAGAGAGAGTGCTCTAAGTCATAGCCAATGATTTTCGCACTGCATTTCAATGTTAATCCCAATCGGCTCTTAATCCGTCTCCTCAGACCTCAAGACTATTCTGGAGCTGCATGTCGGTGCTGTAACGGGTCATGTAGCGGAGGAATTCTCTAGGGAGTGAGGAAGGCTTATGATTATTTTCCCCTGATAATGGAAAGGGGAAGTAAAGGCATTGTATTCTAAAGCAATGCACAAGCACCAGCTGCTGTCATACATTCCTCGTGCTCCATTAGTCGTGTATGTTGCAGATTGTTTTTGGCCTGCCGAACACACATTCATCAAAAAACCATTTCCAAACGAAATACACTAAGAGAAAGCAATAAACGGAAAATGTGATTCTACAGGAGTACAGCTACAGTACAGCAGTGTGCCACTGCAGAATCTAATGACTTGCGCTCACTTCAAAGACGTCAGGGTAACAGCACAAAGTTGCTACACAGGATTTGGAATTGGAAAGGCTAAAGTACATTGAAAGCATTTCTGAACTGTTTTTCTGTCGTTTGAAGGAGCAGAGACTCTCCGGTAATAATCTATGCTGTAGTGTACATTGACTGACATTTACAACTAATGAACCTGTACTCCTTCTCTTTTGAATGTTATTTTTGAGTCTGTTTTAAGATTTTTGAAACAAACTATAATTGTACAGTAAGCACTTGACTGTTATGATAATCAGTAATCCACATAATAATAATAATAATAATAATAACAACAATACCAACAACAACAACAACAACAACAATAATAATAATAATAATAACAACAACAACAATAATAATAGCACATAGACTCTCACAGTTTGGAATGGCTCACACCAGCTCCACCCTGTCTGAGCTCACTCAATCACACACACCTGTAGCCTGTTTCTGACTATTAGCTCTCATTTACATTTAGAGTCATATGTAAGTTTGAGTATTTAGACACCCCTGTCAAATTACATGTTTTGTTGATTTCTAAGTGAAAATAAGTTTAATGCACAATTAAAAAAATTAAGTTTAAGGCACATCTTATATTTTAATAAATAGAAATTGTGCACTAAAATTTGCTGAAAATGTCATAGTAAAGTTTGTAGAGGATGTGATAATACATTTTCACTTTAAAACATAACACTCATATCATTTTGTTCCAATGATAACTTTACAGGAGAAAGAATTTTATAAAAAAAAAGGGAACCAAGACTGTAATATGGTCAATATCACAAATTTCCTTAAACTTGAATAGTGACCTAGAAATGTTAAATAATCTTGAATATTCATTCTTCATTTAACTTGCCATAACTGTTTTGTTTGAAATTTTTCGAAATGTTAAAACTTTCTTTTTTTGATTTCCAGGATTAAATGTAAAACAGTGGATATACCCAAATGTTTAGCTCTGTCCTTTGCAAAGTGCTACCACAACTTTGAGCATGTCTGAGTCATGTCCTTCGTTCAAAGTTTGTCCTGTGTTTCTCTGTTTTGACCCTCAGCTCTGTGTTTTCTGGTTTCTGATTATGGAGCTCCCTTGTCTGTACCTGTCTGTCTGTGTTATGACCCCTGCTTCGGACCCGGTTTGTTCCTAACAAAGCTTGCTCACACATTCAGTGTGTCTGGCCTGAGCTTGCTTGTTATAGATAATTATTCATACGGTTACACCCCTGGTTTTACACACAAGTTACTCTTGTCCTAAAACTAGCTGGAACACTGCAAAAATGTGTCTAACTGTATAGTTAGCCTTGCATCCTGTAACATTTTACTTCTCAGATGTTATAATTAATGATAATTTAAATCAAATCAAGCTGCAAGATGTTTACAATGTACCTTAAAACATTTGTTTACTGTTTACAATATGCCTATTTGCTGTTTCTGCAGAGGGTGATATTACACGCTATAGTAATTCTGATATTTCTGGCAATTTACACAGTAAGCATCTGTCTTTACTTACCAAGGAAACAAACAAAAATTTGAGAAAATTGTTTAGCATAAAGTAATTAGTGTTTAAACTGAAACATTTTCAATAAAATCACTTCAGAAAAATGGGAATTCATTATCCATACAGTGGTATAATCTAAGCTCAGTCTGTGAAAATGCTCTTGTGTCATCCTCTGGCTTGAAATTGCATCAGAGTCTCTGATATAGAACACTAAGGAAAGATGATGATGACCAAGCAACAGAGTGACATGAGTTTAGACTGCAGTGCAAATGAGTCACCGACAACAGCAAACAGAACAATAAAACATGGTATAAAATACAGTAAAGTAACTTTTTAAACATTTTCATTCTGCATTTTCAGGCTAATACCAAAGTGAAACGGATCAGATTACAGCACAGCCATCTCATCTGAAGCACACATAATAAGCAGCTCAGTGGAGTTGGATAAATTGTTCAAATAGTTATTTCATTTACCCTTTTGCATGTTGTGATTAGTAAACAAACAGATGAGTGAACGCTCCTAAAGACTAAAGGCTGTGGTCTATTCTGCCCTGCAGGCAGCGCTAAGTCAGTGGGTGGCAGGTTGGCAGGTTGTGGAGAGCGTGGGTATGAATCCTGCTGGGAGCAAAAATGGTCTGACCAGCTCCAGGACCTCAACTGACACTGGCCAGGGCATATCTGTGCGGGCAGGTTGCTATGGAGAAGTTAGGGTCTAGAGGAACTGAGGTTGATGGAGCACAGTACGATCATCTGTCAGTGCAGTGACTAGACAGACTGTCCCGTCTGCATTTAGGTCACATTGTAGAACAGTGCAGCTACAAATCATGCCTTCATCACCATCATCTCTACCAACACCACCCCAGTCCAGCTACAAAATGCTCAAAACTCAGTGCTGCCTAAACTGGAGCCCGTGGGCCAAAGTTGCCCACAAGGATAATTGATTTGGCCTGCAAGAAAGTTGCCTAATTCCCAACTTCCTCAGCCAATGAGCAAACATTTTTCTTAAACTTCCTGTCACTTCTAAAGCACTATTAGGAATAAAATAGTGTAACGTTATAAAGTAAAACTAAAAGAAAAAAATGTATGATCCTGATGCCTTTCAACTGTCATTGCCTGAAACATAGTATTTAAAGAATACAGTTTCTCCACAGCACGCATAACGACAGCATGCAAAAACACAAAGCTGATGAACTGGTAGTTAGCATTTTATCCCTACCTAATAACTAATTTCTTTTTGCTTTTTTTCTGTTTATTCATTCTTCAGTCAAAAAAGCTGTTATTTATTTTTCAGTTTCAGAATAAAACAGGAAACATACGTAACAGAAAAACATGGCTGGCTGAGTGACAAAATGCAACAAGGCCACTGACTAAGTAATTAAAACTACTGTCATGCTAATAACATGTCTCTATAAAATGAATAATAATCTTTTTCATTTGATTCGGGTGGTTTCACACCACAAAGACTAAAGTGGACCAAATTACACATGAGAGCATTTGTTTTTCTTGGTCAGAAATTTGAGAAGTATGGAATTACTTAGATTTTAAACAGCCAACTTCTAAGACTGAACTTAAACACGAAAAAGTATCCTAGCAGATTTTTTTTGAAAAAACTGGAAGCAAGTCCCCTGAAAAGAACAGAAGCTGTAATAAAGGCAAAAAAGTGGACACTTACTGGAAAAGCATGTCGAGGCTTCTGTGTGAATATCTGTTAAATATGTTTTCTGCTGTTTTTCTGACACTGAGAACTGAATAACTTGTACTTAATTGCTGGCTTTTCTGGAAATTTTACATATGGAAGCATATTCTTTCTGGACGTCTCTCAATGTTAAATGCAAATTTGAAAATGCTAATTAAATTGTTTCTTAACAGCTGCATTTTTCAATGTGAGTGTGCATCATTTTAAGCATAGTTCAAATTCTAATTCAAAATGTGGATCTGCATTTTTGGATATAATGGCAGGAAAAAGTTCACATGGAAAAGCAAAGTCCTTTGTTAAAATCCTGTTAAAATGTCACAAGCAGTGGTTGCTAATGCTCCACTACCACCAAAGTTATTCCTCTTCTTCATTTCCTCTTAAAACATACCCCACACTCCAAAGTCCCCCCGACGTCCCGCCCACAGTGTTTGATTGACAGGAAGTCTCGCTGACAGTGAAAATGCAATTGCAAACAGGGCTGCAAGTACATTTTCATTTTGGCAGAGCTGGAGCATTTTTAATATGTCAGAGTCAGACCATTAAGATAATGAAAATGAAATGTCTTAACTTTATAGAACTTTGCCATGTCACAGAAATACAAGGCTTCCTTGCAACAGCATTGAGATACAGCTCCTTAAAGTAGTGGTGTGTACGGAGACACACCCACACCCACTCCTGCAGCAGCAGAGTATAATAAGAGGTGTTTGATATTCAGTGTAAGAACTCAACACTGATGAGCGACCAGGTTAATGAAGGGAAAATGCCTGGAGAGGACAGAGCTTCTCTATCACAACACACACACACAAATTTCAAATTCGAAGGACACATCTCTCTCTCTCGCTCTCTCTCTCTCTGTGCCGCAGACTGACTCAGGCCATAAGAGACGCATGTGTGATCACAGGATTATTAATGAATAAATCAAATCTTTTCACTCTGATGCTGTAAAGCAGGCAGCGGTGTCATGCAGTAAACAGACGTCTGTGTTGTATTTAAAGGGAAGTGCTATGAGCTGGATTGCATTAGGGCCTGTCTGTGGAACACACAAGTGCTCTAATGTATTACTATGCAGTGCCTCAGGCACGGAGCGCACCGGTGCATGTAATAGACCTTTATTTACATATAGACCATCAGAATTAAAAAACACCAGGAGGGAGGACAGTGGGGCTATAGAACATATTTGTTAACTGTCACGGCAATATCGGCAGTGCAGTACTGATATAGCTGAGAGAGTGTGTAAAAAAAGAGTATGTAAACAAATCACTAAATCTGACTAATTTTAGATGAGTAATTTCCTCCAAGTGGATGTTTGGATAAATCAAAGTCTTCGCATCATCCGACAACTGTAAACAATTTTCATCAAAATATTGCAGGTTGGTTTTTAAACATGTAGAGATTTCCCACTTGAGGTTTTCTTGAGGTCCTCTTATGACGTTTGTGTGGATTCATGTACCAAAAACGTCACTATTCACTTTTACATTTACATTATCTCTGAACTAAACAAACTAATTTGTTACTGTGTCTTTAAGACTGATATTTGTACATGTCATCTGTTCTGATTGGCTGTCCTTATAACTTAAACATTTTTTTTTTTATATAATGTAAAAATGTCCCTTTTGTGCCAACATCATAAAATGAATGAATTCAAATAGGCTGTTTTAGCAGCTGAATTTTCTTATCTTGACCGAATGGTCTGGGGAATGAACAGTATATTTTGAAGCTTTAAAAAGGTTTTCATACTACATCAACCTCTTTTATTTAAGATTTTTAAGAACAATTAGATTTTTCATAATATGGACCTATTAATACATTACAAGACACACAATCGTGACATGATTTTTTTCTCCATATTGCACAGCCCTGGAGGACAGGCAGCCCGGGAAGGGAGACGGACACGATGATGCGGGATGTAGCAGAGAGAGAAGGCTGGGTTCTGACGGTTGTAATAGTGTATCAGGTGTGGGTTGTGGTGGGTGGCAGCAGAATGCTGACTCCAGTGTTATCTGTGCAGTGTATTCCAATAACCGCACTGCATTATTCAATAAACACATCACACACCCACTGCTCAATAACACAACTCCACTGTACTTCACTGAAACTAATCTACCCTTGCGTACTGACCTTGAATTCCATCCACTCTCTGAGGAGCGTCTTCATGAAACCATGAAAACGTGGGCTGTGCCTCAGTGACTAATGGGAATTGACCTATTAACGCTCCACCCACAAAAAAAAAAAAACTCTCTGGTAGGTACTGTTGGCAAGTTGGACAAGCTTTACAGAACACTGTTAAGAATCCCATTCAACATAATGAGAAATTTTACCGTCTTTGCTTAGAACTGCTACATAATGTTGAGTTCCCAGTTCAAAATGCTACATTACCCAGCTAAACCATGTTGTTTTAGCTAATCTAAACTAGGTTGACTGAAGATGACAATGACAAATGATCCATGTTGTCAATGATAGCTCAATTTAATGTCAAAATATATATATATCACTACTATTGGACCCCTGTGTCTCCATTTTTGCAATTTCTCAGTTTTCAACATGATTTGAAAATGCCTGTTGCCCTTTACAGTTTTTTAATTTAATGATGAATGGACCAAAAGAAATGGCCAAACACTAAAAACTCTGGTCCCACTGATTTACATTAAAAGTAAAGAATGTGGGCTCCCGAGTGTCTCGGAGGAAGCCTGTGTTAGCCTTCGCCCTCCTAGCGTTGATAGTATCGTGTGATTGGGGGAGTCCTAACTAGCGGGTGGAATTGGCGACTACTAAATTGGGGAGATAATTGGGTTAAAATCCAAAAAAAATATATGAAAAAAAAAGTAAAGAATGTTTTTCTTTCTTCAGTTATCATTTTGGAGATACAACAGCAGCGATATATACATACACAGTTGTATGTAAAACTTTTTCCCCAAGAGTTGATTCAACAGTTGGTTGGCTAAACAAATTTTACTGATCTTAGCTAAACAGCTACTGCTTTTTGTTGTCTAAAAAACAGAAAAAACAGGACAGTAGCTCTTTACTGTGTGTGTTTATATTCTGCTGCACATGTCAGTTTGCTCATCTAATTTAAAGCAGCATTCAATGTAAGCTAATGCTTAGGCAGCCTAGCCAATAAACTCAATAAAACATGAAGAATGTTTAGCTTATGAAAAACACTTTTTCCATTTTAAACAGTTCAGTGTTCTAGCCTTTTAAAAATACATTTTTCCTGGTGAAAAACACTAAACTACATAAACGCTAACAGCAAGCAGTGAGCTGTCAGTATCTTGACATTATTGTGATGTATTGCTGACTTTGAAGCGTGTCTTGAATGGCATTTGGTTACAAGCACCTTCATCAAAACACTGCCTTCTAAGGCACTGACTTATAAGTCAGCACGGACAGCAAGGCATTGAGGCTGCAACCTCCAGTTCCAGACATAGCCTATGTCTAATCTATCCTAACAGCATACAAAATAAACAATTTGAAAGTAACAACCAAACATGAGCTGTGTGCTATAATTTCTTGTTAGGTTAAGGATGAGATTTGTGCCAATGTTCTGTAAAGCTTGTTCAACCTCGCAAAGCTGCTGCAAAACAGAGAATTTGTGATAGGAGCATGAATAGATCAGTTGTAGTTCTGTGTAAAGATCAGATTTCACAGGAGTTTACAAATCTGTAAGTGTCTCACAACTATGGATGAAACAGAGTGTAGCATCCAGGACAGGTCATTACGGAACAGGAGAGATGAGAAGGTATGAACAGAGGACGGGGGAAGGATTTTATTACTGCTGGAGAAAGAAAGGAGGTGTAACAGAAAGAATAGAAGATGAAAAGGGGGGGCCTTAAAGAAGCGCAGCTGAGGCGAGCGAGCGATGGGGAGAGGATGAGAGGAAAGTCACGACTCCCGGAGTGGAGGAGTGCATTGGTGCAGTCCCCTGCTCATTGGTATGCGGAGCCCTGAACGAGGGAGAGGAGGAAAGGAGAGAGAGAGAGAGAGAGAAAGACAGGAGTGTTAGAGGAAGGGGGGGGTGGGATTTATTTGTGAATGATCGCAAAAGCAAAACAGACTATGAGGGTGGAGATATTGCTTTTGATTCACAGGAATTCCCTCTCTCTCTAGCTCTATCTCTCTCTCTCTCTCTCTCTCTGTCTCAAGTCTACCTCTCTCGCCCTTTTTCTCAGCCCTAGGGGTGTAGCCTGAAATAGCCTGGCTGGGATGTTTTATAGTTCATACCTCAGTGCCCAGCTCTCCACCACCTTCAGCTTCCTTCTGCCGCATACCGATCTCTCTCTCTCACACATAGACACACCTTCCCACGCCCAATCAGCGGCTGAGGAGGTGTGATTAGTGAGCGATTGAGTTATGATTTTGTATTGATCATGTACTGATGAGGCTTCATAAGCCAGCAGAGGATGTATTTCCTGTCTTAAAGCGTGCTAGCCTCTGGTAACTGGCTCCGGAGCAGCTATTGATTAACACACAGCTAATGCGCTGAATGAGATCAACATTAGTTAGGATGATAAATGATACAAAGCCTTGCTGAAGTGTGCACGAGTATGCGTGCAAGTGTGCTTACTGTTCAGGACTGAATGTACCGATTACAGATAATCACTGACTCTTCATCGCTCTCACACATGCCCTTTATCACGTCTGAGCTTGAAATATTTGCTCCAAACCAAATGTGTCTGTTTTGTGTCGGGGTCAAGTTTCAAATTCCACTGATTTTTCAAACGTGCTGCATAATTCAGTTTAAGATGTAAACAAAGTCATTTCAGAATGGTTTGATGTAAAATTGTTAATTATGGGAAAAATTACTGACTGATTTCTATCCAAAACAACCACTGAAAGTGACTTGGCTTGTAATGGTAAAATGGTGGTAAATCTGAAAAAAATATTTTACTATTTTGCCACACAAAGAAAAAGCTTCTCAAAGCAACTGTAAAAATATATTAGGCATCAGGCAGCATATTCAGAACCATTTTACATAATAAATTCCTCTGAGGTAGCTTTAAGAGACATTAAAAACACTTTGGACACGCCGTAGAAGCTCTTTGCTTTGTTGCTCCTACAACTACTGTAAACAACTCTGATTTGATAGGTTTCTCTAAAATGGAGTATTTCACATCAAACCAGATTTTGTTATGATCTTTTAATAATGCAGACACTTTGGTGGAATTTCCCCTTAACAGATTTTTCAATGCTTTTCATTTTTCTCTTTACTTTATTGTTTCTCTCTAATTTCACCATCTTAAAACAGTTTTTCATCTGGCACGCAGGAGCCACTCACTTGTGTTGTTAACAGAATTTAGCACAGAGGTCCACAAGAACCACATTTGCAAGAAAATAGATAAGAGGAAAATAAACACCAAAGCATTTCAGGAAAGTTTAGATTAGAGCAGCCAAATGATGTTTAATTTGTTCATAAAAAAGTATGTTTATGCTGTATGTTAAGTAATATGTTCTACGTAAAGAGATTTAGGATTGCGCAGGGCTAACATTTTGCTATATGAGCACCACACAGCACGACAACAGCACTTTGGAACGTTTGTCCAAATTATAAAACATTTAGAATGTTGGTAAAAAGCACTGTTTGGTGAATAAATGTTTTAAAGTGTGATTTAAACTTAATGATCTGGCCATTACTGTTACAGTAATTTAACCAGCACTAACCGGTCAGACATCTTTCAGCACTTTGTGGAGTGACTGGCTGGATCCAGGCAGTTGCAGGCATAGTTTTGTAGGACTCTTTTCAGCATTGGACTCGAAAAGCATTGCTGTGTTTGTCGGGTCAGGCTCAGACACAAAATACTGAGGATGCACTTGTGTTAGAACCAAAATTTCAGGCCTAATTAAAGCTCTAGTCTGAAGCATCACAAACTAAACACATACACACACCCCCACACACACTATGATCAAGTGAAGAAATGAAGTCCTTCAGATTCGGATTTGTGGAAGGCATGCCACTGGCTGAATAAAATGATTTTTGATGAGAACACATGCACTCAAACAGATAGACTCACACAACCATGCACAGCCACACACGCACACCCGCACACCCACCCACTCCCACACACAGGTCCATTGAGGAGAGTGATTTAATGTGTAGCTAACAGGACTGGTGCCCTAGGCTATGAGACTGTATTCCTCTGTGTGTGAGCGAGAGTGAGTAAGTGAGAGTGAAAGTGTGTGTGTGAGAGTGAGTGTGTGAGTATCCTACTGTTTTGCCATTCAGTCTGTGATTACAAGTGTGTGATAGGTGCCTCAGGCCATCATTCAGTCGATCATAAATGCAGAGGTATCTAGACAAACACACACACACACACACACACACAACACTCTTCACTTGGACCTTTTGCTCGCCTGCAGCAGAGTTTAGAAATTTGGCACACTGTCATATGTTTGATACTTCACAGAGTGACATTTTAATCCAGTTGGGCTTTTCCCACAGCTGCAAAGCAAGTGAATTTGAACTTGTTAGTGCTCTCCTCCAAGCATGTGGAGACAATCGCCAACGCTCTAAGCAGTTTTCATCATAGATTCATGGCACAGTCCTGATACTGAGACAGACTGGGGACTGGGACCGAAAGACCTTTTAGAACGGAACACCACCAAGTCTTTTCATCACAATTCATAGCATTCTGCAACTTTCAGATTAAAACCTTATAAAATCTATTTTGTTTACATTTTTACACACTGATGCAAAGCACCTCATGGACATGGTTTGTAACAAATTCACTCACTCAGTGACACTTGAAAGCTGGCTCACTCCCTCACTGACTCACTCGCTTTTTGGCTCACTCACTCACTGATTCAATGCTGACTTACTTGCCCATTGACTCGCTCACTTGCTCACTCACTTATGCATTGACTCACTCACTCACATCTAGCAGGCTAAAAATTCTCCACAAGGGGGAGCCATTAGGGCTCAAATAGCTCTGGTGCGTTATAGGAACAGGGCTTAAAATGAATGACATTGTGTGTCCTTGTTTTTACACTAATGGCAGGTTCCCTGTACACTGACTGAACATTTCATCACCAGTAGACCAATACAAGTCGTCCAAAATTGCTTGGAAAAAATCTTGTTACATAAACTGTCATTAGATGTTAAGAATATTTTTTTCCGTCTCCTACAAAGTTACCTTTTGGAAAGCTTTGTTCTGGCAGAAATGATTTACTTTCTAGGTTTTATTACCATTAATTTAAAATGGAAAAAAATACTAAATCAATATTATGAATTGTGATGCAGAACAAAACAAAGACAGAAGCTGAAAGAGAATCAGAGACAGTATCCCAACAGGGAAAAAGCACTATTATTAATTACCAAACACGTTCAGAGACTCAGAAGCGCCTGCATTATTCCACAACCGGTATTTCTGAGAGATTCACTCCAGAGCAATTAAGTTAAGAAGCTGTGCCTATGTCCCCTTCCAGAGAGAGAGAGAGGGAGAGAGAGAGAGGGAGAGAGAGCGAACAAATGTACACATGGGTTGCATATCAAAGAGAGGGATTTGTCAGTGCCTGGAGGAGGACGAACGACACAAGACAAGTCTTGGAGAGAGAGCGAGGCAGAACGGAGGAGAGAGGCACAGTGTGACTAGTGTAAAACTGTACTAGCATCAGCTTTGAGTCTGAAGATGAATCACAAACTTGCTGTGACGTACAGGGCTTTGCTGTCTCATGATCAGTGAATGAAGATACACTTGACAGCACAATATCTGAGAACAGTGTGTGCTTTTGCGCTTTAGACTACATGGTGCCTCACCTGAGCACAGCCACTTTCACCGCTTACCAGCTTTTTAAAAACGTCCAGAATAAGCTTCGCTATAGCCTGCACACTGAGCCTTCCTACAGCCCTGACTTTATCTTTTACACAACCACCCAGCCAAGCAGGTGATCTATTACAGGTGAAATCCAATAAATTAGACATCACATGTTACACTACTCAAAAGAACAAAATGTCCAAAAGCACATCTGCTCATCCTGATTTCTATCAATATAAAGTACAACCCTATTTCCAAAAAAACTGGGATGCTGTGCACAACGTAAATAAAAACAAATTGCAATGACATGAAAATCATTTAAACCCATATTTTATTGAAAATATTACGAAGACAACATATCAAATAGTGAAACTAAGAAATTTTATTGTTTTTTGAAAAATATATGCCCATTTTGAATTTGATGCCAACAACACGTTCCAAAAAAGTTGGGTAATGCTAAAAAAACACCTGGTGGTTAATTGCCACAGGTCAGTAACGTGACTGAGTATAAAAAGAGCATCCCAGAGAACCTGAGCCTATCAGAAGTAAAGATGAGGAGGAGTTCACCACTCTGTGAAAGACTGCACCATCAAATAGTGCAACAATTCAAGAATAACGTTTCTCAACGTAAAACAGCAAAGAACTTTTGCTTTTCATCATCTACAGGACATAATATCATTAAAGTATTCATAAAATCTGGAGAAATCTCTGTATGCGAGGGACTTTGGGCCCTCTGCATTAAAAACAGACAAGATTCTCCAGTGGAAATCACTGCATGGGCTTAGAAACACTTCTGAAATCCACTGTCTGTGAAAACAATTTGTCACTGCATCCACAAATGCAAGCTAAAACTCTAAAACACAAAGAAGAACCCATATATAAACAGGATCCAGAAATGCCGCCGCCTTCTCTGGGCCCAAGCTTATTTAAAATGGACTGAGGGGAAGTGCAAAAGTGTCCTGTGGTCCGACAAATCAACATTTGAAATTCTTTTTGGAAATCATGAACAATGTGTCCTACAGGCTAAAGACCACTCAGCTTGTTACCAGTGCACAGTTCAAATGCCAGTATTCATAATGGTACAGGGGTGCATTAGTGCGCATGGCATGTGTGACATGCACATCTGTGAAGGCACCATTAATGCTGAATGATAGATACATGTTTTGGCAACATATGCTGCCATCCAGATCACGTCTTTTTCAGGGAAGGTCTTGCTTATTTCAGCAAGACAATGTCAAACCATGTTCTGCATGTATTACAACGGCATGGCTCCGTATTAAAAGAATCCAGGTGCTAAACTGGTCTGCCTGCAGTCCAGACCTGTCATCACTGATAACATTTGGTGCATTATGAAATGAAAAATATGGCAAAGGAGACCCCAAACTGATGAAGAGCTGAAATCCTATATCAAACAAGAACATGAACATTTCACTTTCAAAACTACAGCAGTTGGTCTCCTCAGTTCCCAAACGCTTACAGAGTGTTGTTAAAGAAGAGGTGACGAAACACAGTGGGCAACATGCCCCCTTTTTTGGAACGTGTTGTTTGCGTCAAATTCAAAATGGGCACATATTTTTCAAAAAACAACAAAATTTCTCAGTTTCAACATTTAATATGTTGAAGTATTTTCCTTTAAAAATATGGTTTACTTGATTTGCACATCATTGCACTCTATTTTTATTCACATTTTACAAAGCGTCCCAACTTTTTTGGAAATGGGGTTGTATATTCATATAGACTTAGTGCCCATTTTAACTGCCAAAAACAGCCTCTAATCTTCTAGGAAGGAACCTCTTTTTATTGCAAAAAGAAATTTTACTGAATGGTTCTTTAAGGAACAATTTTGGAATACGAGATGGAAATGTGAGAAGAATCTTTCCAAGTCTAAAAACTTCCATATAACAAAGGTTCCATACCAATAATAGGCCTCTTACTAGAACCATACACCTAAGCAAAGAACCATTAAGGAAGCTTTTTTTTATTTTTAAGAAGTGCACTGAGGTTCTTTAAACAACCATCTACTGGAGCGAACTAAAGTGATTGTTCTAAGGCATCACTCCAAGAATCTTCTGCACCTCTATTTTTAAATGTGTATAAGCTGGAATGCCATTCCATTTAGCCACAAGAGCATTACTGAGGTCAGGCACTGATGCTGGATGATTAGTTCTGGCTCACTCAGACGCCACTCGAACTCATCCCAGAAGTATTGGATGGAGCTCCATCACTCCAGAGAACGCAGTTACACTGCTCTACAGCCCAATGCTGGGGATCTTTATAACCCGTTATCTGATGTTCAGTCATTGCAAACAATGATCTTGGGCTTGTATGCTGTATCCTACTATACTGTCCATGCTTTTCTATGGCGATTACATAACATTGTGCACATTTAACACCTATGCTAGCAATAGGGGCACCTTAAAATAGCCAAATCCACAAATTAGAGGAGTGTCTGTATATTTCTGGACATATAGTGTGTATCACTTGCTGCTAATACTGTGTTCTACTCAAGTACTGTGTATTTCTACCTCAGTAACTGCTGTGCTCATGTATGTTATAATCTGACTGCATATACTCACATATCACAGCACCTTATTCTCACTACCTCATGCTCAGAAATGAGTGCTGTGTCGGCGCTGCACTGTCCTGTCTGTTTAGTGTGTCTAATGTCTGTTTTATTTATTGTATTTATTGTATTGTTTCTAGTTTAATGTTTTGCACACTTGCGTCTGCACGTTTGCACTTTGTCTGTACTGTCCATTTTGTTCCATGTTGCGCAATGGTCCTCCACTGTGTACTCATACATAGATGGAATGACAATAAAAGCCTCTTGACTTGACATCAAAATTACGTGTACCCGGAACTATCACTGTACAGGATAAAATCAGGGATTCCTAGCCTTGTTCAACCACTTACCAGATGGGCAATAACAGTTACAGCCTTTAAGTGACTAACAGAAGCAAAAGGCCAAAAACGTTCACTATTGTTTCAGGCAAATGTACTATAATGATTCATTTGCATTAAGTAGAATTTCTGTTACTATAGTTTGCGGGAAGCCGTACTGGCCATAGGGTACATCCATACAGAGGATGTTTTTTTTAGCCAAAACCAAAACAAACCTTTTTGAGAAGAACAAACAGCAATTATCCAATCAAACTGGGATCATTCTGGCATAAAATAAAAGTGACTGGACCATGAGAGCAACAGCTGAGACACTGGAAGATCAAAAACAGGAGAAGACTAAGTGCACCCAGTCTTATTCACAGGCCAGCCAGGCACCACTTGTTCATTCTACACCATTAGTAACATCCTTGATTCAACTAATTACAGTGCTCCTCATGACCTCCATTGTTTGATCAGTTGAGTCAGCGGTGCTGTTCTTCCACAAGAACAAAAATCTTGGAGCCACAGCGGCCCTTTGCGGATCTGACAGGGGACCACAGCAACAATCATTCTTCTGTGGGTCCTTATCAGTTATACGAAACCCTAAAGTACATCTAATTAAGTATGCAGGGTCTTAGATTTTTGTGCTTTATGTGATTATAGAGCATGGTTTTATATGATGCCAAAAGAAACAAGTGTTTTTGTGTGCTGAGGTACAATTCAGTGTGTTTGCTGACAATTTGACAAAGCAGAAAGTATCCAGCTGTGAGTATTATAAAGAATATGTTTATACTAGGGCTGCAACAACTAATCAGCATTATCAATAATGTCAACAATAAAACAGAGCTGGGTACGAATCACCTTATATCAGTCAGCTGGATTGATAACATCGCTTCTCATTTTGCATCATATCACATTTTTCTTCAGCGGGATCTAAAAAGACTGTTGCGTGTAAGATATGATACATAAAACCGAGCTCAGGGGGCAGCATGACTGTCTGGTCAGAGTAAGCAGGAGAACATATACATTGCGTTTGCATCAGAAACTTGGCATGGTGAGAAACCTGGTGTTAATTTCTAATTAAAGATGCAGTCAAAAGTAAAAAAACAGAGTATCACTGATTTTCAGCTCATTCTGTTTCAGTTCAGCAGAGAGAATGAGCAGCACTGGCTGAAGGGACGAGCTGGAGTTTGAAACTCTTGGTCTAAACTGCTCGGCTAAACTACATGGTTATAAGGGTTGCTTGTACGCTAATGCACACAGACTAGGCTTAGGCGTTTTGTTTTTTTCCCCTCTGTGTTTTAGCCTCCCGTCCACAAAGAAACAGAGCTTTGGGTCTGTTTTTTTAAAACTCTATTTTCAGTGTTTCAATGCTGACTGATAAAAACAATATAAACATATATAACTGAAAACACCAACACAGCATGCATGGTTACTGCCAGTTTATGTGTGATGAGCTGCTTTAGGTGTTTTTTGATGTGGCTGGACTGTTTATGGTCTGTAGTATCAAATTTAATTACATGACATTATTGAACACACAGAGGCTATTTCATTTATTTTTACTTTATCAATAGAGAAGCATGCAGAAAAGCAGCCTATCTTGGACTGCCATTTAAGATTAGTTGTTTTGTTCCTTCACTGATTCTGCACCTTTCAAAAAAAAAAAAAGTTTTCAGGAACTATGCAGAAAATCTGTGGGAGTGTCCTTGATAAAAGCCCTTTCTAGACAATATAAATAAGGTGATAGAGAAGGTGTTTTATTATGTTTTAGAGAAGGATTTTAGAAGAGGAAGAATAATTCTTGTATTTTCAATTTGTGGAATGAAACATGGACAGATTAATATATGCCGGTTTTCATTTCACAACTAATCAATTAATCAGTCATCATAGACCAACTAATCGATTATGAAAATAGTCGTTTTGGCAGCCCTAGTTTGTACTGTAATTATAGGTTTATTTACCCTTTAAAAGTTGCCCTTCATCAGACCTGGAGGCACACAACATTCTGCTAGTGTGGCAAGAACTGTGCTCTCCCCTACCAGCCTGCTAATGAACCACCACAGCCAGGGAGATGTTTACCCCACACACACACACACACACACACACACACAGAGAGAGAGAGTTTATTTTTATATATTTTATATATATATATATATATATATATATATATATATATATATATATATATATATATATATATATATATATATATATATATAACCTCACATATATATGTACAGTGGAGGAAATAAGTATTTGATCCTCCACTGATTTTGAAAGTTTGTACTCTGACAAATAATTAAACAGTCTATGATTTTTATGGTAGCTTCATTTTAACAGTGAGAGATGGAATATCAAAAAGAAAATCTAGAAAATTAAATAATATTTAAATAAAAAATAATTTGCATTTCATTGAGGGAAATAAGTATTTGATCCCCTAAAAACCATGACTAATGTTGGCTCCCACAGACCACTGACACACCCTAATCTCAGTGAAGTCGTTACCTGCATGAGAGACACCTGTCCCAAATTGTCATCTGTATAAAAGGCCACCTGCCAACAGACTCAGTGACACTCCAGCATCTCCACCATGGGCAAGACTAAAGAGCTGTCTAAAGATGTCAGGGACAAAATTATTGACCTATACAAGGCTGGAATGGGCTACAAAGCCATAAGTAAGAAGCTGGATGAGAAGGTGACAACTGTTGGTGCAATTATTCGGAAGTGGAAGAAGTACAACACTACAGTCAATCGACCTAGGCCTGGAGCTCCATGCAAGATATCACCTCGTGGAGTCTCACTGATCATGAGAAAGGCTAAAAATCAGCCAAGAACTACACGGGAGGAGCTGGTTAATGATCTCAAGGCAGCTGGGACCACAGTCTCCATAAAAACCACTGGTAGTACACTGAGACGTAATGGTTTAAAATCCTGCAGTGCACGCCAGGTTCCTCTGCTCAAGAAGGCTTACGTCCAGGCCCGCCTCAAGTTTGCCAATGAACATATTAATGACTCCGAGAGAGACTGGGAGAAGGTGCTGTGGTCAGATGAGACCAAAATTGAGCTCTTTGGCCTCAACTCAACTTGACGTGTTTGGAGGAAGAAAAATACAGAATATGACCCTAAGAACACCATCCCCACCGTCAAGCATGGTGGTGGAAGTATTATGTTTTGGGGGGGTTTTTCTTCTAAGGGCACAGGCCAACTTCACTGCATCGACGGGAAGATGAACAGGGGCATGTATCGCAAAATCCTGGGTGACAACCTCCTTGCCTCCACCAGGGCACTTTCTTTTGATATTCTATGTGTCACTGTTAAAATAAAGCTGGCATATATATATATATATATATATATATATATATATATATATATATATATATATATATAAGGGGTGGGAATCTTTAGGCACCTCACGATTCGATTTGATTACGATTCAGAAGGCTGCGATGCGATTATAAAACGATTATCGATGCATCTTGATGCATGTTTTTTTCTCTATACAGGATTTCTATCTTCCTACTGTCTAAAAACTTGGTAGTTTTAAAGCAAAGTATTTGTAATGATCTGTAATGTAAATGCATTATGGATCATTACAAATACTTTGCTTTAAATATCTAAAATATCTTTTATTAATAAATCAAATGGAAGTGATGTGGCAAGTGAACTAGAAGGCTCTCATTCAGAGACACTGCTGCCGCTCATCTGTGATAAAATGCGCTGTTAGGGTGAAATAAGATCCAGTGGTGATGGGTGTCCACGCAGCACGTTACAGCCATCCTTCCCGTTTTCTTTAGTGATCTTATAACTTCGGTTTTGGTCTCGTTGTAGAGGGGGGGGTATTTTCGTGACTGGACGTTGAATCTCGGCTGACTGCGAACAGACAGCAGACAGCAGGTCACATAGCACCGAAGATTAAATTAGAACGAGAAACTGGCGAATGAGAAGCGACTTCAGCCTCGTAAAACAGCCGGATGCTGAGACATTTTACAAGAAACTCTTCTAGTTTTGAAGAAAGGTTTTCTGGCGGAGATGGAAGGAAAGCGGCTATAGCTAAAGCTTAAAGCAGAGCGAAGTAGATCTGTGTTTTCGTTTATGTTGTTTAGTCTATACTAGGACATCAGCACACACTGAAACATACTGGACAGACTGGAATTCAATGGCTGAAATGTAAAAGTCATTCTGAGAGGCTTAGTGTCAAATGATGTATTGTAGAAAAGATGACCTTGTTCATATCTTAACGATTTATGTATGCAGATTTTTTTGAATTTTCAAACTAAAGTAAAAATCTTTTGCCCTTTCAGTTTTAAACAATGCACAATGCAGCTATTGTAAAAAGCACTTTACTAAGTCAGGCACATTCCTCTCTGGTTTCCATATAAGTCAGGACATTTTACCTTGAAAATAAAAAAAAAACTAACAAATAAACAAACACACATACACTATCACTTTTCCCCCTCTCTCGCTCTCTCTCATTCTCTCGTATTAATGTCTCCATTCAGTCTATCCCTCAGTCTTTATGCTCTCCCTCTCTCTCCCTCTCTCTCATATTAATTTCTCTATTCACTCCCAGTCTTTATGCAGCTCTGATTTTATTCCTTGGCTAATCCTGGCCAGCTTTTCATTGTTAGGGCAGATGATGCTTTGTTCTTCTGTTTTGCTGCTTTTGGAGAGCTATAAAAAGGAGCCATGAGCTGGTCCAAGCCTGGCCTTTGTGCTAATCACAGCGGGGCATGTCACCTGTGCATGGGCCTGCAAGCTTCCAGTAAGAGCCATACGGACACACACTAGGAAGTGTGAACTTACTGGAAATGCTGGGTTTGCTGAAGAATGGACTGGGTCCCTTTTTGTGTCCGGAGCTTTTATCTTATTCTCCACTGTAATTGCCCTGGAGGTCTATGAAGATTAAAGATTAATTGGAATGGGGTTGAGGGTATAAAAGCTTGATAACCTCATTATTGATCTAGTCTGTCAAGAAAAGTGACCAGGCCTCATATAGGAGAAAATCAGATTTACCTTTTCCCATCCCTTTGTAGTATAAGGGATAAAAGGATATCCATTCCGTCATAGCAAGACCTCGTATCTCTAAAATTGTACCTTCCACTATGAAAAAAATAAATTATTAAACATTAATGGATAAATTGGTCTTTTTTCATGAAATGTTCACACAATATAAAGGTCGGGTAGTATTTTCAAATGGAACTACAAGGTTGTGATAAAATGTATGTGATCTACCTAGCAACTGCGTTACTATTAATACTTTTAATGTGTGAATGCAAATGTATGGCATACATATGTGCAGTGATAAGAGAAGTGATAGAAAAGCCAACCTGGGTGTTTAACAGCAGACGGAGGGACAAGCTTTCTCCTCTGAGTTAATGACAGAGTTCCCGCGATGGGGATTTAGGCATTCTGCTCTTTTGTTTCCGAGCCTTTTGAGCTCATTGTAGCGGCAGTAGAATGCAGCGTGTGTAGCAGTGTGTTCTGCGCTGGCTGAGACAGAGGCCAGCTCAGGGCCAGAGAACCCCTCCATGCCATGGCAGGACTGGCCTGATATGTTCTAGACATGTCCCATTGGTCTGATGCAGTCTGACTAACAGCTCTAATTACTGGCAGGCTGTCTTTAATGAACGGCTCCTCGACTGATCCCTCATGCTCACCGTAGGGGACTGGGTCACCGTGGTCACTCTGGTCCCTGTTAACAAGAATCCACCTGTCTCCTCAAGCAACTGCTATTGACTGAGCCTATTCAACAATAAAACTTGCCATTTCCCCCAAGCAGGAAAGGAAGTAGTACTGTTTTTAAGGGGTCATTTTTGCCTTACTTTAGTTGCTCAAATAACAGTTTTATATGGTAGCAGCTCCTGCTGAAATCATTCTTTTTGAGCTATTAGGTCTGGACATACACCGATCACTGAACTTTTAAAGGACATTTTTTAATTGTAGTTCACTTGTGTACTTGTGACTAAGGCTTTATTGCCCCCTGTGGGGCAACTGAAAACTGCTCGAGACACGCTAATAGTTTAACTGAAAAACACCAGTGTTTTTAAATAATATCAATGTATACTTAAAGGAGAACTCCACCATTTTTTTTTTATTTCTGTAGGTTTAAGTCAAGATGTAAACAAAGCCATGTAGAGTGATATGCTGTAAAATGGTAAATAAACTTACCTATTCAGATTTCTTTACAACAGTGGTGATGGGAACCAGGAATCGCAATGTTTACAACTCAAAAACAGCCATTTTATTCACCATCTAAAACCACCAGTGAAGTTGCTTGTGTCTTTCATATGTAATATATACGTTTTTAAATGTAATTGATGATAAAATAGTGGTAAATCAGAATAAAACATGTTGTCTTTGGGAAATATTTGCCTCACAACACCCTGAATGTACTTCTCCATTATGAATGGATTATATTTTTAAAAAGCTTATCTCAAATCTAATATAAAACAATGTCTCAGACACCAGGTGGCACATCCGTAATCCCTTCCTGAACTAACTCTGTGAGATAGCTTGTAGAGGCTTTAAATACTTTGGATGTATGGTTCCTATCATCACCACTGTGAACAATTCAGACTTGGTAAGTTTCTTTATAATAGAGCATTTCACATCAAAACACAATGAATCACTTTGTTTACATCTTAATGATCAAATCATAGGAACTTTGTGAAAAACCAATGTCATTCCCTTTGAAGCATTTATTTCATCTTGACTTATCAATTTTTCAAAATTGCATATTGCTCCAGCCCTAGTATAGATTAATGTTAAGATTCTGTTTTACTTGAAAAATACAGATTTGGTGGTGGCCAATGCATGGGATTAAGATGTCATTTGCAGCTGTCAGGTGAAGATCAGTGGTATATTGTATCAGTGATATAGTAACATTCATCTATTAAATTTATAATTTTGAAAGTTATTTTAGAAGCATTTTCTCTCTACTTGAATTTTAAGGGGTAAAAACGTTAGCTATGAGGGCATTTTTGCCCTTTGCCCCTGGTTACTTCACACTGTCCTCAAGTAAAAACCCAACATTGGAGTCAGTCACTCTCTACAGTAGATCATGAAACTGGCTTATTACAAAGCTAAAAAGAGCTGATGTTTTTAAATACTTCAACAGCGAACACAGATGTTATTAACATACAGCCATGGAAACTGCTCTGCTCCTCTTTCTTCCTCCCTCTCTCTAACTCCCTCCCGGAGAAAGATAAAAGAAAGTGTAGAAGATGAAAAGCTTTGGCAAGTCTTTCCTTCTGACAGCATGTAGACAGGTGCAGCAGACCTGCGGTCATACGCTCAGCCATCTGAACGAGGCATTCTTCTCTATAGCTGATGCACACTGGGGGCGGCTGTGACTTTCAGACATTGCATACGTTGGGTTGAATAGTCCTGCTGCAGGTGGGTTGGGGGATATGAAGAGAATGTGGAACATTCATGTGGAGAGTGAAAGACTGAAATAGCAATGACTAAAGATTTCCTATCCATGGCCTGCAGGGCAGTTCCTGAGACAAATGACAAATAGTAGCAGGGCTGGAACTAAAGATTATTTCTAATCAGTTAACTTATTGATGACTTTTCTGATGAATCAACTGATGTAACTAGCCAAATCTGTGTTCTAACATGGCTGCTGGTGCTTCTTCGATGAGATGCTGTGAAACACAAACTCAGCTAAACAACTGAAGCTATACTGTCCCCAACACCTCCTGTAGCATACTGAAATCTGTCAGAATAATCATGTCCATCCTTCTAGACATGAACATCAGTGGTCACCAGTTTTATCTAAAAAGGGTTGGTGCACCTGTGGGTTCCATTCCAACGATATATATATAAATATAGATAAATATATATCCTATATCTATATATCCACCATATACAGTAAACCACAAACCATTCAATGCCTCCTCACACCTTAGATGTAAATAATACATGACAAACTAGTAATTTCTCAATGGCAAAACCAAAGTATGCACTGACAAAAGCCTCCTTTTAGCATGCCACAGTAAACTCCTGCATCTGCCTGAGTGGTGTCTGGTCAGAGATGTGGCCCTGGCTGTCTTGTTAAAGGAAGTCTCCAGTCAGCAGCAGGCTACAGCAGAGAAAGCCCTGGGCAGCCCCACACTGCCAGTGACACCTCCAGCCTCTTCCAGTCCATCCATAAGACTCAGCCTATCAGCACATCAATCAGAGACGGCTAATCGATGCGCTTTTGTGCGTGTGTGTAGTCCGCCCTTGGGAACAGTGGACCATCACATCCAGACGCGTAGCTCAGTATGCCTGCCACCTAGATCCTGAGCTAGCACTGATGACTGCAACATGCTGCATGTCAAAACTAACAAAAACCATTAGTACTGGAGCTATAAGAGAGCCTGATAAAGCTAAAGCTAAGATTTCTAGCCTTGGCAAGGTAATACATGAATGGTAATACATCACTCTCTGAGCCTTTGTAACCTTTTTTTTGACCCGCAGTCAGAAACTATTCTCAATTGGTTTGGAGAAAAAGAAAAGGGGCAGAGAGACAGACAGAGAGAGAGAGAGAGAGAGAGAGAGAGAGAGAGACACTGTAATACATGCTCAGAGCAGGAGGTTATTGTGTGAAGGCCAGGTTATGTGTGGGAGCACAAGATTGTAAGAGTGGGACAAGTGTGTGTGTGTGTCTGTGTGTATGTGAGAGACAGACAGCTTGTATTGATGGCAGGGGGCAGGAGTAAGGTTAGACAGGGGCTAAGGTACTATGACAAGGGATCACATTGTAACCAGAGCTACATTAACCTCAGGTTTAAACATCCAATGGACACACACTCATGCATATATATATACACACACACACACAAGGCGCACACACTCACACATGTCCAACACATTACCTTCCAAAGAGCGGTCACTATTGCAGATAAAGTAATGAAACCAGCTGCTTTCACATTAGGACCAAACACACACACAGACACACACACAGACACACACCACTCAAAAATGCACATATGGTCACACACGTTTAGCCCATTACCTTTCGAAAAGCTGTCACATGAGCAGCAGACCCTTTTTAAACTTCCCTATTCGAGACAGCAGAGATAGTATGGAAAATGGCACTTCTGAACGAGAATTTAGACAAAATCCTCCTTTATAACTCGTTTTTACATCCTTATTAAGGTATTTATCTCATTTCCCCCAAGAAAGAAGTTATTCTGTTGGTGGAACAGTTTTCTTTATCATACAGCAGCAAGCCTGACAAAGTCTACATTAAAAGCAGGCTACTGATGACTGCTGCTCTGGCACAGGATGGGTGAGCAGTTCGGATTTAAAGGGGACCTATTATGTTCCTTTTTTAATGTTCATTTTAATTCTGGGTGTCTTCTAGAATAGATTTACATGCCTTAATGTTACAAAAAGCATTATTTTTCCCATTCTGTACATCACTATTCACCGTCTATCTGAAACGCTCTGTTAGAGCTCCTGTGTCTTTAAGCCCCCCTCACCCCTGATTAGCCTACTGTGCTCTGATTGGTTGAATGGATTCCATTCTCTTCTGAGTGGTCAACTGCCAGAGCAGCTCCACTCATACATGTTCCACCCCAGTGTTGCATTCCAGAGACAGACCCTTCTCTCTTGTGCAACTGTAAACGTTGTGGCTATGTTTCAAGTGGCGTCAGTTGTGCTGTATCAGTTTGAGCCAGAGTCTGATTCTGAAAGTCAGATCAGCGTCTAATCAACATGGCTACAAAACGGAATAAACTCTTCTCTGGCCTCCAGTAGTTGCTGTGTGTTGTTTGAGGGCATGTCAAGTGGGTCAGTCAGTGGAGAATAAGGACTGTGTTGCATGATTACCTCATCTTGTAACAAAAGGGCTGGAATTCCAGCAAGGCATATCAGGCAGCTGAGAAAAGTGGTTTCTGTGGGAGAGAGTTACTCCCTCTGGAGTGCACTTTGAGCTCTGTGACTTTGCAGAACGTTTACATGCACAAAACGCTATGCAACATACTAAAGGAAAGGCAAAAACCATAATAAAAGCATCCCCTTTAAAGAAAGTAAAAAGCTGTCTGTGGGGCAGAGTATGTGACATCATCGACAAAACAAAAACTGATGGCATCACTTTAGTAAGCTAACAGTAGATAGATTTTTCCACAGTAAACGTAAGTGTTAATAATATTATTGCCCATGCCATGTCAATTAACATGCATAGGAACACTGACCTGGTCATTTACGTTGGACACTGCACAAAACATTAACGATGCGCAGAGAAAAAAGTAAAATCACGTAATATGACCAAAAGACACAGCAACAACACTGACTATATCCCAGCACACATAACATTGGACAGCTAACTTTAGCTAACTTGTCATGAAATCCCTAACTTACCTTTGTAGTCATACAGGTAATTCTCAAAGAAAAGTCTGTAGACCTTTCTAATCTGCTCCACCAAGCAAACATAGAAAACTAATACCTTAATAAGGATGTAAACATAAGTGAGTCCTCCACATCAGACACATCATAAGGGAAGACTCTCCTTTGTAAATGCCGCTGTTGCTGTAATGTAATTCCCTACTATGACTACTTCCACTGTGTCGAATATGGAAGTGTGTAATGGGTCAATTTGGTAAACAGCTGATCAGAGAGCTGTTGAAAACTCACAATTTCATGAAGTTGCCAGTGCACCGTTGACCTATCAATGTGTGTCTAAACCTGAGATCTGCAAAGGCATGACACTGAAGCTTGAACCCGACCTATACCTGCAACTTGAAGACCTTTCCGTACAGGCCCAACTGGTACCCGCTAAACTCAAAACACAAAACCCAAACCTGTTACTAAGTGCTTGAGTCGATCAACAGAATATGAACTAAAAAAGATACTTTTCTGCCAATACTGACTAAACTGGCACAACGAAATACTCTGACACTGACATTTGTTTCTGGCTAGTATCTGCTGTAGAACAGATGCCTCCACAGTAAATGTGCTGGTGGAGCGACCACAGGCCAGCCCTCCTGCTATCATACCTTAAAATACTATCAGAAGCTCTACTCTATACGTAATCGGTGTGCTTTTTAACTGATATAATGACCAGGTCTTAACATTTCCACAGTGAAGATGTCCCTGACTCATTTCATACAGTTCCCCTTTAGCAAGATTTATTTTTATTGCATCTAAGGTGAAGAGTTTAGTAAGACTGGCTTCACTGTACACATATTAATAAATACTACAGATATAAATAAAAACAAAATAAACCACATAAAAAGTCACTCATTACAAAAAAATTAACAAAGCTTGACTCGAGTCTGATGTTGTAAAAATCAGCCCAAACCTCACTTGAAACCTGATATGTTGTCATGTCCTGTCAGGCTAGGTTCATATAGGAGACCTTTAGTGTTGTACTAATGTGATACCAATCAGTGACGCGCATAAACATACGTTTTGTTCCTCCATGCAGATGCAGTTAGAAGCATAAAATAAAATTTGACGTTTTTTTTTTTTAAACACTTAGACCACTATATTATTCTTCACATAGTGGTAGAATGACTGCCATGCTTTTCAAATAGGTCAGAAGGAGGGGTAATGAGGAAAAAAGAAAAAGGGAAGAAACCCTTTCAAACAAGGACTATTTATAATTTGCAATACATTAAGATATAACTACATATTTCATTTTCAGAGGGAAAAACAGGCAGGCAAAAAGAGAAATGGAAAGTGAAAAAGTGAGACAGTGAGAAGCACTATGTGTGCATGTGTCGTATCTCCTGGCACAGCTGTATTATTACTGTTCAGCGCTAATTGAGTGACTCACTGACCACAGAGACAGATGTTCACACTCACAGTTAAATAAATAAAACAACTGAACAAATAAATACGACGCAACGCCATTACCCCACTTTTAGCATTCACCTTTGAAACTGCACGTTAATGTGTGTCTCTATGTGTGTGTGTCTATGTGTGTGTGTGTGTGGCTGTGGCTGTTGCGATTGCTTTTTTTCAAGTACTAATTAGGCTTTTGTTAGCATGTAACACAGCAGTCGCAACCCCGCTGTCTGTGAGATTGGCAGTGCTAGAGTGAGCCAAGTGCCTGAGTGTACTCTACTGAGTTTTCTCTCAGGCAGCTAAGCTTAAACACCATACATAAGACCAGCACTGCATGTATACATATGTAGGTTTAAGCCCGGGACATTGTGTAGCATACTGTGTTCTATTCCAGCATCCTAATAAATGTGGTGGGAGTGAGTCAGCAAAAAGTGCCCCTAGACACACACATAGGAGCATGAGTCAGCAGAAAAGTGCATTTCTGCTATAAGAGGCCTGATGAGACAGCAGCTGCCAATAACGCGCAACCTCTACACAATGAACACATTTACTGAAGACAGGGCGCTGTCAGTCACGCTAAATGAAACTCCACCGTAAACACGGAGCTGATTCAGAACATCCTCACTCACATCCTCCTGACCTCCTCTATATGCGTCTCTATATATCTACCATAAGCAATAAAACACAAACCACTCGGTGCCTCCACACCAGGGATCCAAACTAGTCTGAGCAATGAAAATAAAACCAGATGTAGAGGTGGACGATATGACAAAAACCCATCACAGGACATTTTCATGATACATGATAAAAATCAGGATATTTAGTTCTTCTGAAGCTTGACCAGTTGGAACAGAGAAAAAAGAATCAGTGTTTTCACATTTCAAAAATCCTGTCAAAAACTTTGCGTATTTGTGATATATGTTCTTTAAGTATTGAAGACATTACAAAATACTGAGAAAAGCATGTTGTGATGTAATGTGATGCAATTTAATCACAATAACAGCAAATACTGTCATACTGCCCACCCTAATCAGAAGCGGAACAAACAAAAACAAACAAGAGTAATAAGATCTGATACTGATCTTATTATTCATCCCTTCAAACCGTCAGGATGTTTTGATTGTTTCCATTCAATGTATTATTTTATGTGAGGGTAGACGGTCATGACTGAAGGATTCTGATAGCTACATTATGTCCAAAAGTACCAAGACATCCCTCAACGAGTTAAGCCATGTTAATGTGCACCTGTTGTTCTCCATAGAAGAGCACTGACAACAGAATGAGACGCTCTGCACATGAGCCACATGAGGCATCTCCAATGCCAAGTGTTGGCTAGAGATGCATAGACATCCCCAGCATTAGGCTGTGGAGCAGTCAAACTGTGTTCTCTATAATGATGGAATACCAGAAGTTATCATTCAACATCAGTACCTGACCTCACTTATGTTTTTGTGGATGAATTCAATTAAATCCTCACAGCAATGATCCAACATCTAGTGTAAAGCGAAGAAGCTGTTACTACAGTAAAGTGAGGACAATCTCCTAAATAACGCTCTAGATTTCAGACAAAACATTAGATGAACAGGCGTCCGCGAACATACAAAACATTTGGACTTATAGTGTACGTTAAAGCATCTCCAGTCTTTTTAATTCACAGATGAACTTGGCTAAATTAGGCCTACTACGGATAGTATTACAAAACCCAGAAGAAGTGTCTCATGGCCATATTGTTGACATTCTGTTGCCATGATGTGTATCAGCAGCGTCCACCCCGGCTATGGCTGGCTATGGCTTCCAAACCAACATATCAAGAAAAAGACAGTTTAATCAGAGGTGTTGATCCTTACCATCCATTAGTTATCTATATTAGTTATCTTTGAGTCCTGATTATGAGTGTGTGATAACATTTCCAGACATCTAGGATTATCTTGTAAATACCTCACCAGCCCACAAACTGCAGGAGCTAAAAGCATACAAATTGCTTGAATATACTTCTTTAATGAGTGGCAGGGTCAGCAACATTCTGTCATATGTACCATCAACTACAACAGCTATGTATCCATGTGTGATGGGGTTAATCACTATTAGCTTGACATTAGCTTAAGTAACATTAACACTGCTAACATTCTGGTGTTAGAAACAGAGCTAAAGAATGATAGATTTAGATATAAATAGTTAAAATGTGTAAGTCAAACACAATGTCAGACGTCAATGTCAGACGTCAATTGTGAACAATTCAACACTCAAAGGCTACTTTCACATTACAAGCCTCATTGCTCAAATCCGATCTCTCTGACATGATGGTTCACATTCGTTTAGGTAAGTGATTTAAATCTGTCTTTAATGTGAATGAACCGGCGTCCTGAAATGACCCGCATGTGTACATCCTACTAAGTATTGTCAGGTGAACGAATCACGTGTTTGCATCATCAGCAAACAAACTACCGAGCAGAACGAGCCTTTCGCTGCAAAGATAATTAACTGTAAACAGCTCTCAGCTGTTCATTATCAGAGCGAGAGGAAGGTGGAAAAAGGTGAGACGTGTTGCTTTTCCACCGTTTACAGGCTTAAACTTCTGTTCGGCGCTGCTGCCATGGAAACGCTGAATGATGGCGCACATGCAGTGAAAAAAAAAGCACATGAATTCCTATATGAGCGTTCACATTAAGGTTGCATGTCCACGAATCGGATATGTATCCGATCTAGGACCACACATCAAAGTGGCTCAGGTCAGATTTGAAAAGATCAGATTTATGTGTCTACACACATAAAGTCACATTAGGGAAAAAAAATGGGATTTGTGCCACTTCAACCTGGTAATGTTAATGTGGCCAAAAATGATCAAGGGGAAAACTACAGAATTCATTCCTCCATCATCTTACTGTCTACCTGTGACAGATTAATGAGAGTAAACTTTGTTTTGGGGAGACGGCTGAAAGTTTTTTGTGTCAATTCTCGATATTCAAAGATTTCTCCCTCTCTGGCTCAGCTTTTCAGCCAGGCTTTTTTCCCTCCGGTGGACAGTCAAGATTTTTGTTGTTGTTGTTACTATAGACATGTACCACACAGCACATCAGGATGCTTTATTAACTAACAGTGAATAAGCTGTGGCTCTACAAGTGCCGCCGTAATGTTGACATCCAGAGGTATGTCAACATTACGGCGGCAGCAACCAGTGTGATGTCAATCGAAAACTTTCTATAAACACTGTTTCAACATAAACCTCAATATGTTAGACTGTGTGTTGAACAGGTAAGGCCATTTGTTGTTTGTTGTTGTTGCATTGATAGCCTAAAGAGTGCAGCAGAATGGATACATCACGTTTTGCACCTGGGATTGTTGAAGTTGCATTTGCACAACTAGAAACAATGATGTCCCCGATTTCTGCCTCTGCACTTATTTGGGTTACACAGTCGAAATGCCTCACTGTGAGGTCCAAGCTCTGCGAGCACAAATATTTTCATATCACTCATGTGGCGTTAAATTCCAGCGGCCACATGTCACATCATTAGGCAGGAGCACATATAAAAGTGAACTGCAGACACCTGTTGCTAAGATACGGGCAGATGTGTTTTCATTTCCTGAATAACTACAGCTGCATTCAACATCACAACCACCCTGCTTTCAAATGGAAGACAGTGAGGAACATGACCATTAGAGCTGGTGCAAAAAGTCTGTCAACTGGTACACATTACGACTGACTTTAGTGTTAATGAACACTAGGCACCTCCGCAGCAGCTCAGAACTACGCATGCGCAGCCATTACAAACTTTCTAGACCATTAGTGAGAAATGATAATTATGGCATAATACTAATTCATATATTGCTTTACAGATTTGCAACTCAGTAATAACTTCCACTTAAAAGAGCTGTGTTACAGTACAATGCAAATTCAGAGACCATTCATTCCTTCATTTCTTATGTTTCTAATCAAAATAGCCATTAGGTACAAGTTATTTATTTTTCAGAGAATATTACTGAGAAGATTAGATATGAGATAATCCACTTACAAAAGGAAGGGGAAATTCAAAGGAAAATACATGGAGGAAAAAACAGGAGCTTTCAAAACTGGAGTTCACAAGTTAATAAAAGATTCTGAGAAAATGGGATTCCTAACAACCATGCAAGACCTGGTAGAGCAACTTTCATCTTCGAGAGAGAGCAGAAGATCAAGCGCCACTCTTGCTTCAGACCAAAAAAATCCACAGGTGTTTCTGTCCATCCTTCCACTGTGAGGAGACAACTGAGCACTACAAATCTGAAAGGATGTGCAGCTGTTTGTGTAGTTATGAAGCTGTCAGAGACAGTTAAGAAGCAAATCAAACAAAGAAGCTGCTGGTGTTCTCCAAACAATGGACTGACATCAACAACTTTAAAATTACTGAATGTGTTTGGAGAAATCTCTGCAGATTTCTATGAAAAACTGTCTCCCAAAAAGAAAGAAAGTTATAATAAAGGCAAAAGATGACCATGTTAAATACAAAAAATTTCGCATCTATTTGAGGAAACAAATTCAAATCATTATTAAAGTAATGAAACTATGTGCTGAAACTCAAACACTCTACTGAATCTCAGTCAGGAACTTTAGGTTTCTATTTAGGATAAAGATTAGAATTATGTTCTGTGAGTGTTACCTTTAGAGTAAGGTGAAGTATCTGGAAAGCATCTAGAGTGAACCACCCAAATAAAGTGTTACGCAAAGTATTGTAAAACACAAAAAAACTCACTGTTGATACAGTCAACAGGGAGCCTTTCTAATCACATTCATATCCAACAACAGAAGCATAAGCTGTAAAAAAAAATCTTTGAGTGGACATCTGAGTGGGCCAAGTGTTGAAAGCTCAGTGTGTGCGGTGCTGAGGTGTGGTAGTCTCTGAGAACCATCTCCAGTCCCTCGCCTGTTTAGGAAGCCAACAGAGCCCATTCTCCTTCATCTGTACTTATTCATCTTCCAGACAGCCATGAAAATGGAACTGCCGCAAATAACAGCCAGATTAGACATTCACAAACATGATTAATGGCTCTGAGACACTCAGTGTGTGCGGAATATTAACAACGTCATGTGTGCAACAAGCACCTCTCGACGGTGCTGGAAAGCCCCAGTATCCATTAACACTGATGTAAAACCCATAGGCCCTGCACTTATGGTAGAGTAGTATGTATCAATGTTGAGTGGATACCATTTTTTAAAGTGATTTGGATTTCTTGGGAGACGGAAGCACATGGGTCTGTCTCATTCAGCTCAGATGACCTGGACCTTTCAAACCTCCATTAGCCTGAAACTCTAATGTGTGAAACCGTGGGTCATAAAACTGAAATCTATACGAGGTAGACTAGACAAAAAGAGCAATTATGCAGGCATAGGAGCCATTTGCTACAATCATATGAAAAACACATCATAATCTAGCAAACACGCTACAGTCTACCTCTACAACCTCCTCTATGATTAGTTTTTTTCTAAATCACTAAGTGATGTGGATTGATTACCTTCATCACCATAATCCTCAGACTGGCTTTCTAAACATGAGTGGGAAAGAAAAAGAGAAAGAGCAAGAAAATGTACCTTTCCATGCAGCACCCACAGATGCATTTTTGTTGCCAGGATGGATAAGATCCACAGAGCTTTGGCAAATACCCCATTCAAAATAATGAGAAACTGAAGTGCAACTGTTTACCTACATAACATTCAAGCTCAACGTAGTTAATCAAATCTAGGCAGGATGGAAACTATGGGGGAGAATTTGTTACCATGGTAATGATATCCAGATACATTATAAAGGAAGAGGAGACAGTTAACTGGTTGAAAAATAAATGGGATTGCTTGTAACCCTTAACATGGGGAGCCAACTATTTACAAATCTCACAATTTTTGTCAGACTTGACCAGTGATTTTAAATATGTTTTCAAACATTAACGTAACTATTTAGTTTTGGGTTTATAGGTCTCTCCACATTCAGAGAGACAGGAGCCTGGGGCCCAGAAAAAAATATTAAGAAAAAAAGTTGAGATAAAGTTAACTGCTAGCTTCCTAAAAAATTAGATAATTATTATTCCTCAAAAACTGTCCTAACTCTTTCCTCTTTCCTAAAAAAAAATATGTTCTTAAATATTTTCTTAACCTTACGACAGACTCACACTTGTCTTAGCCAGGAAGAAGTGACAGGGCAAACCTCACTGATGTGTTTGAAATTAATCAGTTGATGATATAATTTAGGGTAATCTGTAAAATGTAACATGATATTGATTATCTACATGACAAATAAGCCACAGTCTGCATGGAAAAAAAAAAACAATAAGAACATTCTTATGAACTCCTTGGGAAAGCTTTCATGAATTCGGTTCCTGGTCTTGTATGACTGGAAATAACTGCCCAAGGGCATTACCATGATGGTGGCCAAGGAGAGTTTTCTATAAGCTCAATAACACAACAAAAATATACATCTGATCTATCCAATCAACGAGATGCTTCAGATATGCACACAAAAAATAAATTCAAATTTATATTAGCAACGCACTACAGTTCTGCACTGTAGTTCCTTATTAGGGTGAATGAGATTTTTGCCAGTGTTCTGTAAAGCTCTTCCCACCTCACAACAACCACAAACAAAGAACGTGTTTGTGGGCAGAGTATGTATAGGTCAGTTCCATCTGAGAATACAAGATATGAGAGCCTGATTACAAAGAGATGTATTTACAGAGTAATGCAATTCTATAGCAACTTTTTCTTCCTGTAAATCATTTCAAAACGTTTTCCTTTGTCTCTCCTCTCTGTACCTTGTAAACGAAACAAGATATATAGGCAACACACACACACACACACACACACACACACACAGCTCATCTATCATTTACTCTACAGGCTAGTGGAGCACCTAGTGACCTACTGAAGAGGACCTGTGGGGACTCCCCTCTCCTTTATTCAGAAGCACCTACTGGCCTACATGAGGTCTGCTACACCTAAGGGGAGTCTGGAATGGCCCAGGACTGAAGCTCTAGCAGTAGAAACCCTACATCAATGTATTTACCTTCTCTTTCACTCACTTCTGCTGCCTCTGATAGAGCCAGGCAACAACACACACGTCATCAGCAAAGAATAGACACAGACTTCGAAGAGCACAGCACTCAACTAGCTCTACGTTCGACTTGCACGGCTATAACCTAAAAAAAGCTATTTCTGTCTATAATAGGACTAATGGGTGGAAGAAGCTAGTGAAGGTCTGTTGTTTACCAAGCAGAATTTCTTCATATACATTTTCCTCTGTGTCAACTTGAAGGGAAAATGAAAGAGAAAGAAAGGGAGACTAATGAGCACTTTTGTTACAAAGGAAAAATGAGAGAATATGCAGGACATGACATAGTTTGATTGCTTGTCAACTGAAATTTACAAGCAAAGGAAACAAAACAGCCTGAGGCAAATATATTATGGCATCATGGTATTAGATGATATTTAAGTTTGCATTAACCCTATAGAACCTAATGTCTTACCAGCACTACATACAGCAAGTCTGGTTTTGTGCTCCTCATTCAGAGTAGTTATGAGGCATAAATGTCCAAGCTTAGCACAGTAAAAATGTACCAGCATGTGGACTTGGAGCTGTTTGCTACTCCCTTTTCTATCACTGCATAGAAGAATCACAATGCTGCCTTCATTGTTAAAGGTCTTTATTGTAAAAGTTGTCTGAGCGAGTATGAGAGAGGCTGACTTTACATGGGAAAACTTTCATGCTACTTCACTTGCGTAAAACTTCCATGAAACCATGTTTCACTTGAGTTGCATACTGTAAAGCTTCCTGCAAACTCATCTGAAAATCAGTCACAACAGCTGCAGCTGTCTCAACAAGTTTCATGAAAAAGCCAACCAAAACACAGATAATGCATCACATTATCATGTTGAAGAACATTTCAAATGACTGATTAGATCAGTTCAATGGACAAGAAAATAAACAGCAGAAAAGGAGATCCTCCTGATTGACTGTATGGTAGGTAGTTTTCCATTTTATCAGTTTCCGGAGCCAAGACAAGAATCAAACGTGTTTCGTAACAAGCTAGCTTAACTAACCAGCTAATGTTATCTGGTGATTCAAAGGATGAAAATCATTACAGGAGACTGAAATGTAGCTTCTAGGACAGGATAAGTGAGGCACAATGGCTACTTAAACATAAGTTTTAAAAGGTACAGTAAAAATATATGCTACAAGTCTGCAAATGCAGATGACAATATATAGTGGAAACGATGTGATGTAGTAAAAAAACAAGCTGCTTAGTTGGCTTAAGAGTAAAACAATCTATTGTGTTGCATACGACTTTGAACTGTTTCATGTAACTGTCAAGTAGCACCAAAACTATGTTGCATGCATTAAACTAGTTGCATGAAGGTTTCATCATGCAAAGAAGGTTTCAGAGTAGAATTTGGAGCATGTATTATTGATCAATCATTCTACAGAGCTCTAATAATATAAGCAGGTTGGTTTGGCTCGGATAAATAAAAGTTTTTCGATATCTTCCCAACAGCTCCTCAAAAGCTCCCCAATAGCCTTCTAACAAAATAACGCCCCCAAATCACAACTCCTAGAAGTTATAATTGATTTAGAAAAAGCTGTCATTTAATCACTGACAGTGGTTTCCGCAAAAAATGATAAACAAAGAAGACCAAGGGGCGTAACGGGGATACAGTTTTAAATTTCGAAACAGCGTTTGAACTTTATTTTTCTATTTATATTGACAGTTCTACACCATTAGTATAGACAACATAGCCAAGCACTAAGCTAGGGTGCGGAGTTCATATCCTAACCCTCTCTCAGGTTGTGTAGAAAACACATCCACCTTAAACAGCAAGCTTCAGTTTCAGAGCTGCAGCTGTGTGAGAGACAAATTTCACTAATTCATCCTGGTGTGTTGGCCCACTAACACGCTGGTAACAATGATACTTTTACTTCTCATTCAATGTTCAACCTGGGTGAAAACAAAGACCTTTACTGAATTACCAGTTACACAACAGGTCAACACCTCTATATCTAACGCTGTCTACTCTTTCAAGATCTGTTCCTCGGTCATGTTCCGGCTTAGGCCCTGGACCACAAGGGTAAAGTAACAGTGTGGAAGCTGGCTGGTGTGAATGCCTGTCCACAGCTGTCCAAGTCGGCTCTGGCCTCTCCTCCCCTGTCCCAGAGCAGCCGAGTGTGCTCCCGCTGCTCTGAAAATGGGGCAGTCAAGCTCTCGCCATCAGTAACTTCTGCATTAATGAATGTAGATTAGAGGAGAGGCATTATAAATGGATCAGGAGACTGATGGTGGCAAGAGCAGGGCCGCTGGGGGCTCAGAATGCTGGAGCAGGGGACAGTGCTCCGAAATGTGCGCTAAAATCACACATCCACGTGGGACTGCAACACAGCTGGCAGGAACATGTTTTCACTAACATCTCAATGTGTTGTATTGTTGTGATATGCTGATCTGATTTAAAAGATCAGTATTGGAGACCATAAAGGTCAAAAAATGCTCCCTTCAAAAAAAGTAATAGCACAAAAATAGCACAAAACACATTTAAATGAATTTTGTGCATTACAGTATGTAAAATATTTAATATAAATAATTTGCATTAATTTGTCTGTTCCAGCTTAACAGATGTGAGAAAAAAATAGCCACATATCATGTAAAGTGAAAACTTCTTGAAGTATCACAATAAAACACTTTTGCCATATTGTCCAGCTCTATGATGCAATGCAACAATGCTGATAATATGACAAAGCTGTCCAAGTCAGACTGGCAGAACAAAAGTAAGTGGTCCTTAGGTAAAGTGGTTTTTATTGCACTATTTGTAAGATTTAAGCTGTTTCACATCATTATATAACTGTGATATAAGTGACATAATGCGGATGATGTAGTAATCTACAAAACTACAATACAAAATTATAGCAGGCTACAAAGTTAGCTGTTATAACATGCTGTCATTTCACTCAGTCATGACATCCCAATGTAAGACAAAGTGATGTCGACTGATACAGGAGGTATGTCAGCTTGCTATAAAAATGGACAAAAGCAGCCTTTGTGACAGACAAGGCCTATTACAATAAGCCTTTATAAATGTTTATATAGGCTTACGTCACCTGTCATGACAAGCTTATGCAGGTGTCTCATAGCCTTAAGGACACTGCCCTATAGTAATGTGTTACCAAAAATAATAATTAAAAGGTTAAGACCTTCTGAGTATGAACTCTGCGTACTGTATTTTTTTAACATATGGTACTGTTACGTCAGAAGACTGTCGTATTTCAGGCATATGGTTTGTGCTGGCAGTTTTTAAATAGAGGCAAAATGCCATTCTGCTCTAGTGCCACCAGCTCATACCAACACATCCACCCACAGCACAATGGGCATCCTGGCACTGTACAAGCACTCTGGCACCTGGAGCCCAGGACTAAAGCTTGGACATGGGGTGAGTGTGACCTCTGCTGTTTTCAATCTGTGAATGTGCGTACAGTATTAGTGGAGGTGTTGCGTGGTGTGTGTCCAGTGCAGTTAAGATCACACATTCAGTCCAAAGATGCATTGAGCACAGACATAAAACAGCCAGAGTCAATTCTACAGCACAAGAGAAGAACAGTGGAGCAAGCAGATATAAACCTCAGGGTGTGAGAGCAGAGAGGCAGGGAGACGAGCACAATTATATCACTCTGAGTGTGTGTCAGAATGTTTACTGGCCACTGTTAGCATGCAGGTAAAGCAGAGTGGACAGTCAGAGACTGAAGGTTCAGAGGCAGAACTGAGATCTCATAGTAATGTGTGGGTGTGGGGGGCATGAAGGGCAGTGGGATGGATGCAAAGTTCTTTACCTTCCACTGCGTTTGAGTGGTAGTCTGGAATGAAGCATGAATGGAGACAAGAGCAGAGCAACACATAAGCCATGATCATGAGTAATGGAGTAAACACACACACACACACATATAGATATTTATGCAGCCAAAGCATCTAATGTAATTTGACAAACTTTTGCATAGAACTGTACAACCATTAGTGTAATCCAGGGATCCGCAAAGTGCAGCCTATGGCCCATAGCTGGCTCTAAAGGTCATTTGATTTGGCAGGCCAGAAAGTTGCTCTAACCTCCACAACCCTTTACCCAATGAGAAAACCAATATATATTTGTAAGTCTTATTTCTTAAAGCTACTTTTATTAACAAAATATACAGTCAGCAGTGGCTCTCAAACTGGTCCTCAGGGACACCCAGACAGTCCTCATTCTTGCTCCATGCTTGTGTGTTTTAAGTTAGGTTGGAGAGAAAATCTTGACAGTGTGGCGTCCCTGAGGATCATTTTGAGTGCTACTGCTCAAAAGTTCTAAAATAAAATGCAACAACTTAATGTCACATAATCACCGTATTATCTCTGCACCAAAAGAAACATAAGCCTAACATTCATTACAGAGAAACTATGAAGAAAAATGCATTCATAACACAATTTTAACCCCACCTACCTGTTTCATTTGTAGACCGTTTTATCTCTTTGGCCCTCCAAGATTGGGCATCCCTGGTCTACACACTTTTCTTATTTATTGCTATGCTACATCATACATAGTCCATTTATTTTACTCCTAAAGGCTGCTACAATCTGGCATTGCATACACTTTCTCTGTCCCACACACATGCACGTACTGCAAGTGGATGAGAACCTTAACTTTTATACAGAATGCACAGCAGCCAATTCTCAAAATAAATACCTACACTTGACGATTGTTAAGAAGTTTTCTAAAGGTTGTTAAGGAGTTTTTAAAGAGAAAAAGAGAAAGCTAACTCTCTAGCTCTTCACAAAAAACAATGTTACTTTGATGGATGGTCACAATGAGAGTATGAGCATGTATGGAGCATCCTTCCAGCTGAGCTCTTGGGTGGGTGTGTGTGTGTCTGTATATGAGTTATGAAGGAAGATCTCCAGACAGCAGTCTCTGTCCCACTGTGGTGACTTTGATACCCATTATAGTTCAGACCAGATCAGGGCAAAAAGAGATTCCTAGTATAAACTAACACATGCACTTTACTGTAACCATACGCATGATATTACACTATAATAGTACTATAGGCAGATTTGTTATAGTACTATAATAGCCCACAGCCAGATTTGTATAGACTATACAAGACTAGTACAATCCATGTTACTATGTATTACTATGCCATATTAATCTTAGTATAAAGTCTGTATTATGCTACCACAGTTAGTCCCAATGAGCCATTTTATAAGCCCTACTGTCCGGCCTCCTATATATTATAATCTAACACATCAGCATGATAGCAGCTACTCACATTATAATAAAGCCTTTACAGAAATACGCCAGTACCACGCTATAGATTCTATACTGTGGTGTGTCATGGTGTACCACACATGTTATACCTACAGCATGCGTATCATGTTCTACACATTCTAAACTGTATCATGATTATGGTTTTCTACACATTCTCTAGGCTTAATGTAGCATGTCTATCATGATGTTCCATGCCTATCATGATGTTTCATTCTGTACCATGCCATGCTTGTCATACTGTTTTACAGTCTGTACAGTAGCATGTGTATCATGATGCTCTACACATTCTGCATGGTAGCAGGTCTATCATGACTATTCTACAAATTCTACATGGGGCACAGAGGTATTGAACTCTGGTCCTGAAGGCCTAGTGTCCAGCACAGTGGAAGCAGGTCTATCATGGGGTTCTACATGGGGTTCTATAGGCCTACTGTACACACACCTATCATGTTCCACACATGCTATACTATAGCAGGTCTAACTTAATGTTCTGCATGGTCTACACTATAGCAGGATTATTACAGTGTTCTACACATTCTACATGGCAGCAGGTCTGAAGCATGTCTGGCATGATGTACACATTCTATACCATAGCGTGTCTATCACCACACTCCACTGTGAACCTCAATGACCATCAGTTTACCATTACAAAAATTTCACATCGCCTGATATTAATATTCCAAAATCCAAAAAAACAAACAAACAAATAATGCAGAATGAGCAATGTAAATGTCAGTCAGGTGAGACACGGAGGAGGCGGTACTAACCTTTGACCCTCTCTCCACGGTTCAGCTGGATCTCCCCTTCTCCCTGTGGTGTGTAGGGCTTGACCACGATGAAGGTGCGTCCCGGCACGGCACTGTAGAGTTTCCGCTTGGGGCCGCGGGCCCCCGAAAGCACGTGCGAGGGCCCCGAGGGGGGCGGGCTGGGGTCCCGCTGCACTGTCCCGGGGCTGTAAACAAAAACATAGGTTACCGTGGTGATGCCCGGCAACTGGTAGCCAAATCCGGTGGTGACTGACATGGTCCCGTGAGTGAGCCGCGAGAGCAGGCGCGTGCTGCCGCTGCTGCACACACATGCACAGGGATGCACGCACGCGCACACACGCAAACACGGCGTGTGCAGGTCCTCTTCTCAATCCTCCCGGTCCAGCCAGGCCCACCTCCTCCTCCTTTCTCCTCCTTTTCTCCTCCTCCTCCTCCTCCTCCCTCTCCTCCCTCACCCCACGCTGCCGTTAGCGGCTGCCTGTCGCTGTCCGTGGTGCTGAGGGCTGGGGCTGGGCCGGCCGCGAGCGGGGCATGTCCGCTCCCCGCGGCTCTCGCGCTCGCACACACACACACGCACGCTCTGACGCGGCTGCGCTCGCTCTCTTCCCGTGCCTGGGCTCACACAATCCCGCCCCTCTCTGCACATTCTATCCACAAGCCGAACCGTCAGCCGACGACAACGCGCGGCCGCCGGGGGGTCTGGATTGATTAGCGTGGGGAAGTGCGACTTACCTCACCCCCCTCAGAAAAATCCCCCGCCACGCGAACACACATACATACACATTCACACACACGCGCACACACGCAGCTCCCTCTGCCGTAATCAACACACCGCCCCTCCTACCCCTCTCTCTCTCCCCCCCCAACTCCCTGCTCTCCCCTCTCCTGCTCTTTCTCTCTTTCGTCTCCCTCTCTCCTTCCTTCTACAGCTCGCTTGCTGCTCACTCGCTCTCTCTCCTCTCTCACTGAAAGACAGGTTCTGAATGTTAATGCAGCTGCAGGCTGAGTAGCCGCTGCTCTACGTCTGTCTCATTCATCTCAGAGCCTTCTCGTTCGCCCATTCATCACACACACACACACACTCAAACCCAGCCAGTCACACACACGCACTGTACAGCACAGCCCAGCAATCACTGTACCACATGCATCTTCCTCTTTCTCCCATTTAGAACAGTAATACAGAGAAAATAACAACCTGTACGTCATCCCAGAACCCACACTTACTAAAGCACAGACACATAAACCTGCCCTCGGACCCGCTAACACACCGTACAGCTGTGACACTTGCCCTCCCTCTCAGTCTCCCTCTTCCTCTCCTTCCGTCCTCTAGCAGCTTCTGAGTAGTTAGCATGCTAACTTTGCCCAGAGCTGTGATTTTCATGCCTAAGTCATGTTGTTTCCTCCATCAGCCTTCAACTTGCCCAGGGAAAAAAAAAAAACAAAAAAAAAACAGGCTCTGCTGCCCCTTTCCTTTACTGGCAAGATCCATCAACACACTCACTCTTTCCCTCCCTCCCTCCCTCTCTCATCCCTGCTGGTCCACTCCCAACATTGAGCTCAGTGACGGCTTTCCAATTACTGCAGGGATACAGGGGCTGGAATGACTGCAGCATGCAAATACAGTGAGAGGGAGAGAAGGGGCGAGAGAGAGAAAGAGAGAGAGAGAGCAGCCAAAAAGAAAGAAAACAATAAGGTGGGCCTTTAGGAAGTAATGATGGAGAGGGCAAGAATGAAAGAATGAAGACAAGGGAGAGGGCAAGAAGAAAAGAGAAAGAAGGGCCTTCAGGAAACAATGATGGAGAAGTCAAGAATTAAGTTAATGGATGAGGATATCAGAGAGAGACAGCCAGAGACAGAGAGAGAGAGAGAGAGAGAGAGAGAGAGAGAGAGAGAGAGAGAGAGAGAGAGAGAGAGAGAGAGAGAGACAGAGAGAGAGAGCGCCATTTCTGCCTTTGACTGTGCCTTCTCAAAACCCTCACTCAGCTATACTTCACACAGAGAAGGAGAGAGAGAGAGAGAGAGAAACAGAGATAGAGAGACCATGAGAAAGAGAGAGAAAGAGTGGAGGAAGAGAAGGACAGAAGACATGGGAGGGAGACAGAGAGATGAAGGGAGGAGATGAGGGGGAGAGAGAGAGAAGAGACAGGTAGACAAATATCGAGATAAATCGAGAGAGAAAAGAGAGCGATGGGGGAGAAAGGGGAAAGAGAGAGAGAAAAGAGTGAAGAGAAAGTAAGAGAGAGAGAGGGTGAGGAAGGGAGAGAGATGGGAGAAAGGGGGAAGGAGAGAGATAAAAAGATTGACAGACAGATAAGTGAGAGAGTGAAAGAGAGAGGAAAAGAGAGGAGAGGAGATCAGAGAAGAGAGAACAGAGTAAGAGGAAGAGAGAGGGAAAGAGATGAGAGATAGAGCAAAAGAGAAAGTGATGAGAGAAAAAGCGTATAAGAGAGAGCGCGAGAGCAGAGAGAAAGAAGGAGAGAAAGAGGGACACTGGATTGACATAGTGGGCCTCTTGTCATGGTCTCCTCTGATTCCATATTGATCAGTCAGAAGCAGCAGCCTATAATAAACAGCACTGAAAATCATCAGCCTGCGCTGCAGTAACATCACATTTCACACACATCAATCATCATAAACACAAACACACACACACACACACACACACTATATATAAACACACACACACACACATATATATATACACACACACACACACACACACATATATAAACACACACACACACACACTTCTGACAAGTGCTCTTTCAGAAGTGGATGAATGTGAATTGGGGTCAGTTCAGTAAACAGGCTGCAGTGGAATGATGCTTCAGTGCTCTGTGTCTTGTGTCTACCATTAGGTTTAACTGTTAACCTTTATCAGCTGATGTTTTTAATAAAGAGAGCTAAACAGAACATCACATGTTACTGTATCAAAGTATAAGCCAAATCAAACTGTGGCTTAGAAACCTACTACACTGTCTCTATTCCTACTGGACCAGTCAAAACATTCGAAGTGATATTTAGTGAACAACTGAATTTTTGTTTTTCAAAATCTTAAACATATTAAAGCCTCATGTTTAAAAGAAAAAAAAAAACATGTAGCTCCAAAATTGTAGGAGAAGGCAAAAACATTCTTTACTTTTAATGTAAGTTCATGTAGAGATTTTATTCTGAGGAGTCTGGAGCATTTCGATTGGACCATTCATTATTAAGTTTCATACAATCTAAAGGACAGTTGTGGTGCTCAAACGATGTCAAAACGTAAAAATTGAAAGATTTATTTACGTTTTTTTGGACAGTGACAAGTGAAGATCTTCAAGGTTGTAAGAGAGTCATTTTTGGAGGCTCCCCATAAAGCTGGACAGTGTGCAAAGCTGTATCAAGGCAAACGGAGGGGGAACCTTGAAGCTAAAATATAAAATTTGTTTTGCAATTTTTATCACTCCATAATTCAATATGTGTCATTTTACAGTTTTTATATATTCATTATGAGAAAACCCTTCCATGAATAGGTGTGGCCAAACATTTGTGAAGTTGTAGGATTGAATGAGGTTTTTTTTTCTCAATGTGTTTTAGTTCAGCTCAACAATAACCTACTTAACAAGGAAGAGGAGGAAAAATCAAAAGCACCAGCATGTAACACCCCATTAGTATTTTTTAATGTGTTTGTTTTTTGCAGGGGACATTATGTAGGGAGGAGTAGAACAATGTGAGAAAGTGAAACTCTTCCTAAGCTATATTCATTTTGTAATTTCAGAAGAAATGCATTTTTTAAAAAAAGGCGTTTAAAATGTTAAAATGAACATTTACTGAAGTTCAACATAGAAATATATTTATCCAATAATAAAAAGTATGTTTTTAACATTCTCTACTGAACTACTGAAGAAAAGATAACTCTGTCCTGCACTGATTGGCTGTGGCTTTCAAATGATTAGATGATCTGTGGGCATCTTAAAGTCATACAGGCAGCATTATAGTCAGAGAAAAATGTGCGCACCAGCTACACTGCACCACTGGAACACACACTAAAGTATCACTCCTATGTCAGTTCTGAGAATGATTGACAACCCAAATAATACTTGCTCTGTGGTGGTCCTGCTGGGGTCCTGACCATATGAATAAGAGGGTGAAAGGCGGCTAACAAAGTATGCAGAGAAACATATGGACTACAGTCTGTAAGTGTAAAACTACAAAGTGCACCTATATGGTAAGTGGAGCTGATAAAATGGACAGAGTGTTCAAATACAAGGAGGAGTATTTAATGAAGTGGCTGGTTGTACATGCAGTACATAGTTCACGTTATGATATGCAATGAATTTTACTGTCAACTCCTCCCCTTCCGTCATTTCTCAAAATACCTTTAAAAAACAGCGGCATGCAAGTTCCATCAACGCATCCTTGAATAAGTGCATGCATAGAAGCTACGGGAGAAATCTGAGGTTTCAAAACTAAATTCAGTCTAGATCAGCCCACCACAACCACACTGGTCTCCCCCCACCTGGGACTGAGCCTGCTATCACAGTTACAGTGAGTGGACGCATATTGAACAGTAAACATGGTTTATCTGTTTAAAATACATGATTGTGAACACGTCAAAGATGGTGCAGCTTGGCTGAGAACTGGAGCGACTGCTAGTTGGCTAGTTAATTAGACAGAATGCAATATAGTAACATTAAGATAGCCATCTGTAGCCTTAGTGTGCAAGCAGACTGAATGAACTGGCTAACTTACCCCTCTTGTGCTTTGGCCATGTAGTTCCTCACTCTGATAGCCAAACAAATCATGTACTTTCATTTCTTGCATCTTGTTTAAATAACCTTTTTTTTATCATGTAAATAATAGTGTAATGAGCAGACATCTAATCAGCTACTTGTTACTATGCAGTTTATGTAGTTATTGTACACTGGTTGTGATTGTTTACATGCTCTAAAAATTGGTCAACATCTTATTTATGATACTGGCAGTTGTTCAGTGTTCTACAAGGGCTGATGAGACCCATAACACACTCAGAAAAGCACACAATGACAATTCGTCATGAACTTGTCAGTAACATATCGTCATATTTCCCACTCCTAGCCCAGAGTCCAGAAGTTCACTCCTGTACTCCGCAGCAGAGTGGACATAGCCCTGAGTCTGATGTAGAGCCATGCTCTAGTTAGGAGTGGATGAGCTCCCAAATCTCTCCTCATCCCCCTGAGTCTCTCATCTATCCGACAGTCTAAAGCCTGGACCCTACCACACACACTCAAACTCCAGCCAGTGACACACATGGCGAGTAAAGCTACGTTTACACCGCAAGCAGTATTGCATAATTCTGATTACTCAGATCTGATCTTTTGCTTTGACTGTTTATATCGGAGTTTGTAAGTGAGCCACATCTGTTTTTAGTGTGAACAGATCTGTGCCCTGAAATGACCCACATGGACAGATTTTATCAGTTGATCGCTACTGACCCACACAGGATGATATGATGACAGATGGAACAGCTTTTAAGTTTAATAACTATTCGCCATACTTGTTTTTCTAAAATGACAAAGTAAGAAGAAAGTAGTAAAAGGACACAGTACTTCTTCATCTAGGATTAGTCAGTCAGCTTACAGCTTGTATGCTTCTTTAGAGTGGAGGTCGAGTTGTGAAAAGCAGAGATTTAGGTTTCGGGAGGGATGTTTAGTAGCTGATAATGCTGTTATCTTAAGATCACTTTGTAAGGCGTTGAACTTGACGTCTCTGAACACATCAGTTAATGTAATTTGTTGCTTTCCACCTCTTGATCTAGACATTGTTATTAGTGTTGCAAGGCTATATATATGATATTAATGCATTCTAGGTTCGAGGACATCACATGACACTGATCTGACACCGCCGGTGTTAGTTGGGGTGGGGGTGGGGGGGGGTTATGTAATTGTACCTGCTCACGTAGAGGCACACATGGATTTATGGCACATTTAGATATTTAAAGTACTGAAAATGTCAAGATTATTTTTGAAAATAAGTATTCTACAGTTAAACCTCCCCCCACCAATTCGTTCTGATATAGAACAGCTGAACTAAACACTGACACCTTTAAAAAATATTACACGAAAGTGTTTAAAGAAACAGTTTGCTGAAAAATCAAATGTACAGAACTTTCCACTTTTCTCATATGTAGTCAGTTGGAGTCTGAATGTTTCTTTTTTTGCTTAGAGCTGTAGCTGCGAGAGCTAATGTTGCTAACAAACAGAAGTCAATAGCCACCCAAATAGCCCAAATTGATTTTGTAAAAATACATTTCCAAACCTTCCCTCAACCCACTTGCACTACATTAATCTTAAAGGTTGCACAGACTTGTGGATGCGTTTTAGAACACATATGACGTTCCCCGAACTATAAAAATAAACAAAATTTCACCATTCAGCTCCAGCATGCTACAGATCCAACACATTTTAGCTTCAGCATGTTCTAGTTCCAACACACTTCAGCCCCAGCACGCTCTAGCTCCAACTTCACCATGTAGCTGAACAATGCAGGCAGCCTTTTTAGACAACAGGCTCTGCATTCACATTCCACCTCAGGAGTTGGAATGCTGATCTAGAATCAGTTTTTGTCACAATAATCAGCATAAAAATAGAGGAATCACATTCAAGACCAGTCCCCTCTTCAACCCTGGTGTAGCAGAAAAGTTTATACTTTAAAGTAAGTCATACTGTGTTGTAAAACACACTGAAAAGTGTGACCTTAATTTAGACCTGGGTGTGGTTTGAGAGAAGTTCTGATGATGTATTTTTGTGGAAACTATTTGAGTTATTTTGGGTGACTACTGAGTTATAATGTTTGTTAGCAACGTTACCCTCGCAGCTCCAGTTCTAAAGTAAAAAAGCTAAATTTGCACTCAAAACATGTTGTCTTCAACTCTGTAACGTGAACACAGCTTAAAAGCTTTGAACATCTCAACAGAGATAAGAATAGGAGCATTTTGTCACTTGCTACTCTTCCTAACTCATCCTGCTTGAGTATCACCTGTGAGTGTATGTGTATGGTCCTAATGCAATCCGTGGTCTAAATCCTGCCTGCATCCTCCACTAGGCTCCCTGGCCCGTTCCCCTGGACACCGGCTATGCTTTCGTAACCCTGGCAACAACCAGAAAACTGAAGGCAACTGTCTTGATTCAGCGGCTGTCAGTGTCAACAATGAGTCACAAGTTTGTCTCTTGCCTGTCACAGCTGCTGTGGAGAGCAGATGGATGGACAGACAGGCTGATCCAAGAGTGAGTAGAAAGTGTCCCACTAAAGCCCTGTGCGACTCTGAGCTCCACATCAACCAGCTCACTCTAGCTCTAGCAAGCTTTAGCTCTAGCCTTCTCCAGCACGCTTTAGCGGTAGCCTTCTTCAGCTCCAGCACAGTCTAGCTCCAGCATGCTTCAGCTCCAACCTGCTTTTACTCCAGCATGCTTTAACCCCAGCGTTCCTCAGCTCCAACATGAGTTAACCCCAGCATTCTTCAGCTCCAGCATGCTTTAACCCCAGCGATCCTCAGCTCCAGCATGCTTTAACCCCAGCATTCTTCAGCTCCAGCATGCTTTAACCCCAGCGTTCTTCAGCTCCAGCATGCTTTAACCCCAGCATTCCTCAGCTCCAGCATGCTTTAACCCCAGCGTTCCTCAGCTCCAACATGCTTTAACCCCAGCGTTCTTCAGCTCCAGCATGCTTTAACCCCAGCGTTCCTCAGCTCCAACATGCTTTAACCCCAGCGTTCTTCAGCTCCAACATGAGTTAACCCCAGCATTCCTCAGCTCCAGCATGCTTTAACCCCAGCATTCTTCAGCTCCAGCATGCTTTAACCCCAGCGTTCTTCAGCTCCAACATGAGTTAACCCCAGCATTCCTCAGCTCCAGCATGCTTTAACCCCAGCATTCTTCAGCTCCAGCATGCTTTAACCCCAGCGTTCTTCAGCTCCAGCATGCTTTAACCCCAGCGTTCCTCAGCTCCAACATGCTTTAACCCCAGCGTTCCTCAGCTCCAACATGAGTTAACCCCAGCATTCCTCAGCTCCAGCATGCTTTAACCCCAGCATTCTTCAGCTCCAGCATGCTTTAACCCCAGCATTCTTCAGCTCCAGCATGCTTTAACCCCAGCGTTCCTCAGCTCCAACATGCTTTAACCCCAGCGTTCCTCAGCTCCAACATGCTTTAACCCCAGCATTCTTCAGCTCCAGCATGCTTTAAGCCCAGCGTTCCTCAGCTCCAACATGAGTTAACCCCAGCATTCCTCAGCTCCAGCATGCTTTAACCCCAGCGATCCTCAGCTCCAGCATGCTTTAACCCCAGCATTCTTCAGCTCCAGCATGCTTTAACCCCAGCATTCTTCAGCTCCAGCATGCTTTAACCCCAGCATTCCTCAGCTCCAGCACGCTTTAACCCCAGCGATCCTCAGCTCCAGCATGCTTTAACCCCAGCGTTCCTCAGCTCCAACATGAGTTAACCCCAGCATTCCTCAGCTCCAGCATGCTTTAACCCCAGCATTCTTCAGCTCCAGCATGCTTTAACCCCAGCGTTCCTCAGTTCCAACATGCTTTAACCCCAGCGTTCCTCAGTTCCAACATGCTTTAACCCCAGCGTTCCTCAGCTCCAGCATGCTTTAACCCCAGCGTTCCTCAGCTCCAGCATGCTTTAACCCCAGCGTTCTTCAGCTCCAGCATGCTTTAACCCCAGCGTTCTTCAGCTCCAATATGCTTTAACCCCAGCGTTCTTCAGCTCCAGCATGCTTTAACCCCAGCGTTCTTCAGCTCCAATATGCTTTAACCCCAGCATTCCTCAGCTCCAGCATGCTTTAACCCCAGCGTTCTTCAGCTCCAGCATGCTTTAACCCCAGCGTTCTTCAGCTCCAGCATGCTTTAACCCCAGCGTTCTTCAGCTCCAGCATGCTTTAACCCCAGCGTTCCTCAGCTCCAACATGCTTTAACCCCAGCGTTCCTCAGCTCCAGCATGCTTTAACCCCAGCGTTCTTCAGCTCCAGCATGCTTTAACCCCAGCGTTCCTCAGCTCCAGCATGCTTTAACCCCAGCGTTCTTCAGCTCCAGCATGCTTTAACCCCAGCGTTCTTCAGCTCCAACATGCTTTAACCCCAGCGTTCCTCAGCAAGCCTTCTTCAGCTTCAGCACATTCTAGCTTTGTCATACTTTAGCTCTGGCATGAAGCTCCAGCACAGGCTAGCTTCAGTATGCTATAGATCCAACACACTTTAGCTCCAGACTGCTTCAGCTGTAGCACAGCTTGCTCCAAGCTCTTTTGTCAAGTAATGATTTGTTTCGATTTTGAATCAAGGTGCCAAGATGCAATTACAAAACAATTCTCTTGTTAGCAAGTGGTGTTAATGAGTTTCCTAATTTATATTCAAAATTTCATAAAACTATCATGTATTTTATGCAGTGAAGAATCTCTTGCAATAGCAAAGACATTCCATAGCATTATGTAGAATTAAGGATTTCTTACTTGTAGTAAATAAACAGGCAGACAAATTCAGTCAAAATTGTGAATTTTAAACCTTGAATCAATATCACATTTGTCAACATCACATGTAATTTATTACGGAATTACATATAAATATTATAGAGAAATGACAATAATAACACTAGACTAATGCTAAGGGTTAACCTAATGCTGATATTAATATAATGAACATATAACAAGGGAAGCAAATCTTCTTATGAAATAGAGGAATTACATGTTATCACTCCACTAAGAGCTAATGGGAGCACTGTGAAAAGCTCTGAATAAAGGTTATTTGAATAAGTGCCCAAAAGGTCTTCAGGGACTCAGTGTGATGGAATGATGAAATTCACTCCATCCTTCCTCATCATCCTGACCCGCTGTCTGTGGCTTTGTCTCTCTCTCTCTGCCTTTCCAACCTAGGCTAATTGAGTGGACTGGTGTCTCTGTAAGGTCTCTCACTGGACTGTGTGTGTGTGTGTGCGTGCATTTATTGGGTCATTCCATCCTTCCAGCAAATTTGGAGCCACTGCTATCAACAAAAACTCTTAACTCTCTCTCTGTTTACGTGCATCCTCTTTTTCTGTCTCTTTTCTTAATTCTGTTTGTTAAAGAGACGTTGTGATCATAAAGAGAACCATTTAAAGGTTTATGTTCTCTTTAAAAACAGGGTGATGAAAAACTTAAATCATAATAACATGAATTCCATCTGCCTTTTTTTCATGTTTAGTTTTACAACTGCCGTTTTCAAGCCTTTTCTACACTCTTTAAAAAGGGTTCAGTGGTTCATTAGCAAAGGCAGTGGTTCCATACAGAACCATGGCAACTTAAAGAACCACCTGAATGGTTCTTTGTAGTTCAGTTTTTTTATGTGTGCATTTGCATTATGTTGCCCTTACAAGGTTACGATAGAGAGATCCTGTATCCTCTATGGCATAAATATTATAATAACACTATTATTATTATTATTATTATTACTACCATTATTAAGACAAGTACTACTAATAATAATTAGAACAGAAGTAACAACAACTAACAACTATTATTTTTAGTAGTCATATATTAATAACAATAATCATCTTCATTTATTATAATCATTTATACGTAATTACTGTATTATTATTAATAATAATAATAATAATGATAATAGGTTAATTTTAATAATAATAATAGGTTATTTTTATTGCTAATAATAATTAATAATAACAATAGCAGCACCTTGTTTAATCTCCATGACTGAAAACCTGTTATATATGGTTCTTAAAAAGGACCTTTAAAAAATTGTTTAAAAAGCAGCACATGGTTCTATAAGTCCCAGAACCATTGTTTGCTCTAGGTCCTTTTACAGCCATTAAGTAAAACTGAGCAGGAGACAGGGCGTGTGGAGGGAGGAAGGAAGAGAGTATGGATGGAGGACGTTAAAGATGATATTGACCTAGTAACCATCCGCTCAGTCTTTAAAAGCCAATAGAAAATCTGCCTCCTTCCTAACTCTCCTTCTTCCATCCTCCTGCTAGCTGCTGTCTACTGGCAGCGGCAAGGGAGTGGCTTGAGCCTCAGCGATATCCTGAGGGTGGAATCCATCATGGAAGGTTCCAGACTGAACGAGTGCTCTTTCAGAGTGACACCTCATTTACCTGGCCTGCACAAACAAAATGGATTTCCTTTTCTCGTCAATAAATCACTCCATTCTCTCTCTCTCTCCCTCTGTCCGTCTTTCCCTCTCTCTCTCTAAACGGAGCTCATAAATTGGCAGTGTAATGAAACTGCAGAAATGAAGTAAGGCCTGGATGTGGCCCCTTACGTCTCCAGTAGAGGAGCAGCTGTGATGGTGAGAGATGAAGCTTTCGGTGGCTTTCTGTCAGAGGTGCTCACTTAAACACCTTTGCAGTCAGATGAGATTTTTTTTCTGCTCACTCATGTGTCCCCATCAGTTTTATGGTACACATCTAAATCACTCATCTTTTTCTCCAAACATGCATTTTTATTAACAGTGATGTATAGCTACAGTTATTAATGGATACATTTATTTTATGCTTAACAAGACGAATTTGAAAGCTAAAGGTGCTTTAAGTGCCTGCAAAGCCATGTACCTGACATCTGCTATATTCTGCGCTTAGGTACATCCACTACAAGACCAAAAGTATGTGGACACTACTTCTAATTCATAACTCCTCAGACCACCTCTACAGACAAACACAGTAGAATGGGTTGTTACTGAGGAGCTCAGTGACTTTTAACATGACACTGTCATAGGATACCTTTCCAACAAGTCAGCTAGTCAAATCTTTGTTCTGCTAGAGCTGCACCAGCCAACTGCTATTACTGTGAAGAGGTAACATCTAGGAGCTAATACAGCTCAGCTGTGAAATGGTGGGTCACACATTCTCACAGCATGGGACTGACGAGTTCTGAAGCATGTAGAGCGTAAAACTCGCCTGGCCTTGTTTGCAACCCCTACTACAGGGTCCTGAACTGCCTCTGGAGGGAATATTAGCACAGAAATTGTTTGTCAGGAGCTTAACAGATTAGATTTCCATGGCCGAGAAGCCAAACACAAGCCTAAGATCACCATGTATTATGCCAAGCACCAGCTGAAGTAGTGTAAAGCAAACCAGCACTGGACTCTGGAGTAATTAAAACACACTGTCGGGAGTGATGAATCACCCCTGACCACCTGACAGTCTGAAGGATGAATCTGTGGACCTGTGGAGTATGGTGGATTGCCAGGAGAACGCTATAAACCTGAATACATAGTACATACATACTAAAGTTTGGTGGAGGAAGAATAATGGAATCATGGTTTGTGAAATCTTAATGCTACAGCATTCAATGACATTCTTTAAGTGCAAAGTCAAAGTCAAGATTTGTCCACGTTGGTGTGGAAAAACTTGACTGTCCTCCATAGAGCCCTGACATGAACCCCATCCAGCAGACTGTGAGCCAGGCCTTACTGCCCAACATCAGTTCCTTATCTATGATGTATGATGAGAGTAAAAGGAATATTAATGTGGACATTAGCCCACCGTGAAATCTGTGAACGCTTGGTAACCCTTTATTTGATTCCTACCTTTGAAGGGACTTCATAACACATGCATAAGCACAAATAATGCATTTAAAAAGCAATACTTAAGTGTTGAAGAGCTTACATCAGTTTTTGTGAGATGTAAATTGTAAGAGAAAACAGCCTATGAATTATTTCACTTCTTCGTCATGAAGCAGATGAGCACGAAACAATATAAAAACAACATCAATACAATTACAGTGTCATCTGCTTAATAAAGTATGTTATATTATCTGGTAAATAGTGATGGTTATAAAAATGCAAAGCTTATGAATATGTTATAGTGCTAAGGAATGGTAGGTAGCCTTCAAACGAGCTGTTACCAAATGTTTTCTAATGCACTTCACATATAAAACCACAGGACTGACTGATGGCTTTGCCAGTACTATTCTCCTCCATCAAGTCTTATCAAGCTTAATATTTATATTATGTTCTATTGAAAGTATTTTGATAGATGTCAATCTATTCATGAATCAATTCTACCCTCCTATTATATTTTTGTTAAAAGTGGTCAAACAGACAGCAAACTGTCAATCAGACACACAAGCGCTGTTTGTGGATGACCCGGCTGACCCTGGAAAGTTTGGACATGTTTAGACTAAACATGCCATAGCCTCACACCTGACCGCAGGCAGGAAGTAAGTGGGCGGGACTGACGATGCCATTAATTACACACTCCCCTGGTCACCACAGTTACCTTCGGGAGAGACAGGTGGACACAGTCAGAAACAGGGCAAATGACCAGAGAGAGAGAGAGCAAGAGAGAGAGAGCGCAAGAGAGAGAGAGAAAGAGAGAGAGAAAGAGATTTGATGGACGATGCTATATTAATGCAGGAGAACTGACCCCGGGGGCAGAAGCTGATGCTTGAGCCCTGACCATCACATTTATTAACACACACAGCTCTGCCTGCTGACCCTCAGATAATAGGTAGTGATGATTATGAGGGGACAGATATCAGTGCATACTGACAGATGGTTAACTAGGACAAAACACAGCAAACACTTACACCCCCAAATACTTACACCCCTCAGGACCTTACTCTGTGTGTGTGTGTGTGTGTGTGTGTGTGTGTGTGTGTGTGTGTGTGTGTGTGTGTGTGCGTGTGTGTGTCTTAAGCAAAACAGAAAAAGAGCAACACACACACAAACACTGTGAGAGAGAGAAGTGAGAAAAGAGAGAAAGAAAAAAATAGAGCAAGCAAGAGAGTGGGGGAGAGAAAGAGACAGAAGGGGGGAAAGAAAGAAGGAAAGAAAAGAGAGCAAAAGAGGGACAGATGTGTGTAGACAGAGAGAGAGAAAAGAGAGAAAAAAGAAGAAAAACAAAAAAGAAGAAAGAGAAAAGAGAGAAAGGAAAAACAGACAGAGACAGAGAAAGCAAGTACAAATAATGAGAGAGAGACAGAGAGAGAGGGAGAGAGAGAGAGAGGGAGAGAGAGAGAGAGGGGGAGAGAGAGAGCGCGAGAGTGAGAGAGAGAGCGAGAGAGTGAGAGAGAGAGAGCGAGAGAGTGAGAGAGAGAGCGAGAGAGAGAGGCTGTTTTAAATGCCTCTGCTTTTCACAGTACCAGTAGCGTTAATGCAGAAATCAACAGTTATGCATAATGCATCCAGAACAATAGTCGGCTGGGTCAAAGCCTGAAAAAACTACACTGTCAAAGGTGACATGGAGTACTGAGGCAATAATATCCACTAACATCCATGCTAACTCCTTGAATAATTCAAAGAGCTTGTTATTTACATAAGATGTGCAATGAAGACCTTGAATTTCAAATGAAACCATTTCATTTCCTCCACGCTGAAGCAACAAACACTTATAAAGTGCGATGCCCACTCAGCTCTGAAATTACGTCAATCTCCCTAACTGTAATCCTACTGCAATAAATATAAATATGAGACTGAGGACAATACTGCAGCAGAATTCAATAAGAATGTAATGCACGGGTCTCTGTCGCGAGTCTATCCCGCCATGCCCTGTAGTTCAAAGGCAGGGAGAAAAGCCGTCTCATCTGAATATATATTAAATATTTCAACAACATCATAAGTAGGAAGCAATGTGCAGATTGTACAGTGCTTCATGTATCTCCTATGTCTAAGTTACAGCCCTCACAAATTCATGTTAATTCGACAACCGCAAATTTTATCAAGGTAGGGTGGACAAGAGGGGCCATTTAAGAAGATATCATTGCAGAATTGATTTAAAAAAACAACACTAAAGCTTCAAGGTTTGCCTTTCTTTCCATTCTAGCATTAACAGGCCAAAAGTATCATATTGTTATTTTATTTTATATACAATTATAACTTTTACAATGCAGATTTACATATTATGATATTTAGGGGCAATTTAAGATGGGTTATTCAATGTTTTAAGTGTTTTGGGTACAAGTATAAGTTAATAAATGGTAACACTAATTATCTTAATCTAGCATTTTACAGGCTTAATCTTAATCCAGCATTTTACAGGCTTAATCTTAATCCAGCATTTTACAGGCTTTGAATAATGTATTGATATTTCTGAATGAGTACCTGAACACTCATTCTCAAAACCACTCTTAAAACAATACTTACAGCACTGTGCAAAAGTCTGAGGCCCTTCGTTTGTTTAATTCCAGTCCAAATGGCCTACAAGTGCAGATTACTTATTTTTCAGAACTCTTTTCTGTGGAGATTAGATGTCAGATAATCGACTATATGAGGAAGGAGACAGTCAAAGGAAGATATGTAAAGAACCAGCAGTTTCTAAAACTGGAGTTAAGAAATTATTAAAAGATATAGAGAATACAGAACTCATTGTCACAGTGCAAGACCTGATAGACCACCAAACTGTCCCCATCAAATAAACAGTATCTTCAAGCCTCATCTTTCAGAGATCAGAGAAAATCAAGCTCCACTCTTACTTCACATCTGAAAAAAATCCACTGGTGTTTCTGTCCATCCTTGAGAAAACAACAACACTGAGTCTGAAAGGATGTGTAGCTGTCGAGAAGCTGCTACTGAGGGTGCTACTGAAAGGGCATATGTAAAAAAGAAACAACAAGATGATGCTGGTGTTCCCAGAACAATGGACTGTCCACTCCAGAGGCCAGACCTCAACATTATTAAGTGTGTTTGGGATTCGTGAGAAGCAGAAAGTGCAATCAACCTCCAAGCCTGAACTTTGGAGGTGTGAAAAAAGATCTCTGCAGATTTCTTTAAAAACTGAAAGCAAGTCTCCTGAAAAGAATGGAAGCTGTAATAAAAGCAAAGAGTGAACACACTAAATACTGACAAAATTATGTTATATTTGGTTGTTGAAGCTTCTGTATCATTTTCTGTTAAATATATATATATATATATATATATATATATATATATATATATATATATATATATATTACCTTTATTTCATCACACTTGAAAGGTCGTTCTGACTGGAAATTAAACAAATGAAGGGAGGTCTCTTTGCACAGTATTGTATGTTTCACAATTAACCATAATTTTAAGCAGGGTTGTTACAGATGATGGATGGTGATGATCACTAAGTTCTCAAAACTGAAATGATTCATCAAACGTGTTGTAACTCCATGGCAGGGTCGGGATAGCTACTGAAAAAAATTGTGGCTAGCTATTTTGTAGCTACTTTCCCAAAATTTGTAGCTAGCTACAATTTAGCTACTTTTCCAGAAAAAAAGTAGCGGCTACTTTTTCGCTACTTTTTGAAAAGTAGTGCACTACTTTTTAGCTACTTTTTGAAAAGTAGCGCACTACTTTTTAGCTACTTTTTGAAAAGTAGTGCACTACTTTTTAGCTACTTTCACAGCACGATTGTCAGAATGATATCCAACAAAGACTTCGACTAAGTAAAGGCAAAGTCAATCATTCCAGGTTTTTCCTGACAAAAATCAACAAAAATAGCTGGATACAAACCAAACAATTTTGTGCAAAGCACTGTCAACTGTTGAAATAAAACTGCTTCAATTCAAACATTTCAGCAAGATATGTACAGACATGACATTCAGAGTCTTAAATTAAACTTCAGCAACACTTCAGCCTCAAAATTCTTATCAGTGACCCTGGCTCTGCGCAGTACTGTTAGTAATAGTCTGTTATGAAAATGCTTTTTTTGCTTTAGCTAAGCCAGGGGTCAGCAACACGTGGCTCTTTTACTGCCCTGCGGCTCCACAGCAGAACCAGACTTTTAGGTAAAATAACAATCATCCTTTGCTGTAAAATGAAGCTCTGTTGATCGTTATAACACACAGTTCTAACACAGTTTTCACAATAAATGGTCTTAAACGCTGGAGTTAATGAATAACTGTTAATTCACCAATGCTAAAGGTTGGTGTGCAGACTGCTGGCCACAGCAGCGCAGATAACAGTCTCACCTAGCTAGTGGCTAACAAAACAAAACACTAAAGCTGGTTTCCTGATATGTTTAATCTGCAACCAGAAACTGTCAAACACTAAGTCGCGAAGCTGAAGTCAGCTTCTCATTCTCCAGCATCTTGTTCGAATTTTCCCGTTCCACCTCAAATGGCACAGCAGTACATTCTGGCCCCTCAGGCATCATTTAAGGTGGAGCGGGACAATTTGAACAAGAAGCTGGTGAATGAGAAGCGACTTCGTAAAAAGCCAAACGTTGAGAGACATTTTAAAAGAAACTCTACTTTCGCAGAAAAGTTTCCTGACTGAGATATGAGAAAAGTGGCTACAGCTGACCTAAAGCTTAAAGCAGAGCAAAGTAAGTCTGCATTTTCGTTTATATTTTTAGCCTGTACTAGTATAACAGCACACACTGAGACATATTTACAGCCAAGATAAAATTTTGTGCTGAGTATTTTCCTTGTTCAATAACTTCTTAGGCATCTCTTCTCTTTTAGCTTTAATGGTCATGTGAAAAGCAGTGCAGTTCGTAGAGCATTGACATGCAAGCTTGGCATGAAGTGATGATTCTTTCAACTAAACAAGCTATCCTATCATTTATAACACTTCCATATATAATCAACAGTTGTTCTAATATAAGGGCCTTTGCTGCAGTATGAGGCATTCTTGATGCTATACAAATCTGAAACCTGTGAAGTTAAACAGAATCATTTTATAGACTGAAAACAGATTGTAAAATTTTCAGTGACGATTCTAACCTTTTTAATGGCAGTGTAAGTCTGTGCTTGTGGTTGTTAATCTAATAAAGAAAGTGATGTACCGTCATTTCAAAAAGAGGATGTGGCCTTATTAACAAATACACTGTATTACATTTGCAATCCTATAATTTTTGTTTACAGCAGTATAATATATGGCAAATGACAGCGTGTTATCATTGTGTCGAGGTATTGGATGCTCACCTGAGGCGTCCGCGGCTGTGGCCGTGTGGGAGTGGGGGGTGTCTGCGCAGGGTGTGTATGTCGGGCTCCTCGCTGACGCGGTGCAGGGAGGGTGAGCGGGAGTGGGAAGAGCGTGAGCTGCCTGTGCTTTGCAGACTGCCGTCTGCTGCCTCGCCCCCGGGGGGCGCTAGAGGAGGCAGACTCCGCAGAGAGGGCACGGGCGAATGGGTGGGGCCAACTTCTGCCCCATTCAGGTTGTTGTCGGAGGCGGAGCGAAGCAGCGAGCGTGATGATGTCAGAGTCCCACCTCCAGTCACACGCCGGCGGTTCGTGTAGGAGGGCGTTTCCCTGAAAGGCACTGAAAGACACAATCAGTGTTCAGATTGGATCAACGTCAAGAGAACTCAAAATGTCGTTTCTCAGGATATGAAAGCAAATGATCAGAAAGATTCAGAGATTTGCTCTGAAGTTACACTGATAATGTAGTAATGGAAGCGTATGACCACCAATTAGCATCGTGCTAACTGTGTGCAGTATTTAAGTATTATGCTGGTATTTAAAAACTGATGACACATTCCACCCATTTATATTTTACAGGGGCTCACATACTAGTGGAATGGGCCCTCTGATAGAAAGAGAAAAAAATCAGAGCCAGGAAAAACTAAGCGTGATAATGGCTCAGCAACAGCTAAGAGTTACAGAGAACACATTCAATTTCAACCTTCAGTCTAACACAAGTCACTCAACTTTGTACTTGGAAACACCCTCTAAACAGGCATCATTTAGCACTAGTAGCTGGAACCAAGCCTGTGCTGAGTGGCAAATTTGTCCAGCTAACTAAGCTAACTAAGTTATTGCAGTACAAACGTCCATTACTTGTTAGCATTAGCTTTATAGCTCCACTGCAAAACTAATGAAACAAATTTCAGACATCAAACATGTCTTGTATGATCAACTACATTTGGGACACATTCAGAGTGTAAAACTGGTTACTGCTTTATAAAAGGGGTAAATGGAAAGCAGGACAGCACATTTTAAACTAAAAAAAAACTACACTCAACCATTTTATCTAGTTAGAACTGGAACTGGTTAGTTTTCAGTTTTTATCTAAGAACTTCAACCATAAGGAACTTAGGTGGTCTTTTTTTGCAGTTTTACTCTAGTACTAATTTTGCATTTAAGTGGCATTATCTACCTTTTCCTCTGTGCTATAATTATGTTCACAGCTCTCTTATGTTCTCCCAAGAAAATGCCCCAACTAATTCGGTTATCTTAAGTCATTTCATGAGAACTTGCATCAAATGTGAAACTTCAAAGCTCTACCATTCATACATTATTACTGCAACACAGTTTGTCATTATGGAAATGTACCTTTGTGATCTGGTGCCATTCTAATTACTGATTCCCCATGATCTGAGGAGAAATGAAGAACGGCTATGTTCTATGGTAAAAACACTGCTGTCACCTGAATAGATCTCAGCTCCAACCAATCAGAGCAACAGGCAGCCACTACCATCTTGCCACAGAGAAAGTTCTTATGACTGATGGCACTAATTCCTGTAACCATTTAGTTGACTGAAGTACTCCCTCTCTCACTCTCATGACTGACTGAAAACATGTGAGTCAAACTATGAGTCACCAAATAAAAGCAATTTTAAGTACAGTACATTTTGTGTGCTTACCCTGCCAATCACTATACTCCTCTAATGCACTCTCATCACTGCTTTCTCTCAGTTTAATGATGTCAGCTGTCTTCTGCAGCGTGAGCTATGTGGTTTAGATGTTCCGAACAAAGTATTTAGACTACAGTTCTCAAAAATATGAAGTTCAAAATGTATTTTCTTTGGGGTGATATAAAGTCTCGATAATTTCTATTATATATCTTTATATCTTTGATCTTTATTTTCTAGCTGATCTTCTTTAACCTGATTGTATTCACACTGTTTCTAACATGTAATGAAGGTGCCTACTGTGTGTCTTCTGAAGATGTAGGTTGCTTCATGATTGAAGGACCGTATAGTTGGTTCTGGCTTTCCATGTGTTCTAATAACATCACAGGGAGAACCTGATTTGTCCATGCTGAAGTAACTGTTAGACTAAGAGCCCTATTATTGCATGTATAATCAATTAGTTTCAGTGCTTTTTTCGCTTTAGTCTGGTACAGTGTAAACATTTTATTTTGCTAAGTTCAAATCCAGCCAGTCCGCCAGCAATAATCTTGCATTTCTCTTTTAAACTTTGACTTCAGTGAGATAGAAATAGCCGGCTATGTGTACGTTACATAATACTCCATATGCTTACCAGGTGAACTAGTAGAAAGCACATTCAAAGAAGGCTTTAAGTCATTTTTGAATGTGAAATGGCAAATTTTCAGGGTAAATTTCTTATATATTTGGAATATTCTTTGAATATTGTCTTAAAGGGCCCATATCCTACATTTAATTTTCCTTAGGGTCCACCTATCATTTACGTGGATGTGTGTACAAAAAATTCATAATTGATAAGTCATAATTCATTTTTACATGACCACTTTCCAACCTTTCTCTATGCCTTAGAATTAAACAGGCTGTTTGTATTACTGTATCCTCAAGACTGATAAGATAAAGGAGCTCTGTTCTCATTGGTTGTCCTGTATTCACAAAGCACTCAAGAGCTGAAACACTCCTTAGAACTTCAACATGAATGGAAAAGGCTAAACTGCTGTAGACTGAACAGGTGGATAAATTTAAGTGAGTTTGTGACATCACAGAATCACTGAATTCAAAATAGGCTGTTTTTCCAGCTTAGTGAACAGTTATAAAACTAACAATATTTGCAAATGACTTCAAACCCCTTTACTTAAAAAAGCAAGGGAAATTTATTTTCCCACAATATGGGTCACAATAAGTTTAACATCAATATATAGAATGTAATTTAAAAGTAAACATTAATAAACACTAAGTACATCTTTCACAGTTTTAGTGGAAGTACAGTATGAATATTTATGTCAAAGCTTGAATATATTCCAAATTGTGTAGATAACAATTACTCATTAAAAGCCAAATCAGCTGAAGAATTACTTTCCCTCTAAACAAACAGTGTACAGTGTGTCACCAAAGAGGAGCAATTTGTTTCTGGTGTCTGAATTCTGCAGTGAGGTCTCTTGAGGCCAAATAAGAAGTGAAGACATCCACTCAAGGCCTCTCTGTAAAATGGGTTTAAATCTTTTCCTCCACTTGCCATCCATTCCCGGTGAAAAGGCCAAATGTCCAATCACACACAGAGACCCCTCACTCACACTCACTCAGTCTCTTTCTCTCTCTCCCCCCCAGTGAAGGATGTAGTGAAAGAGGGAAAATTAGAGATTGAGAGAGCCAAGAAAATAGATACAGGCGTGAGGAAGAGAAAGGGGTGAGGAGTGTGACATCAATGAATTCTAATGATGAAACACCATCTTTCCCCTCTGAAAGACGATGTGTAAGGCTTGGCTAGTTTTCCAGAGGGTTTAAGTTTCAGTTAAGTAGATAAGCTTTAGGAGTGTCCTGCTGGGCTGTCATTGGCTGGAATCACCAACATCTGTCTAAGCCTGGGAGGTAAATGCTGCTTCAGCTCAGCTCCACGATACTAGCACTGAACACTAATGCATGTGACCCTTCAGCGACAGCTTGCTGAATACACCAGCACTGGTGGCTAGAGCATTAGCCTTAGAATTAACTCAGGCTATGTTCACATTACCAGGCTGAAGTGGCACAAACCCCATTTTCTGCCTTCATGTGACACAGATCTGATCTTTTCAGGTTTGACCTGAGCCACTTTCATGATAATATCCAATTTGTGGCCATGCAACCTTAACGAGAATGCTCACTCACATGTTTTTTTTTTGTTACTGTGCACATTCTATCATTCAACGTTAACGTGGGAGCAGCACCTAACCTAAAGTTAGTGTCAGTAAATGCTACAAAAGCTATGCATCTGACCCTTTTTTTCTCTCCATTTAGTAATGAACAGCTAAGAACTGTTGAGAGCTAATTACCTTCATGAGAAAGGCTTGTTCTGCTGGTTAGTTTGTTGTTTATGATGCTTGTGGTTCATTCATGTGAGATTTTGGATTAGGGTGTGCGCATGCAGGTCATTTCAGGACACAAGTTCATTCACATTAATGATGGATTTGAGTCACAAACCTACACATTGGATCTGAGCTATAAATCTGAAGTGAACAATGAGGCTTGTAATGTGAACGTCTTAACACACAACCTACATGCAATGCATATGGAATTCATTATGGTTTGTGGTTGTTAAGTGTGGTCAGTTTCTGACATCACAACAATTAGATTTTATTTTTTATTGTTTAAGTAACGACTAAGCGCATAATAAAATCTCAAATTTTACAACAGTTTAAGTTTCAGGCCAAAATCAGATGCATATTTCCCCACAAAATTGCCGCACAAGCCTAAACAAGCTGTTTATTGGCTGTATGCCTAGCAAAAAACAAAACATGCTTCTCTTTCTCATGCATGTGCATTTAAGGGAGGGCAGTACAAAACATAGGAGGGTCACACAAAAAGTTGGTGAAACTATAACACATGCAGTTGATTTCATATTCTGCTCCATTTACTAAAGTCTGAGTCTGAGCCACAGTGGATGGTACTGTGCAGATTTTTGCCTGCCTTTTAAACCCAAGTGTGAATTTGCATTAGAATCTCAAAACACATGGTGGGACACTTTAACAATTGCAGGAGTCACAGCAGTTAGAAGGAGGAACAAGCCTCGAACATGTGCTGAAACAATGTTTACCAATCAGAATAACACTGTTTAAACTCTTAGAACCAGATGGACATGAGGGAGAAGACGCAGCACAAAATTTATTGACAGAATAAAATAATGCCCCTGTAGACTGTTTTAGTGGGAAAGAACTGGTTTTGTTTTGCTCCAGCTTGTTCACATCTCCATTATCACACTGTGCCTTTTAAAGCCTGCGCCTCACGAGCAAGCTGTTACTTTGTGTGATAAGCTACAGTCTTAGTGAATCCAGTGTTGAAGTAGAGGAATACAGTAGAGGTATACTGAAAATAAAACAATTTTAAACTATTGTTCCGTTTGAAATTAGCTTGAGAATTGTATTTTTGGCCAAAAAACTTGCACATGTTGAAATGGACATTTGGCCTTTTCACAGAGAATGGATGGCAACCCTGTTTCCAAAAAAGTTGGAACATTGTACAAAATGTAAATAAAAACAAAATGAAAATAATGTGCAAATCATTTTAACCCTATATTTATTTGAAAATGGTACAGACAACGTATTACATTTTATTTATTTTTTTTAAATAAATGTCCATTTAAAAAATTGAGACTAGGACAACAAACGACTGGTAAAGTTGTGTAATGCTAAAAAAAACCAAACACCTGGTGGAACATCTCACAAATAATTAAATTAATTAGCAACAGGTCAGTAACATTATTATATAAAAAGAGCATTTCAGAGAGACTTTGAAAGTCTTTCAGAAGTAAAGATGGGGAGGGGCTCACCACTCTGTGAAAGACCATGTGGAGAAAAAAACAGAACAACTCAAGAATAACATTTCTCAAAGTAAAAGACGTCAAAGAACTTTGGGATTTCATCAGCTGTGGTACACAATCGCATTTAAAGATTCACAGAATCTAGAGAAATGTCTGTATGCAATGGACAAGGCTGAAAACCAATATAGGACGGTCATGATCTTTGGGCCCTCTGCATTAAAAAGACGTGATTCTGTAGTGGAAATCACTGCAAGGACTCAGAAACACTTCTGAAAACCATTGTTTGTAAACACAGAGCATTACTGCATCCACAAATGCAAGTTAAAAGTCTACCATGCAAAAAAACAACCCATATATGAACAGGATCCAGAAACACCACCACCTTCTCTGGGCCTGAGCAGAGCTGCAGCAACTGGTCTCCTCAGTTCCCAAATGCTTACATTGTTGTTAAAAGAAGAGGTGATGCAACACAGTGGTAGACATGCCCCTGTCCCAACTTTTTTGAAAAACATGGCTGGCACCAAATTCAAAACGAGTATATATTTAAAAGATACGTTGTCCTTAATTATAGGGTTTAAATGTGCACAAATTTGCACATCACTGCATTCTGTTTGCACTTTTACACATTTACACTTTGCACAGCATCCCAATTATTGGAAACAGGGTTGTATTATTATTTCTCATAACTGAGTTTAAAATATCAATATTGATGCATTTCATATCAATGTATTATGCTGCATCAGTGCATTTTTAAATTGCTAGTGTCTGTGTCATGATACATTCTAGCTGCATCAACACAATGATCATCTGACTGTATAATGTATGTGAAGACAGACCATCAGAGTCCAAACAGGGAGATATTCAGTTTACTTACCAACATCTGATGCTTTGTGAACTTTTATAATTTCTGCCAGGTCAAAGTTTCCTGCTATGATAGCCACCTAAAGAAAATAAAGAGAAACAGCAATAAATGAGGCACATGTTTTTGTGCCAGTGTCTTCAATTAGCAACTAATTACTCCAAATATGGCCACCCACACATTCACATGATCACACCTGCAACGATGTTGCATAACATTCAAATTACACAATGCTGTAGGTCTAAAGCATTATTATAAAGTAGAACGCTGAATACTGCAACATGGGTTAAGGGAGTGCAACTGTAGATACAGCTTGAGTTTACTGTTGGTATGGAAACATGGCAGAGTCACACTAATGATACATAAATCAGCGGCACAATTAACACTCTGCCTCTCTCTGCCTCTCCATCCCTTCCTCTCTCTGTTCTCTCTCCGTTGTTCTGTCTGAACATGAGGGCTAATTAGCTTTTCTTCGTTAAAGGGCTGCATCTGACTTTGGCAGCTGTCTAATGGCTCCTCTGTTGGTTTGTGCAGCAGCGCCATGTTGCCCCCCCATCCCTATGTACAAACAAATTAACTTTGATCTGTGCTGGAAATCTGTGTCAATGTCAATTGGAGCAGGAGTTCAAACAGGAAGCACTGGCTATGTGTGCCATGCCTGAGGTGACACACAGCAACATGAGTATGCTTTTGGCATGTACAGCTTCATATAGCACTTAACCATCAGTCTATAGACATAACCCCCACAAGCCCCCCCACCACAACCTTTGCTGGCAGTAGACAGTGGGGAATTCTGAAAAGCTGAAAATCTCCAAGTTGTTAAAAATAAGTTGGTAATAACCAATAAAACTCAAAAGGCCTGTGTTCTACACTCTTCTTGTATTGTATTTTTTTCACTCAAAGTACACTTAAGTACAGTTTTTATGTATCAAATACAGTCACAACTTATTTTTGTATGACTATTTTTAATTGCTTTTTTTAAGCTGTTTTAATTACTTTAGGACTGATGTGATGTGATGTGTAGGACTGTGTGAAGACTTCCATTCTCATCGACTGTCCAGAGAGAAATGTGGAAGAAACTATTAATTCAGACTAAAGTCCTCAATGACCCTGGAAAAACAAACTTTAGCCACTTCTGCCATATATCTGGATTTGTTCCCTTTCTTCTCAACAGTCATGAACAGTACAGCATTTAATTATTTTTCCCACCATCTTTCATTCCAATAACTCAGACAATAGCTACAGACTGTCTGCAAACCAACACTCCCCATCAATTTAACATTAATGGGTGGGTTATAGGTCGAATAGGCAGGCATATATAAATGTGGCCATGGTTGTGACATCACCATAATAATTTCAAAACAGGCTGCTTTTGCTGCTTAATTTCCATATACAGACTCTATCCAGTGAATGGGACATTTTGAAACTTCAACATTTACATGAGGGGTGTCCAGTCTTATCTGCCAAGGGCCAACGTGGCAGCAGGTGTTCATTCCATAAAAAGCAGGAGCATACCTGATTAGTTTATTCACTTAGTCTCAGGGTTCAAGTGATCATGTGTGCTGTGTTTGTACTATTTACTTCATTGAGTGTCCATCTATGGAAGCTAAGCAGCCAAAACATACAAGCACAACAATTTTTTATTTACAAAACACACAAAAAAACAAACAAGGATAAACAGTTTTAGCACCACGATAAGATCAGCGGTTGCTTCAGATTCTGGGGCACAGCAGTTTCCTTCAGTGTCATGATGTCAGCAGCTAAAAAAAGGCTTTACGCACCTTCAGACAGGCCCCTGCTGAAATGATTAGTCAGGCTTATCAGCGGCATTCTGCAGTTGTGTTCATATCTCAGTGAGAGCATTCAAAAGGTATCATTCCCAAAAATAACACTTCATCAAACGTGATGAGCATTAGGGTCTACAAATCAGGGGAAGAGCTGGCCCAGTGGTTAAAGCAGTGGAGTGTCAGAGAGATGGCACGCAGTGAGAGGTTCAATCTGTTTGAGTGAGCTCCACATGGTTTCAGAGGAGCGCTGAGGCTTTGTTCTCACCTGGAAGGCAGTTTGGCTGTTGTAGTTTTTTATCTCTTTATTCGCCCCTCTGAACAGCAAAACCCGCGCACAGCTATCCTAGAGGGGGGAGAGAGAGAGAGAGAGAGAGAGAGAGAGAGAGAGAGAGAGAGCACAAAAAGAGAAATATGAAGAGAGAAGGAGGGAGAGTAAGAAACAGAGGGAGATGGAGAAGAGAGAAAGGGAGAAGAGAGAAAGAGAGAGGGAGAAAAGAAAGAAAGCAAAAGAGTGAGAGGGAGAAACAGAGAGAGAGCAAGAATGAGGAAAGAGAAAGAGAGAGAGAGAGAGAGAGAGAGAGAGAGAGAGAGAGAGAGAGAGAGAGAGAGAGGCTATCATGCTGCTGTTTTAATGTCACAGTCTCTCTCTGGGCGGCTGAGCAGCAGTGAGAGTTTAAAAGGCCAGGAAAGAGCAGCCAACATCTGGCCCCTCTCCCTCACTCTCTCTATGCTGTCTGTCTGTCCCTGAGCAGAGGCCACGTTTTCACACTCTCTCACACACACAGACACGCACACACACGCACACACACACACACACACACAGTAGAGGTGTTTAAAGTGAGCGTACGTCTGCTGGGATTTGTGTCCTAGTTTCCTAACTGTGGTAGTTAGTGGGGAATATTACAGCAGTCTCCACCTGCTCCTCAAAAGCCTCAGTGTGTGAGTCTAAATGCTTAATCACTAATCACACATGCTCTTTCTAATGCTTTCATGCTCCATCTCTCCATTCAATTCTGCTCAATTCAAATTAGCTCAATTCAGGGGGCTTTTTTTGCTGTGGAAAATAAAGCTGCATTTGTATTACCAAAATGTAGGTTACAAAGTTTGAGAGCATTAAAAGAATAATAATAAATAAAAGTTATAAATAAATAAAATAATAAATAAATGAGCAAAAAGACCATTTAGTTTGAACAACACCATTGCAAAACTGCATCTCTGCAACTACAAAAGCATAAGAAATCTCGATAACACTTTGCTTGAAACCTACTACATGTCAAACACGTCATGGCAGATGTCATATGCTGTCATGAGTGGTCAGGATAGATTATGTTAAATGACATGGCAGTGACCTGTTTACCATTAATGGTCATGACGTGTCATATTGCTGGATGTCATGACGGCTGACTAGAGTAAAAACATGTGACTGATATATTACTGGACATAATCTGTCAAATTATGACAGCATATGACATCTGCAATGACATACTTATAGCATGGTTATGTCAGTGTTGTGTAGCAGGGTTCAAGTAGTGTTAATGAAATCGGCCTCTCTCACATGCTGAAATAAAGCGGCTGACCTTGTTCTATGTTAAAGATATGAACAGTAAGGGTGTGGATGTGTCACATCTGCTGTCTGCATTTGACTAACTCTGTAGGATCTGGTGATGCCTTGCTAAAAAAATCAATATGTAATTTCAGCCACAGACTGAATTAAGAGAATAATGATTGAGCTGCTCTATCACACTGAGACTATAAAGACCTCCAATTTGCCCACAATCTCACCTTTTTCTTTCTTTCTCTCTCTCTTCTGAAATAACACATAGTAGGTTCCCATAATACATTCATCTATATGATTGCACGACTCATTTAATAATAGCACTCAAAATAAAGAGCACATTAGAGTCTGTCTGTAGCACTGGACAGCATCAAAGGGCAGGCACGTATAATATGCAGTTTAACATGTTCTATTACACTACAGACAATATAGATATATCAGAGATACAGTCAATAGGTGCCCTCTACTGTTGAAACTTCAGAATGGCAGCACTCTGAGTCTCTCTGCTGCTACTACTACTGCAACGACAGAGAAGGCCTGAGAGCCAGTTACTGTAACTGCATACTTCATTGCATTAACTGGCTTACTAAATAACGCAGGAGGCCTTTCAGAGTGAGAGCGCTACAGAGAGTGTTTAACCACAGTAACTAAAATCACTAATGAAGCTCAACTCGACTGCCCATAGTTAATAACTAAGCTTAATCATACAAATGCAGCTCATTTGGAACAAGTTGTGTCAATGAACGAGTAGAGCAGGAATGCTGGTTTAAGTGGTGATGGTCCTCATCATAGAGCCGAGCTCCTGAAAACAAGTATCATCAATGTAATCAACTCTGATAAACAAAACATCCAGCATAAATTAAGAGATCCTTATTAGTCCCACAACAGGGAAATTTCACCTCTGCAGTCTAACCCATCCGTACACCACATACACAATAGTGAACACACACTTGCCCGGAGTGGTGGGCAGCCCTATCTGCAGCGCCCGGGGAGCAGTTGGAGGTTAGGTGCCTTGCTCAAGGGCACCTCAGTCATGTACTGTCGGCTCAGGGGATCAAACCAGTGACCTTCGGGTCACACGGCTGGTTCCTCAACCTCCAGCCCACGACTGCCCCCATTTATAGCATTAATACATAAACATATGTATTAATGCTATAATATATAAATGTATTCATTGTACAAGTGGATTATTTCTGATTGGATTTGAACACTTTATGGCACTTTAGGGCCTGACCGATTTAAAAAATTTATGGCTGAGATCAACTTTATGGGGCTAAATATTTGGTTATCTAATAACACCAGACAATATAATACTGTATTTAAAAGTTTATCAATTTTATAGTTCATACTATATGATTTTTAGTTTAACAGCGCTTTATTGACTGATTGTCAGTTCTCAATGATCACACTTCTTAAAAGGTTGTAAACCTTTGTATATTTTTATATAATCTCTAAACACAGTAGACACACTGTAGACACACTGTAACTGAAGAACAGCAACATAACAGCATTAAATAACAACATAAACAGTCTGTTTAGCAGGTGGGGGAGGGCCAAGGCTACAACACACACAACCCCAAAAGTCCCTCTCTGTCTGAACAAAACATTTTATAAATTAGAGTATTCATTTTTTTTATCTTAAGTGTTCGATCCATGTATGTCAATGTTCATTCCATATATATCAATGTTCATTCACTATATCTCAGTGGAACAAAGATTGATATATATATGGAATGAACATTGATAAATATACAATGAACATTGATATATATGGAATATATATTCATTTTTACTGCTTTATTATCATTTTTAATAGTGTTCCTCTCTTATAACTGTATTTTTCTTGTATTTTTTTTTCATTAATGTGGGCATAATCAATGAAAATAAACAAAAATAATCACATCATTAACTATTTTTTTTGTTTTTTTTTAAGACTTTGAACTAATGAATATTGTATTCTAAAATCTTTCTAAAGGATGGGCTGGCCCTGGGCAGAGACAGTGTTTGTCAATGTGTAGGAGTGAAGAATTGTGCCTCTAAGGTTAGAGAGTGAACGCACTATTTGTCTATGCTTCAGTCTTCTCTTCCTGTTTGTGTGTGTGTGTGTGTGTGTGTGTGTGTGTGTGTGTGTGCATGGCTGAGTTGAGCTTAATGGTGCATGCTAAGATCGTAAATGTATGATGCACTGTTAATGACTACACACAACAAGCATGCCTTGCCTCTTTGCTAGATTACATGTGTGGTAGTTTGGGCCGTAAAGCAGCCACAATTAGTTTGCTTATGACAATAATTAACACTGACCATAAACAGTTCCCTTTCATCCTCTGTGAAATTATCAATACATACACTGTCTTTAAAATGAATGGGGACACCTACAGTACAATGCAAAAGACCACCCTTTACAGCCATGAAGTATAAATTACTCCTTTTTTAACATAAGGAAAAAGCAAAAAAATATTTTACAGAAAATTACACAGAAGCATTTTTTTCAGTATTTAGTGTGTCCATCGTTTGCTTTTATTACATCTTTCATTCTTTTCAAGAGACTTGCTTTTTGTTTTTCAAAGAAAAAGGGTGGTCTCTGACTTTTGCACTGTATTAAAAATGGACATACATGGAGATTTTTTTTTTCCCAGAGAAGGACAAGTGTCCCCAAACTTTTAATAAACAGTGTTCACACACAGACAAACACACACAGTCCTCCACTTCCTGATCAAGTGGTGTATTCTCCTGACTGGTTCCCTGGTGGGAGGAGTGTGATTCTCTCCTCTGTCTCTCTATCACACACTCCTCAGGAGCTGCTTTCCTCTCTTCAATATCAGCCACATTTCCACTCTCACTCGCTCTCTTCTTCCACTGGCTCAGTCAGATACTACAGTAATGTGTCTTTACCCCCCAGTGCTGAGGCTGCTGAGGCCCACTCACAGACACTGTCTGGAACTGATCCACAACTAAACACTCATCTACTACACTCCCCTATACTCCTTAAAGCTCCATTATTGCTGAACAAACACAAACACATAAACAAACACAAACACACACTCACACACAGTCAAAAAGGTTTTGTGGGACACCTTGCCATTTTTTGAATACTCCAATTAACACTTGATTTTTGTTGTTAGTTTTCTATTAAAGGGCCGTATCCTTCTTTATTGTTTCTCCCTGAGATCCGCCTTTGACATTTGAATACTTTCACATACAAAAAATCATACTTTACATTTATTCTGTATGAAGAGCAGAATTTGCCTACATAATGATTTGAGTTTTCTTTTAAATACTATTTTTGAAAGCACATACTAAAATCATTTTTCCCCAAAGGTAGTTTAACATTATCTAGAACCTGCAGACTAGATTGAAATCCTTTCCTCACAAAATTGGCACACAGGCCCTTAGGTTTTAAGGGGATAAGGGCCTGTATTACAAAGAACGCTATTGATTCAAAACAGTTTAAAAAGCTAAGAGTCCTCAACATTTTGAAACACACACATACACACACACACACACAAGGTGTTTAAAGTACAAACACACACTGTTTGTGCAAACACACACCATATTTGTTTAGCAGCTCCTGTCTCTCAGCAGCTCTCGGGGCTGTTGAATTGTCTCTGCTAATACTAGCACTTTGCTCTCACACATCTGTGCTGTCTGAGTGATGTATAATAGCTTCTAGTGTGTGTGTGTGTGTGTGTGTGTGTGTCTGCATGCACATGTGCGTGTAGTCTCAGTATGTTAGCTGAATAGAGTGAGCTGATGAAATAAATAAATTCTCTTACAACACAATAAGAGAATATAGCACAGCTATAAAACCGGTATAAAACAGCACTAGCCAGTTAGAATAAGTGTCCTTGATTGGTGTATTGTGTACTTCAAAGACAGGAGAACACATTAAATGACTGTAGGCTGTTTTACGTCATACTTCTTACGTTCTCAGCTTAACCCACACTGTTCGTATCCTCAACAGAACGTTATTGGATTACGTGAGCTGTGTTTTCAGCGGTGTAGCTCATTGTAATAGAGAGAAGCGGCCGAGAGAACAGAACATCTGCTTGTTTGTACTACTGTTGGTGTGTTGTTTTAGCTCTGTTATTGATCAGCACATATATGTGACTCCAGCCAGGATGGATGTTACATTAGTGAGGGTCAGCTCCAGTGTAATCTCATTGGAGCAGAGTAAATGAAGAAAAGAAGAAAAATAACTACTACTACTATACAGTCCACACACACAAATATATACATCTAAACACACACGCATATTAGTCGCTATCTAAAAAAAAAAAAAGTCTCATTTTTTGCTTTTTTTTTTTAGTTTTCTGCATAATATGAGCTCAGCAGCTGTCCTCGACATTGTGTGAACACTGATGTGCCAAAAGTCATAGGACAGGAACTAGTATCATGTTGGACCCCCTCTAGCCTGGCAAAGTGCAGCAACTCGACGCAACATCAATTCCACAAGTGGATGAAAGACGTCTCGATGGATGTTGAGCCATGCTGTCTGGAGAGCCACCCACATGCCCAGTGGCACACTGCATTATCCTGCTGGAATATCCTATCATTGTCGGTGTTGCCTTGTTGACAACTGGGGTCCACTGCTTCACGGGGTCTATGCCACACATGAAGCCTACTGTCAGCCCGTGACTCATCGGACCATGCCATATGTTGCCAGTCCTCAAGGGTCAAGTCAGCAACCTCACGAGCCCAGGTGAGGCACTGTGTCCGGTGTCGTGGTGTTAACAGAGGCACTCTGGTGGCTCTTCTGCTCCCATATCTCATGGAAGCTAAAGACTTTGGAAATGGAATGTCCACAACTTATACAGATGTGGGCGTTCCCAAGCTGTTTCCTGAGGTAACGCCACTTCATAATCAATTTACATTTTTACTTTTGGCACATCAGTGTGCATATATATATATATATATATATATATATATATATATATATATATATATGAGAAACTTGTGTTATATAGATACTTCTGTGTTTGACATCAGATCCTGATATTCTATAAAAGCAAGCTTGTGTGTGTACTGTGTTTTGAAATTTTAATAAGAAGAAAAGACCCTACATTCATGATCACACACCAACAAATGGTCAGGTTCATACACCACACAGAGTGATGTAATGTGTAGGTCATTGCATGTAGTGACTTATGTAGTGTAGAGTAGCACTTCACTTGTGCTGCTATTAAGTATTAATGTAAACCACAAACACACACGCACGCGCAGCACACGCACACACACACACACACACACACGCACACACACACACCCAAAACCAGATACTGTTCTGCGTGTTTCTTCTTCAGCAGAAGTGCAATGCTTTAGAGAATCAGGTCAGTGCACATGATTGGAGTCAGCTGAACAAATCACATAACTCATTTACATGTGCTACACACACACACACAGCGCACACACAAACACACAAAAGAGGAACAAACATTTATAATATTAATTTTAACATGTTAGTCACTTCACATGAGTTTGTGTGTTGCATTTGTAAAATATATGCATCTTTTATATAAAGGGTTCCTCCACTGCTAATGTCACTGGTATCACTGATATTGCCAGCATTAATTGTGTGATTTGTTTGTAAATGATATTTCAGTCTCAACATCCTTCGGTGATGAACTAATTCACCATGGCAGAGGCTGGACAAAAAAAATTGGTTTTATGAAGAGAGCCATCAGTGGAACTTCCTGCCACTTAAAAGCTTCATTTGAATGATTGAGCTGGCTACAGTGGTGAAATCATAGCAACAGCACCAGAGCAGCTAGGTTTCTGGGTCCAACTACAGATGCTTTATATATTATATTAGATGCTTTAGATATTGCAGCAACATGCTATTAACAAGCTAACTTTGACACCACTAAAGTAAATATAAAACAAATAATCTCACATTCCTGAATATGTTTATTTACATAATTTAAGGAGACATTATCAGTCTTTGAAGACTAATAAATATATATGTTATTGTAAGTCTGTAAGTGTTACCTGGTTGTAGAGGGCACAGATGTGTAGGGCAGTGTTTCCAGAAGCATTCTGCGCACTCATATCAGCTCCGTAGAAGAGCAGGTGCTCCAGGTGCTGCACATGACCATGACGACAGGCCTTATCACACACACACGCACACACATGCACACACGGGAAAAAAAAGAGTGAGTGTAAAAGAGAGCACGAGTGGGTGGTGAAGCAGCTAAGGTCAGTGCTCAAAACAATAACACTACGCATTTTTATACAAGTCTGCAATCTTAGATTGTCATTTTATTAGCTATTCTTTTAGTGTTGTTTTTTAATTTCTATTTAAATTCTAAATTTTTATTTTTATTAGACAAAAGTGTTATTTATGCCATATGCTGTTATACTGTTTTATCGACATTAGCATGCAAAAAGTCAGAGACCATTCATTTATTTTCAGTCAAATAGCAAATAAATTTAAGTAATTCATTTTTTAGGGTCAGGAAAAAAAACAGAAAACAAATATTTAACAGAAAACTACACAGAATCCCCAACAACTAAATTTATCATCATATTTTTAAAGCTCCCATTTTTTGGAGACTTGCTTTCAGTTTCTCAAAGGAATCTGCAGGGATTTTTTCCACACTTCCAAAGTTCAGTCTTAGACATTTGTTGCAATTTGTGCTTCTCACAATTCACACATTCCATAATGCTGAGGTCTGGACACTGGAGTGGTCAGTCCATTGTTCTCAGAACACTGGCAGCTTCATTGTTTGCAGTTTTTCTTCTATTTGTCTATTTCCTTTTATCAGTGACGTCTTCGACAGCTACACATAATGTCAGACTCATCGTGTTGAGTTGTCTTCTCACAGTGGAAGGATGAACAGACACACCTGTGGATTATTTCATACTTGAAGCAAAAGTGGAACCTGACTATCTCCTCTCTCTCAAAGGTGAAAGTATTAAGTACTTTTCTGATGGGGACAGATTTGGTCGTCTGCCAGAGTCCCAGTTTCTCTATATCCTTTAATCATTTTTTGAACTCCATTTTTCCCCCCATTTATTTTCCTTTGACTTTCCCCTTTCTAATAAAAATGTATATTCTATATCTAATCTCTTTAGGAATATCCCATGAAAAATGAACAACTTTTATTTAATATGCTGTTTTGACTGTAAATGAAATTTACTGTGAAGTACTTTGAGATGCATCATTCTGTTAGCTGACGTAACAGAACTGGCGGTTGGCGCTTTCTTCCGAGCGCATTCAGCAGTCCAATGACGTTGTGCTAACAGCAGTTCGGAAAGACGTGGTGGCGCTTCACAGTTCTCAGAGGAAGCCTGTGCTAGCCTTCGTCATCCTTGCCCTGGTGGTATCGTGTGACTGGGGGAGTCCTAACTAGTGGGTGGAATTCAATACAAGTAAACTAAGGGAGAAAACTGGGAAAAAATACAAACTGATAAGCCACATGGGTGTGCTTTTTTATTTAATTCACACTGCACTGTTACTGGTGGTCAGTTTTCCTCATGTAATTCTTCTAGTATGTGTCATGAAAAATTCACTCATTAAAATGAAGTTATCATTCTTCTTCCTCCTCTTCTTACTATTATTATTATTATTATTATTATTATTATTGTTAGGAAGCACATTTGAAGCTAATAAGTTACATTCACTGTGCAAAGAATTTGCAATCTGCTCTCTCTCTCTCTCTGCTTCTGCCCTTTTGCTCTCTCCTTTTACCATTCACTCTGCTCACTGCTGATATAACACACACCAAAATTGTTTTGTATTATCAATGACACTACTCGATTCTCTATTATTCAAAGTATGGCCTTCCTGCATACAAATGAAGTGTGAGCTGTGGAAAGTGTTGAAAAACCTGCACAAGAGGTGTTCATGCTAGAGCGAGAGAGAGAGAGAGAGAGAGAGAGAGAGAGAGAGAGAGAGAGAGAGCGAGAGAGAGAGAGAGAGAATGACACAGTATGTAACAATGTGATGTGTGTGAATGGACTCAAGAGCAGCTGGGTTACAGTGGGATAAAATGTCTCCAATTGTAAACTGAGCCAGGCTTCATATCCTGTTCCATACACTGAAGTTGCCATAGCATGGCTTCAGACACGCTAAGTCCAGACAAAGTGGTAACAGCTTCAGCAAATGCGAATTCATGAAGAATGAAAAGAAAAAGAAAAAAAAAGAAAAAACACAGACCATATTAAACTGACTACATTAGCACATTTTTTTCAGTCACAGCAGACACAACCTGATTAATCTGGAATTTTGCCATATTATTAGTTCCGCAAAACAAAAACAAACAAATGACTAGAGCATCAAAAACAGGCAAACTAACATCAGGCAGACTCCTTTCAATTTCATAAAAGTGAAAGCAATGTGGGGAGTTTCACCTCCACATTCAGCACTTTTGCATACAGCTCTGAAGCTGGTAGCCCAGTCTGAGATGCTTTTGGAGATACAGTTCCACACAGGATGGAACAGAGGACAAACTAATTCTTTCAATGCTTTCAAAACCAAAACCAGAGACAACAGTGACTGGTTGAGCAAGGGTATGGTGTTTGTGAAAATTCGCAAAAATCAAATAAAAATAATGCTGCATTTCTGGACTTCTGATAAACTGTGTGCAAGATATCAGGAAAAATTTCAGATATCTGAAAAAAAATTGCACAAATAAATCACTGTGTGTAAAGGCCTTAAACCTTCACTTTATAAGCAACCTTTGTTTATCCAGTTTCCATGATTACAACAATGCTAAATTCAAATTTCTAGCACACCCATAGGATTTTGCCGTTATGTTAGCACTAACATGCCAACCAGCCAACCCACTGTCTTTAAACAGATATTAAAGACATCCTCCTGTCCTGTCTACACTTAAGTTGTCACTGTACTTCAAACGTAAATTATGTCTTTTTGGCCTAATCACTGAGTCATTTGTTCTGTGACCTCCCCTTCCTGTGATTGGTCCTAATCACTGCATCATTCACTCTGAGACCTACCTCTAACTGCATATTGGTCCTAATCATCATATCATTCATTCTGAGACTTACCCCTGACTGAGATTAGTCCTTATCACCACATCATTCATTCTGAGGTAAGGACTGAGATTGGTCCTTATCACCACATCACTCATTCTGAGACCTACCCCTGACTGTGATTGGTCAACTGCACAAACCAGGCTTCTAGCAGTGCTGAGATGTACAAAGAGTTCTTTTTAAGTATATTTACAATAGCATGTTTGGCAGTACTTTGGTTTCGTTAACTTTAACCCAGTTTCGTCGGCTTACTTGGAAAAGTAATGATGGCGGAATACTAAATACAGTGTCCTAAATGTATTCAGTATCATATTCATCTACAATACATTAAAAAAAACATATTCAGAATACATTCAGATTTCAGCCACCCATGGCCGGGAGCGCACAACTGGCCTAGCTCTCTCTGGGTGGGTAGGATGGACCGCCCCCTTCTCCGCCCATCACTCAACATGATGCTAGTCAGTGCAGGAGCCTTCCGCTTTCTTCCAAACGCATTCAGCAGTCCAATGATGTTGCGCTAACAGCAGTTCGAAAAGATGTGGTGGCGCTTCACAGTTCTCAGAGGAAGCCTGTGCTAGCCTTTGTCATCCTTGCGCTGGTGGTATTGTGTGACTGGGGGAGTCCTAACTAGTGGGTGAAACTGAATATAAGTAAACTAAGGCAGAAAATTGGGGAAAAGAAGAATACAAACTGATAAGCCACATGGGTGTGCTCTTGCAATTTTTATTTAATTCACACTGTTTGCGCTGTTACTGGTGGTCAGTTTTCCTCATGTAATTCTTCTAGTATGTGTCATGAAAAATTCACTCATTAAAATGAAGTTTTTTTAACATTATTCAGGCTCTCAGTACTTGCCTCAGTCCACTGCTGCTCCCACAATCTCACAGCCGTCAACATCAACAAAGCAAACAGTTACTCATATCCCAATAACAAAATTCTGCCAATTTGACGATAAAGTGGGAAGCTATGTGATTTTCAGTTAATGCCATGTCTGTAACTCTCCACAAAGCACAGCACTTTTCTAATACAACATCGATGCTAAGCTTATCACTTGTGAAGATGTCCATTACTGAGTAGACTGGTCAGTTCCACCATCCCTCAATAGAGTTTAACGCTTAAACACTTGAAAACATAACTGTATTCTGAATACTGGCTTTATTAAACGTGGACTAAATACATACTTTTTTACTGCGTTTTGAATATGTATTCAACGCTTGTATTCTGCTACATCCCAACCCTGACTACATACATAAAGCACATAATGCATGACCTGCATGCACACAGGCTAAGCGTGTGCACATGCATGCACACGCACGCACACACATGCACGCACGCACACACACGCACGCACGCACACACACACACGCACACACACGCACACACACATGCACGCACGCACACACACGCACACACACACATGCACGCACGCACACACACAAAAATTACAATGCCCTGCAGTGCTTCAAACCTTTCTATCCAGCACTGCTAAGATTCTGCTAACCTAGGGGCAATGCTCCTGAGAGGAATAATGTGTGTGTGTGTGTGTGTGTGTGAGAGAGAGAGAGAGAGTGAATGTAAAGAACCAGAGCAACAATGTTTAATAGTCCACCTGTCACATTTTCTTCCTGATCTTATTGAGGGAATGACACCTCAGCCTCAGGTCAGAATTTGTAAACATAGAGAGCACACACACACACACACGCACGCACACGCACACGCACACACTCACTCTTCACTTAACGCTGCTGCTGTGTCTCTAACTCAGATGTACTCTACCCCAGGCCATCTATTCTCTATGCACCCATTACCAAATCTGATGGGCCTCAGCACTGCAGCCAGCCAACAGCATTTTCCCAAACACAGCACAGAATCCAAGCTTTATTCACTCTATTCTTCTTCTCTTTCCTCACGGCACACTGAAATAAGACTAAGCAGCATTCAGCCATTCAAGACGGAGCTATAGTACTTTTGGCTTTAGCTGTAGGAGAACATGTGGAGGTCAGAAGAGGTGGAATATCTAATGAAGCATGTTAGCTGACTAAGTTGTGGACGTGTAAATGTGTAATCAGTATGGAGGGAATAATACACTCAGGAAGTCGGGATTGTGTCGTATGATACTGACCATGCTTATGTGGTTAACTTGATTGACCTGTTTACTGGTCAGGGATTTTTTTTCCCTTTCAATGGAAATTTCTATTCAGAATTCTATGTAGTCCAGGACTGGGCTTCATCCCACAGTCCAGGAAGTCAGGCCTTAATTGAACATCATATGTTGTCTTGATTTCATATGAAAATGTGTATGTGGGTGGTGTAACTGTTCACATGACCAGAGCTAGTTACTTCTTAGCATGCACCTGTGAAAGAGAATGCCTATCAGAGCTCTTAAAAGGAAGTCAGTAAAACATGTAATAATACAGCTACCACCACCACATTTCTTAGATAGTGCCGCTCTCCAAAGAAAAATGAATCAACATTTGTTGATTTTTATTTCTCTACATCATGTGAACAAGCAGCTGCCCTGTCATCATGTTATGATGACGAAGCAAACAATGCAACTGCATTAGACGACGTTATTAAGAGAATGTAAGTGATATGATCTCCATGATCTGCATTTTCACATTTTTGCACTGTGATATATTGTGTCAATGTATTATTACAGCCCTAGTTGTCATTTAGAAAGACTGAGAGGTTGACAAATACTGGCAGTGGAGCCCTGAGTGATCTGGCAAACTCTCTCTGATCTCTGTCAGACTAATCACAGTTTTATTTCCCTCACAGTCATCAGTTAATACTTCACAGACTGTAGCCCTATAGCCAAAACACTGTGTGCACTCACTCTCAGTCTCCCTCTCTCTCACACACTGTTGAAAAGGTCAAGAATGTGAATGTCACGCACAGGCTGATAACTGAGAGAAGCTGTTTACATGAGTGTGAGAGTGTGAGTGTGAAAGTGTGTGTGTGTGTGTGTGTGTGCCTGGATTGCAGCCAGGATTCAGAATGTGGTCAGAGATGGAGACAATCTCTTAAACATCATCTCGTAGGCTATAGCCCTGTGGTAATTCACTTATTCACGCTGTCACACACTGCTTATTACACACTGTGTGTGTGTGTTTTTCTAGCTTCCTGTTGACTAACACTGACAGGAAACTACACAGTTGCAGTGTTATCTTCCAAGCCGTGACTGACTGGCTTTACACTAGATATGGGCAATTCCAGTCCTGCAGGGCCACCACACTGCACAGTTTAGTGTTTATGTTTAATGAGGTGAATCGCATGTTATGACATTGGTTCTCAAACCCCCCCCCCCACAAGATGGCCCACATTTTTGCTTACAAATCCCAGCAAACAGGACACCTACTATCTAGTACAGGTGAGCTAGGAGATTAGATAAAGTGGAGGACTGGTTTGAGAATCACCATGTACAGCATGAAGAAAATCAGTTTCCACATTATGACTGGAAGATTCAACTGGCCCATTTAGATTTTTATGAAAATTCAGTTTAATTAAATTTATTCATATAGCGCTTTTAACAACAATCATTGTCACAAAGCAATTTCATAGAAGAACTCAGCAGTCACGTCTTCAACTCCCTGTCACTTCTTCCCTGTAGGGGGCAATGGTGCACTTGTCAAAACTGTCCGATTGACAACAAGCCTGTCGTTGGCCCATGAATGTAACGTAAGTTAGCATTGCGAAAACTCCAATTAGCCATTTAGGTGTGTGTGTGTCCAGCGTGTGAAGAATATACTGCATACAGTAAAACTAAATATTACCTCTTACAAGAGAAAAACAGTTCCACTAGCTAAAGACAGCTTTTCACAAGCTAGCTTGTTTACTTGTGTTAACAATTACACTGGACGTCAAGAGTTTAGAGTAAGAATTTGGGGCCGGGTTTTAGACAGAGCGAATGCTTGTTAGCAGTGAATTTTGCTGCAGTCCAGCACTAAACGTCTAGCAAGTTGTCCCCAGACATATACTTTCCATTACAAGATCTGGCCCTGCAAAAATTACCCCCATCCTGTGTCCCAGCTCCAATACCTTGTTATCACTCTCACCAACATGTAGTTTGTAGCTATTGTTTCCAGATGTTTCTAGCCTCCCTGTATATATTTCCAGTATTTCATCAATGTTTGTTTCTGTGCATCACTGTTAATTGAAATATTTCACCTTGTGTTTAATAATGTCTAAACCTGCAATTGCATCCTGCCTCCATGGCACTTTTGTGACACTTCCTAACAGCATGAGGAAGAAACACGGAGAGGTGTTAACTTTAAGGTGTTCAAAGTGAGAGTCTTGTGAAAGTTACATCTAGATCCAAACTCCTGAGCTGAGTCATGTGTGTTATAGTAAGAACAAAAACAGATGTTGCAGTACTGCAACCTAGAAGGATCACTGTTATGTTGGCACTGCTCCCTGCAAACTGGTGGAACTTCCTACACAGGACAGACCAACTGGGTGGTAACCGTGCTAGCACTGAGTCAGTAAGACTAGCTGTCTGGTTATCTGTCATCTAACTTCACCTTTGACAAAAAGAAGCAGTTCTTAACTCAAGTTATTTCTGCAAACTTGACAAACATCAGTGTTCAGAAGAGGGGAAAAAAAAACTCAAGACTGCACATCCATCTGCGCCGGCTAAGCCACACACAGCTGCTGCAGTATAGATAGCTAGAACCTTTATAGAATCCAGCTGTTTTTTCTAGCTAATTATATCACTAGTCTAGTCTTTAATTTAATATGATGTTACTACAGCACATTTAACATTATTCTAAACATCCAACAGGGCCTATTAGGGCTGTGTCTTTTATTTGCTTTGGCTAATGGATAATTAAGCACTAACCTGTCTGGCCTGATATTTCAAGTACAGAGTGGACCAATTATAGTTACAGCACAAAAGTGGAGAGTAGGTCAGTCTTAGGGCTGCTGGCACAAAGAAACAGGGTCAACTCAAGGGCTTAGTTTTTAGCTTCCATTCATTCACGATCAAAAATGTACATGTTTTGTGATACTACTGGTTTAACACATTTTGTAATGCCGCAAGAACACAGCATACATAAAAATGTCATCCTTAACTAGAAACAAAGATGTGCTTAAAAATAATACACTATGTAATATTTTTAATTCAGAAAAAGTAAAAAAATGATCTTGTAAAGAATTAATTCTCGAAAAGACATCAATGCATCATTAATTTTCAAATTTCACCACAGTTAGATTTGAGTTCATTATTTTGTTAAGAATATGAATTATTTATTCGAATGCAAGCATGCAGAGAGTTTTATTTTGGCTCAAGATGCCATAACGGTATTAATTATATTAATGGTATTGAGCTGATATCAGCAGAAAGTGCTGGATCAGATATTGGAGGGATAAAAAGAAACAAATTCAATCCAACTCTTTGGTATATCTAGCACTTACATTGTGTGATGTTATTAGCGGTGTACTTCTTGCGTTTGTGTAATCTGAGCATGACGGTCTACTTTTAAATGCTCACAGTGACATTCACATGAAGCACAAAAATCTACTTGACTGCTAATAGAACCTCTTAATGGAGAATCTTCAACCTGCTGAATGTGTGTGTGTGAGTTACAAGCCATGTACATGAGGTGCTTTTTACAGCTATGTATTTGTTAAAGATAAAGTATCAGACTGATATTGGCTGACACTGAAGGTTTCAACATGGGTATTAGCATTGGAAAAAGAAATTATTGTGCCATCTCTGATTTTTTTTTCTTACCTGGTGGATCTCCTGCCAACCGTTTTCGTCCACACAGCCCACCTGAGCATGGTCGTGCAGAAGCAGCTCACAGCAGTACGGGTCCCCCCCCACCATGGAGCTGTGGTACAGTGGAGTTAAACCACGACTGTCCTTATAGTCCGGACTCGCACCCAGGTCCAGCAGAGTCTGTGCACACACACACACGCACGCAGAGAGAAGGTGAGACACAGACTGTACATGCACACAACACTCACACAACTAAGCACTGTCCACTCAACAACCTCTAGACCCACTCTTGCCTTTACTAAATGAAAAATCCAAATAAATACATTGTTCACATGTATTTAAGTGCTTCTTATAAGACTTAGCTAGAGCTCTCTGTAAGCAATGCTTTTAGAGAAATGATGCTTTATTCATGTTTAGGTCAGTACCTTCAAACAGCATGCAGACAAACCTCTCCTCTCACTCAATAAGAGCCTTCAGAATTTAGAGTTGAATCTCTCTCTCTTTCTCTCTTTGTGCTTCAGCTCTTCAGAAGCACAAGCCTCCTTCATATTTACATAAGGGCAATGACGTTGGTCTAGAAAGATCTTCTGTGTGTTTATATATGCACAGTACTGTGGAAAAGTCAGAGAGCACCCCTCATTTCTATGATTTCCAGTCAAAATGGTCATTTTTCAAGAGATGTTTCAAATCTCTTACTACCAGATAAACAAAACTTAAATCTTTCTTCTTTGAGAGAGAGGAGAAAAATCAAGCTCCACTGTTGCTCCAGATCTGAAAAAATCTACAAGTGCGTCTGTCCGCCATTCCACTGTGAGAAGACACTCAACACTAACAGTCGGAAAGGACATGTAGCTGTTAAGCAGACATCACTGAAAAAGAAAATAGACAAAAAAGAAGAAAATTTGCAAATGTAACCAATTTCTAAGGCTTTTAAGACCAACTTGTGGAAGTGTGGAAAAATGTCTTTGAAAAGCTGAAAAAGTTTTCATGGAAAGAATGAAAGCTGTAACAAAGCCAAAGAGTGAACACACTAAACACTGAAAAAGTTCACATTTTATTTGGTTGTTGGGGTTTCTGTTTAATACCTTATGCACACTTTCCTGATGCTGAAAAATGAAAAGATTGTCTCTGACTTTACTGTACACAGGCTACGTGTATATACACTTATAAATAAAAATGAAAAGGAAATAAAATGGAAGCAAAAGGCTTTTTTTGAAGCAATGCCTTTAAACAACCACTTTTGGTTTCCTAAAAACACATTCACTGAATGGTTCTCTAAAGAAAAAAAAATCCACAAAATTTAAAAGCTTGAAAAGCTTTAAAGGCTTGAAAAGGTACCATTTTATCTTGAGAGTCCAATGCAGAACACGTGTGATTAACATTCAACTAAATGTCTATTAAACGCAAACCAGATAGTTGCCTAACAACTTGAGCATCTGCAGACAATTGATATGGGACTTCAAAAATAAAGTGTGATAAAATAATCTCTCATAACCAAGACAAAAACATTCAGGAACCTTTATTTTCATCTCTGTGTTGTGAATGTGTATATTGTCTGTGAACTTACTATGAGCGCTGTGTGGTTTTTTGTGCGCACAGCTTTGTGGAGAGCGGTGATGCCATCTCTGGTCCTGAAGTCCAGGTGAGCTCCTCCACCCTTCAACACCTTAATGAGCTCTGCACAGCCTTCTAACTGAGCTGCCATCGTCAATGGACACTCTACACACACGCACACAGAAAAAGTTAAAAATAAATTGAATATGAATTGTATGATCAGTTAAGATAATCTGATCATTTCATGTGAGAGATATTTGCATTTGGTTGTATTCCAAACCTACTAAAAATGAAAAGAATGTTCCAGCATTACTCAACCTAATCCCTGAGCAACTGTTTACACGTCATGATTGTAACGTTTCCCTGTGCTTAGAAAAGAACAGAAAACCCACTGAGCTGAAATATTTATAATGTGTAAACATTCAGGCAAAACATATTTGTAGGAAATGTTCAGGAATTCCATCATCAAAGACGTTTGCAAATGAAGCTGTAAATCTGTGTACTTAGTTACTTGAGAGACGAGACTAGTTTTCTAGAGGGAAGAATTTGTGACAATCTATAACCAGTGTTGTGTGGGTTTAGTTATCACAGGTTCCAGCCTGATCTAAAAAGGATATCAGAAAAACAGATGTACACTGATCATGAATTTTTATAGCAGAATCCAATTTCTTTACAGGCAGACAGACCAATGGCTAATGTTTTGCCCAAATATTATTAGTTTTTGTTATTATTTTTTGCTAGGTTATACTTTTATTGATCCTACGAGGGAAATGTGTCATCAGCACAGCGCCGCCAATGCCTTGCTCAAAACCAGGATTTGAACTCTGGCATTTTAAATTCTTAAATGAAAATTCAGTCTATTTAAATAACAAGAAATCAAATAGTGGCACATCCAAAGTGAGAGGAATCTGGCTATTTAGCACTATCAGACAACATTTTGATACAGGTGTGGCAGCAGCATTCGAATACAACATGGGTGCACTTACCCATCCTATGCTACCTAAATGTTAAATTGGCCAAAATCTAAATAACAAATTAGCTGAGTGCTGACTGCTTTATTGGAACACAAATCATCAGATTCCGATCTTGGCCAGTTCCAATTATGCACCCCTACACCCTAAGGGAAAGTCAATGTAACTGGAATTGCTTGTTTAATTTGTCCCAGTGTTCAGACTTCAGATAAAACCTCATAAGCAAGCAATTCCACTTACACTGGCTTTTCCTTAGGTTTTTGTAGGGGTGCATAACTGGAACTGGAGACTCTTGTTGTCTCATCTCATCATAGCTCCTGTACTGTTAGACTGCAAATGGATGTACTTTCAAATTTGCATTATATAATCTTGTATTTCACCTTTATTCACAGAATTCACCAAATGCCCCAAAGTCTTAATTATAAGTCTGCTATAAGTCAACAGTTCTCATTTCTTTTCTAAGTACAGGGAAATGTGTTAAAATGATTGCCCCATGGTAACTGACAGTTCAGGACAGATATTAGGTGGAACAAATGGAGAATTCCTCTGAAAACATGAAATGAGTATCGTGATCAAACATTTCTGCTCTTCAGTTTTACCAACTCCTGTAATGCAGCCAGTAATGCTACAATATTTAGTCATCACTGGTATGACTACAACACTAATTATTATGCTATTCAACTAATTTGTAATTGTTTTTCTGATTCACAAATGAATTTCACCTACAGAAATATGACACCATTAAACTTAAAAATAGACCTGTTTAGACACAAAGTAATAGATACATATTTTCTTTTTTTTTCCTGTCAAACAGTGTATTAGCATAATAACACCCAAATAAACAAACACACAAACACATTCACCTTCTTCTGTCTGTTATCCTTTCCAGAGGTCAAACTTAACCAGGTCCAAACAAGTGTATGAATAATCTTGAATAAATATGAGCGAATTTGCATAAAAAGTGATCTGGCCTTCCCAGCATTCACTGGCAGAGGTCAGACGTGATCAGTCCATGGTCATCCAAGCAGAACAATGTGTCACTTTGTCTCTCGCTCATTCTCTCCACAATTATGTTAAGTAAGTCATTAACTGACTTAATTAAGATTGTAAAATGGATAAATACAAGATGTGGAATGTGCGTAGAGCGTAGTTTACCCGGGGCTGGGCAATAAGGCAATATTTATTGCTCTTGTGATAAATTATAGCATAATATGTCACAATACGGTACATATCTGAACATATCATGGATATCACCAGTACTTATGAAACACTTCCCAACTGCACGTTTCATTACAAAAGAAAGAATAATTAGTGCTGTTTACCTGGATTCAGTGCAGCATAGTCCATGAAATGAACATAAAAAACTGTATTCACAGTTTTTGAAGTATTTATGCAGAACTACTTTGTCTTTTCCAACTTTTCAGATGTCAGAAAAAAATCGAGTGCCAGTGTCTCGCTGGTGAGCCACTCTGAGAATTCATTTCCCCCTCATGCAAGTTCATTTCCCCCTCATGCAAGCTCATTCAGAGAGCAGTTCAGATCAGTAAGTGCTTATTACTGATTTTTTTTAATCAGAGTAATATTTATAAAGTGACTGATGTGTCATCTATATTTCAATCCATGTGTGTTCTAAAAGTCAGTTTTTGAAACATACTCAAAATTTACACATTGGCTTTGTTAGATTACATTCTTTATATATCAAATAAATGCCACATCAGCATTGAGAAATCACATTATTTTAGCATTATCAATGTCACATTTAAAACTCTACAATGATGTGTAGGTTTACTGGTGGTTTAGGATAGTAAATAAATTGGATATATTTAAGTTGTAGACATTGCAAGCTCTGGTTCCTATCACTACCGTGGTAAAGTAATCCGTGCTGGTGAATTTCTCTACAGTTATTTCACATCAAACCACTCTCAGTGACTGAATTATGCAGAAATTCTGGAAAATGAGCAGAATTCCACTTTGAGGTAAGAATTGGACCAGAAGGACCATGTTATACCTTTGAGGGTCCATTTACACTGTTTGTAACTTGGGGGACTAAACATTACCTGGACAGGACCTTTTTTCTGACAATATACAACAGTATAATACATTTTTTTCATGGGCTTCTATCCCAGGCCTCTTTTCTTAAAGTACCTGACTAAATATGCACACTTCTGTCCAAATTCCACTGCTTTTGAATGCCTGACCCACAGTGGAGAGATCTGTGTTATGAGAACAGGGTCACAGCAGCAATTTTACACAACTAGCCAAAGTCAACCTCTGCTCTTCACATGGAAACACACGAACAGCAATGCATGCATGCACGCACACACACGCACGCAGGACACGCACGCAGGCACACACTCACACACACACTCACACACACTCACACACACACTCACACACACACACTCACACACCACAATTCATACAGATATCAATGAATAAAAACGAAACACAACAGGCTCCTTCGGTACCAAACACTTTGAAGCAGTCGATTCTGGAGGCACCAACATATTTGTGTCTGTAGATCACTAGAAATGGTTTCTGTGGTTAAATTTAGGCAGTTCGCTTGTCCAACACGACCTGACAGGCAGTGTTTGTAACTCATTATGTGATGCTAACATTAGCTACACTAGAGGGCTAGCTGTGTAAACACATCAGCTTTTTTTGTTTTCTGTCCTCAGGGACTAAAGAGAAAAACGCTACAGGTGCTGGCTGAGGCCGGAGGGTCAAACTGCAGAACCACAGTACCACACTCAGAGCTGGGCTGTCAGACCCACACTCTCAGCTCCAGATAAGATTTTACATAGTGGTCGAGAGGCTAGGTGGCTATAGTACCTCACATTTTATTACACGAAGAGCATGGATGGTAGTGTGTAGTGTTTTTAGAAACCCTCAAATACTATGTCTGACTCCCAAACGGCTCCCTACTCCCTACATAGTGCACTACACAGGTCAGGAAACATCTGTGTGTTGGTAGAGCTCTAAGGTTCACCTACCATTCTACTGTCCTTTTATCTCCTACCCATTAGATGTACACAAAGAGTGCTACGTAAGATAGGGAGTTGTGCAGCTAACAGCTGAATATAAATAGATTTCTATTTGTCATATAACACACTATTTGGGTGTAAAATCCATTATTTTATGAACTATATAGTGCACTAGATAGGGATTAGGCTGAATCTCAAATTGCTTCCTAGGTGATTGTGATATAATTCTGTGGCATGGCAGAGCACTGGCTGGAAGACAGAGTTGGGCCGTGTGAACGAGCAGCTAATTGGTGATGATTTATACCTGTGCATGCTTAACGGCAGCTTGCAGCACCAAAATATATTTGTTACCATAAGTTAAGTTTCTCTGTTAAAAATGGTTTCTCTAGTCTAATAAGAATAATGCAGTAGAAGTTCAATCCACCATATACTCATGACAGCTGAAGTTGCAGTGTTGCAGCCCAGCAGTTGTATATTACTGGGGCTGAGGGGCAGAGAAAGAGGGGTTGAGGAAAAGGGGCTATTATGGGGAGAAAACTTTTCACTGAATGGCTGGAGGCAGCTCACTTTTCCAGTATATGAGGGGGAAAACGAGGGGAGATCCCAAAAATATTGTAAAAGTGACTAAAGCCTGTGCCATGGTTTTAAAAAAAAACAAAAAAACAAAAACACAGGGGTAAACTTGGATCTCTGCAGTGGCAAAAATCAAATCCAACAAGTAAACCAAGCTCCCCTCTCAATGGGCATTTGCACATTACAAACAGCTCAACTTAACAAGCAGAGATAGATAGAATACATCTTCACTAGCCAAGTGAATTAATTTAGCTGTCCGTGTCTGAAACACTTTAACCAGAGTTACCACAGCAGCAGCCTCGCACACTCAAATAGAACATTTTGCTGTTTCTCTTAAGCAATTTGTCACTGAAATCATGTACAAAATATACTCTGGTGAGTGTAAAACCTGAAAACCCAATGTAAAAACAAAAGCATTCAGTTTTGCTGGCTGTAACCAAGATGTCATTGCTTTTCTGGTAATACATCAACCCTCCTAGTAATTTTGCAGAAATTGTACTGTGTCTTGTGCAGGTAAACTTTCACATCAATCTTACCAGCATTTTAAATTCAGAGTTGACTCCAAAATTTCTGGAATCAAACCACCATTTATTCTGCCAACTACTACTGCAATCAGCTTTTCGTATTCAAGTTTCAAACAGTATTTTTCAGCTGATGTTCTAGATTTTCCATGTCATTTTTAATTTAAAGAGTTCCCATTTTTGTATTAATTTCTAGGTGCTAAATATTGTTCAGACACTGGACACGGAGCACTGTGAAAAAGACTTGTTGCTTTAACTGCAAGGGTTTTACATTTTAAGAAAGCCAGGTTACTAACTTTTCTACATCTTTTCTCTACATCTTCCTTTTGTGTGACCTCACCTATAGTTGGCTGAAGCACCTTTTCTTTTTGTCTTAATTCTAAAGTCAAGCCTATTCAGTATCTGCTAATAACCCTAACACACACACACAGACAAAGACTGTCAGAGCTGAGCAAGCAGCTGCCACTCCAGTTAGAGGCCTCTTATCATGAAGGTCTCTTCACATAACGTGAGGATTATAAGACTTACCTCCGGTCTCTGGATCGTGGAAATTTGGGTCGAGCCCTTTCTCCAGAAACTTTGATACCTTCTCAATATTCCTCTGCTGAACATATTCCATAAACTTCTTCAAGTTAGCCTGTTGGGGAGAGGGAGAGAGAGAGAGAGAGAGAGAGAGAGAGAGAGAGAGAGAGAGAGAGAGAGAGGCTAAGTGACTGAAACCTACACGTGAGGTGACTTAAATAATGCAACAGCAGGGCAGGATAAAAGCAAAGGCAGGAGAGTTATCTCAAGTGGAAGAAGCACTGACAGAGTAAAGCCTACAGTACAGTAGGAATTTAATTTTAGCTTCTTTCTCTCTCACTCTCTCTCTCACACACACACACACACATACACACAAACACACACACACACACTATAATACACAGGATCTAGCTTAAAGAAACAACACCAGTCTCACTTTGTTAATGTAATATTCTCAACACATAATCCACCACTCCACAGGCAATGACACAAATATTAAAATGCATTACATTTCATATGAGTGATGCCAGGACTCATTTAGGGGATTGCCTGTAATCCAAAAGGAAATCAAATAAAACGGTACAGTGTTCATTTCCGGCCTGTCACTCACTCCCAGCAGCTGCGCTTTTCTGCCCAAACAGCCCAATAACTGCAATATAACCCAATACTTGAAGAAACAACCACAGTGTAACATGTCTAACACCTGCCTGAGTGACAGTGAGAGCCAAGTCTGAGTTGCAGCATCTCATAATCACACACATCGTCTCAATCACACACAGTCTTATAATCAGACGCACCACCTCATAATCACACACATCGTCTCAATCACACACAGTCTTATAATCAGACGCACCACCTCATAATCACACACATCGTCTCACAGAGTCTCATAATCAGACACACCACCTCATAATCACACACATCGTCTCACAGAGTCTCATAATCAGACACACCACCTCATAAATCACACAAATCGTCTCACACAGTCTCATAATCAGATGCACCACCTCATAATCACACACATCATCTCAATTACACAGTCTTGTAATCCGACACACCACCTCAATCACAAACATCGTCTCAATCACAGTCTCATAATCAGACACTCCAACTCATAATCACACACATCGTCTCAATTACACACAGTCTTATAATCAGACGCACCACCTCAATCACACGAACTGTCTCAATCATACGCACCCTCTTATATTCACACTTGCTGGCTCATATTCATATACACCGTCTCAATCACACACTCATATGAGGTGCACCATCCCATTCTCACACACACACACACACACACACACACACACACAGACACACACACACACACTCTTAACAAACTGATCTGATATTTTTCCTTTAAAAACGATTAACCTTTACAATAAACTATTTTTAACTGAACCACTTAAGATGAGCACAAGACTCCGTCAACACCTGGTCATTACATGAGTATCAGGATTATATCAGGATGGAGATGAAAATGCAGCGGTAAATGTATCACAGACGCATTTAAAACAGCAGCATGACGTAGATCAGGTCCACCACCTCATTTTTTGGCATTCTTTTTAAACTGATTAAGCTGAATGGCTACCCTTTATGAATATGACAGGCTGAAAATACAATTATTTTGGGATTACAACAAAACAATGCAAGTTAGCTTCTAACAAAGTTTGACCAGAAAGCATGTTTATTTTCTCCAGTTTAAGCAAGCACAACCTGTTACCACAACCTGCTATGCTGAAACTGGTTTCTGGAGAAGGATGCCACGAATATCAATTAAGAGAATCTTCAGTCTTTCAGCTTAAGGCGCAGGCTACAGTCCGTACAGACATGGACTAATGTTACACATTAAAAGAGAACTTGCTAAAAGAAAACTAATCATGAAGCAAACAATTACGTTTGTGCTTCTTGAAGCCGCGGACACTGCATTTTCTCACATTTTAATCGTCAGACTTGATTGACAATCATGATAGATAGAAAGTATTGGCGACTGACAATGCTATCGTTAATTGGCTCAGGCCAAGCATAAATGGAGTGTGTTTTTGATATTACATGAGTGGAAATGCATCTGTCGAGGGCTGACTAGCAGAATAAACAAGGAAATGAAAGAAGAAGGATATGCAAGGCTGGAGTTATCCCCAAACCAAGTGACCGCTTTCAGTCAGTGCTAATGAAAGTGTCCAAGCCGAGCTTCTCCACATGTATCGTAACGGGGGAAAAAAGTAAACAAAAGCGAAAGAGAATTGACATGTGTTGATGTGCCTCTTATGGTGGGGAAAGAACAATGTGATCTCATGTGGCCAAACTGGGGACGCATTTTAATAAAAAGTTAAAGTATCCCAATATGACCCGGACCTGTTAATGCACGGTGTAATCACACACACTGTCTCATCTCAGTCACTCATCAAAGAGTAAATATGAAGTCCTCAGCACTCAGCAGCTCGCTGACTGCCTGTACAAACATTCAGCAGAGAAAATGCTATGCTGAGTTGAACCCTCCAGTTATCTACTGAAGCGCACTTCTGTACCAGGAACTACAGTAACACTTTATTTAGATGGTCCACTGTAGATGCTTTGTAGTTACTCATTCTATCTTAAACTAACATTCAACTTAACATCAATGAAATGCAACTGAAGCTGAAGTTGAGTGTGAAAGATTATATTAAATCTAACCCTAAACCAAAACCTAACCCTAATTTTAACTTCAACCCTAAACCTACTCCTAAACTTAACCCTAGTCATAATGTTGTTGATACTCAGCTGAGTATGACCAGAAAGTTTGTTGATGATTTAAGTATCTGTAGATCATCTATAGGTGACCATCCAAATAAAGTGTGACCGGAACTACTATTTAACACTTACTGAAACAGGACATTCTGCTCAATGTGCAGATCCTAAACTTTCAATACCACATTTTTGGTGGTATTTTATCATGGTTTGAATTTGATTGTTGTGTCCAGAGTCTCATTTTACTATCATTTACATTTTTGCTGTGTTTTTGTAAGGGATGCACAATGACATCAACATCATATCGGTGTCAGCAGATAACTGCTTAAAAATGATCAGAATGGTAGACATATTTATCAATATTTCTAACATATTTTGATATTTGATGTATTTACTGTACTCCAGAAGAGCAGTGTGTTTAGGTGATGCTGGGCAGCAGTGCAAAAATATCTGCATTTTATTCATTGTACTGCATCTGTAACCCTACAGAAATAAAAGCTATTTTTGTCAGTAATGCTAATCCAGATGGTTTTAATCCCAATTTCTACATTTTATAAATGTTTACGCATTGGCTTTGGTATCAGTATTGACAGTTATGTACATTAAAATATCGTATATATCAGCCTCGATCCGCAATTCCCATTTTGTCATTGACACAATCGTACAGAGAAAAAAAAAACAAAAAAACAGTGCTGACTCAAACCTGTTACACCCATTACAGAAATAAAACAAATAAAATACATAAAAGTAATTACTACTCTATTGCATATTACATTACTTACATTGAAAGAGTACATAATACAGTAAAAGCACACAATATTGTTCACTACATAGTCCTATATAATATCAGTGTACAGTATTACAGCAAAAACGATATACGTCAAAGGATTAATCATTTATGCTTTTGCCATTATCTCCAACACATTGCTTGTATTATTATTAGAACATCAGTACAGCAACAAAAACGTTCATGCTTTTGAACTGAGATTTCTCCACAAGTCCAAGGACAAACCGAATAAAAGCACTCGGCAGCAGTATTCAGTCACCCGCACTGCGCTCCTGAGGGAATCTGAACTCAACCTTCTGTCCAACAGTTTACACTTTCCAACAACACTGAACCACTCCAGCGTGTCAAAACCACACAAGGGCACTAGCACAGTGCAGAAACGGACATGCAGACTGACCACAAGTGACTACACATGCATTAAAAAGCACTGCCAGACACTAATCCTTATAATTCTATAATACACAGTAGACTGGGAGATGAACACTTGCAGTTTTCTTCATTTCATTTGCTTAATGATAGAATACCTGCACAATCTTCCATCAATGAGTGATGAGTCTCTTTCTCTCGCTCCCCTGTCTGCAGTGAAGCGGCAGTAGAACTATCCCAGTTTCTCAGTCTGCTTACTGCCTGTTACATAACTTCTCAAGATCAACTCCTGCACCCACACGGGCGGACACACACATACACACATACACACATACACACATACACACATACACACACAGCCACATCTCCTCAGCCAAAATCAAATAAAAGGCAGCAGCTCTCTCACCATGTGTGGCAGTAAATGTTCTCCGTTCTTCTGCTTTAATTCTCTACCCATCACACTCCCCCAACTCGCGACCAGCTCTAGCACTACCATCTGAGTGTCTCACCCAAGTACTCATGCTTGCATATACACACACACACACATGCATACACGCATACACACACACACACTCCAGAGCTGTGCTGCAGCCGTCGCTTTCTCCATCCCTACTGTGAATGGCACAAACTCTCTGGCGCTCCCTCTCCCTCTCTGAAGCACTCAAGCTGTTGTTATGGAGATGGAATACAAAAGAAACGTTAGCCTGGCTGCCACGTAGAGTGAGAAGAGTCCTGCGTGTGTGTGTGTGTGTGTGGGTGTGTGTGAATGAACAAAGCTAAAGAAGAAGTTTTTGGGTGCAAAAATACTGGATAGTATTTGATGTGTGTGTGATCCTGTCTGGGGGGAAAGCCAGGCTTTGTAATTTTGTCATTATCATAGTGCAAAATGTTGGTATGGTACTGATCTGTTTCAGAACCAATACATAGAAACTACCACTGGTCCATTTGACTGGACCATACTTGCCTCACATTCCATTTATATTGGTCTGGTGCAGCAACAGACATGAACACATCCACTCACTTCAGCCAGGTGCATATTGGTCTCAACACACAAAGTGTAAGTCAACATAATATGCATCACTAAACTTTTCCAAAATTACCAGGTTTTGCTGCTGTTCCACACAGATGTTTGATATGTGAAAGGAAAGTTTCATACATCTGAACTCCAGACACTAATCTCAAAAACCCTACATGCCTTCTGACTGGGTAAACACATTGCATTTGCCAAACTAATAAAGGTTAGCTTTGCTCAGCTTTTTAAATCCCTCGCATCCCCCCAAATTCAGCGTGCCAGTGCCAACCACACTACTGCACCAGACAACATAAATGGAAAGTTAGATTATACATAAAAACTGTGTTCTGAAATCTAGGGATGAGCCAATATGAGCTGCCAATATGCGCTGCTAGTGTTTTTGCTTCCCTTTGAAAGTTTTGATCTATCGGAAATAATTTATAATGTAGGGCTTTTTAATCCATGCTGCTACACAGAAGACACCAAAGGATCACTCAGGGTCCACTTGATTGTGTGAATCTGGCATTCATTAATCTCCATTATCTTATCTCTAAACAGATCTAAACATAACTATATCAGTAAAATAGTCCCATAATTTCTACTCCAACTGGACCAAAATTCACAAAGTCTGCAGTATGCAAAGCCCTTCATACATTCACCCAAATCTTATTTGACATTTCCCTGTGTCCCTTCTGTCACTCCTCAGCAGTGTAGTGCTCCATATAGCAGACCAATACACTACATTTTAAGTTATACATGAGAGCTAGACGGATAACTCAGCATGCCGATATTATCGACCGATATAAGCTAGTCAGTGTTTATAATGGCCAATAAATGACAATTAAAAAAGAAACGGAGAGGTGGAAGACACTTTACTTTTGCTGCAGTAACGTGAAAGCCGGTACTGTCAGGCAAACATTTAATTCCACTTAAGGTGGAAAAGGAAAATTCAAACAAGAAACTGGTGAATGGGAAGCCTCAAGCCCAAATTAAGCAATGGTTAATATATCTGCGACTCACATGTCTGTAGTTATGCAGTAGAGTTGGTGCTTTGGAAATGATTAAACCAGGAGGGAAATTCAAATAAACGGTAGCCAAAGAAAAGTCTATCTAGCGTCTCTTTTAAATGTGCAGTGAGTGTGTTGTAATGGCACTATTATGTTAGAGCGCAGAACACAGTGATATGTTGAGAGCCGTTATTTACATCTCAAAGAGGAATTCCAGTATCGTTATGAGTAACGCGCCATGTTCAGGTGCTCCCACATGTTTTCCGGTTAATCATTAAATTCTATTTAAGTGATAATACAATGGATGTTTGTGTTCGTAGCACTTAACGTCGTTATAACCCATGCATGATTGCATCACTTGTTTAAGAATTATGAATATTTTATAGCATTCATAGTCTTAAATGTCCCCTGTCCCAGCTTTTGGAAATATGTTGCAGGGATAAATTTTAGAACTAACTGAGCGTATCTTTACAAAAAAATAAATGAATTTCATAAGGTAAAAATATCTATTTGTTCTTTTTCATATAAATACAAATCAAAGTAAATTTGAACTGATTTCTGTTTTCATTTGCATTTCATATACGTGTCCCAGCTTTTCTGGAACTGAGGTCACTATTTGACAACAGAAATGATGACCTGCAAGTTCTTTTTTACTGCAAGACGAACCAATGCAGACAAGATTCTGGCCTTCAGTGTTCTGAGTAGGCTGAACATTTCAGTTTTTACAGTGTGGTGTTCTACAGTCTCACAGGCACTGGCTCTCTCTGGAACAGCTCCAGGTGCCATTGCACTCCTGACAGCAGTGAAACACAGGCAGGAGAGCAGTGAGGAGCCTGGCACTCAAACTAGTGTCTTGTGTGCCAGCAGTGTATGCCATCACACGAGAGTGAAACGCACTGCCAAGGAAACTGGCAGAACACACATTTAACCCCAGGGTCATCACACCACGCACTGTGGTCCTTTCTACTGACTATAATTTCACAGATTTACAATAGAGGCACTGTTCTAGTTGAGATAATGGTGTTGGTTCTAGATAATGAAGGTTAATTTTATTATTAGCACTTAAGTTAGTGCACAGTTGGTTAATAGAAATAAAAATGTAACCCCTGGGTCATATTTCATTAATTCAAATCCACCATTGCAGCTCTCTGGGCAAGACAAACTGCCATTTCAATTTGGCGTTAGAGAGAGTCTGATATAATGAAGATTAATTTTTCATAGTAGCATAATTTGGGGCACACTCTTATATAAATAAGCGTGAAAATTAAACGGTCAATGTGAACTCTATGGCCACTCTAGCAGTTCTGGAATTATATCTTCCTAGTGTTAAGTACTGAACACAGGTTTTGTTTTTCTTTTGTTCCAAATAAACAAGCATTTTTATAATAACACATCTTCATGGTAAACCAGCTTGAACAAGCCTAACCATGACTCAAAAAGGACAACTGTTGTCAATATTCCTGAAAGGGTTACTGACCTTATCATTGCACTACGAAGGTTATTTAGAGACTTCTTTATGATGCAACACCCTGACAATAGAGAAGCTCAGCATATACAGACAAAAGTTTTCGATGCACTGAATGCTTTTAAAGCTGTCCTAGTTTGGAATGTTACGATAAAATATGAATTGTATTTTAATGTACTGAAAATGTATTTACAAAAAAGATGAACTGTATAATAATGTGATATAAATTATAGGCTTGGACTCAAAAACGCATGGTGTAAATGGAGTCCAATGCGTCTCGGAGACGCACTGTGATCTGGTCACTCAAATTGCCTCCCAGGTGGTCAGGGATGCATACAATCACATATAGTTTGAGTCGTGGGGTATTTTTCTGACAAGAAATGCAGTGAGTAAGTGATGTACAAAAAAGTATGCTTCCTCCAGCCATAAAATCCGATCACATGTGATCACTAGCAATGCACTGGAGACGCACGGAAATGTCATGCGTACATTTATGCACTTCACCGTCCAGTCAAATGATCAGGTCAGTCGAGACATATGCTGATACCACAGGTCATTTTTAAAGGACTTTCCGAACCCCATGCTGTATGCATGTTTTTGGTGTAGTATGTACACACAGCTGCCTGGAACTCTACAGGCATTTTTACAGACATGGTTAAGTAGTCAATTCAATGTGAAAATGAATATTTAGGGCTTGGACTCTTAAACTTACAAGAACATCTAGTGTTTAAATGGATCAATGAACAAGCTATGATAAACACTGAACACATGGTTAGAAAACTCCACACAGCTACTTCAAAAAACCAATGCTGTCTTTTTTTTGTCACAGAGATTCTAATATAAACAAGCCCACATCTGAACTGCAGTCTATTTTTCACACTGAGACAATCACAAACACTTTATCTAAGTCTGTTTTCTGTTTTCTACAGGACCATTAAACTCGGTGCAAAGTAGAGTGTGATAAACTGGCAGTGCTCCAAACTCAAGCGTGAAGTTTCTGTCATTCAGCTGTGAAAGGCAAGGCTGCTGTTTTTAACTTGTTTACTCACAGCATTACAAGACTTACTGTAGCAGTCAGCACTGTTGACTGATTTTATTTAAATAGTTAAAGGCGGCAGATTGTTACCATTACAGCACAACAACAAACAAATGACTTTCATGATTGCCTGTACTGAAAGAAGAGCTTATCTGTGCTTAAATTTCAAAACCAAGAATAGTTTTTAACAAACCTCAATTCAAAAAAGGTTGGGAGAGTATGAGAATATGATAATACCAGAAAAACGCATATAAAACAAAATGCGCTGATTTGTAAATCCCCTTTGATCTATGCATAAACAAAAACAGACAAGATGTGTAATGATGGTTAATGTGGGGTGTTTTCAACTTGTTTTAAACACATGAGCTCATTCTAAAATTGATGTTCGCAGTATGTTCCAAAAATGTGAAATGTAAAATTAAACAGGTGATGCAATCATGCATGGGTATAAAAGAAAGCACCTAGTAAAGGCCCAGTTCTTTCCGTGCAAGGATGGGTACAGACCCACCATTTTTCCAAAAAACGTGTCAGCAAATCATACAACAGTTTAAGAAAGATGCTTCTCAACAAGTGATTGCAAGGATTTTAGGTATTAACATTGACAATACAGTGCATCGATAAAATGCAGGTTAAGACTGTACTATTATTGATAGCTGACAAACATCACAATGTTGAGCCAGCATTGTGATGCCTCACCCCCCACACCTACTCCCTGGTCCACACCTACTCCCTGGTCCACACCAGGGGGCGCTTTAGTCAGGGGATCCTGTTTACAACCTAAGGCTACACCAATTATTCATGCTAATAAAGTCATTTCATTTAAACTTTTAATTTGTTTATAGTGAGATCAGGTACATGCATATAACTGTACAGTATTCCCTTTTCTGTATTTTCACCATGGTAGCCAGCTATATTAGCATCAAGCTAGGTGGGTTAGCTCAGTGCTATTTGAGATTTTTAAGTCAGCTCTAGTTTAAACAGAGATTTTTAGCTTGTAACAGCCATGAAAGTAACATGCTTTACACTTTATTTAAAGGCTTGAAGTCTGTCTTGTATTACTGTAACATTAGCCTGTTAGCCAGCTAGCATTCTGCTATCTGTCCAGCCTGCTAGTAATGGCGGAATATATCCATTTATAAAGAATGTATAAAGAGATCATAACATGTAAAACAGTTGATGATGTTTGACTGGCAGTGTATCATGTGGTTGCAGTTAATAGACACAGATTTCAGTGCTAACAACTGGGCTTTTTCAATGAGTCATTATGAAGCCACAGTCTCACGTCTGCTGAAGCTCAGTGCTTTGTCCCAGAACGACTCAGAGATATGTAATAAGATAAAACAATAACTTAAAGTAGGCACATTTTCTTTGACTTCAATAAAAACGGTAACGAACGACACCTCCTTTCCCCAAACAAATATTTCAGCCATAACTGTGAAACACAGAGGTCACATGAAAAATAAGGTGGATACAAAGGCACAGTAAGAAAGCTCAGGTGAGTAGATCAGGATGGGCTGTGAATGACCACCCCCCCACTGTCATTGTCATGGCAATGTTTCCCAGTTGCCTATTAGGTAGACATCGCCCAACCCTATTCCACACTGTTACCAACATAAAGTTAAAAAGCTTGACACATCTGTGATAGCACCATTAATACTGAAACATACACATTTTGGAGAAACATATGTTGCCGTCTTATTTCAATGCCAAGCAATAAACACACATTCTGCACATGCTGCAACAGCATGGTTTCGTAATCAGAGTGTGCATGTGCTAGACTGGCCTGTCTGCAGCCCTAACCTGTATTCCACTGAAAATGTATGTTGTGGTTTGAAGCGTAAAATACAACAATGAAGGTTTGGTGTTTGGTTACACAGCTACGGACTTGTATAGCAGTAGAATTATATTATAAAAAGATTATATAAAAATATATAAAAATAATAGGTATCTCAGACTGAGCTCTGCATTTTTTTAAAAACAAAAATGGTGGAGATCACATACTAAGTGACTTGGGATCACACACTACAGAGCTTGTAAGTTGGTGAACTGAACAGAACTCTCCAAACTCATGTGACCTTGTACAAACTTGTGTGTACACAACACACACACACACAAACACTTGTTGCTAGGAGACAGAAATAAAAAAAAAGCTTGCTGCTACTGTTGATTTCACCACTTACAAGGCAAAGCTAAAAAACAAACAAACAAACAAACAGGTAAACCACATTCAGGAGACATGATCAGTGTGTGGTAGTTTTTAGAGTCTCAATATTGTAATATTACATCAACCACAAGGATGGCTCATCCATTCAAGTGAATGAAGCACCGGTTAATTAAATTGGAAAAACTAATCAAAGCACATTTCTTTCAGGGATGTAACTCATTCTTAATATTTTAGTCTGCCTTTCTTTGCTTTTGACTGACTTAAATAATATGGTTTTCTCCACTTACTGAATGGTTTTGTCAAAACAGTGCTGCTTTTATTTCACTCCTGAATCTGAAAAAGTTCAGGATTAAACTCTACTGAAAATACCACAATGTCACTGGAACAAGCAGCTCTGTGGTAAACTAAACTCTATGAAAGATATCGTATTTGGCATCACTCATTTTAATTCACCGCAGAGAATGAGTGCACAGTCCTAGGTACAATAAACAGAACTATAAATAATACTACAACACAAAGTTAAGATTCTTAGTTTGCTAACTAAATTAGATTTTAACAACTTAGCTGTTAAGTTTTAAATTCTTTTAATCAATTAAGAAAAAAACATCAAGAGCAAAGATAAACACTAATGCACTCGTACACGTGCCATTCTTAGCCCTTATATCACTGAGATTTGATAATAGACCTCATGTTTGTTCTGCACCAAATATCTCTAACGTTAGCTTTAACGTTAGCTCATTTCACGGAGCAGCCTGTCATCCAAAGACCTAATGCTTATTATCCTGGGCTTTTGTCTGTCAGCACAACTGCTACACATTAAGGTCCCCATGCTTTCTTAAACACTTTGCATATTTTGTCCCTGCTATAGTGCTTAATACCCAAACTTGACCAACAGCCTTCACTAATCTACTATAATGTTAAAAACATACATTGCGGGTCATAATACAGCACAAGTCAAGCATAAATCCTATTTATGAAAAATGTTATAAAAATTATGGACATCTCTTTATAATCAATTAGTCTGAATTCTGAGGCTGAAAAATGAACAAAGCAAGAATCAAACGCAGTCCCCAGCACCACCATACCATAACCTCACCCGCACCCCTAGCCGACCTCCATCAGAATGATCACCAGCAGGTCCAGAGTCATCGCTACACTCATGGTTGGACGTTCCGGTGAAGCTTAAGCTGTGGATGCACTGCAGGTCTTTGCTGGTGTGCTGCGAACCTACAGCTCAGCTCGGAGGCATGTTTACTTATTCACTCTGACACCAATGTGATATAATCATCTTACGGCTCCATTTGTGAGCTATTGTGGTGGACGGATGGAGAAAGCCAGCTGGCCGTTTCAGCGCAGAGGAGAGAAGTGCTGCTTATGTAAGTGCAGGAGGCTAAAAATCGGCCCTGGAGAGCAGCCCTGGGACCGCATAAAACAACATTCACAAAGCTATTTTATCGGCTTGGCACAAATTTAGTAACACAATAGTCTGCTTGTGTAAATCATATATATACCCAAAACTCTCCTGCTGGTCAATAATATCACCATGTATATTCATTATGAGAACCAAACTCTTTAATCCAATATCATAATCCAAAAGCAGCTAATAAAGACCATGTTTGCATACAAGTGTAATGGGTAACGCTTCTTGTGTAAAGTGAGACTCTGTGGCTCTGCAGGAGTAGTGAGGTATATCATTGGACAGTGCAGTTTGTCAGCAGCAGGTTTTGAGCTTCCTACAGTGATAAAGGGGCTACTGTGGAGAAGAAGAAGAGGAGGAGGAAGGGGAGCTATCAGTAAAGGAAAAGGAATGACTGATGTTTATGCCAAAAGCAAAGGGACAAACACACAGCAGACATTAAAGCAAGTGTAATTAAGACACACTGGAGCTGCATCAAACATCTGGAGCTTCCCTGATAGGAGGCAAGGAGCATGCACGTATGTGTGTGTGTGTTTGTGTGTGTATAACATCATAGATAATATGCAAGTAGAGCCCAACACAGACACAATCACATTTTCCTTTTTCCCTTAAGCAGACAGAGCTTTTCAAAACCATTTCAAGTAGCACAAAACCCACATTAAAGGTAATGTATCATGTATTATATACGCAGAGTAAATGAAGGAAGCACAAAGAACTATAGAATACAACAGAAAAGAATAAAACAGGGCCATTCCTACAAATCATCGTCTTATGTTCCCAGTGCAGATTAACCTATTTATGTAATATGCTCAACAAAATCAACTCTAAAAACATTACTAAAACACTTTTTGAATGTTAAATATAATACAAGATACAAGAATACAAGAAATTTATTTTATACATTTTAGACTGTTTTTAGTCATCAGACACTAGATTTTCCTTGCACCTAGGAAGGTGTACCCACTCTCTATGGTGAATATAGGAGGTATAATAATTTTTCTTTAATTTCTAATAGTTTAACATTTATTTCAGAGACAATAATACATAGGTTAGACCTCAAAACAATTTAATCTGCTTTTGATTATGTACAAACCGTTCAATGCATCAAGACATCTCAAATTTCAGCACAAATTTGTATAATTCTTTTGGTATTATTAACAATTTCTAAAATACTAACAGCACTGAAATACAGATAAAAGCAATACACCAAGTATTCCTTGCATGAAAAAAATAGGCAACATTTTATTTGACAAAAATGTAATAAGATCAAAGTTTAAGTTAAACTTACTGTAATAGAAAACTGCACAGATCTGTTATGTTTACATGTGAGAAATCTCTTCAGTGCATTAGTGCAGTGTAAGCTCAGTGTAACTCATTTCGTGTTGGACAGAACAGATGTACAGCCCTTCCCCCTGTGTGTGCTATGCTGGGCTACAGTGTGTGTTCGGTCCTGAAACTAGGTTAGGGCACTTTCGGTGGCCTCGGGGCCTTTTTGCCACACCACTAAGCTAAGTGACCCGCAGACGGACCACAATTACACTGGCTGCAAAACTACTGCTGACAGCTGCACAGGACTCTACCAACTACAAAGCCATTTTGTCGTAGTGAGAGAGAGGGAGAGAGGGAGAGAGCGAGAGAGAGAGAGAATGAGAGAAAGGCATCTTATAGTGAATGTACAGTAGAGGCATTGTTTATTATTTAAGAGTTCTCTGCCCATCAAAGGTTTACTGTACAAGCATATGCAGGAACATGAATTCATGAGCGATTTAGACTATGGAGAGAGAGAGAGAGAGAGAGAGAGAGGAGAGTGAGAGAGAGAGAGAGAGAGAGAGAAAGAGAAAGAGAAAGAGAAAGAGAAAGAGAGAGAGAGAGAGAGAGAGAGAGAGAGAGAAAGAGAAAGAGAAAGATAGAGCGCAGGGGAGTCAGAAAAGGACAAGGCTGTAGCAGAAGGCCATAGTAAAATAAGAAGATTTTAATAAAGAAAGTGATATACATGTACAGCAAAGTAAAGCAAACGTCAGAGACCACCCTTTATTTACTGACTTTCAAATCACTACAATAAGTAGAAAAAAAAGTGGAAGAGTCCAAAAAAATTATTAACAGAGAAAATGGGAGAAAAATCAAACGAGAAAATCAACGAGTCCTGGTAGACCACCTAAACTGTCACCATCAGATAAACAATACTTAGAGCTTCCATCTTTGAGAGAGAGGAGAAAAATCAAGAACAGTGTTTTTAATAAAACAACGGAAACCATTCCAATTTAAAGTCCTGTACCTGTACACCGCTCACACGGTCATTCACAGCAGAGAACTGTTTAATATAGCTTTAAAACAATAGCTTTTTCTAACCAATGTAGTCATCTGAGAAGTTCAGTCTATGCAAGTCACACATGGAAGAATCACAGATCTAGGACACACAACCTTCAGTGAAAAGCTATTCTAACTATTTCTTCTTTCTCAGACAGTCACCTAGAGTTTACAAGTGTCTCAACATGCTTGGAGAAGAGTGTGAGTCACTCTCCTTGCGAAGCTGTTAAAGAATGCCTGACCGACCAGTACACTGGTCTGCAAAGAAGAGGAAGTGACCCCTGCTGTCCGCTCTCTCTCTGCTGAGGATCAGAAATCCCTCTGGACTCCTGGCCACAGATGCCTGTGGCACAGCTCAGAGAAAGCCTGGCCCAGGTTGCACTTTTATCTGCTTTTATTACCAACGTTTTTACTAGCGTGCCATCTGCAGCTTGAGTTCTGAAATATGCTGAAATATCTACAGTACCTCAACAAAGGAGGAGCAGGCAGTAAGGAACACTGGGCAGTTACTGAGCTCAGTAAGTAAATGTTTTTTGAAAGGCATATTTCTGTAGGACGCTTTCATCAGTTATTACGTCAAAAGTATTTTGGTCATACATTGCCAGTGAAGAGGTATAGGTCCAGCTTCCAATTATTGTAGTGTCAAATTCACGTTATGTAGTCACTTACATCAAACGTTTACAGACAGAATTCAACATGAGCTCAATGACTTCTATTATACGTGAGTTTTGAGTTAATGGGCTTTCTGTTCTTTTTAAAATACAGGGAAACAATATGAAATTAAATGATTGCCCATGGTAACTGACCATAGACCACTGATGCAACACACAGTGACTAGACTGAAAAAAGCTGGAATATTTCTTTAGTAAATTCTAGCTGTATCATAAATAAAAAATGTTGGAAAAAAACTGTTCTTTTTAAACCACAGACTGTAAGAGTGTCAGACCTGGCTTCTACATTATTTCACATGCTAATATGGTTAAGAAGAAGTGATACTATCTTTCAATTAGTTACACCTAAAACAGCACACTAAATGGTAAAATGATGTAATTGAAAGAAAAGTGCTTTGGTTAATGCAGTAAAACTGGACAATGTAGCTTAACAACATCCAAGAAGGAGGCCTTCAAGGAAATTTACTCTTAAAACATAAAAATATGACACAGTATATTTGCAAAACTGATAACATGGTTACACTGGTTTATAAAGTCTCTTCCCTGCTGAAAAGTCACACTCCTGAGGACACAGCGTAACACCAATGATTTCTATTTTATGCATCAGAGTTTTTCAAGTGGGACCTGCATTGACACTGGAAGTGTAACAGAGCAGAGTGAGAAAAGGGGAGAAGAGGGGAGAAGAGCTGCTTATGTAAGAACAGCAGGCTAAACGACAGCCCTTGAGGCAAATCATGCAAGTGATGAAAATTGAAAGTTGCATTGTGTAACTGCAGCCTTAGGATGATCTTTGGGGAGACATGTCCTGCAAGATTCCACACAGACAGTCAGGCTAGGGAAGGCTGAGTAGGATTGATAAGTAATTTGATGCATGACAGTCACCACACTATTCTAATTGTGGCCTACTAACTTTCACAACATGGGCCGTGGAGATATATTTTAAAAGTACAAATAATAAACTAAAAATAAAATATTTTGAATGACTGACCACTATAGAACACGATAGAGCATTTTTCCAATACACAGATTGATTGACACCTTAAGTATTGGCTGTATCGATACCAGTTCGACTTTTATGAACCACTTAGCTATAAAATGAGCTATGTTTAGCTGAAGCAATTCATTAAGAGCTTACATTTTACAGTAACATGGTCAGACCACCCATACAAATGCTTTACTACTTTACAGGAAGATATACACAGCCATCAATGACAGAAATCTACAGCTTAATTACGCAAATTATCTACCATAAAAACAGAACAGTGTACAGTGATACCTTGAATAAAGGAATACTGAGCTACTCGTCATTATGATGAAGTAAGGCTACATGTGGGTACTACAGTAATCACGTGATCTACGTCCTTTATGCTAGGTTTCCACTGCAAGCAATTCAGTAAAAGTTCAGATTAGATACAATACAGTGCAAAAGACAGAGACCACTTTTCATTTACGTCATTTTCTGTCAAAATGTCAATTTTCAGTGCAGAAGACACATAGTTAACAGAAAATTAATACAGAAAGCCTCAAGAATTAAATATAATAATGTCTTCAGTGCCCACCTTTTGCCTTTATTACAGCTTTCATTCTTTTTTCAGGAGACTTGCTTTCAGTTTTTAAAAGAAATGTGCAGGGATATTTTTCCACACCTCTGACGTTCAGTTTTAGAAGATGGTTCCATTTTCTGCTTCTTAAGATCCAAGTTAACCCGAACTCAGTGATGTTACAGTCTGACAGCTATTCTTTCAGACCCACAGACCCATCGAGGTGTCTTCTCACAGTGGAAGGATGGACAGAAACACGTGTGGATTTTATTTTAAATCTAAAGTAAGAGTGGAGCTTGCTCCTATCTCTAGAAAATGAAAGCTTTAAGTATTGTAGGTGACAGTTTTGGTGGTCTACTAGGTCTTGCATGGTTGTTAGAAATTCCATTTTCTCGATATCTCAATATTATTTTGAACTCTGGTTTCTCACTTGTTTTCCTTTGACTTTCCCCCTTTTTTATGGAATTGGATTATCTAATATTAAATATCCTCAGAAATATCTCCTGAAAAATAAAAGGTCACACTTCATGTGGATGGTCCTCAACAGATGATCTATAGATACTTAAATCATTAACAAACTTTCTGGTGATACTCATTTGATTATCAACAACATTAGGGTTAGGTTTAGGAGTAGGTGTAGGTTTTGTTTAAATTTAATAGAATCTCTCACACTCAACTTCAAGGTCATTTAATAGATATTTAGTTGAATGTTATTTAAAGTTACTAAACATCTACAAACCTATAGTGCACCATCCAAATAAAGTGTTACCAAAATATTTTGAAGTACCTTTGAACAAAACTGTACATTAAAAATTCAGATCAGATTATTTTTTGTTTCCTCTGATATCCAATACAGAATTGCCAGCAGGTATCAGGAAATTGGGATAATACTAGCAAAAAAAAAATGGATATTGGAATGAAAAAAAAAGAATGAATGGGATCTTCCGGGGTATCAGATGAGTGTATCTAATGGGTTTCGGATCTGTGAATATCATGGATATTGGATCGGTGTCGGACCTCTATACACCACACTTAGGTTAAACAAACATCGCAAAAAATTAGATTTTGCCGAAACGATCTTTTAACTTCACAGTGCACAGAGCACACATTAAAAACACTGCTGAGGCATGCCCTACAGCTATTAGATATACTAATGTTGACCACCATGATGAACCATGCATTGACCTTTCAGTGCTAAATGCTAATGCACTGTGTCAAATTAGGGTGAGGATGCTGGAGCCAAATCAAATGTCAGCCCAGTTTTGATAATTATAGCAGTGATAGACCGAAAAGGTATGGCTGCCTGCTTTCATTAAGGTAATATTTGATACAAAACAAACTGCAGAGGCTCATAGACATGGTTCAGAAATGCAATGGGCACTGTGTTTACATGTGTGTGTTGTGTGTGGGAGTGAATGTTTGTATCATTTTTCTCACTGATTTAATGTTGTTATATGTGGGTCTCACTGGGGTTTGGAGATGGTATCATTACAGAGCGGATTTCATTACCAAACTACACATTAACACCTCGCAGATGAAAATGACTCATAACGTTAGCGATGGCCCGGCTTTCAGTGTGTGTGTGCCCTCATGTACACATAGGAACAGGATTCTGATTCATGACCACAATTTAGCCCCTCTCATTGTTCAGGAGAGGAGTCGTGTTGCCATGGTTACCTGCCGGCAACGCACCATTCACCTTGGTGGTTCTCGTACAATTGCTTTAGTAAGATATACACTTTTTATTCTCTATGTATGGGGGCAAACATGCACACACACACTGAACATCAGCAAATGATATTACTATCACTGCCATTTATCCAGGTGAGTTACCATGATCAAGACAACTACAATCTGTAGTTGTACTTGGTGTTCCCTGAATCTCAGCACCGAATCTCTGTATCTGCTGTTGCTGAATACGAAACATACTGACCTTTCCGTTGTAATCAATGTACACGTCTAAATGAGCCACACATGATGATGCATTGCGCTTTGTTCCATTATGGTGCAACTCGAAATGGGAAACGTTAACACTGAGATCCCACAAGATGTTCCTGTTGAGATGCTACATCATAATGCTAAGATATTACAAAGTCACATGAGATGAAATGAATATAAGATCATAGTATGCACATTACTGATACCTGTGTAGTTCTTTAAGTCAATATCAAGGCTGATGAAGGTCTGAGGTCACACCATAAACAAATTTAAAGCGGCACTCCAGCCAAAATGAAAAATGTAATCAATGCTATATCTGTCATAGATTTTTTTTTGTTTGTTTCAAGCGCTTTTTCATCTCAGCTGGCTGCCTGATGCATAAGGAAGCCAGATAGATAATGTTACTGAAAATCACATCTGTATTTATTAGCCTCTATGTGAGTGGTACATTAGTGGATTTCTTTATTGCCGTTGGGGAGATTCTCAATGGCTGTATTATGTATTTGTGTAATGCATGCTGGATATTGCAGTGAGGAAACACTGATGGAGCAAAAACACAAAAAGGTTGCAAAAAATACAAAAGTGATGAGGCTGTGAGATGCAGTGCTTCCCTACAGAATATTTTATGACATGATAAATAGTATATTCAATGCTAGGTTTAGGCCAGAATGCCCTTTGTCACTTGTTTTGTAACACGTCAAATAAAAAAAAAGTTCACAGAAGAGCAAAGAAAAACAAACAAAAACAACATATAGGATCATTTCACATTCCTCCATCTACAAATTTATAAACACACAACAGCACTTAACACTAAAATGACATCCAGACCTTTAAACCTCCTCTGATGCTATAGTGATACCTCAACCTTCTTAGTCTTAAAGGGGAATCCCACTGATTTTTAAAATTTATAATTTACTATTGAATTGTTAAGATAACTGAATTGTTTGAGATAAAATGCTCCATTCTAGACAAACTTAGACACAGAACTGTTCACAGTTGCTGCAAAGGCTCCCTTGAAGACAGTTATAACACAAAATGGTTATGAATACTCCTGGGACATTTTTTAACTATATCCTTGAGATACATGTTTGGGCTTTATTTATAATTATGTGTTCGTGACAGAGAGGTACATGTAAGGTGTTCTAAAGTAAAACTGTACCCAAAAGAAACATTTTTTTCTCAATTTACTGCTATTCAACATCACACATAAAATCTCAGAAGGCACGTGTAGGTTCGCTGGTGGTTTCAACGGTAAAAAAATGGTTCCTGTCATCACCACTGTAAAGAAATCTGAGTTGCTGAGTTTCTCTACAACAAACAATTTTACATCAAACCATTCTAAATAACTTCATTTAAATCACTGAGTCAGTGACCATTTAAGTTGCATCCATATTTCCATGGCAAATGCATGTTATGCACCTCTTTGTACAGCGGCAAGACTTAAATACTCCAGCAAGCCAAAGCACTCAGAGTGACAGTAACATTTCAAATGCCATGTGGTCTCTATAGTTTTTAAGTTACTAGGGTATGATTCCAAAAATACAAGCATTAAGTTTTTCAAAATGTTTCTATTCTAAAAACAGGGGAGAGATTCAGAAAAAATAGACTACTGTCGTTAGCTGTGTGCATTTCAAGGTCAGCACAAAATAGAATTGAAGTTCAGCATATTTGCTGTGTGTTACGATTTGCACCCCACGTTACTTCAGGGGCAAAAGCTTCATTCAAGTTAATGGCCAGGAAGCAACACATATCTGGCCGTCACTCATCTGGCCATGAACAAAGCATAGAAAGGCAACTTAAGCCTAAAGACCTCATTCAATCTCCTCACCATGGACAAAACAATGACACACTAATCATTTCTATTATATTGGTAACATTGGTATTGTCATGAATACATGAAGAATTGTTTTATCTTAAAGGCGCAGTACACAATTTCAATCCAATACACTTTGTCAAATTCAATTTATATCTCCTGACGGTCTGCTGGTTCTCCATTCTGTACATGCACTAGACAAAAGCCAGTGATCGTGCACAGCCCTGGCTCTGTAAAAGGGAAATAAACAAAGCGGCTCAAGAGGAGAAACGCAACACTATTCCAGCCAATCAGAACAGGGGGTGTTCATGCTCATGTGTAGGGCAGTGGGAAGGGGAGGGGCTTCCAGCTGAACTCCATACAGTGTCAAGAACGACCGAAAAACAGGCAAAAAAGGAGAATATCTGAAGAATCAAGACTGAGAAAGAAGTTCTTCAATCAGGCAAGGGTGGAGAGCCGTGTTAATATCGGTGTGGCATTTTTGCGGTGGAGAGACCTCTGAGAGTTGATAAAGGTGAAATTGGCTTCCTATTTGCATTTTCTCGTTCCACCTTAAATCGAGACTTCAGCTTGAGAGTTGAAAGGCATGAAAAGGGATGAGGAGGTTGCTTCTGCTTGACAGGTGGGTTACATTAACCTATTTTTGCTATTTCACAGAACCAATAGGTCAGTACTGTTTTGTCCCATTTGCTAACGTTTGTGATAGCAACTGGTTAGCCTCGCAGCAACTGTAGCAACAGTTTGCTAACACACAACCTAGCTAACGTTAGTTACATTACTTGCTGTGTCGCTATTCCCTCTAATGTTGTGTCACCGTATTTGTCCATACAATGTTTGTGAAGGGTTTTATGGCCATGAAGACAAGTTTGCTAACCAAGTGGCTATAGCCTTGGCAATGTGCGTTCATGAATTTATGGGTGGAGTTTATGAAGGAGCACTGAAGGGAGGGGTGTATTTATTTTGCTGTTGAGTTCAAATATCAACAACTGTTCTCCAGAATCATATACTGCGTCTTTAAGGCATGAGCTTTGTGAAATCTCCTGAAAACAATGCATGAATCTGATGACATTTGTGTACATGCTAGACACAACACTCGTTAATGTGATTCCAAATTTTTGTAGGTGCTTCACCTTTATAAGCCTAGAATTTTTGTTTTGTTCTATTGTTTAAATATGGTTACATAACATTTGACTCACATTCTGTATCGGCAGCCTTGAATCTGCACTTCTGACTTTTTAATGTTTGTTTCTTTCCATAAAGCAAAACTGCAAACACAACTTATTTTTATTATAACTTACAACTTAGCACAAATAAAAATTTCCTCTTCTGCTTAAAACTCAAGTTTAGAATCCACATATTCAACAAAATTTCTCTAAATGTTTCATTGAGTTTGGAGAGAAAAATAATTCAAATCGAATTAGTGTACTTTTATCACTTCTAACTGCAATCTCCAGGGGGTTAGAGAGCATTAAAGGGAGCTTTAAACGGAAGCAAAAATGGATTAAAATGCCAGCTGAATTTAGACAGACGCTGAAAAGAAAACTGAAGCAGAATGGAGTAACACCTTACTCAAATGATGGAAAACTGGAGTACACAGCAAAAATTTGCATGGGACATCAGCTGCCGTGACATCAAACATAACATCTGTTATGACAATCACCAGTAATATCAACATGACACTGTTATATTACTGAACAGAATCAGTGCTGACATGTTTATGGCATGGTTATGTCAAGTAGCAGGTTTAATAAAGTGTTTCTGGGAATGGTTTTTAACCTCTTTCTGCAGGCCTCCTAGTGGCTATTCCACCAGCAGAACTCAAATTTAATTCAAAATATAATTAAAAGTTAATGAAATATTTTCAAAAATCATTTTAAAAACATTTAAATTCAAAGCTGAACTGAGGGAACTCCAAAACAGGCTAAAATAGCTACTGGCTACTGTGAAAAAGGGCTCCTCAATTCAAACTTTTAATCAATTTGTTTTATAACCAAATACTAATAAATTTACAAAACAGATTTTTTTTAGAACATCTGTGGTCAAAGAACAGCTGTGAGGAGTTATTTCAACTTATTAAAATGAAATTTAATGAGGGTCCATGTGATCAGACACCAGATGAATACAGCTTGATATCACTGCACTTCTGCTCATTGTTATAGACTGGGATCGCTGCCAAGTTAGCTACTGTTATTAGTTGAACTCCTGCTGTCAATCTCTTTATGCCATGTGATATATGCTCTCACCTAGGCTTCCTGCCATGTGCTGACCCAGTGAATTGTGACCCAAAGTGCTTTTCAAACAAAACACTGCATGTACACATATAGTGACCCTAAATACCCTGGGAGATAAACAGCCAGTATAAATAACATCCCAACAAAAATAAGCTTTCTTTTAAATTAGGAAAAAATATACAGCACAATCATTTTGATTTAAAACTGCTCCACACAATAAAGCCCATAAAATTAATCATGTACTTCACAGGCCAGTCTGTGGCCATGACTCATTATACCAGCATAGTCTAATTCTATGATAAATAGTGGAGATTTAAGTATTGCAGGAAAACACGAGCATGTTAAGTTTACAGGACGGAGATGACAGGTTATTTGGGACAATAAAACTGAGACTATGCTACAATCACACTCCGCTGTATGTGGACTGGTGCCCAAGCATTAGGCAGGACAGAACTGTGCTGTAATTAAACTGAATGAAAAAAACTACTGGACATATTTTTCATGACATCACACCACAGCAGGAACACTGCAAATATGAAAGCTATTATTTTTAATAATTTAATAGTCTGAATGAAGCTAACTGTAGGTTTTTAAAGGCAGTGGTACTCAAGAGGTCCAGGTGAGAGGTAAAGTAAGGAGTGTAAAGTGTTCTGACCTCAGTGGCTGGGTAGCGGGCAGTTTTCTCTCTCTGTGTTCTCAGCATGCTGGATCACTACTGTCCACTCAACTACACTGCACACTGGCTCTAACACCCTGCTGACTGACCAACTGACCACTATACTGCACAGCCTGGGCCAGCACACACACATACTCCCACACACACACTTTGCAAACACATACACAACCACAATGGTACAGCTTACACCCTACGACCTCATTCAAAACCCACAACAATACTCAAACTTTCTTTTCCTGGTTAGCACATCTTGCTACATCTGCAGCAGACACACCACTATGTCTCCAGAGAGAGACAGGGGAGCAACCAGCAAGTAACATGACACGGTAGTCTAATCCAGTGATTATAAGACCATAAACCAGGAGTTGCCAACCTAAATGTTAAGAAGAACCATTTTGGCAAGTTTCTACACAAATCTAACCGACTTGGGAGCCACAACATTTCAAGTCCATTTTATTGAAGTGTTTCACCATCTTGACTGTATAGATGTCTCAGAATGTGCTAATGTCCTAGTATAGGCTAGAAATCTAATATAATGAAAATCCAGACTTACTTTGCTCTGCTTTCAGCTTTAGCTCAGCTATAGCTGCTTTTCTCACATCTCAGTCAGGAAACTTTTCCGTGAAAGTGAAATAGTTTTTGTAAAATGTCTCTCAACGTTCGACTTTTTACGAGGCTAAAGTCAACTTCTCATTCACCAGCTTCTTGTTCAAATTTTCCCATTCCACCTTAAATGGTGCCTGAGGCACCAAAACGCAGCTAACTATGTAGCTAACTGCTGCACCATTTAAGGTGGAGCGGGACATTTTGAACAAGAAGCTGGCGAGTGAGAAGGTGACTTCAGCTGACTTATTAGTGTTTCTCGTTGCAGGTTAAATGTATCAGAAAACCAGCTCGAGTGCTTATAAATGCAATAAGTTCATTCGTCTCCAAATTATCGATGTTCGCCTTAAATCTTTCTCTTTGCCTTTTCATTAGCTAGTAGCTAGGTGAGACTTATCTGCATTGCTATGGTGACCAGCAGTCTGCACGCCAACCTTCAGGGTTATATGTAAGAGTTTTACATATAACTCCAGCATTTAAGAACATATTTTACCTAAAAATCTAATTCTGCTGTGAAGCTGCATGTTGGCGACCCCTTAACCTTTTCAACATCTTGTACAAATAGCACCTGTCTTATTTTGAATGTGGTAATAAACAGAGTAATAAAACTGCAGTCTTAAAGATTTCACTGATATGGGATTGAATTGATAAACTAGAATCTAATGTTACACCAAGATCTTTAACTGTATGTTGTACTAAAAAACCCCATCAGGCTGGCTTTACACAGTGAAACATTCATGCAACTTTAGTTGTGCCACACTTTGTTCTTCTTTCGCCTGATGTTATCATGATTCACGTATCTAGATTATTTTCTTCTCTCTTATTGTACACAGAGCTCAATCAATACACAATGAAAAATATGAATGAAAATGAAATGCTTCTAGGACAGTATGATTGAGTCATCAAGTAGGTTTTAACTGTAATGATTACCTAAACATTTATTTTCAAGGGCTTAAGATATGAATAACAGATAGAAAGGCAAATATATGGTAAAGAACCACATATAGATTAAAGACAAATATAAACCTATAGATAAAAGAAAAAAAGAACAGCAACAACAGTTGGAAAAATATATGAAGATGATAAAAATGCTACAAATATGTAATCTGACTTTAGTGAAAATGGTGTATGAAAAAATATGTGCTGCTAATTTGGCTAATCTGGCTAATTGGTGTTCTGCTGTAACTTTTTTTGAATTGCTTTGTGTAACCGTCAAGTTGCCTGGAAATTAAGCTGCAGACAACTCACAACATGCAACTAGTTGTATGAAAGTTTCACAGTGCAAAGCCTTAAAACAGTCTTAAGGTCAAGGATAAAATCTGCAAGCTTATTTTGAGAAGACTTAGAAACCAACAGCAATACTTTTTTTTTATCAGAGTTTAGCGGTTATGCTGGCACCTTTGCAAAAATGCACGCACACACACACACACACACACACACACACACACACACACACACAGAAAGAGCTATAGGCCCAAACTGGCACAAACCCATTAACTCCACAGAAACTACACTACCCAGAACACCACAGGCAAATTTTATCACCTGTCTAGTAAAAAGAAGTGCTCAAGCCATTTCAAAGTGACTGGTGGCAGAGGTCGAATATAGCAGGTGAACATTTCTGGTAGCATGCACGCTTACACGCACATGAAAACACTGACCTTGAAAGCCAGCCAGTGTCTACAGATGACAAAGGTTTAAGTCACTGATGTTTAGAATGCATGACTGGATCATGTTTATTTTCTCATGAGTTGATTTATTAATACACAGTCATTCCCCACTGCTGTAAAACAGCACTCACTCACTCTCTCTCCATACTGTTTACTTCAGCACTCAATACGCACATTAACAGCATGCATGAATAATGTTGGTGTGTGTGTCCCTGTGCATGCCTGTGTGTGCACGTGCAGAAGCAAAGGGGAAAGTATGAGTGGAATGCATACAGTCATCACATAACGGTCAGAAACAACAGAAAGACAGAAGCTGAGTCAGCAGGTGCATGCGCCTCTAACAGCCACAACCTGCCGAGCAGAGCCTGGTCCAGTATACAGCCCAATACACCCAATACCACTCAAAACACACCCAACACTCTCTACGAAGCACCTTCCATACAGGAAGTATACTGAATTAGGGCCTGACCAACATGAACATTTTCTCTGAAATATATTTCAAGGAGTAAAGAAGGTAATTTCATTTTCTAATGGTTAAAATAATTAACTAGACTGCAATAGTTTTAGTTAAACAGTGCTTTACTTACTTATCAATACAATATAATATAAGCCCATCATACGTATTTGTCTATTATCAGCAGCACTTTCACCAATACCTATTAGCCAGCGTATACTATAAAAAGTTACATCAGTTCAACCTACAACATCACTTTATCTAGTTTTATTCAATCAAATTAGTACTCTGAATAAAACAGCACAAAGCATTTTGTTTAGAAGAACAAAAACAATACTTAACATCAACTCAACATTCAACACACTAGCATGACAAAAAAAATCCATCAAAAAATTCAGAATGGTAAATTGAGTTTTAGGCCCTAACCGTAAGTTTCAATACTCAAGTTTATGACAATTGCAAAATTTGAAATATAAAAAAGCTTTAACTGTGTCCCTTAAGCATTTCACCTAAGATAAATATTTAAAATAAGTTTTATGCACTGGTCTCTTCCACTTTTTACAGTGTAATCTAAATATTCATCAGTATTATCAGGCAAACAATACATCAGAATTATATATATAACAAAGGTGAGGATAATTCAATATTGTCAACTTTGCAGTGTGTATAGAGACTGGCATAGGATTCAAACATTCAAACCCTCAAAAACAAGCAATTCTCACATTAGAGGACTAAAATAAGCTCTTCATAAATATCAGTGTGACCTTATCGACGATTACCAACCAAAACATTGGGCTGTGCACCGTACAGTTCTTACTGACAATGATATCCAACACTGTTTACTTAGCACTGTCTGTAATACATAATATCCTTCCAACTGTAACTTCAACAATGTCCAGACTCTAACAGTAAACAAATTAAATGAAACAGCTTAGGCCAACACAATAAACCAACCTCAACCCATAATACACTCCTCATCACATTATCTGTAACACACCCAGGAAAATACATCCCATATTAAAACCTTTATCACAGGTCAAAGAGTCACCGCTTCCATACCAATATCTACTGGAGATTTCTCTAAACAGCAAAGTACAATGTTACAATGGTGAAGGAAGGTCACAATGTCTACAATGCACAGAGTCATTGTATTTATAATCCAAAACTATCAGTGAAATTGTGTCGTCTGAGTTTCTGTGGGCCGGTTTCATGGACAAGGATTAAGCTTAGACTTGAATAAAACTGCAATGTCAATTGTGTTTCACCATACTTTGAAAAAACATCTCAGACCAATGGGCCTCATTCAACAACGGTTCTTAAGAAGTTTCTTCTTAAAACCCATTTACGCAGTTTTCACAAAGATTCTGACATTCATCTGTTTTCTTATTTGGGATTTGTTCTTAGGTAAGAACAGAATCTACACACACTCAAGAGCACAAAGGTGTGAACAATTCTGTGGTTTAATAACATGTCATGAATCTGACGTAGACTTTTTCTTAGAACCTTTCAAAAATAAATTTTAGAAAAAACTTAGAAGAAAGATATTGGTGAATTAGGCCCATTGTCTTGGTCATCAGGCAATATATATATGTAGTATCATGCTATTTATTAATATTATGATATATAACAAATCCAATAAGCTTTTCTGAGCATGTATAGTTACTGTCATTACATAAAAAAAAAAAACCTTACCAACTGCATGCTTCATTACAAAGAGAACATAATTAGTCATGTTCCACTGGATTTAGTGCAGCATGTTATCTGAAAAGATAAATAAAAAGTCACACAGTTTTTTGTCACACACAGCTTTCTGTATGTCAGGTTTTATTAGCATTAAATGCTTTAGATGTGTAAATTCTGACTTTTTTCAGTTTCTGAATGACTTTTACATCCTAATGACTGAATATACAGAACATCAATGGAGTTGCCTTTTAACAAGGCAGTTTATCAATATGTATTTCCGATTTTGTCAAAGTATAGAAAATGGTGGTTTTATTTTATCTTTGTCTTACATTGTTATTTGAGCAGAATAGTGACACACCTGCTCAAATCATTTTCAAGATGACCCCACCAAATCCTTATTGAAGTAGCTTCTTGTGACTATTAATACGTATGGTTTGTGAGAATGCTCACAGAATCTAATACATCTAAACCCACTGCCATTCCTATGAGTGGTTACAGGACCCATTTGCTGAGTAGCTAAAATGAATGACACACGACATGGCTCTATGGTAAAGGCATATATCTCATGTCTAATCCATAGTGTATCCATGTGATCCTGCCAATAACAGTGCAGTTTCTATTACTGTGGCCAAGACATTCCCTTGCTGCCAGTGAAGTGTCTGTGTGCTGTCCCACAGTGAGTTAGTGTTGAGTTATTGCTCCATTTTCCATGAGACTGCTTCACTCCACGCTTGATTGACGGCTCCTGGAGTGATCCATTTGTCTTAATGGGATTTCAGTAGTGAAGCCTCCTTGAGACAAAACTGCAAGCTGACACACATGCACAGATGTGGACACACACATAAAACACTGCAGAGAGGCTTTAAAGCATTAATAGTACCTCTATATGTATTCACAATAAAAATGTCTCTGACTCATCATCGAATAGTAGAAGCCATCATTGAACATCTGCTGTACCGGACTGGAACAATATTGTGGCTACATCACTGCACACTACAAACTAAAAATGCTTTTTAAAAAAAGCAGCCTCAATCAAGCCTGGAATGTCCTAAATGAAAAAAAGGTTTTAAGGGCTTCTGAAAAGAAGTGGTGGGGGTGCTTTAGGCATTCAGGCTCCAAAACTTTGTAATTTCCTTTCACCAGACATACATCGTCCATCCTCAGTCAGCAATGTTAAAGGAAAACGCCACTGATTTTTCAATATTTCTGCATGACTCAATCATAGTAGTGGGTGATATACCGGTTGATCTAGTATACTGGTTGAAAATCTTTTTAAGGTATTAGTTTTGTCAGTACCATTATACCAGTATGCAAATAAATGCAGATAACGTGACGTACAAACAGTGCAAAACGCTGATTTGCTTAACTCTCATGTAGTGAGTTGCAGCCCTGAGGCCAGTTTACTGTCAAAAGAGCAGATAGCGGATTTTAATGAGTTAACGCAGGAAAGAGAGTGGAAGGAAATGCCAGTCTCTTGGGGTTAGCTGTCAGCCATTAGCGTAGCATGGCGTTCTTCACTCAGTCAGCTGCTTCAGGCGATACTGTGGTCTTGGTCCACTGTGGTCCGAGAGGCTCCACAGGTTTGCAGCTAAAACTGATAGCGTAAGCGGGCCGTAAAATTTACGACAATTCCAGAAGCATCCGATGGTTGTGGAGTAAAGCTCAAGGGTAAAAGACGCACATGAGACAAACGACTTAAAATTCAGCACTGTTTTGGCAGGCTCAGGGAAGCCGCTTTGAGCTTTACATACACTCATCGTTATGTCATTAGGATTAGAAAGCAATACTGACTACTGAATATCTGTCTATATTGTTAATTTCTGTTTTTACTATTTTGCCCAATAAAAATATTTTAGATTTACAGTTGTTAAATATTGTTCTATTAAAAGTGAGGGTACATCCAGAATAATTGGCTATTGTTCATCGCCAAAAAAGTTTTTTTAAGCATACAAAATGGTTTTACTTCAATAAATATATACATAAACATAGGATACCATGATATAATGAAACCATCAGTAATCTCAATTATACTGTGATATTAATCTTTGCCCATATTGCCCACTACTAGTCAATCATTGAGATGTAAACAAAGTCATTTAGAGTGGTTCGATGTGAAACAGTTCACTGCACAGAAGCTTACTGACTCTGATTTCTTTACAGTGGTGGTGATAGAAAGCAGAAGTCACAATGTTTTCAATGCAAATCGTCATTATATTTACTATCCATAATGACCGGTGAACCTATACAAGTCTTCTAAATTTGGATAATCATAAAGTAGAGGTAAAAAAAAAGTTTTTTTTGGGTACTGTTTTTCTTTACAACACACTTTATGTACCTTTATTTTCCTTCAAGCTTTCCAACTTCCTCATAAAAGTGCAGTCAAGGGCCTAATTGGCAATGTTTTTCTATTGTAAGACGATGCCTCAGCTATCAGGCAGCATATTTGTAACCATTTCACACAGTAACTTTGTGAGGTAGCTTTAAGAGGCATCAAATGCTTCAGATGTCTGGTTCCTATCACCACTACTGTCAGCACTTTTGACTTGACTTCTCTGTAATGGCACATTTCACATCAAATCACTCTGAATACTTTGTTCCAATTTTATACATTTTATTACACAGAAATTTTGGAAAATTGGTGGAATTCCCCTTCAAAAAGACGACTGGGCACTGTGAGCACATATCAGAGATGAATAAAACAATGATGCAAAGAGCCGTTTTTAGGTCCTTAGAACTTCGCTGATTCAGAACTGCAAGGTTTTGAAAGGAATTCAGTTAGTAGAATACACAGTGATGTAGCCAACTTACTGTTCCATTCCAGAACAACAGATGTCCTCTGTTCTCACTGATGGCTTTCCACTCTTTGATGGTGAACCAGTGAGGGGCATTTCTTATCCAGACTACATCTAGCATATGGAGGTAGTGCAAAAGCTTTAAAGCTTTTCTGCAGTTTTTAAAAGAAGTGGAAGTGGTGAAGCTGCTTTTAGCTTTTTATGCTCTAAAAAATGTGGACCTCCATCTCATAATACATGCACCATATATACAAAAGTCTGTCAGAATCTTCTCATACAACATTTCTTCTGAAATCAAGGTTATTAATAGGGTGTTCCCCCTCTGCTGCAGTAACAGCCTCTACTTTTCTGGGAAAGCTTTACACTAGATGTTGGAACATTGCTGTGAGGATTTGATTGCTTTCAGCCACAAGTGCTTTAGTGAGGTTAGACACTGATGTTGGACGATCAGTTCTGGATCTCATTCTATCCTATACAGTTGGGATGAGATGGAGCTCCATCACTCCAGAGAACACAGTTCCACTGCTCTCAAGAGCAGACAGGAAGGGAGATAGGTATACAAGCATGGATGTAACTGACCATCAACAAAATACCATTTGTCCCCAACCCATAGGAAAAATTGTGGCAAAGGTTAATTTACATTGTGAGCTAGGCTAAAGAGACCTAATTCCTTTGAGAACCGAGCCCATCAACATCAATCTCCACCCTCTAGAACAATGATACTGTACCATGCCAATGTCAGACCAAAATCTACATTTTTTGAGAAAAGAAAATCCAAAATTACTTAGGATAAAATTTTGTTGACTTGCAGAAAAGCTTAGAAACATTCTGTCCTTCTGAGAAGTTACTATTTTTCAGTTGCAAGATTTGTTCCAACAGTGAGGATATACATGCATGTCAAGCAAAAGAAATATAAGAAGTGTATGATATTTGCTAGAGCAGCCACGTTAGTGCCTCCTTTTCTTTACACAGTAACACATCCACTTGAATACAGTATGCAGTAATGCAGCTGAGGTAAAGTTTTATCGCTGGCTGTCAGAGTGGGCTGTGTATATATCACTATATGGGCTGAATGCAGTACGACGAAGTAAGAATGAGCTGTGCTCTGCTGTAGTAGCTCCAGCTGCTGTATCAGTGTTCTTATGGATGCAGTTCACTGGAGCTTCATTAGGCCGTCTAATGGTGGCCCTCAGGGCAAGCCCTATAAAAAAAGGCCCAGGACAGTGCAGAGGATGGGATGTTTTTTTTACAACTGGCTGTGCTCCCCATGTGCAAAACACAATAAGAGGTTTTTTGCTCTTTCACTTTTACTTGGAAATAAAATCTGTTTGTATAAATGTAAAAAATAGCATGCTATCTGCTATGCAATGTAATGCATCACTGAGTTCACTTCTGATTTGACCCTTTATATTTATATTTTAAAGTCAAATGGAACTAACACAACTGTAGGGACCTCTTATCTCAAAACAATGTCACTTATATCAACCATCAACCCTGCTACATAAAAATACACGGGCCTGAGGGCTTCTGCTATAGAGTGAAATGAACACTCAGTTATATGAGAAACATTGTGGATGGAGGGTATGAATGGGATCAGGGCTGTATATGAGCTGTATGGAGTGCACCGTGTTATGCTCTGTTAGCCCCAGCACATGTTTAAATAGATAAATGGAAATTGTGCTTATACTTGCCCCTGCACTCCCTCTGCCTCTCTTATTGAAACACACACTCTCTAAAAGGGAATTCCACCAGTATAAAGTTTCAGACTTCCATCAGTACAGTGATACAAATTAATTTTATGAATGTAATAAAATTCATTGCCGCAAGCAAGTATGAGAATTCTGGCATTTGTGTGGCAGAATTCTTCTCTGAAACTGCCTGACTAAAAGAACCCAAATGCCCAAAACGCAAAGCAAATTCATACCACATAGGCAGTGCCTGCGTAGATGATACACAGTGGTATGAACAAGATACACACTGAACAGGTAGCACAGGTGCTAGAACTGCTGTGTTGAAGCACATTAAATTAAAAAGTGTATAACGCTAAGTGTTAGGCACCATAAGTGGTACAATTCATTTAAAAGAACACAGAAATGTACAAATAATTATCTTCTGGATTACTGATCCATGGAAATATTTAGAAAGTTGTTAGAAACCAGTAGCATCTCACAAATTCTGTGTAATTTATGTGAGATATATATGTGATGGTGGTATTTGTGATTTTTTAAATGAGTTAATTTTAAAAAGGAATGTTAGCTAAAGTTAGCAAAAACAATAAATGCTGTGCCAGGTGCCTACGAATCAAATGGCATCCTTGAACTGACTTAAAGTCTTCAGCAGGCAAACTGTATACTCAAAAATCGATACCATTACAGTCCCAAACAACTTCTGCTACAGACCCTTCTATTCAGTCCACTGTTCTCAATCAACCGGATGGACAACAACTACCACAAATAACAGAACGCAGCTTGCATGACTTGACAATGTTGTGCAATATTGCAGACAACATATAATTCATGAATTACATAACTGACTATATTAATCTAGAACTTGATAAGATACACTATATGGACAAATGTACTGGGACACACCCAATTAATCACTGAATTCAGGTGTTTCATTCATTCTCATTGCCACACGTGTATAAAATTGAGCACCAAGCCATGCAGTCTGCCTTTACAAACATTTGTGAAAGAATGGGTCACTCTAAAGAGCTCACTGAATTAGAGCATGATACAGTAAAACCTTTGTAACAAGTCAGTTCACAAAATTTCTTCCCTCCTAAATATTTCATGATCAACTGTGAGTGGTATTATTAAAAAGGGGAAGCGTTTAGAAACCACAGCAACTCCGCCATGAAGTGTCAGACCACATAAAGTTTCAGAGTGGAGTTGTGCTGAGACGCATAGTGTATAAAAGTCACTAACGCTCTGCTGACTCAGTAACTGCAGAGTTCCAAACCTCCTCTGGCATCAACATCAGCACAAAAACTGTGCGCCGGGAACGTCATGGCATGGGTTTCCATGGCCGAGCAGCTGCACGCAAGCCTTATATGACCAAGCACGATGCCAAGCATCAGACAGAGTGGTGTAAAGCACTCGGCCACTGGACTCTGGAGCAGTGGAAACGTATTCTGTGGAGTGACAAATCACACTTCTCTATCTGGCAGTCTGATGGACGTGTCTGGGTTTGGCAAATGCCAGGAGAACATTACCTGTCTGACTGCACTGTGCCAACTGTAAAGTTTGGTGGAGGAGGGATAATGCTATGGGGTTGTTTTTCAGGGGTTGGTCTAGGCCCCTTAGTTCCAGTGAAGGGACATCTCAATGCTTCCATATACCGAGACATTTTGGAAAATTGTATGCTCCTAACTTTGTGTGAACAGTTTGTGGAAGGCCCATTTCTGTTCCAGCATGACTGTGCCCCAGTGCACAAAGCAAGATCCTTAAAGGCTTGGTTGGGTGAGTTTGGTGTTGAAGAACTACACTCAACCCCATTGAACGCCTTTGGAATTAACTAGAACGGAGATTGCGAGCCAGAAGAGTGGAAGCTGTTATAGCTGTAAACTCCAAATTAATGCCTATGGATTTAGAATGAGATATCATCCTGTAGGTGAAATGTGTAGGTGTCCCAATATTTTTGTCCATATAGTGTATTTGGATGGAGATACAAATGCACATAGTTTGCACAGGTGTGAACAAGATACACACTGGCATCAACAAGACATACACAGTATCAGTAAGACACACAACCATGTGTTGTTGACTGCTGTTGCCAGCATGATAGCTAGCAGCTGGTAGCTAACTAGTTAGCTATCATTCAGACAGATGAGGCTGAAGGAGCAGTATTTCATGGGGATCTCCATATACTATCAGTGGCTCCCTGCTATAAAAATGATGCCAACAACAGAGAAACTTTCTTTTTTTGTACTCCCTATTTTTTAACCAGAGGATCACAAATTTCTAGGGAGTCTTAGGTTGTAGCCCACGTTTCAAAAAGCCCTGCCCAAAGGTGTGGCATAGCTGGGACCACTGAAGCATATAGTCTTTTCTGAGCAATGAGTCATCTTGTATTTTCAGTGATACTACAGCAAATCAATCCCCTATTCATTTTCTGTGAATAATTGAGCAGTTTCTCCACTTGTCATGATAGGGTTGAGGTGTAGAGAAAGCATAAATCTGTTGACAATAAAACAAAAACAAACAGGTATCCCATTACCACTGGATCTTATTTCACCGTAACTGCGCATTTTATCGCAGATGAGTATCAGCAGCTTCTCGTGCTCCAAACAAGAGCACTGAATGAGAGCCTTCTAGTTCACTTGCCACGTCACTTTCATTTGTTTTATTAAAAAAGATATTGGAAGTAAATTCATTATTGATCATTACAAATATTTTGCTTTAAAAGTACCAAGTCACTTTAAATAACAACACCACCGAGTCACTTAGTCACTTTAAAATGTATATTGTCTCTATATTCTGTGTATATTTGTGTATATTTAATATATTTCAGTTGGTTTTTCTTGTATTTTTATTTTTACTTATTTACTTTCTGTAGAGTGATTAGCTGAGCCTCACCACAAGCATTTCAATGCATAAATGTCCTGACATGTTGTGCAAGTGACAAATAAACTTGAAACTTGAACTCAAAACTTGAGCTCACACAGTGAGAAAATATAAATGCTATATAGAAAAAAAAGATGCATCGAGATGCATCGATAATCGTTTTATCGCAGCCCTCTGAATTGTAATCCCACCCCTATTATTCATATATTCATAATAATTTATAGTAGTGACTGAATAATATGTTTTAAGATCGACAACTGAATAATAAGTTTGCACAAGATGTTAAACTGCCTACACTATGCTAATATGCAGTTCTGCACATTGTTCAGCTCACACTAATGTACTAATGATTATGAATAAATTATGTAGTAACACTATTTTGAGAGTCGTCTGTAGACACTTTGTAGATAACTTGTCTAACAAATAGTCAAATAATTATTTACTAAATGTGACAGAACTTAAATGTAATAGATTCTATTAAATAAAACCCTTAACCTAAACCTAATCCTAACCTTAACTTCCACCCAAAGCCTGCACCTAATCCTAAACCTGCCCCAAACTCTAACACTCGAGTCTTACTGGAGGGGACTTTAAAAATAAAGTGTGGTCACTTTTATATGGTACGAATTTGTGTGTGGTCATTCTGCCTCAGAGCGCTGAGCTCCTCCAGACCAGAGAACACAGGGCCATCAGCATGACAGCATGGCTGCTCATCTGCGTTCCTCACTGCCCAAACTAGCCGCTCATTACCCTGCATCAATCGGCTCCATTAAACACAAGTCCTGCCAGTCTGCCTTACAAACCACAGAGCTGTCCTCAATCACAACACTGAAAGAGTGAACGTTACCATGAGGAAGAAAAAGTGAAAAGCAGCAGCAGCGTCAGAAAGCAGGACACAGTAAAGTTTTCTGCTTCCTCTGTAGTCCTGCCACTCTCTCACTGTCACACACTAATGGCTGGCACATGGTCCAGCAGTATTGAAAGGTGAATTAGTGGTTCAGCCCAGTGGGTGATCTACTGATCTAGACACCAAACAGCAGTGTGGTTTGTTTATTTTAACATGATGGAGTGCGCTTTGTACGTGATGAGAATGGTGTGTGAGTGTGAGTGTGAGCCCGCGAGGATCTGTTATAAGGGCAGTTACATTAGAAACAAGGTGTACACTTTACTGTTCATAAGACTACATGACATCTACGTAAACCTGTCATGAGAACTGACTTAAACCTGCATAAACATTTATAAAGCTTATTCCAATAGGCGTCATCTGACAAAGGCTGCTTTTGTATACTTTGATGTCAAGTTGGTGTAACAAGGATTATGTTATGATCTGTTTAAATTAAGGCCTTAATTGAGATGGTAATAAGCTAAATATGTACAAAATCACCATTTATGGTATATATAATGGTATTCAATGGGAGGTGGCTGTCCCAAACCCTAACACTTGAATTTAAGCTTGTGAATATAATAATACTTATATTTTGTGTTTTTACTTCAATGTTGTTTTTCAAATATTTTTGATTGCTTTTAAGGAAGTGAGACTGCATCCCTGTCCCTCAATGACCACATGGTGAGCAGTTAAACCCCTTTATTTTTTAGGTAAATGCGTCTCAAAATCTGAAAATGTGTGTGATCTTAAGAATAGTCCCTTCTAAAATACACTTTCTGCTGTTCAAAGCTGTGTTTGCCAGTCATGTTCTGGCTAGCATTTTGAGTTATGCTCAAAATTAGCTAAAACTGTCACAAGCAAAAATAGTCACTACTGAAACATCTGGTAAAGTTTCAGTAGTGTTACGACTGTTTTGGTATAGAACATTCAATCATGTATTGTTATAAAATAAACAGATCACTCAAAACAAAAGGACTTTAGTCTAAAATCCAAGTCAGTCAAAAGTCAGTAATGTGTTCTTAACACTCAATTTGAACAAATTTGGTAGAATTGTCATTTCACAGTGACATAATGCTGATGACGTAACATAGCTTATAACTTACATTAGCGAAATGAAGCTCATGTCGATACAGCATAATTTCAGCATGTCATGTCTGTCATTTCTCCCTATAAAGTGTCATAACAACCTAATGTGATGGTGGGGAAAAAAACAATGTCACCTGACATAGGGGTCATGTCAACTTGACATCAAAGTTGCCAAATGCAACCTTCATGACAAAAGACACCAAGTGTTTATAAATGTTTAAGTAGGTTTTGTCATGTGTCAGGCTTATGTAGATTATGTCAGGCTTATGTAGTTGTCATGTAGCTTTATAAACACTGCCCTAGAGTAGTGTTACAAGAAGTGTAACAAGAATTCTCTGCAGCATTGTTCCCACTTTCACACATTAACATGCCAGACACACACACACACGCCACACAAACACACTGCAGCAGACACACTCATGCATGGATCGAAGGAAATGAGTACGAGCATGAATGGAGTAAATGAGATGGAGACACTGAAATAGAGGGAAAAGAGGGCAGGAGGAGAGAAGGAGTGAGAGAGGTATAGAAAGAGAGAGAGAAAGGGGGGAAAGAAAGAGAGTGGATACCTTACTGTTGATTTTGGACTTCTTGACGTCCTTGTATGTCTTTCTGTCCTTCCTCTCTCTGCCGTCTTTCCTTCCGAGCGTTCCCCCCATCCTCCTCTCAACACACACTCATCCTCCACATGCCCCCTCACCTATCCCCCCATCCACTCCACCTCTCCTCCTCTCTCTCCGTGCTCACGTCTCTCCAGAGTGCCACTCACTCACACACTCACACATTCACACACACGCGTGCAGCGTGAGGAAGGGGCTGATTTTGCAGGATGCAGAGGGAGAGGGAGCAGAGAGGGAGGGCGAGAGAGAAAGAGGGAGGAGAGAAGGGCTTTGCTTTAGCGTTCGTGGAGAGAAAGAGGGGGAGAGGGAGTGGCGGCTGTTGAAGAGAGGGGATAGACTGCCTGGGGTCCACAAAAAATCTGCACTCGTTCACTCTTGCTCTCTCAGTTGCGCTGTCTCTCTCTCTCTCTCTCGGCAACAGTGTGTTTTCTCCCGCCGTGCCCCACAGTCACTGAGCAGTATTGAACCAGTGCACACTGGGATGCACATACACGCGCGCAGTCACCTGCACCATGCCCAGTGACCGGAACGGATGCGCCTGCGACTGCTCTAAGCCCCGCCTTCATCCTAACACGATTGGTCAGAGAAAAAAGCCAAATGCCTCTCCCTGTCTGTCTCTCTTTCACAGACATACATCCAAACACTTTCTTTGATGTTCAGGGGCTTGGGTACATCTTGGGTCTATAAACTGACAGCAACTCTATGACCTCTAACATGATAGAGAGCATCCAATTAAAAACAAACAAACAAAAACAAATGCACAGTCAATCAAGCAAAAGAAAACACATATACGGCTGACCTGTGCATTTGTTCAATGAATTTAGTATTTGGAAGCTTTGTATTTATTTCAAGCTACAAAAAATGTTACACATTTTATCAGCAAAGACGTTTGGAAAGAACACTTTTGTCAATAGACTGAAAACATTAAAAATAAATTATAGTTGGTTTAGTTGAATATATCAAAAATTCAAGCTAAGCATCCACGTCACTGCACCGTTTGCACATGGCCAAAAAGAGCATTATGTTGAAAGAGCAGAAATGCCCAAGAAATCACGTGTTTGAGCACTTTATTCATTTTGGATATCTAGAGAGAGCCTTAAACCTGTTTGTTATAGTGGGTTCTGGCCGTGCTGAAGGGAAAACCAGTGCTGCTGCCACCGTGGTTGCTCCCAGGCACTGGGGTGAAGTTCACCCTAACGAGTGACCTTTTGAACCATGGACCAAAAACTGCATTTAACATGGGGGATGTGATCACAATGTCAGCAGTCCAGCTGCCTTGCAACATGTCCTCAGAGCTTGCTAATAAGACCAAGAGGATAGGCTGCACCAGCCTAGCAGGGTACCTCCTGAGCCACTTCCAGGGTGGCCCTCCTCATGTTCAGATGGGACTGTAGCTCCAAAAGGTCCCAGTCCTCCACTCCACTCTCTCTAACTCAGCTATGACAGAGCACAACTCTTAAATAAAAAATAAAAAAAGCAAACTATCCAAATAAATATAATGTGATAAAATAAATAAAAGTAACTAATTAAAACAAACTAATGAAATGAAAACAGCAATACAGATAAATTAAGTGATAATTATTATTAGTTCCACCCTTAGTATCTACATGAAGATGGACTACAATTGTGGCTTTGACAGCAACATATGTCACACGAGCAGATGGGCTTGAGAATGACAACTAATACATTCATGCATTCAAAGACTGTAAAATGCAGTTTGTGCCAGCTCTACATGTGTCTTTTTTGTCTCATAGAAACAGTTAGGCTTTTAAGGTTGTGTGCAATACCCCACTGTCCTAAATACTGCGGTCAGCATGTGGTGGCACATGGTAGAAGATGCCACATATACTAACTAAGAGGATTTTAACCTACAGACTGAATTAGCTTCATGATCTGAAGCCGGACAAAGTAGAAGGACTGATATAGGACATCGACTACACATTAAAAGAAAACACCAATAATGAGACACGTATTCTTTCCTTTTGCGCATCTCAAAGCTGCGGATGTGTTTTCTAACATTTAAATGGTCCAACTTGACAGCCATCTGCAATGTATCACCATTTCCAACACTATCATCAATCAGTTCAAGCCTAGAAGCAATGTTATAGACACTGCTGCAGAGAATGCAGCAGATGTGCAGCTGTAGATCTATGTACTGTCACTCTTCCTCAGGGAAAACACAGAACTGAATGGTGTGAGCGATGAGGGAGATTTACACAATACACGCATACAAACATAGCATTAGGAACACATCTGGAGCTCTTCCATCATTTAGACTGCGGCGGCCAATTACCATCACTCCAGCAGCAAATGATACGAGTATCAAAGAGAAAGAGATGGGGAAAAAAAGGAAGAAATTGGGAAAAGAAGACAGAGAGAGAGGCTACATTGGCCCTTTGTGTTTAGCAGATAATGAGCAGTTTGATTGGCCTTAGCTAGCAGAGCTGTTATAAGATCCACTCCTACTGAGGGCAGGCACACCAGCTCCACACCTCCAACTGAGCACGAGCAGATTCTACTGAATGGAAGAGTCTGTGTGTGTGAGAGAGAGAGAGAGCGAGAGAGCGAGAGAGTGAGAAAAGGAGAGAGAGAGAGATTTTCCCACTTTGAAAAAAGGGATTCACGACACACCCACAACAAAACTCACCTTCAGTTTCACAACAAAAACAAGTACGAAAGGAAATCTCTCATTCTTTCCCACCCAGTGCCCAGTGTCTTCCTCCTCCTCTCACTCTCTCTCTCCGTCTCTCATGAATAGTAGTCAGTGGAATGACTCATGCAGTCGGCTGCTCTAGTGACTGCCTGGTAGTAATGGGTTTGCTCTCATTCAGCCTGTACTACTGAGAGAGAGAGAGAGAGAGAGAGAGAGAGAGAGAGAGAGAGGGAGAGAGAGAGAAAGACGGAGAGAATAAGAGACTGAAACAGCAGAGAGATGGGAGAGAGAGGCAGAAAATAAGAGAAATAGAAGAATGACAACGAGAATGAGAGAAACAAAGAAAACGAGAGAAACAGAGAGGGAGTGAGTGTGAGTGTGAGAGAGAGCAACGGGGGAGGGAGTGAGACAGAGAGACAGAGAGACAGAGAGAAAGATGGAGATGAAGAGGGACAGACAGACAGACAGACAGAGAGAGAGAGAGAGAGAGAGAGAGAGAGAGAGAGAGACAGAGAGAGAGACAGAGAGATAGAAGGGAAGAGAGATTGGGAGACAGACAGACAGAGACAGAGAAAAGAAGAGAAATTGAGAGAGAGAGAGAGAGAGAGAGAGAGAGAGAGAGAGAGAGAGAGAGAGAGAAACACAGAGCAAAGTCCAAACACACACATACACACACACAAATTCTGGAGACTCCACTTTGTAGACAGCGCACGTATCACGAGACTACCAAACCCCGACTCGGTCGGGCAGTTCCTTTGCGTTCAGTATAGAACACACAAACACACACACACACACAGCTTGCAGGCTGTCTGAAGTAATCTTACTGCAAGCAAGAGAGAGAGAGATTCAGAGAAAGAATGTGAGAGATTCAGAGACTGAAAGAGAGACACAGAGAGAGACCAGCAACAAGAGAAAATATGTCTCTGCACAGACCCAAAGGCCAGTGAATGTGATCAGGCCTCAGCCTGGTGCCATTCATCGATCATCCACAAAGACAGCAAGGTTGATTATAAAAAATGTCTGCATATATTTTTATTGTCAATGTGTTGATTAAAAAGCACTCTATAATGCTGTGTAATGTTTATATGATACAGCTGGCCTTTTAGACAGACTGCAGTTCACTATAAGCGGCACTGGGGGCGATATAACCGTTTCACCACACCATACAAGAAACTGTTTATTGCACAGACACAACTTTGAATGATGACGGCAGCAAAGGGACCGAAATCAAAGGAGGAGTAATAGTTAGAAGAGTCAATTAATCAAATTAAAGTCTAATCAACAGACTAATTGATTGCAGAAACAGACCTACTTTGATACTCATAACGATACTGGATTAAAAGGGAAAGAGCACAACATAGACCCAGAGAGGATTCTCACTACTGTTCAAAAGTTTGGATGCTGTATGAACAAGTTGCCATGTGAACATATTTTGGTATTTTATATACAACAATAACTTAGTGTGTATTAAAATATAACAACTTACTTACAAAGTATTTTAGAGAAATTATTCAATATCTCAAGAATTCTGTGTAAAAGCCATTAAATGATAAATAATATACTCTATCAATTTACAGTATTTTTTTGTCAAGTTATCTACCTCAAGATTTGATCTCTACTTTTCATATATGAAGAATTCTGGATATTAATTTTATTATAACTTAAATCTCAATGCTACACATCTCTCTCAATTTCTAAATGTTCTATAGCTCTGTTCATCATTCTGGACACATCTAAAATTCTTCATTTTTATTTACAGCTTATTAATTCCTACTAATTATGTGAAACCTGTGAAGTTGAACAGGATTAGTATATTATACACTTCAGTTTTATATTACTGAAAACAGTGAATATAACTCTTATAGAACTTTTAGAAATAGCACTTTTGAACGATAGTGTAGCATCACATCTCACATATGAACAACAGACCACCAATGTTTAACTCCACTTTGTGTTAAATTGAGAAATCACTCCTTTGTTTTTATGAACAAGAGACAAAGAGAGACAAACAACCTGGTGAACATCTGGAGAGAAAATAGATCAATGCTGTTCGTTGCAGTTTGAGCAAGAGGAAAATCAGGTGGAGCTGGAACTACAGTTTCAATTTCTATAGAATTACAGGTGACTGGACCAGGCCTTGTGACCGGAAGGTTGACGGTTTGATCCCCTGAACCAACAAGACATGACTGAAGTGTCCCTGAGCAAGGCACCTTACCCCCAAGTGCTCCCTGGGCACTGTGGATAGGGCTGCTCACCACTCCGGGCATGTGTGCCCACTGCCCTCTAGTATGTGTATGTGGGTGTTTTACTGCATGGATGGGTTAAATGCGGAGGTCAAATCATTCGCTCATTCCACCACACTGAGTACCGCCCATTTTTTTCGAGGAATAACGGAAACTAGCGCCAATCACAAAATGACTGACACATCCTGTAAAGCAGAAAACAGGTAGCTAGCTAACGTTTAACTTCACACACACACAGAAGAATGTAGTAGGTTTGTGGTTGAATGGTGACCAAATTAATACAATAATTTACACATTTGTTTTCAAAAAGAAGCTGCCAACTCAGCAGTTGAGTGAAAGAACAGGAGTGCAGCAGGGTGAGTGAAGGGCAAGGACACTTTCTACGGTAGGGAAAATTTATATGACTGCAATCTGGTGGAAAGTAGATTTCCAACACTGTATTTACGTAGCTCTGGCACACCAACGTACTGCAACTCATCTCAGTGGAAGTGTTGGTTCTGTTCAACACAACCACATGGTGTATGATGGGTCTAGTGCGTCAGGGCTGGGGGGGGTGTGGTGCACTGGAGTGTTGTGCAAAGCAGAATTTTAAGCAAATGAATCCGGCCAACACAATGCTTGTACCTAATCAGGAGGCAGGTGGTGTTTGTATAATTTGTGTCTACAGCTCAATCTATGAAACACTGGTTCCACATTTCAAACATTCCCATGTGACGTAGAAGACTACTGGAAAAATCTCAAGTATCAAAACAAAACTGTTTACCTCCAAAATTTTAAATACGTGAGGCAACAAATGACTGGTTGGATGTTAAACTGAAATGACTGATGTTGACTGCAAATGGTAATCCCAGGCCTAAATCCTAATCTGTGCAAGTTAAACCTTAAAGTTCTGGAAAATATTAGTTTAATGATGCATACTACATTACCTTTCTGATAATTCAAAAAAGTAAAAGCAGTAATTACGTAATTACTGACTTAACAAAACAAAATTTCAATTGGATTCCGCAGCGAGCTCCCTCTAATCATACCCACATGCAGCCAACAGAAGAAGGAGGATGCGACACGTGGGAGCTGTGTATAAGCAGCATGTGTATATTTATTGAGGGAAAAACATTTTTCCACAGCAATAGCAACTAATTTGTACTATATTGGTGTGCTTACATTAAAAATTCTACGTTTGGATTCTGTAGGCTTCCAATTTCTGTAACTTTATATACTGAGAAGGATAGCTCCGCTCGCACCACACTGTGTCTGCTTTCTTCAGCTTCCTCAAGCACCCCTTGTGTGTGTATATGTGTGGCGAGAGTTGCAGTCTACACGCTCTACTTCTCTCCCCCTCGCACTTCCTCTATCAGCTCTCAGTATCTGTCTGTGTGAAGGAGACATACAGTGACACACAGCTGTGCCTCTATTGCATTAGGTCAACCTCTAAATGCAGGTCAGCTGAGACTGTCCGGGTGATGGTAGAGGGCATGTGTGTGTTTAGCAGCACTGAGGGCATGACCACAAAGATGTGTGTCTGAGCTTTACTTGCATTGAGATCAGATGATTCAGCACTGAGACGTTTTTGTTTCTGCCGAAAAAAGAGCTCTTTCTACCACCTGTCCATCATATGACCACAATCTAGACATGGACACACACCCACAAACAGGCAAACACAAACAATAAATGCACATACACTAAGGCTAGGTGATGTGGAAAATATCTAACATCACAACATGAAGATAATTTCATGATACATTATATTTATTACAATATTTATTTTTATGCACAAAATTAGATTCAAATGATTTGAATATTCAAATATTTGTTCATTATGTTGGAATTCAGTTACCGATTTAGTTGGGGCTGCATAGACTAGTCAACTAGTCAACTAATAAATCCACTAGAGGGCGCTGTGGGCAGCAATCAACTATTTGAGGACAGTGCCTGAAAAATTGCAATGAAGAGGCAGGAAGGGAGAACTAAAGTAATTTTTTTTTCCTGCATAAAGTCCAAAGTAATTTATTAGTGTGCAAACACTACATAAAATGAAACCAATTGCACTGCAAGCTGTGTAAGAAAGTGCTAAAATACAGGCTTGTAAGCCAAACCGTGTAGACTTTGACAACAGCAACTGGAAAGGACCATTTGACTGACATGCAAAACATCCAGTTTCAGAATACATAGCGCAACGTGCCCAACAAAAACATGAAGCACACACAAGAATATCGTATTTGCTACTTACAGTTTCAAACACAATTCAAATTTAAAATTGGATATCAAAATGTTTCCTGGTTCAGTAACCAGGGTGATACTTCGCTCTGAAGGGGCTGTTTGGTGAGTAGAGATGCCACTGCTGGCTATTACCATTTAACTTGACAAACAATCGTTTATTTCCCATCGAACTGTGCACGGATCAGAGCCACTTTAAATTCTCTGTGAGACATGAGATTCTGACAGTTGTGTTGATTTTAGCATGCAGTTTACATCAAACAGTCTGTGTACTCCTGTGGGCAGAGTGCCTGAGGCTGAAACTTACTGAAATACAACAAAAAACTCTTCTGCAATGCACATCTCACACCTCAAACTGCAGCATCTGCCACCCCAGCCCATATTAGAAAGCTACTGAACTAGATACTTCACTAATAAAAGTGAATAGTCGTGCAACCCCAACTCAATAGCACTCAAAAGATTCGTAGCCTAAAATAAATGTAATCAACAAAAGGCCTTTAGATAAAACAACTATTGTTAAATAACAGAAAATGTTATGAATATATAAATTATAGAAAGTTTAATTGAATGCATCATAAATTCATAAATTAATGCCACTTCAAAGTGCAAAAAGCTGCAACACTTTATGTGACCACTGAAGGTAAAAGAGCAGAAATCACATGCGGGACTTCAAATTATCAGATGAGAAAAGTGCTCAGTGAAAAATTTGTGATTAGATGTTGGTATACGATGTGGGCACAAGTTTGATGAATTCTCTTAAATATGTAAGTACAGCAGTCTTCATCCAGGTACCACTATGCCACACGGCCTCTGACTCAGCTTTGTCAAGTATTTTGCTTCATTTAGTTCTTGTTAAACAGTTTTACAGGAGGAATATTAGGTCTTGTTAAACAGTTTTACAGGAGGAATATTAGGTCTTGTTAAACAGTTTTACAGCAGGAATATTAGGTCTTGTTAAACAGTTTTACAGCAGGAACATTAGGTTTTGTTGAACAGCAGGTTTAAAACTTAACAACACAGACCTGTTTATGGTGTTCAAATCACAATTTCTTACATCTGTTGGTGCCAGATAAGAGTCTCCTGCACACACCATTACTACAGCACAGAAGCTGCTCTGCAACCGCCTCACCAACAAAGTCACCACATTTTAGTAGATTATTATTTTAAATACCACAGAAAGTGAGAGTGTGCTATTTGACTAGGGCTCATGGTTTGACAAATGCTAGACACGCATCTAGCGGTCGTGTGGACTAAAACACTGATTAAACTGGAAGCTTAGGCTGTCTGTTTCATCAGACAAACAAATGCTTCAAATATGATACTGTTGGTTCTAAGGGTGATTTGGAGAGGATCATCTGAGAACTAAATACAAATGAAATATTAGCAAATATTCTAAGCCTGTAAAAGGCTGTTTGGGCTAAACTTGGGCGATATAACAATTTGATCATCTCTATACAATCTTACACTGCCAAGATATCCAGTGACACTGACTGATTTTATTAATTGTGCAAGTTAGCCATTTAACTCCTGAACTTGCTTTTTTTAAATGGTGAAAATATATGAGACTTTACTTTCAGGTTTTTCTTGTTAATTTTGCTTTAAGTAGCTATTAAGTACCTAAGTTGCTTGTTAAAATACGGTTTTAAGAGCACTGGTCGATATTTTCTCACAGCTGGCAGTGCAAGAAGCAACTTCACATGGCTTCAGCATAGCTACATTATTATTATTTATTTACACATAACTGGATAAAGCTTGTTCAAGATGGCACTATTCATAACTGGTTGTTCGACAGAAACGTGCTGCCACGTGATACCCCTGTTTTTTAAAACTAATGACACTCAATAGTACCACTCCATGGTTTAAGTTTTTATTTTTTCGTGTGTCAGTTTTTTTTTATCTGCTCCAGTTACACTGTTAATTGAGATTTTTTAACATGGTAAATCACCTACATGAAAAATCACTACCAAACAAGGCTAAATTGGGCTAGCCCTAAACAGTGCAATCATGCTGTATCTAACTGTTGATGCTACACCTATAGCATTTAATTGACGTCACATTGTTGACGTAACACCGGTCAACACAGCAATGACAGCGGTGACAGCAGTGCTCACAGAGCCACCATTTCTAAACCACGATAGCATCCTGACAGATAAAATATAGCCACAGTGTGCAACAAAATAGTATAAGCTTTTAAGGCATCATGGGTGTCCAACATAGTGAGGAAAAAAGGCTGTAAAGCTGAGCCAGCAAAGGAGAAATCTTTGGATAGCGAGAATAAACACAAAAACTTTCAAGCCATCTCCCTACACATGTCACAGGTAGACAGCTTGGTGAATAATGAATTCTGTAGTTCTGCCCTTGATCATTTTCAAGTGTTGAGAATTGTTCACGATTGACAGCTGACACTGACTGATGACCGAACTGAAGTATTTATGTCTATATCTCAGATGCTTTAGCTAGACAATGAATGCAGTTAATGCCAAAATGTTAGCAGGATCACATAACTTAAGCTAACTAACCCCATCAGACATAGATACTATTACACACTTCTGCAATCACAACAACATTTGATCATGTAGTTGATAGTACAGACAGAATACTGCAGACCCCTCCACAGTTGAAATTCTGTTAATTACATCATTATCTAGCAATTTGTATGTTTTATCGATGTGCAAGCCGATGCAGTATTTACATGGTAATTACAGATATGGATGTTATCGCATGCAATCACGCATAATTGACACAAAGATAACTTATCAATTTGGTACGGATCAACACCTCCAATCAAATGTCTAGTTGACAGTGCAGACATAGACTCTTTTTGATTTGTGTTATTTAAACAGGCCACTGATGTTTCATTCAGGCTTTTATGTATAGTAAACAATGTTACTTATGTAGGAACTTGGATTAAAGAAAGTACTAGAAATGTGCTAGTGTGTTTCACGTTAATACACATCACAGCACACACAACTCTGCTACATGTACTGACAAAAGTCAGTGTGCGTGTGTGTGAACGTGCATTTTCAGCAAATGAAAAGCAGTATGTCAGTGAGATAAGAGGATTAGCAGTCATTGAGACCATCTTCTCGTCAGCTTGAACCCCCTCCCCCACGCGGGCAAGAGATGGAGCAGTCCAGCAACTAAACACCTGCTCAATGATTTAATCACCCTCTGCATAACGGCATCATAATGTTACTATGCGAGAAAACAAATCATATTCCAAGCTACTTTAGCTTAAGATTGCAGCTTGAATGAGATAAGAACTATCTGTATTCAGAATGTCTTACATAAACCTCTCATTACATGGGCAGCCTCAGGGCCTGGTTTATTAACACCAATAACGGCCAATAATGAATTAGTTTTTCATACTTTCCAACAATCTCCAATTATCACCATAATAGATGGTATTAACTTGAGGATGTAGCTATTCACTGATTGGTTCTACATTTACTAGGGCCATTTTATCCTGAGTTATTTCATGAAACAATTAAATAAAAAGTTCAGTTCACTTACACAGTCACTAAAAAAGTAAATCCATCATTCTGTAAATGTTAAACCATCAATCTAACAACAACTGCTAAATGTTAAATGATGCTGCTAACTAGGAGAAATGTGCTGGTTAGCATTAGCTTAGCTAGCAATGATAACAGCTCTATTTACCACAAAGATCTACATACATTGATGCTGTGTTGGGCTCAGCCAAGCGCATCAACAGCGCCACCATTTTGGGGTGGTCAGTATCGCTGCTGGATTGCATTCAGTACCATTACAGAGCTTAAGAAAAGGTACTGTCCAAAATTAGACTATTTCAAGAATATTGCACTCAAAGTGGGAGAGGATTACATAACGGAAGGAATGCAGTGATCCACACTCATGTTTGTGTGATGTTTATGTGTAGATATAATCATGTGGTTGGTAAAGCACCTATTGGTGTGATTGTTTTACCCTGGTTTTATATGAACCTTATTTCATTTAAAAGCCTATACAGAGGATATTAACTTGATGTAGTAGTTCTTTATTTATTTACAATGATTGTTAATGCTGCATAAGCACTGTAGCTAGGTAAGTTATAGCATTCCATAATCTGTGTAGATATTCACAATAGATTAGCACCTTCTTACACAAAGCTGAAATTAGCTTCTTTTTCGCCAGCTTTTGTTAGAATTTTCCCGTTCCACCTTAAATGGTGCAGCCTCAGGCACCAGAATGTAACTGCTGCACCATTTAAGGTGGAACGGGAAAATTCAGACAAGGTGAATAGGAAGCCAACTTTAGGTTTGCCCTTCTTACTGTTTTTGGGGCGTTATTTCTTTTTATGTGCATTAAGATTGGAAGTGATTTCACATTGACAGATTTGCTGATGTGTGTGTAAGATTATCATTCTACCGGTGTTCGCACTAAACTCGTTTTTTAACTGCTCTGGACAGCTAACCAGCACAATCACAGTTATAAAATGAAAATAAAAGCTACCGAGATCAGCCGATGGGACTAAGATTAATCTGTCTGAGGACTATAACAAACCAAATTTGGTGAAAATCGGTTGAGTAATAAGTAAGTTATTAAATTATAGGAACTCATCATATCTCAATCCAACATGGCGGACATGCAGACGAATCGCCTCAGATGGAGAACAACAGACAATGCAGCATCTATGTATGTATATCTATGATTCACCACAGAACAGGTTTGATTCCGACTGACTAAAGTACCACTGACAAGTTTACAAGATAATGACTCAAATCTGATTGAGTGAAGTCAAGCGACAGATGTTGGAGGGACAGAAAGCCAAAGTTAAACTGTTCTGTGGTGTTCGGATATGTAACTGTCTAGCTAACCTAATGTTAGTTTAGCGAGTAGCCTACAGATCCAGTCAATGCCACGCACCACAGTACAGGTTTGATTTTATTAACTTGTGTTGCAGACAGTAAAAACTTATGTCTCAAGAGAGCAAATTCAAGTGACTAGTGTTGGAGAGAAAGAGGAAGTCAAACATATTCTGTGGTATTTGGAGCTGTAGCCTGCTAGCTAATCTGCAGTTAGCTTATTTAGAAGGCCAAACGTGCTATGCATAACAGTGGCTCAGCAACAGCTAAGAGCTACACAAACTACAGCTACAGCACTGTTTCACCAGTACAAAATCACACTTTAATGCTTAATCTGGGTCTGGGGAACAGGCTCTATGTCTTTAAACCAGTCTCACATCAGCTGGCTGCAAAATGGCCCAGTAAAAACACAAGCATTAATTTGTGACCCATAAATTCACAAGCACCTGAGCAGCTCACCGTTATTTCAGATAGCAGCAAAACGCTTACACAAGGAAATCCTCTCAGTCCATTAGGAAATACCTCCAGAAAGAACTGCATGTGTAAATGGAATTGGACTGCACAGGAGTTTCCAGTGGAGATGATGATTCTGAAATTGGTATTTGGCCAAAATTGATTTTCATTTATTGCGGTAATGACTCATTTTGATTAATCGTATAACTCAGGCTCTTTAGATTAGATGGGCTGAGGACTGTCTGAATGATCCTCTCTGGGGATTTTAACCTGATAGACCTAAAAAAACACACATTATCAACATTTTATTAGAGCAGTTGACCATGGTCAATTTTACTGACAGTACATGTATTATTTGCCAGAGATGTTCAATGTTTATTACAGTGGTTTTCACCACAAGTAAGTACATGACACAAGCAAATGCAACAAGATGCTGACATTCTCCATCTCCTCAAACAATTTTTACCCATAGCTCAGCAGAAATCTGGCCACCACAGCATAAAGCTAAAAAGGACAGGTCAAACAGTATGGAATATCTGCAGCAGCGCGAGAGCACTCTCACACTGACATAAGAAAACCTCATCCCTTACCTTAGTGTGCAGTTTGGACAGCTGCTTGTCATCCAGGTGGGTCTGTGTGTAAACACGTCTCTTGTAGCGAAACTGTAAAATAAAACAGGATCACAGAATTTTAGGTATTGCGCCATTCGTCTCTTAAAATTATGTCTCATAGAAAAAAAATGTAGAAAATATGAATAAAACTAAGGGCCTCAATTCATTTCTTCGTGCTCATAACATAACTTTCACCTTAGTTTCACAGCAGTAACTGAATAATAAGTCTCATAGTTTTTGTAGTTATTAAATATTTTACAGTAACTAATTAATAGGTATAAAGAATAATAACTAAATAAAAAGGCTGAATAAAAGTTTAAGGGTTTAACTGACAAGCCATGTTTGTATTCTGTACTTCCACTGATTTTGTGTACGTCTATGGCAAATACTGCACACTGCTATGGCTACCTATCTAAATTCAAACCCAATCTTAAAGGAACGGTTCACCAAAAATTCAAAGTTACACAAGCTTCTCCTTATCAAAGCGCAGTTGAATGGCCAAGACACGTTTATTCACTTAGTGGATAATATGGCTGCCCTCCATACAGTAGACTGGGGTTTGATTCACTGCCCGAACAAGCACTTCATACTCTACAAGTAATAGGCCCTGGGCAAGACCCCTAACACTACTTTGCCTACCTCTGTAATAGAGGTCTGCATTCCTGTGGGACCCACTACATAATCTTGCAGTCTAGTGCTAATGTTCAGTGTCAACCGCAGAAGCGGGTGCTCAACCAGCCCAGAGGGGGCAGGAGCAGGACAACACATATGTAGAGGAATCTCACAAAACAATGAACAGCCAAAAAATTGATAATACCCGTCTCTTTATACTGAGCATATAAAAATCATGTCTAACAGCAAAATTCATTTACAATGAATAAACTCATTCTAAATAGAACTTCTTAAATAGAAGCAACCAATCAGAGGAACAACATGGCAACTTCATTCTTGTAGGCTACGGAGAGGGAGAAGCATTCAAACAGTCAGATGGCCACAGCTGTGGGAAGTGCTTTTAAAAAATGCGAATACATGACAATAAAGTTTAGGTTGTGATCGGGAGCACAATTAAATCTAGCATGAACGGGACCATTAATAAATAAATAAATAAATAAATGAACGAACGAATGAATGAATGAATGAATGAATGAATGAATGAATAAATAAATAAATCAGTCCTGCGCAGACTTCTACTCATGATCAAAACTGTAAGTCACTCTGGATAAAAGCATCTGTCAAATACATAAATGCAAATTTGAAGTCAAAGTACGAAGTACTGCACTGGAGCTACAAGGCTACTGTAGATAAAAAGGACTGGCCCACCTTCATTACAGAGTCACAAAGCCTATTATATTTGCCTTGAAGCGCCTGTGCAAAACTAAAGAAGCAAACTTTGGACGCTTAATGTGCGTCTTTGGAAAACTGGCTATGTTTGTGGTAAGGAGGAAGATTTGTCAAATGTCTGCATAAAGGTCAGTATTTTCATGCATTTCTACCATCCCTGGGACATTTAGGCCCCCCCCCACACACACACACATACATGGCAGGAGGTAGTGATAGGATATGACAGACACTGAAGAAGAGAGGAGCCTGGGTAAGAGTGACTGATATTTGAATCACCCTAAAACTGATCATAATAAGAAATATCTTTAATGTACACAACTCCAACTAGCTGAGTGTAAGACTACAGAGTAAATGAAAACTAGAGATGTGCATTTTTACTAATTGATATTTGAGTTTCCTCAAATCCTGGAGTTCATGAATGGATATTGGACAAGTGATGAAGGCTGCCTCTTCAGACAAGCTAATGAGCCAACAGAGCTGACCAGTGTCATGCTGGATGTGGATGAGGACTGGTTTTCTTATTTTCTCCTCGGTGGACAATGTACCAACACGTTATTTGTCAGAGAAATATACTTTCGTTGTTTCTGGACCTAGCTAACATTAGACAGAGTAGTTAGCCTAGTTAGTGATATAATGGTATGCACTCTCTCTGCTTTCTCAGCTACGTCCTTAACACCTCCTTAGCAACACACTCATGTTAAGGCACTCATATTTTGGAGTAGCGATATAACAAAATACTTGCAAATACAAGTAAAACTGTTGTGTTTGACTGAACTGTACATTTTTTCCATCTTTCCATGATGAATCGCAAAGGATACCTGAATAGTCTTTTCAGTATGCAAACACTGGCACCTCGAGCATTTAACCAAGTGCTCAATTACCTGTGCACATCCCTAATAAAACTGCCTACTTAACAAATAGACAACAAAAAAATTGCTATAAAATAGCTACTTCAATCAAGGCCACACTAAACACCCAAAACAGATGTTTCTAGCAGATCTTAGCAACTGGAACTGACTTTCTCCCCAGCACAGACATTAGCTCTGCATGATACAATCAAAACTGTGGTACTACGATTACATACTAGCACTATGATTACAATATGTCTTTCAATATATTGACCAGGTGACATGAACATCTCAACTCACCAAAACATCCACAAGAAGCTGATCTGGAAACCAGATTGGTCAAGGTGCTCACAGCACACAGTAAAACATTCTAGACATTTGCATTTGTCACCTTCTGCAATATATCAGTTTTGCAAAGCTTAGCATCACAATAACAAATAAACGGTATATTATGTAACTCTAATAAACAATGCAAATATAAAGGACTCACCACAGAAGCAGGGTGGTGTGTTGTGTGTGTCTTTTGCCGATTGCAGTAGCAGTACCAGTGTGCCGAGACCAGAATTCTCAGCACTACCCAGAATACCTCTGTCCTGTACCTGACGGCCATCAGGACCAGAGAGATGCAAAGAGCGACAGAAAATTTGGAATCATGCTAAACACCATTAGCACTAACAACGTATTCCTGCTCATACTGCAGACACATCCAGAATACAATCAGTTCTACTGGGCTAATCAACACTGCTGCACTGCCCACTCACGTGAACAGGCTCAGTCCCACAGCCTCGCGGCCTGGGCCGGTCCCGCAGCCGCCCAGCCCTCTCCCCTCCCGTGATAGAGCTCTACCCGTTTACTCATCCAACCCAATATCAACTCCCCTCTCCCTCCCAGGGAGCTGGAACTACCCACCCAGTTCATCTACCCATCTATCCGTCTCCTAATCTATCTCTGGCCTGGCTGTGGCCCTGTAGGGGAGCACAATTTGTCAGTGCTGTGTGTGCTAGATCTATAGAGCAGCTGGTGTGTCGATAAATCCCCTTCTATGGCATAATGGGAGCTATAACCATGAAGCTAGGCTTCCACTGTATGAGGCGTGTCACTGCTTTGCCATTGGCACTGATGGCAACGTGTCCAGCTGTGGCCCACTCACGTGCACTGGCATCCAGTCATACACAAACACACATGGGCAAACACACAACACGTGGCATTTCACTCACATTTGGCACTTTAGCTGTGCACTGAGTTTAGTATTAGCATTAGCATTTGTCATCATTCATGAATTTGTGTCAAATTAGCCTGAGTCATAAGCCACTGAAAGCACTTTCAGTTTTTGGTAGAAATATGGAGAAGGCATCTCATGAAATGTACGGAACGCTTCAGCTCCCTCCCTCTCTCCCTTTCTCTCTCTCTCTCTCTGGACCTACAGTCTTAATTAAAGTGATAAATCAAGTGAAATGATAATAGTATTCCCCAACTACTCTGGCAGAGGGAAAGAGAAGGGAGAAAGGAGATGCCATTACAAATTCACAGACAGCTACAGCATCAAATAGGGAACTACTGGTAACTAACACACACACACAGTTTTTGTTTGTCATTGGCTTTGATGTTCAGTGTGATGTTATCTGTCGAACTGTCATATACAACCTCAAAAGAAATATCGCGTTCAATAAATGTGTGTATGTCTGTGAATGAAAACATGCCAGCTGCAGGTCACATTTCTGCAATCAAACTGCATGACCTGCTTCTTGTTTCTCAAACAACACAATGGAATGAGAGGAATGGAGGAAAAGTGAGGGGTTTGGTGGAGTCTTGCAAGCTGAGAGTGCACATACAGCACACAAATATTCTAGGATTGTCCTGATACACAAATGTCATGATACAATATAAAGGTGATATAGAAGTTAAAAGAAATATCAACATTCATTTTGCTTTCATTTTTTATACCAAAGTCCAAACAAGAGTGCAGTGTCTGGTGGCAGCTAGCTACCTTACCAACTTTAAACAGTGAAAGTAGGGACGCATTGATGCCATTTTTTCAGACCAAGTACGAGTATGTTTATTAAATTAAATTGTTAAAATCCAGCTGACTTTAAATGATGTGCATTAGCTAGCTACATTCCATTAGTTATCAGTAAAGCGCTTCTGTACAGCTGTAAGTGAAGTACATTTCATAGTTTTGATCCCTTGCTCCTCATCTGCCTTTTTCAACAACAGTCTCACCTGTCGAGTTTTGTTGGAGTCTTTTTGGCTGGTTGAGCTGTAGTTGAACGTCCTCTAAAGTTAGGCGCACACACTGCACGATTTTACAAATCTTTATTTATTAGGTGACTCACACTGTTTGAACAGACCATCATGTATGGACAAGGTCTAAGATTTATTTGCTCAGCCTGCAAGAAATGCTCAGTCCAACTGACATGCCACATGAAACACAGCCTTTACAGAAAAAAATTTCAGTGTACAGTGTATGCCTGGCAGGAAAATGCCAAGGCGGAATGTTTAAAGTGGCCAACAGCTTGGCATCCGACAGCCACCGCGGCAGCAACACTTTGCTGTGCACGCAGACCCTCGTTCAGTGCCAGCTTGAGTTGCTTGTTCATTAGCATGGCAGCATACACTAGGCTTACGTCACATTGTATCAGGTGGCCTATTTTAGCCCTACCACAGTTAAAAAGGGAGCGGGGGGTCCAGCTCCAGGCAGAAGCCACCCAGACTTCCAGCTCAAGTTCTCAAAGCTTTCTCCCCTCCCTCAATCAGTATTCCCTCACACTGCCCCCATATGTTGAAGGCTCTTCGCTAGCTGGGTGTGGTGTTTAAGGCACTTGTTAATGTTGTTAATATTTACATAAGCTGATTAGGAAGAACTAAACCAGGTGGACTTTTTCCTCCATCTTTTTCCTCTGAAAGTGCAATAAGTGCTGGTTTCTTTAGTCTAAACATATAAAACCACATATAGCATAATATAATATAACATAATATAATATTGAGTAACCGAATAACTTTGGAAACTTCACCTGACATAATAGACAGAAAATACTGCACATTTCAGTCATGTCACAAACATTAGCCTCCAGGTTACAGCTAACCTAGCTGCTCTAGAGTAATATCCAGTGCCTTTAGCTCGTTTTTCTTACTGCTGCGAGTCACTTTTAGGCAAGCTTAAGTTAACGTTCTGTAAAGTAAGAAGCCGGGCAGTAAAGCTAGCATTACACCCCATAGTAGAGACAACCAGACTGCTTCTTAATATTCCTCCCTCACAGAAAAAAACAAAAAACAAAAACAAAACTGACTATTGGGGTGTATGCCTGCACAGCGCTTAAACGTGAACCCCAGTTTCCAAACTGGGCAATTTCAACTATTGTAGTGATTTCAGAAAATGTTTACACATTTATTATGAATTATCTGTTCTGCCGCAGTTATTTTCTGGGTTCATTTCTACAAGGACTCTTATTGTGAATCCTTCTTTCGTTGTGTTGATGCTTAGTTTAAGAAGAGAGCATCAGTTTTATCATTTGCAGCCAAGCAAGATAGAGGTAGAGAGGCTGAGAGCAAAAGAAGAACCATTCCATGTGTGAGGCAAGGCTGGAGCCAAATACAGCCTTAAATAAAGCTCAACAGTTTGTGTGGAAACCGCAGCGTCTTCTTGTATAGCATAAAATGCTACAATATTCACAACATGTTTAACGGTAAATTAGTCCTCTCTAGTTCTCTCTCTGCTCTTTTCCCAAAATGCAGATTATCGCCTTTTACACATCACCATCGGGTTACTTATCCATCATCGACGACATCTGATTACATCAGCCTGTCGCCCAGGCCTAATGCGGTGTCAAAAGTCCCGCCTATACCACCATAAAGGTCCACTCCACTCCACTCCTTCTCTGCTTTGCAAAATTTGTCACAGGAGGCTCCTTGTGGTTCAGATGTGGATTTTTTGCAGAATACGCACCACTGTCTGAACACCTAACACGCCTAGCTCTGTGTTTACATGCAGGTGGTAAACAGACAGCAGCAAAGGGGATATTCCCATTGTTTTCGATTAAACAGTGATGGAAAAACCGCTAGAATTCAACATTTCCCAGTTTTCAGTTTGCAATGGATTGCAGCGGGGAGCTAAACCTGATTTTTTGGGAGCTATGAATGCCAAACGTCTCATTGTCAAGTCCAGTGTTGTACATCAAAAAAATTACATAGTATAGAACCTATTTTGGCCCTTGTCTACCTTAAATAAACAATCAACAATGCTAAAGCTCTCCTTTGGTGATAATCTATTTTCGCCATTGGTGTCACCATGCCAACACTTTTTCTTTTTAATAACAATATGTAATCGCCATTAAAACCACAACCCAGTCTCTGACTGACTGTGTATCATTACGTCTCTCTTTTATGTGTTTATTTATAGCCAGTGGGAATGAATTGTTTAAAAGGTAGTGCTTAGACTTTCGTTATATTAGCATTTATTCCATTTTGGATTTTCAGTGCTGCTACGAAGGGACTTCTTCTCAGATGTCAACAAAGCCAAAGCAATAGAGCTACTGCCCAAGAGCACCAAATGAAAAACGAAAAAAATAAATTTTCCCTGATTGAGTTTTAAAAAAGAAACTTATATAATATAAAAAAGAAGCTTATATAATTCCTAATTTTATTAGGTTTCCATATAAAGTCAGGACATTTTTGTCCTGAAAATGTACACACACAAACATACATGCACACACACACACACACACACACAAACATGCACACAGACCCAGACCCCTCCCCCCACCACACACACACACGCACATTGAGGCATACAAGCATACACACACAGACACGCTCTCTCACACACACACACACACACACACATATGCACCCAGACCCCTCCACACACACAAGCTCACAAACATGCACACACACACAAGCACACACATACACAGACACACAAACATACACCCAGACAGACAGACCCAATAACAGAGCAGTGATATTAGGTAGTGAAGACAGATAAAGAGGAGAAAACTAGTGATCTTACCTCCAGGTATGGTATAGGGGTAATGGCTGGTAGAGGGTACTCCTTCAGCGTGCGCTGTTCATCCAGGAATTTGCCGGCTTTGCCATTGTACGCAGGCTGGAACAGGCCGTAATTCAACACATCTTTCAGGCTCTGGTTCAGTGTGCAAAGGATGCGCTGCTTAGACAGCCAGATTGGTGCCTCCACGTTAAACTTCATACATTTCTACAAGAGAAACACAAAGACATAAAACAGTCAGACACTTAACAGTCAATGTTTCACTTCAAACACATTGTGCTGAAATACAGACAAAAAAATTGGAGGCAAAACCATACAAAATGTACTGTTTCATTACTGTGATCTGCACATGCTTGGAAATTTGTGACAAAATTTTACTTCTTACTTGAATGGTTACAAGAATGATTTCATAACAACTCCATTATCCAAGACATAGAACATTGTGTATGTTATATGAAACACTGATTCAATCAATAATACACTTTATGGGCAACAATCACTTAATTCTGAATTCACTTAATCATTGAATTCAGGTGTTTTCAGTCTCATTGCCAGTTATATAAAATCAAGCACCTAGCCCTACAGTCTGCCTTTACAAACATTTGTGATAGAATCAGTCGCTCTGAAGAGCTCACTGAATTGGAGCGTGGTCCTGTAATAGGATGCCATCATTGCAACAAGTCAGTTTGTGAAATTTCTTCCCTCCTAGATATTCCATGATCAACTGTGAGTAGTATTATTGATAAGTGGAAGCATTAAGAAACCACAAATTGTCAGACCACGTAAAGTTACAGAGCGGGACACCAAGTGCTGAGCCACACAGTGCATAAAAGTCACCAACGCTCCGCTGATTCAATAACTGCAGAGTTCCATACCTCCTCTGGCATCAACATCAGCACAAAAAATGTGCACCGGGAGCTTCATGGCAGGGTTTCCATGGCCGAGCAGCTGCATGCAAGCCTTACATCACTAGGCATGATGCCAAGCGTATGATGGAGTGGTGTAAAGCATGCTGCTGCTGGACTCTGGAACAGTGGGAAACGTATTCTGTAGAGTGACAAGACAAGCTTCTTTATTGGCAGTCTGATAGACGTGTCTGGGTTTGGTGAATGCCAGGAGAACATTACCTGTCTGACTGCATTGTGCCATCTGTAAAGTTAGGTGGAGGAGGGATAATGCTATGGGGTTGTTTATCAGGGGTTGGCCTAGACCCCTTAGTTCCAGTGAAGGGACATCTTAATGCTTCAGCAGAACAAGTCGTTCTGGAAAATTGTATGCTTCTAACTTCGTGCGAATAGTTTGGGGAAGACCCTTTTCTGTTCCAGCATGACTGAGCACCAGTGCACAAAGCAAGCACCATAAAGGCATGGCTGGGTGAGTGTGGTGTGGAAGAACTTGACTGGCCCACAGAGAGCCCTGACCTCAACCCCATCTAACACCTTTAGGATGAACTCGTGAGTCAGGCCCTCTTGTCCAAAATCAGTGTCTGACCTCACAAATGCTCTTCTGGATTAATGGGCAAAAATTTCCACAGACACACTCCAAAACCTTGTAGTAGGCCTTCCAGAAGAGTGGAAGCTGTTATAGCTGCAAAGGGGGGACCAACTCCATATTAATGCCTATGGATTTAGAATGGGATGTCAAAAGCTCCTGTAGGCATAATGCATAGGTGTCCCAATACTATTGCTCATATATTGTAATGGTAACATTTTTGTCTGTGTGATATCAACAGTTCATTTCACAACATGACTAAAACACAGCAGCCTGGAGAGAGCACTTAACAGGGACAGATGAACTTTTAAAACACACAATGATCCAACCCAAGTGTACAAATTGTGTTATACAGAGGCTGAATAAATAGGTGGGGATACCACAGTGACATGTCTTGACTGGACTTTAATATAATATATTAAGGACAGCTTTTCTTAATATATTATTTCACTATTTGGATAGCCATGGTTCGGCTATGACCTACCATAATCTTGACTGAAAGAATTTGATCCCACAGTTGGCAATGAAATAGTAATGTGAACAGTCAGCAACAGTGTGGGAGGAAAAAAAGCAGAGTAATCTCACGACACAAAAATGAACTACTTCACAGTTTCTTTACCACTGAAATAAAATCAGACATTTCTTTGTCCTGATAGAGGTTAGAACCACAGTCACGTTCACAGATTGAAGCTCATGTTTAACAAACACATTTTCCAGAACACTTCCAGAAACCCCTCAGAGAAAACCCCCAGGCTGGGTTTACATAGTAAAACACAGCTCTGTGATTCATTTTTTCTCTAATCAATGAAATAATACAAATATGCAAATAGCACATTACAGCTTTTTATATCACTGGTGTGACACAATTTATGAAACACAAAAACTACTCATCTTGCTAACTAGTAGAATAACTGAATGTGTTGCATGCAACCTTGACTATTTTTGAATTATTTTGTGTATCTCAACCTGCACAGAAATTATGTCACACAACTTGCAACCCATAACTAGTTACATGAAGGGTCCACCATGTAAAGCTAGCCTCGCATATGATGCCATCCAAGACAGATCACAGAAACTGATAACACGGCCAGAAATCCAACACCACTAAACAGTAGTGATAACACAAATCTACAAAGATTCCTCATCATCACTGCTCTAGAATCAATAAAACATCCATCAGTGCGGCTGCTTCTCTTGAAATTCCCAGGAAAGAGCATCTCCAACACTCACACAGCTCACACACCACACTTCAGGAACTGACACACACACAAAATCTCTGCCTGCAACCTCCCCTCCACTGAAGATCCGAACAAATCCTCTACTTAAAAAAGTGCAACTCCAATAACCGCCCTTTTTAAAATATTTAAACATCAAAAAAAGAAGCAGCAGGAACCTGAACAGGATCTTTCCATGAGTAATCCACATCACCTGCACTACCGCTGTTCACACCACCCAGCCAGCAGTCATTAAATGATCTTCGTCCATCTATTTGTCCCTTAAATTATACAGAAACTGTGCTCTGCATTTTAAATGTTAGGGGTGTATGATATATTGATGGCTAATATACACTCTAAAAGTATGTGCAAAGCTGACCATCACACCTTTATGAGTTTAATATCCAATTCCAAAACCACTGGCATTAATATGGAGTTGCCCCCACTTCTGCAGCTATAATAGCCTGTACTCTTCTGAGAAGGCTTTCCACAAGCTTTTGAAGTGTGCTTGTGGGAATTTGTGCCCATTCAGTGAAAAGAGCATTTGTGAGGTCAGGCACTGATGTTAGACAAGCAGGCCTGGCTCACAATCAACATTCCAATTCATCCCAAAGGTGTTTAGTGGGGTTGAGGTCAGGGCTCTGTGCAGGCTACTGGAGTTCCTCCACACAAAACTCAACAAACTATGTCTTTATAGACCTTGCTTTATGTACAGGAGCACAATCATACTGGAAGAGGAAAGGGCCTTCCTCAAACTGTTGCTACAAAGTTGAAAGTATATAACTGTCTAAAATGTCTTTGAATGTTCTGGCATTAACATTACCCTTCACTGGAATTTAAGGTCCTCAGATAGCATTCTCCTGGCACCAGCCAAACCCAGACTGCCAGACAAGCGTGATTCATTGCTCCAGAGAACATATTTTCAGTGTCCAGTGGTGGCATGCTTTACATCACTCCAGCTGAGGCTTGCCATTGTGCATAGTGATCTTAGGCTGGCACGCAACTGCTCGGTCAGACAAGCCCATTTCATGAAGCTCCTGACACACAGTTCTTGTACTGATGTTGCTTCCAGAGGCACTTTCAAACTCTGTAGGGAGTGATGCAACAGACGATAGGCGATTTGTGCATGCTATTATTAGGAGGGGTGTCCGCATACTTCTGGCCACATAGTGTATTACTCATCAATACATAGGAAAATGTAACTATGATTATTGGTCCAATACTGGAATTACAGCCAACAAATACAACTGATAATTCAGCCTGTGTACATTTTCAGGCATATATAGCCACTAATTGCTTTAGTCACTGGGCATTTTTATTCTTTTAAAATCATTAAAATGCAGCACAGTGGACGCCACTATAGCCACTGGGTTTTGATTCAGAGTCCTGGCAGGAATGCTGCTGTACCAATAAGAGCTTTCATTACCACACTCTGTTGTGAATGGCTCTACATAACAGTGTCTGCTAAATATTGCAAAATAGACAAAATGTAATTGCCCCTGTCTGATTTAGTTGTGTTATGGCCATGTAAAATGAATCAATTATCCATAGTTAGTATCTTTTTGTTTGCTATACTTCACATATCATTATAGTGCTTGTTGAAAACCAAAAGTAAAATTATTTACACAGAAATTTCATATCAGTGCATCTCAAATGTAAATACAGGCCACACAGTTCACTTCAGGAAAAGTTACTTTATTCACACAGGCCATATTCTACTACCACTATGAATACCGACTTAATGAAGTCTTCTGTGGTGAGCAGCAGCACATATGACACTGCAGATTCTGATTATATTTTAACTAGATATTCTTAAAGTTACAAAGCAGTAACATGTCCCAGGACAAAAAACACTTGCAGTTTTAGAAGCATCTGGATTTCAGCAGAAGTCAGTGGGGATTCCACATTAAGCAATTACATGTTTTGTTTACAAGAATTAAATTAGTCCATAGAGCAAGGTCGGTCGGAATCAATTTAAGCAAAAGATTATTCTAACAGTTGATCTTTGTAATTCCGTTGAGCTCACCGGAGAGAAGACAATTACACCTGCACGCTTTAATTACCTCACACACCAAACAAATGGGAAAACTACAGTGTCTTTCCTCTCTCAGACTCCACTCACCACTGCTATCCACAAAACTATTCTGAATAAACCAATGAGAAAAATCTATACCACCAGATAAGGAGGAAAGACTTTTGTTTTTACTACTATAGATATATATAAGATTTGACAATATGCCAATAATGTTTTACAATAAACAATGTGTTTCACGCTTAGAACATATCAAAAAATGTCAAATATGGCACTTCCGCTTTTAAATTTAAAGGCTGTAAATTTGGATAAGAAAAAAAAACAGATTAAATAGGCCAACAATAAAGTGTCAAAATTCAATAACTACAAAGAACTTTGTCCCTTCGCTTTCCTAGGCCAGTGAGCGTTCAAACAGTTTGAGTGGCAGCAAATCAACAGTGAAAATTTCAATCGCATGGAGTTATTTCACAGTCTCACGACCACTGAAGTCGTGTCATCATTCTGTAGCTGGTGTCATGCCCACACTAGCAACTCCAGGTCTACACTGGATTTTTCTATGGCAAAAGAGAATGGGATTTTCTCATCCTGTGGTTTTCTGCTGCATGTTACAGGATCCTCTGAATTACAAGGGAGGCTGTTAAAGAGTCAAAATATAAACATTGCCACATCCGTGCTAAAAGCAAGCTAACACTTCTACACAATGAAATTATGTTGCATAAAAATAAGTCTACTATTAAACTTCAACACTATTATATAATAACACCCGCTACTCCTGATGATATCAGCATTGGTATCAATGCATCTCTATGCAGAATACAACAAAACAACTGAATGAAAAACAGTCCCTGCTAGCTTGCCAATGTCATCTACAGCACCAGTTTTTGAAATGACAAAATGCTTCACAAACAGTACTAAAGTGCAAAGTGTAACTAAAAATAATGGAAGTCACTACCTTGGATGACCAACTGGTCTCTGTTCTCAAGAATGTTTGATTTTGTGTAACATACTGTAGTGTACATCCTGTAATAGTTTTAGTACATTTATTTGAAGAGTTATTTATTCCAAAATGCTGTTTATTCACTTGTAAAGATTTTGCATTTAACAGTTTCTGAAAAGAATAACAGCTGACATATACTGGAAATCACACTCTTATTGCTCTAACTAAGGTGGTATTAATCACATTATAGCATTGATATTTCTTATATGTGTAACTCACTCCCAACAATGTATATCATGAAAGAAAGAAAATTCTTATTGCATATTTATAGTCCATAATGTGTTTTGGAACGAAACCCTGCATTTACTACACACTATTTCAGTTTTCATTTTTTTGTTCAGTCTTTCCTGAATATTGGTCTCAAGTTCAGCAAAGAATTTTGATTTTGGTGCATTACTCATCATAATATTTCATTTTTCTGAGGTTTAAGCTGGAATAAACAAAATAGCAGTATTATATAAACAACCGAGGACATTCAACTCAGCATTTGCAGAGGAAAACTTTTCAAGACTATTCAAAAGAATCAAACAACTAGTAAATCAATGACTATTAAAAATAAATGAACAAACTCAGCACAATCAGCAACGTCTTTGCAATTTCTCTGCAGTTTATGCGGTTACAGTATACTCATTGTTGTTTAAAGGCTCTCTATTATTGGTCGTTATAATTGATATTTAACATACATGCAGTTGTCCAGTGCTCTTGCGGCATAATTCATCATGATAACGATAACACCCCCTAGATGTGCCCATAATTAATTTCAAATAAACTGAATTCAGGACAAGATTAAAAAAGCCTTAAAAATCTGGCTCATTCAGATGGTGAAAGTGATTTCACAGCTCTTTTATCAGAGGGAAAAGCAGAGCCACTTCAATCAAAGGTGTGTGACTGCTAACATCAATCTAGCTCTCCCTCTATCTCTCCTCGTCAGCCTATCGCTTCCATTCTCCACAGCACACCCCGCTTTTTCTTAAAGCACTCACTCTCTGCAGCCACACTGCAGATCTTCAGCTCCACAATAAAGAACAAACTGGCTTCCATGCTCAAACAAAGCAGCTCCCTTGCCTTTTCTGTATCAATACACAAAGAGCCTGTGACCCAACAGGCCCTTACCTTTCTCTCTGCATCAATAATGATATGGTGCAGTGCTCCTATCTCTCTGTGTGCTTATGAAACACATGAGCAGAACTGCAGCTCATCCACCACAGTCCAGTACAGAATCCAACGGGCCGGAGAGAGAGTAGGGGGTGGTACACAGAAAAGAGAGAAGGGGACGAGAAAGACAGAATGAGAGAAATGCAGAGAGGGAGATGGGAGAGAAAGAAGAGAGAATAATAGAGAGACAAAGAGATGAATGGAGAGAGGGAGGAGGGAGAGAAAAGAGAAAAATGAAATGAGAAAGAAACAGGGAAGGAGAAAGAGTGGGGAGAGCGATAGTGATGGAGGGAGAGTGTGTGAAAGAGGGAGAAAGATGATAAGTGAGAGAGGAGAGAAAAAGAGAGAAAACTGATTAGAGAATGATATGAGGAGAGAGAAAGAGAGAGGAAACGAGTAAGAAAGACAGGGAAGGAGTGGGGAGGGAGAGAGACAGAGAAAGACAAGAAGAAAGGCAGAGAGGGTAGAGAGAAAGAAAGAGAGAGAGGAATAGAGAAAGGGAGAATAAGCAAGAAGAACGAGAAAGTAAAACAAAGAGAAGAAAGAGAAAGGGGGAAAAACAGAAAAGAGAGATATAAAAGAGGAAACAGAAAATGACACAGAGAGAGAAAGAGATGAATAGAGAGGGAGATGGAGGGGAGAAAAAGGGAGAGATGAAAAGAGAAAAAGAGACAAAAACAAAGTGTGGGAGAGAGATAGGGATGGAGAAAGTGTGAACGAGAAGGGAGAAATACAAGTGAGAGAGGAGAGAGAGAAAAGAAAGAGAACAGTATGAGGAGATGACAGAGAAAGAGATGGAGTGGGGAAAGAGAGAAAGAACACAGAAAATAGAGAGGGGAGAGAAAAAGAGAGGAACAGCGAAAGAAAGAGTTACCAAAAGAGAACAAGAGACTAAAACAAAGAGAGAAGAGAGGGAAGAGAGAGAGAGAAGGGAGAAAAACAGAAAAGAGAGAGAGAGAGAGAGAAAGCATGAGAGAGAGAGAGAGAGAGAGAGAGAGAGAGAGAGAGAGAGAGAGAGAGAGAGAGAGAGAGAGAGAGAGAAGGGAGAAAGAGAAAGAGAGAGAGAGAGAGAGAGAGAGAGAGAGAGAAAAGAAAGAGGAAATCAGGGTGACGGAGGTTGAGTGAGAGAGTCAGAGAGACAGAAGGAGAGAAATATTTTTCCATTCCTTACTTTCTGTCTCATAAGGCAAATACAACATCAAATGCAGCTTTGAACTCATGTGTGCAGCTTTTACTTTATCAGAGCCCCGACATTAACAAGACAAAGATGAGGAGCAGAGCAGACATGAGGGAGTCTGTCTGTCTCTCTCTCACACACACACACACACAGACACACACACACACACACACAGACACACACACACACACACACACACACACACACACACACGAAGACAAAAAGTGGAACAAAAAGAGGAATTGACTTGTTCCCAGAGCACAGCATTTCTTATTAGAGGTATTTCTTATTAGAGAATACTCCTCCAGCCATACTCAATATAATAGAACTAATCAATATAACCTACACCCAGTGCTGTCTGCACTAACCCTCTCAGCACAGCTGTCTGTTCCTCCTCCTTTTACACACCTGATTCAGCTCAAGACGGACGTTGTAATTAGCTGAAGAGTTGCAGTATGTATTTAAAAAGCAGAGCACTGTTGGCCACGAGTGTGTGGGGTGGGAGTGACATGCATGTTATTTGTATTTCTTTTTTGCATAAGAGGGGCGAAACACTACAAGCTTTGAAGCAAATACATAAATACTAATTTTTCCATTTCTAAACACTCTCACACTGAGAATAGTCCACCAGCCAAAAATATCCAGCCAACAGCGTCCTGTGGGCAGCGTCCTGAGACCACTGATGAAGGACAAGAAGATGACCAACACAAACTGTGCAGCAGCAGATGAGCTATCGTCTCTGACTTTACATCTACAAGGTGGACAGACGAGGTAGGAGTGTCTAACAGAGAGGACAGTGAGTGGACACAGTGTTTAAAAACTCCAGCAGCACTGCTGTGTCTGATCCACTCATGCCAGCACAACACACACTAACACACCACCACCACGTCAGTGTTACTGCAGTGCTGAGAATGATCCACCATCCACATAGTAGCTGCTCTGTGAGGGTCCATGGGGGTCCTGACCACTGAAGAACAGGGTAAAAGGGGGCTAACAAAGTATGCAGAGAAACAGATGGACTACAGTCTGTAATTGCAGAACTACAAAGTGCACCTATATAGTAAATAGAAACAAGGAGGTGGTCATAATGTTATGCCTGATCGGTCGGTGTATATATATATATATATATATATATATATATTATATATATATATATATATATATATATATGTGTATATATATACATATATATATATACATACACACACACACACATACATACATATATACACATACATACATATATATACATATATATACACACATACATACATATTATACACACATACATACTCTAAAACCTACATATATAGGTTTAAGAGTAAATATAAAGATATCTATTATAAGTGTGTACTATAAATGTGAGTATTGTAGAGGCTGTATTTTGAGTTGTGTTGCACCACCTAATTTTAAACATGGATGATCAAATCTACAATTAAAGCTTTAATCTGTGATTAAAACCTTCACCTGCCACAATTTTGACTGTCCGCCATGATGAATTCGGCAGTATAAATGAAGAGCAATAACATCACTCTCGACTTTAAATATTGTCTATAAGTTACTTTTTTCATTTTTGAGGGCTACAACAAACAGCTAGGCTACACAAAACCTGGTAATTTTAATCAAAATATTTTAAACACAGACACACTGTATGATATTCTGTAAGTTGCAGTTTTACAGTAAATGCTCTTTAATATCATTAAAGTAGCCTTTTTGCCTGTTAGCTAGCCAGAGGTGGCAGGAGTACACAAGTCCCTTACTTAAGTAAAAGTACTAATCTAGTAAAAAAGTACTCAAGCAAGAGTCTAAATATGACTTTTTTTTTACTCAAGTTAAAACATAAAACTACATGCTTATAAATGTACTCAAAAAGTAAAAGTATTTCTTTAAAAATCATTTCTAATTCATTTTTTTAAACATGATCTCTTTTTATTGAGGCTTAGAGAGACATATTTAATTAAAGTGAGCTTACATAATGGTTTATACTAGAACTGCATGCCTCATCCACAAAAATCCACTTGTCTAGAGAACCTAAGCACGTTTACATGTTTGACTTCTTTTACAAAAAAGAAAAAAGTATTAAGTGGCAGAAATGCTCAAGTAAAGTAGAGTTTTTCAGGTAAAGTACCTAAAAAATTACTTAGGTACAGTAACGAAGAAGTTGTACTTCACCACTGTGGCTAGCTATCTGCTTAGCTGTTCATCCTAGATTAACGAATTCAACAAAACCGCATTCTGGATTATATTTATATAGTCAGTCTTCAGCTGTTTACTTCATTTACTCACAATGCATAACTAACACGTGCATGCATTATTTAGATCCCACTGCTGTTGTTTTTTTCTATTTCAGTAATGCACGCAAAAGCTACCTAAGTGCTAATAGTGTCCCCTTGTGGGGAGGATCATTAACCATCAGTGACAGAATTAGAAGCAAGTTTTCTGTGGCGCCTTATACGCAGAGAACACCCTATTTCAAACACACCGAAATTGGAAATTTAAATTTAATCCATGAATAAAGTTTGAATCTGAGATTAAAGTAGTGGTGCAAAAGGTTCAATATAATCTAGATTTACTGCACATTATGTTTGGTAAAACATTTAGGCATGTTTTGTGATGTCGTCAGGGTTTAATTAGAAATTTCAGTCAAAAAAAAGTTTTTACTTTTGCACTGAACATACAGTATCACTGTAAAAAATATCTGAGTATCGCTAAACCTCTAGTGCAGGGAGGAAGTAAAGCATTTCCCTTACTATAAATCTCATATTTCTTGATCTGATTCTCTGTTTATTTGCTCTCATGCTGGCAGGTGAGCTGGAACTAATTCTGCTGCAATCACACTCAGCAAGAAAGAAACACAGCGTAACGGTCCAATCACACTCTTCCATTCACAATCAGAAACAGAGTTCACATCCCAATAGGCAAACTAATGCAGTAATCATATTATGCCCTATTTTTCTCCTCTCTTAAAAGAAACTGTTACACGCTTGAAATTAAATCCATACCCATCCACCATACATTTTCCTCACACTATTTTTGCCTCAAGTCTTAAGCAAATAGGATTTAGTAATGAATATCTCATTCATGCAAAAAGATCAATACTTAATCCAGCTCTTTAGTAGCAGTTCTCTATCGAGAAGTAAAGGAAGAAAGCAGTCAAATGCAATGTAGGATACGAAAGGTTAAAGTGAAAAAAGTAAAAAAGTAAAAAAAAAACAATAATCCACAAGAGGCAGTGCATTACAGTGATTTTGCCACAGTTTAAACTTTAAAGTCAATGTGAATCAGAAATTTTTACACATTTCCTTCCATACAGTAACATCTTTTTAAGCAAAGCGGTATCAGGGAGGGTTTCTGAACTAGATCAGCATTTTCATTCTGTGAGAACTGGGGGGGATGGGGTAAGGTAGAAGTTAAACATGATGTGTTAATATTATTTTTATAGTAATGTTATTAATATTTTTCCCCCCTGCTGGTGCATGGAAATATAATAAAAAATCAGAAGACATTGTAAAGAGGCAATCAAATACTACGAATTTGCCAGTTTCTTGTTCAAATTTTCATGTCCCACCTTAAATAGTGTAGCAGTTACATTCTGGCGAATACAAAGCTTCCTATTCAAATTTTCACGTTCCTCCTTAAATAGTACAGCAGTTACATTCTGGTGAACACGAAGCTTTCCATTCAAATTTTCCCATTCCACCTTAAAAATGGTGCAGCAGTTACATTCTGGCAAATACAAAGTTTCCTGTTTGAATTTTCCCATTCCACCTTAAATAGTGCAGCAGTTAAATTCTGGCAAATACGAAGCTTCCTATTCAAATTTTCCCGTTCAACCTTAAATGGTGCAGCAGTTACATTCTGGCGAGCATGAAGCTGAAGAGAGGCTGCACCTTTCCCATGATTGGCTGTGGTTTCAGCACCTTCAGCGGACACACCCCCAGAATTTCAGAGCCAAGAACACTGCTTATTTTTCATAATTTTGAAACTACAGTTTGCTGGGGTAACTCATAAATCTTGCCTGCAGGCAGAGCAATCTCGCCCTCAGGAGATGATGAGCAGAGCAGGCTTATCCGTATGGACAAATGCATTTCACACACATATTCCCATTTCAGATGAGACTAAAACCATAACCTGCACAGTGATGTGGAATAAAGCTAACTCTGCTCACCCTCTTTACTGCTAAAAGCTTAGTATTTCAGACGACCGCCAAAGTTATACATCACATTTCCAGAGCACAGAGCACATCTCCTTTACGACAACTTAATAGAAAAATCAGTAAATTATGGTTGAGTAGAAAACAATGATTTGGACATAAAAATGATTTAAAGGGCTGGAAGGGAGAGAGTTCTCTACTAATTTGAGGCTTTTTTTTTTTTTAACTGACCACAGAAACATATGTACTAGGTAGCAGTATGCATGTGTAGCAGGAACATGATGATGATATCTGATTTATTCAAATGGGTCTCAATGAGAGTCATTTATTCAAACTGTCTCACCACAACTCTGGGTGTCTAAGACGTCCATCACTATTTATGTAAAGCCCATCCCAACTCATCAGGAATACATAAAGCAATGCCATACAACCTACTGCAAGACTGAGATAAGAGCTCCTTTGGTTAAACTGACCAGTCCTTTTCTTTTGGAGCCCTTACCACCTTTGTAGTCCTACCTGTTACTAGGTAGGACAAGCTTTACATAAGAAAAATCCCCCTTAATTCTAAATTAAGCTGTTTCCACAGAAACCGGGTCATGCTCTACAGTTTATCATTAGGATGAACTGGACTTTTTTTAATGTTCTGTAAAACCATGAAGCAACAGTTACTACAAAAAAAATGCACTTACGTGGCGGAGCATGGATAGGTCAGTTATCAGCAGTCCAGCAGTGTACACTTATCAGCAAAGCTTAAAGACCCAGGAAACCTAAATCCGTTTCTTTCTAATTAGGTTAATCTTATTCTTGCAGGGAAACAGTAAACATGTACTAAGTATACTGTTTGAAAAATGCTTCAATGACCAATAAATGACTGGGCAGTCCTAATCTGGGGTAGTACATTCCCTCACTCAAGTTTAGTATCATACAAACATTTTTAATATCTTACTCTGTGTTCCCTGGGACTTGAATTCAGTGCTCCAGCTCCCTCTATTCTCCATTTACAGACGCCGTGGGCTAACCAACATCTCATTCACCACTCTGCCAGAACTAAACCACCATATACTGGCTTGTTGGAAGTAATGCCTGGTTAAGTCCTACTGTAAGACCACAATGGAAGAGGAATGGATTTGACCTCAATTTGAGTTTTATTGAGCTCATTTGATCCTCTCCACACAGCAGGCTCATGACACAATTGCACTAAAACAATTACTGCAGCACCACTAGAGTGATTAAAGGGCCTGTGTGACTACAGTGACTTTCAGGTTACTAAATGAGAGTAAAAACGATTAGGAACACATTGGGAAGAGGTAATGATGACCTTGTGGTATTCTGTGGGACGAAGAGAAAAGAATCAGATTAATGTGTGTGTGTGTGTCTTCATGGTCAGCAATTGCTCTCTGACTCCAGAGGCACCTGGAGGGATTTCAAACATCGAGCCAGGTTCTCAGTATTCTGACTTAATGGAGTACTGCCATTGTTATTCTGCCCACACCAAAGACCCTCACTGTCAACTATGCAACACTTACTACATTAAACACAATGCTTCTGTCCCGACCCATCTCCACGGTGAAGTCATGCATTGCATTTATTGGTTCAAATACGTACAACATTTCAACATGAATAAAACATATTACATCAGCACAGTTATCGCCAAAAGTTAGAGAACTTAAGACAGGACTGCACTGTTCATGTGATATATTTTATTCATGAGGAAATGATGCACACTTTTGAGTCATATACCTTTACTGCATTACTTTTTTAAAACACTGAATATGGATATGGAGGACGTGTTGAGGCACATATCACTATAATTCTACCATTTTTGGTGAATTTTATTTCACTGGATTTGAAATTAGGAGGCATAATAGTAAATAAATCATATCAACCAAGAAATGTTTAACACTGACATCTGCTTCTCTAGTTTACAGCGGGAGATGCTAACTGTAACCACCGCACAGGTCAACCAAAGGCAGAGCCATATGAATTTCTAAACACACAGACACACCACAAGGTAACTTGGCAGACATTTCCAGACATAAATATTCAAACTCAAGTACACACAAGAAGAAATGTATCAGCTGGATGCCCGTAACCCACCAGTGACAAATTACATTTTGGGTGTACTTGTGGACTGCATCAGGTGATTCTCACCTTGCTGGAGTGTTTCTGCTGTGGGGAGTGGTAGTTATTGACGCCAGCACTTAAACAAATTGCCACTGAAGGTAAAAATGATGTTTATTAACAGTGTAAAGCAATGTTTGTCAAGTATGTTAGCTCTGCATGGCATAACAGTAAAGCTAGCTAAGTGAGCACAAAATGGACAGTGAAGATGGAGAAAAGGTAAACAAAGCTTACCTCAAATCCACTTTCACCCCAAAAGTTTACTTCAAACAGCTGCACGTTTAGAATATTTTGTTACCCTCTGTGTAACCGTCAGGTGAAAGCGATCACTGATTGACAAGACTGAAACTGGCTTATTCTATAGCTAATTCTTCCATTCCACCTAAATGGTGCCACAGTTACATTCTAGCATCTGTAGATCTGGGCCAGGATGAAACAGCTACACCATTTGAGGTGGAATTTAATATTCGACTAAGAACCTGGTGTAGAACAAGCGAACTTCAGTGTCGTAATGATACTTTTACCGACTGGCACTCTCCGTATTTGTGATTTACCACCAAAACCCACAGTTTGCATGTTTTTTTGCATCTTTAAGGGAATCGGTAGTGATATATCGGACTACACGTTGATTTCCTTGTTCTGTGTACTGTTTATACAAAATGGAACCCAACACCTCATTTCGTAGCTTTATCATTATTTGAGGTGCAACTTCTAGTTAAGTGTCTTACAGTTAAAAGGTCTTTTTTAAGGTACGAATAAGTCTTAGCTATGCTTAAAAAAATAAAAAAAAAATAAAAAAGTGATACCTGCATAGAGACACAGTAGTTTTACAAAGTGGGTTGTTATGTGAATGATAAGGCAGTTCCGATTTTACCTTAAATGTTTCAATATGACCTGTCTGTGCTGTTTTACTATTTTGACTTTTGATAGACTTTTGAAGCAAATAATACAGAGATGAGTTTGGTGATGATCCAATTCCAACGCCTGTTAGCAATGTTAGCCTAGCATCTCCTACTGTAAACTAGAGAAGCAGACGTCAGATACCATACATGTCTTGGCTGATCGACTGCATCTGGGCTAAGTGATAAATCACATTAATTTGATTTTGTGCTGAACTATTCCTTTAACCGTTTAATTCTGCAGAAATTTTGAAAAATTGATGTACTGCCCCCCTTTAGGAGCAGTGGTACATAAGTAGCATAACAATTTATGATGCCACTGATTGCACTACGCCTAGTGCTCTCAGTAACAGGCCTCTGTTTGGTATCAGGTAGAACTGGGACTGTTTCCCAACGCTTTGTACTGGAGCATGAATAAAGCAGTGAAATATGACTCAATCTGCCTCTAGACACTGTAGCTGCGAGCTACACTACAACACCATGACCTGTGGGAAAGCAATAATGCATTATTCTATTTCTCTCTCTCTCTCTCTCTCTCTCTCACACACACACACACACACACACACCATATTTCGGTCCAGTTGATGGGGCAAAAATGACAATAGAGGTTTCAGCCCTAATTTCCCATTGCAGCCTGGTGTTCTGCCACACCCAGCTAATGTACACTTAGAATCATTTAACTACCCTTACATGTTATGTACTGAACACTTAACATTTAGGCTATATTAATGTCTGTGCGAAAGCTTTGCACAGAGCTAAAGTTAGCCAGCTAAGGGTAGCACACTGAAAGTTTGGTGTGCTTGGTTCAACAGCAGGCTAACTGTTGAGTGAATTAACCCAGTGAAGGTAAAGTGAAACTGATAGTTTGTTGAAAAATCAAAAATGGCTTTGCGGATTAGGAACATGTGGGGTAAGTGGAAAACGGCATGAATTTGATTTGTCAACAAACTTTCACTTTACATTCACTGGGTTAATTCACTTTAACAGTCAGCCAGTTAAGGCTAGCACACTGGAAGTTTGAATTGCTTGGTTCAACAGCAGGCTAACTGTTGAATGAATTGTGATAGAATAAAGTGAAAGTGATAGTTGATTGAAAAATCAAATTATGCCCTTTTCCACTCACCCCACATGTTCTCAAATAGCAAAGTCATTTTTGGTGCTTCTTTAGCTTTGTACTGGAGCTATGAGGTTAACACAGCTGCAGCAACAAATTGATAATGTCGATAATAAGTAGTTGGAGTAGTTGGCAAAGGATTTGTTATTGATTAGTTGGCTTGGCATCCATGAACCTCAGCACCTAAACCACAGTCCAAAAAGTAAACTAGCCTGCCTGCTTTTCAGCCAGCTGTGTTTTAATTTATAGAATGAAAATAAATGACTTTGGCGGAAGGCATGAGTTTCTTGTTTGTGCTAAACTGCTATTTCTGTAACTACAATTACATTTCAAAACAGTCTCTCTTTCAGCAGTGTTTTACGTAAAATAAAGTATTTCTAGGAAATGCTCTCCACAGTGGAAATTAACGCATTTTTGTGGGGTTAGACTTTGGTAAAATGTAACTTGTCTTTTTGAAAGCTGCTCCATACTGTTTCACTATGTTGAGCAGGCAGTTCCGCTTTATCATTAGAGGGAAACAAGAACTCTTTTATTACTTTTGCAGATGACAGACTGACTGAAGCAGTGTTTTTTTTTATCTAAGAGTGATGCGTAAAATCTGATGGCCTTGATAATGGGAGAGGGCATATGATTTATGATTTCATATGATTTTGAAATAAACTATATTGCCAAAAGTATTCACTCACCCATCCAAATCATTGAATTCAGGTGTTCCAATCACTTCCATGGCCACAGGTGTAAAAAACCAAGCACCTAGGCATGCAGACTGCTTCTACAAACATTTGTGAAAGAATGGGTCGCTCTCAGGAGCTCAGTGAATTCCAGCGTGGTACCGTGTGATAGGATGCCACCTGTGCAACAAGTCCAGTCGTGAAATTTCCTTGCTACTAAATATTCCACAGTCAACTGTCAGTGGTATTATAACAAAGTGGAAGCGATTGGGAACGACAGCAACTCAGCCACGAAGTGGTAGGCCACGTAAAATGACAGAGCGGGGTCAGCGGATGCTGAGGTGCATAGCGCGCAGAGGTCGCCAACCTTCTGCAGAGTCAATCGCTACAGACCTCCAAACTTCATGTGGCCTTCAGATTAGCTCAAGAACAGCGTAGAGAGCTTCATGGAATGGGTTTCCAGGGCCGAGCAGCTGCATCCAAGCACAATGGATGTTGGAACTGGAACTTACATCACCAAGCGCAATGCAAAGCATCGAACACAGTGGTGTAAAGCACGCCACCACTGGACTCTAGAGTAGTGGAGACGTATTCTCTGGAGTGACGAATCACGCTTCTCCGTCTGGCAATCCGATGGACGAGTCTGGGTTTGCCAACATCATATTAAACCCTATGGATTAAGAATGGGATGTCACTCAAGTTCGTATGCGTGTGAAGGCAGACGAGCGAATACTTTTGGCAGTATAGTGTATGATTTAGAAGATAGGGTTAGATGCTTTTAAAGGAGCATTGTGCACAAGGAGAAATAATGTGTATAATGGTACTTATTGATTATTTTTTATTGATAATTAATTGATTATTATACAAGTAAGCGTTAGTCGCAGTCCTAAAACATAGCTTACATAAAGCTTAACAACCAAACAGCATCATGCAAACTACACGCATAAACCATGGCGCATTTGCATCAAACTACGTTGAGTAAGTAAAGTACTATCAAACTGACTTGGCTACGCAGTTTCTGACACTATTACATACGGTTGTTTTTTTTTTGAAAATTGGACAAAAGTATCTCATATACCTAAAAACAGTAGCTGCAGCCACATAAAAGCCCAAATTTTGACCTTACCTTTGGTCAAACATTGAAAATAACATCACTATTCAGAAATTTAAAGTTATGAGTGTAAGTGTTGGTTTATCACTGGTTATAAAGGTGATATTGTCAACATTTGACATTTAACATAGAAAAGCTAAAGCAGTCCTCAGAATATAGGGAGAAAGTTATTTAAAACTCAGTCAACAACAATGAAAAACATCAGCCTTTTAGTTACTGTTTGTCATTATGTAATGGGGTATGTTCTTGCATGTTGTTGCATTATGTAAGTGGTACTTGGCATGAGTATTTAACAGTGTAGTGGATATTGGAGCGAGGGGGATAGAAGGAGAGAGGGGAGTTTTGCACCACCTTCCGCTCCAAAAAAACAACAATGCCAGATTAAACGCTGAGACAGAGACAGAGTGGAACAGAGGAAGAAGTCTGTGTTTCATGTAATGGACTTTCAGCAGCTCTTTTCCTTTAACTTTTTAGAGGACGTTCAGGACACAGTATGCAGATTGGCATCCCTTTCTGTATATCCCCCCTCATTAAAATACTCTCGCAGAGTCTTTTCTCCAGCACAGAAAAGCCTGATGATTAGGCCTAATTTATATTTCAATTTCTATTCATTTATGTACGGCTGTAGCCAAGTAACGAAAAGCTGTCTGCGAGACTGCATGGAGAGTTTGTGCTGTCCATCGTGTAATGAAAAAAGACCAGTCAAGCCCAGACTGCTCTCTTCCTCTCTTTCACTCTCTCCTTCTCTCCCTCCCTGCAGTGCAGGCTCTAGTTGATTGGGTATTGGGTACTCTAGAGAAAAAACCTTGAACTCAGCAATGCGCTCAAGACCCTGCAGTGAGATATTCTCTCTCTCACTGGCTCCACCCACTTTTCTTTTTCTCTTTCTTTTCGCTCTCTTTCTCTAACTCTCCTTCTCACACCCCATCATTTCCCCCTTTCTTTTTCTCACTTTCTATGCCCATCTCTCTCTCTTTCTTACTGTATATCTATTTTTCTCTCTCTGCCTTTCTCTTTCTCACTGTCTGCCCATCTATCTCTCTCTCACTCTCATTCTTTCTGTCTCTGTTGCTCTGCCTCTCACCATGTCTCTTTCTGTCTCCTTCACTGTCGCTCTTTCTTTCTTTCTTTCTTTTTTCCACATACCCAAATTTCCTTCTGTATTCTTCTCTCTCACTCTTTCCTCTTTAGTTAGTGGGGGGTATAATTTCTCTCCTCACCCTTTACAGCTGGCATACAGGACATTATCAGACTTGAAGCATGCAGTAATCCAAAGTGCTTCCTCCCTCTCTACACCCCCTTCTCTGTAAGCTACATGTAAGTGTTCTTTACATGCATTCCTCCCAGCATAAATAATTGAGGTAGTGTAGATACAAGGTTGGATAGGGAGAATGTGGTGCACAAAGCAGGAATGATTTAAAGCCCAGCAGTAGAACTGCGCATTGCTGCGGCGATGCTATCTCTCAGCTGTCACTCTGATCTAAAAGATTCACAGCCATAAATGAATTATTCTGTTGAAATAGTCCATTATGAAAGGGGCAGGCCAAATAGATTGTGCTTCCCCTTGTCTCTGTATCATAGAGAGAAAATCAAGCACATAAACAGCTTAAAGACTTCAGTTTACTAGGTCCCATGGGTAGGGAGTTTGAATATGCATAGAGATGTGTCTTGTGTAAATGCATCTAATCTGTAGCATTCAGTACTGCTGTTTCAGAGAAAAAAAAACAGTAAAATTTCCCAGGTGCAACATTTGATTTGTTTTCTTTATACTATTTTCAATAAAATATAGGGTATAAATGATTTGTACATCATTGCATTTTGTTTTTATTCACATTTTGCACAGCATCCCCTGTTTTTGGAAACAGGACTGTGTCTATATATAGTATACTTATATAGGATATATAAAATGTGTTTGTGTGTGTGTATATGTATATATATTTATTTTCTATGTTAGTGGCGAAGCATTTAAAATGGAAACTTATGTAGGTCAGTAGCTATGAAAGAATGAATTCATGGGCGGAGCATGAAAAGGTCAAGAGTTTTGAAAGAACGCACTTGTGGGCGGAGCACCAATAGATCAATGGCTATAAAAGGATGCATTCATGGGTGGAGCCAGATAAGTCACTAGCTATGAAAGAATGCATTCATGGGTGGAGCCGGATAGGTCATTCGCTATAAAAGAACTCATTTGTGGGCGGAGCATGGACAGGTCAATTCCTGATAGATAAGCTCTGCTAAGATGGATGTGTGTCGTAGCTGATCATTGCAAAAGCAATCAGTGATGACAGCTTCCCCCTGAGAGCCTATTTTAGACATCACTGAGCTGGCACTGACTAGTCTCCCTTTCTTCTCACTTCATTAATGAGGAGAAAGCAAAAACACGAGAAAGCAGCCTGCAAACTTCAAACTCACTCTCATGTGTGTGCTTGCGAGAGTGTGTTAGGTTTCTTGGATTATGATGAGTGATATCCTAATCAGTTCAGTCACTGTATTCTCAGTGTGTGTGTGCTGTCCAAATGGCATATGCTTAAACGTTCCTCACTCTTCCTCTCGTCTGCCCTTCTTTCTGCGTGCGGCTTTGGCTCAGGTCCAAAGCCAGAGTCTCAGTGGTGTGTTGATGTGAGAGCAGGTGCATATGTTCTTCTCATAATTACCCATCCTGAAGGAACACTTCAGCATTGCTCACTCTCTCTCTCACCCTCATATTTCATGCTGTGTCAAAAAAGAGGTAAATAATGAATAAGCCATGTTAAGCACCGCTGCTTGATATGTTGTGGTGCACTCGAGTGTGTGTGAGCGAGAAAAGGACTGAGGCATAAAAGGCAGAGGGGTTGTGAGTGAGTGATGTCTGTATGTGTGTTCTGTACATTACCACGCTGTTGCTGGGAAGCTCTCAGCTTCTCCATAGGCTACAGCATCTTCAAAGGCTACATCATCCCACTGAGATTTATATCAGTTGTAGGAAAGGACGAGCCCCAGCCAAATGGCCTAACTGTTGCTGCAGTCTGCTCAGGCCTGCCTAAGCCTGCCTCAGCTTGCTCCACACTGTGCTCTTCAAAATCCATGAAACATCTACAAACACTTCTACCTCAGCAGTCTTAAATTAAAAAACTATAATTGTTTTATCTATTCTTGTTTTAAAAAGGTAATATAATAAATAAAGTGATTCCATGTACAGTTGAATACAAACAAACACACAAAGAAACAAATCATGAACTTATTAACTGCACAAAAAAATCAGGGGCTATAAAGTGTGAGTTAAAGTGAAAGTATGAGGGAACTCCATACAAACTTCAAAAAAGTTAAAAGTAACTTCATCTTTTTTCAGGGTTTTTTGAGAATGGGTTGGGCAGGGGTCTCAGACCTCCCCTAAGAATAAAGACACACATCATAAGGGGCCCTCCATAATTCCATGTTACTTCCTTGAATACAATATATATATTTTTTTTTTTGACAGAAATAAATTCCTTCAGATGAGAAGTTTTCATTGTGGTCAACATTAAATCCCTCCTAAACTGTATACCCAAATCTATAAAGCAACTGTACAATGTAGCGCACTGAGCCACATTACTCCTGTTTAAGAGGTTAAAGCTCAAGCATGTTCTCAAACTGCTGAGAAACTTTACTTTTATTCAGTGGTAGCCATGAATACAGAAAAATGAAAGCTATTAGTATCTATATGCTAAAATGTTTTTGTTAGCAAAGAGTTCTTATTTTAGGTTGCTCGAACATGCGATGGGTATTGTTCACACTAGTCTATTTGGTTTTACTCAATAAGCCTGCCTGCTCACAACCTAATCTATTTTTTACTACCTAAATAATATATTTTTAAAGAATTAACTGAAAAGGTAGGCTTTTAGACCTACTAGCAGTTTCTTCTTATCAGCTTCGAAGTGTAAAAGTCCTTTATATTAACAAAGGTCTTGCATGGTTGTTAGGAGTCCCATTTTCCCTATATCTTTTAATCATTTTTTAACCTTTTTTCCCCCCATGTATTTCCCCTTGACTTTCCTCTTCTTTATGCAAGTGGATTATCTTATATCTAATCTCTTCAGAAATATCTCCTGAAGAATGAATAACTTTTTTTTTTTTTGCACAGTAATGTATTCAAAATGAAATTTCTCAACCAAGAAAATCTTAATTAGTGAAATACAATAGCTTGCAGTATAGAGTTATTCTACTACAGACACTTTCCTATAGTTTAGTCCAGTATAGGATTAAATACCAGGGCCAAAACACTTTCAAGAAGAACTGCTCATGAAGGAACACTCTTCACTCAGCATTCAATTAGCATTCTCTAATTTGTGAAAACACACACACACACACACACACACACACACACACACACACACACACACACAAAATGAAGTTGGTTAAAAATGCTGAGGCTGTAGTTTTTCTAATTAAGAGACAATGGAGCATGAAGAGTGAGCACGGCTGTCACAGTCTGTTGAATTTAACACACACAGCAGTCTCCCATGAAAGCCTAGAGATGTGTACAAAACTATTTCTGTTTCAGTTGGGAATGATGTGATCACACACTTCATGTGCATCAGAAGACTGTGTGTGTGTGTGTGTGTGTGTGTGTGTGTGTGTGTGTGTGTGTGTGTGTGTGTGTGTGCGCGCGCATGCTCACTCTCACTCAAGACTGTTGCCTTATTGAGGAGAAAATGTGATAAGTCGATGACCAAAGCTGAAAGTGACCTATACTGGTAATTTTTTTAAATGTTATAATTTACAATAAAGTAACTTATGTAACAAGTAACTATGACTTGACCATTAATTTTGCATTATTTGTTGTCAGTGTCAGTAAATGTACTTGGGAAACACATTTTAGAGCTCCTATTTATCGAATACCTGTGTGTTTGAATTTAAGAGCTTTAATACATACATATATACATTCAAGGTGCACTGTATTAGATACTCCTCCTTATCTCTACACTCACTGTTTATTTTATCAGCTCCACTTACTATATAGGTGCACTTTGTAGTTCTACCAATACACACTGTAGTCCATCTGTTTCTCTGTTTACTTTTTTTACCCCCTTTAACTCTGTTCTTCAATGGTCAGGTCCCTCACAGGACCACCACAGAGTAGGTATTATATGGGTGGTGGATCATTCTCAGCAGTGCAGTGACACTGATGTGGTGGTGGTATGTTAGTGAGTGTTGCGCTGGTATAAGTTCATTGTTGCTGGAGTTTTAAAACACCTCAGTGTCACTGCTAGACTGAGAATAGCCCACCAACCAAAGACATCCAGCCAACATCCAGTCCTGTGACCACTGATGAAGGACTACAGGATGACCAACATGAACTGTGCAGCAACTATCATCTTGAGTACATCTACAAGGTGGACCAACAAGATAGGAGTGCAATAAAGTGGACAGCGAGTGGACAGTGAGTTTAAAAACTCCAGCAGCACTGCTATGTCTGATCCACTCGTACCAGCACAACACACACTAACGCACCACTACCACGTCGGTGTCACTGCAGTGCTGAGAATGATCTACCACCCAAATAAATGCCTGCTCTGTGGTGGTCCTGTGGGGGTCCTGATCACTGAGGAACAGAGTAAAAGGGTACTTACAAAGTAACATATGCAGAGAAACAGATGAACTACAGTCTGTAATTGTAGAATTACAAACTGCACCTATATAGTTAGTGGAGCTGATAAAATGGACAGTGAGTGTAGATACAAGGAGGAGTATCTAATAATGTGCTCAGTGGAAATATCAAAAAAACATGTGAAACAAGAAACAAAAAAAATTAAATATTTTTATCTATACTTATTTACCACTGTCTTAAAAGTTTTTTGTTTTTTTTTTGGTGGCAACACGTCAGTGTGGGCTGCCCAGCAGCAGTAGAAATGCTCATGGCAAAACCTTTCATGCCAGTATTTTGTGGAGAGGAAATGGTAGTGAGTGATACAACAGTTTGAATTCTTCCTGAGGTATTCATTTCATGTGTATGCTACAAATACACCAGATGACACAAAGACAAAAAACGCAAAAAAGCTTCTTTCAGTAATCACTCATCTCCCACTGTGTGGTCACAATCTGATTCAATGTTAGTCCAGGTTATTGAGTGAGTAAATGTTAGACATACAGAAGGAACAATCACTCTCTTTGGGTAATGAAAGGCCTTTAGCCTTGGTTTAGCCTTTAGCATGGCAGCCTGATAGCTGGATTAGTGTGTCCACTAGCCTTGCCTGCAGTGCTTTTTTTGTCAGTAAGCTGCATGAGACAACAGCGGGGTCTTGCGGCCTGCTGCTTCAACAAGGCTGAGAAATCCACAGCTCAACTGCTGCTACTGACAGTATGAATGACTGTAATATTAACTCCAGCAGAGTCAGATGCTCAGAAATGCAAGCGCAAGTAAACAGAACACACATATGAGACAAATCACTTGAAAAATTCAAGAGTGAAACATTCAGCACCATTTTTGCTGAGCCAGAGAAACTGCCCAGTGCTTACCCGTACTCAGCACAGGTTTTTATATATATATATATATATATATATATATAAACCTGTGCTGATATATATATATATATATATATATATATATATATATATATATATATATATATATATATATATATATATATATTATTTCTGTTTTTTACTTATTTTTGCAATAAAAACATTTACATTTTCTACATTTACTTCAGTTGTTAAATAGGATTTTAATTGCTAATTATATAATAGTAAATACCTATACATTATATATAGAAAATAAAGATTTTTTTTTCTTAAGCAGCTGAAATATGTTGTGTGTGTGTTCTATAAACATTGGGGTCAAAAAGTCTGGTGAAAATAGAAGCATTTTCACTACTGATTATGTTGCATTCTTCTCTATGCTAATGCAAAGTTTTTCATTAGAAATGATATTATTACATAATACAAGCGAAAACATAATCTAAGTGAAAAGTATAATCTTTAAGAAATTCTGAAATTCATGTAAATATTTTAGTGTTTTGCTTTAATGAACACATGCACTCGGGCTAGCACGGACTCTGATCACCAACAGTGACAAAAACCCTCTGATGACTAGATCAAATCAGAAAGAGTTGCCTGAACATGAGCTTTCATGGAAGAGATGAGATTAAAAATCAAATAAATAAATCCGACCTTTGTACAAACACTTCAAATTTGAATAGTGACCTTGACATAGATCAGAATCGTGAAAATTACTTCTTCACGTCTACTTGTAACACCTTTTTTTCAAAATTCTAAAATGTCCTGTTTATTTAAATGTTAAAATGGGGAACAAAAAGAGATTCTTAACTTCTGGACCTCCAAAAATACTAAAAAGTAAATGCCATTCATTCAGACTTATTTACAGTCGATTTATGACACAGAACACTGCTTTTACCAAAATAAAACATTCAAAAAGTTGAACTGTATGTATATCAAGCTAGAGAGAGTAAGTATTGTATCAACCAATACTTAAGGATCAGGTATCTGTATTGGAAGGGAAGCAGTGATACTGGTGCACCCCTGGTTTAAGAGAAGTAGAACACAACAAAACAGTTCAATCAAAACTAGCTATGTCAGGTTTCCTAGTGCCAGCACAAGGGAAAGATTTGGTCATTAACTTTATTAATGGAAACAAATATAATCCGATACTCTGATACTGCAGTATATATGAAAAATGTGATGAATTGAATGGAACCGAATTTTATCTGTACCACCCAGCATCATGCCACTGCACTGACATTCACTTATAATGAAGTTAAAAATGCCTCTGTGAACATTTCTCCTGAAAGAAATACTCAAAGCAGGCTGACTGCTGAAGCTTCATTTTCTTTAAAAGAGTTTGATGAAAGGACTTCCAGAAAGTGACTTCCACATTTCTACACAACAATATCCTTCACGAACACTCAAGGCTGAATTAATGCCTGGACGGAAAGCCCAATGAAAGCTCTATGTGCTTTGGGTAATCATGGTATTTTGCTTTTATGCATTTATGTATTCTTTACTGAGAGGCCCTCCTGAAAACACTCTGATCTCAGTAGGTTTTAGTTGCCATGTCTAAACAACTGTAACAAACAAACACATAAGCAATTAATCCTACTCTGAACTGTTACCATCCAATCAAACATTACAAAGTAGCACTTTCACTGGAAGGTCATTTGTAGTACAGCATATCAGACTTACTCGTCATGCTTATCATTTACGCACAGCCTGAAAATGACCACAAGCAAAATGAAAAAGGGCAGCTAAAACAGAGTAGCACTGTAAAAGATAGCAGACAGTAATGGCTCAAGGCGTCCCACAGCAGGAACCAGCTGATAGCAACTTTCTGTAGACGGCTAACGAAGAGAATTGGACTTAGCAGTAGACCGTAGCAAAGTCTACGCTTGGATAAACGGCAATGTTTCAATGCTTCAGTGTACTGCAACAGGGTCTTCTCCCCACATCCTCTGAGTGTGAATGAAAAGGTTCTGTTAACGTTCTCCTGTGAAGTGAAGGCTAAAAAATGGCACTGGTGCATTTCACAACAAAAGTGATGTGCTGTCAGGACAGTAAATGCAAGATTTAGTGGCTGACATAAATTCATTCCCAGCACCATCATATCAAATTCTAATATTGCTAATATCACAGAGGTTTATGAAACGGATATTTATGGCATATGAAAGGGTCATAAACCTGCTATTGCAGGCTCTCCTGTTGACATATGTAGTTTAATATGTGTAGTGGACTTGACCCTGACTCTGGTGATGGGTGCTGTGGTAGCAGCTGGGTATATGCAGGTGTCTGACACTCGAAAGGAGATTTGATTTCTGCGGCTGCTTTTAAAAGCAGCCATACAACCCCAGGCCTTTCAGAGACAAAAACCAAATAAATAAGTAAGAAAAAAAAAACACCAGAGAGATGTTTGTCAGACAAAGTTGAGTTGGATATTAGTTTTGGGCAGCGGCTATAAACCTCAGGCTTTTTGCTCTGCTGCTAAAGGCTTCTCATTGCATCTCAATCTATCCATCGTGTATATACATATATACACACAGACACAATGGATAGATGTATACACACACACACACACACACACACACACACACACACACACATATATACATATATATATATACATATACACATACACACGCTGCTATGAAAGAAGACATACAGCTTATGCACAAGTCGTTGCGCTTTATTACTGAGCTGTAGTGGGCCACAGCTACGTCGTACTCAAAGAGAGCTTGCTAACAGTTTAGTCTAAGAGCCTAAGCTTTACACTCAACTCACGTATGCATCAAAACTCTGCCCCAACTGACCCAGTCCTTCCTGTTCTAACGCAAAAAGGGCACTGCCCAAAAAGGGCCTTTAGAATAAGAGTCCTTATAGAATAACTGCTAGAGAACAATAACCCAGAATATTTATGTACAGTATTGTGCAAAGGTCTAAAACAATGGGGGGCCAGTGTTAGTTTTTTATTTCCATTCAAAATGTTTACTAAGTATTCAGTTTTAAGGTATTAATTTTTCAGGAGATATTTTTGAGAAGAATTTAAGGTAATCCACTTGCATAAGAAAGAGGAAAGAAAACTGGAGTTAAAAAATTGATTTAAACATATAGAGAAGAAGGGACTCCTAAGAACCATGCAAGACCTGCAAGACCACCAAAACTGCCACCATCAGAGAAAATGTTCTTAAACATTTCATGCGTATGCTACAAGAGGAGAAAGTCAACCTCCACTCCTGCTTCAGATCTAAAATATTTCACAGATGTTTGTCCTATATGTCTGTCCTTTCACTGTAAGAAGACAACTCAATGCTATGGGTCTGAAAGGATGTGCAGCTGTCAAGAAGCCATCGCCAAAAACAGACAAAGAAGAAGAAATTTTTGCAATTCAAACAAAGAAACTGCTCGTGTCTCAGACTGACCACCCCAGAGGTTGACCTCACCATCACTGAATGTTTTTGATAACATCTATCATGAGAAGCAGAAAAAGCAACCGACTTTGGAGATGTAATAAAGGTAAAGGGTGGTTAGTTGATGTTTCTGTGTAATTTTCTGTTAAATGTATGTTTTCCCTGAAGCTGGAACCTGATTAACATGTACTTAAAACCCCTTAAAATCCAAGGCTTATTATTCAGTAATGATCTAGACTATACAATGCAAACATTTTAAAAATGAAAAAAAAAGGCCAATATTCTACACTTCTCTTGCATTGTAATGAGGTCCACTAATGACGTGTGGTTTTACATCTCCAAAAAAGACATAATTCAATTTACATGACCACTTTGCAACCTCTCTTTGTTTCACAGTATTAAACAGACTGTTTTTGTTATTGTGCCTTTAAGTCTGAGGATTTCCAGGATGAAACAACCCTTATAACCTTAGCGTGAATGGGTAGGGCTAAACTACTGCAAGCCAAATATTATATATATATATATATATATATATATATATATATTATGACCTAAAAACTATTAATTTAAAATGGGCTGTTTTTGTAGCTCTATATATGGACTCTATGGACTTTTTGACAGGAAATTACATACATCATCAAAGTATTTTATTAGATTTTCTATTATATTGGCCAGTCAAGTTATTAAAGTCTGCAATAAAAGTTTGCACCCACTGGTGGGTCCTGGACATTTAAAAGGGTTATTGGCCATTTTGACTGGAAATTAAATAAAATGGTAGTCTTTTACTTTTGCACAGGTCTCTCTCTCTCACTCTCTCTCTCTATCTATCTGACTGTATTGTTTGTATGTATGCATGTATGTGTCTATCTATCATAAAATGCTTCCCAGCCTGGGAATCGCACCCTAATGTCACAACGCTCTTTACATGTATGGTGAGCAGTGGCAGCTTTCTATGCCCTAAGAAAAGGGTGTGCATGCTTAGAAGCATACTCACATGAGCGGATGCAGAGTGAATATACATATTTGAGTCAAAGTAAATAGCACGGGTATATGTGAGAGTACATGTGTCGGGGGAAAAGGCATGAGTGGTGCATCAGAAATGCTGCTTTAAAGAATCCTTCAAAACCTTATGAAAGCTACTTCACTCCCATGAGCAGATTTCCTACCATAAGCTAAAATCTCTCCTTCACCTTCCCCAAACCCCTCCTTTTCTGGAGGAGCATGAACCCTCATTATTGTAAACAAGCCAGCCTGCAGACCACTATCATTCACTGAAATGATCTACCATGGGTTTCAGAATTATGGTGCCCACACTTTGTCGGTGCCAGACCCTTTACCTTCATGACAGAACTCGACACATATGATTTGTGTGTGACGACACGTAACTGAAGCACAGAACTAGACGTCTTTGTTTTGGCAGCCACTAGCAGCCGCTGACCTATGGACTGAACCGCATTACCCAGAGTTCAACTGCTCTCTGCCCTGGTCAACTGCTCTCTGCCCTGGTCACACAGAGCCTCAGGCAAACACTGTCCCTCATTTCCGCTGCAGAGGTACAAGGAGAAAGAGGTCCTACAATCAGCGTTCATCTCAGTCAGACCACCATACCTAGGAATGCACATCATGTATCAATCTATTATAAATGCTGCGCAAATGTGAAATCACATCATAAAATGCTCTTCCATGAGGAACTGTGAGTAATGGCAGCTTTTCATGTCTTCAGTGCAAGTATGGGCATGGTTGGAAGAAGATGACATGCCTGGAGAATATATGTAACTGACATAATAAACATGTTAATGTGAGTGAACATGTATCAGAGGAGCTTACTCTATGTGCAGGGTCTGGTGATCACTCTACTTTCCTATAATTCACGCTCCTCCTTATGTATAATCGGAGTTCATAAAAGTGAGAGGCTGTCGTGTTAGTGCTGTGGAGGATGACTGCTCACTGTAAAACAGAGCTGAAGCCAGTTACTCTGGTTTAAAAGTCTTTGTGTGATCATTTGTAAAGGTATATTGTGCAGGTTAGTGGGAATTTCCCCAAGGTACAGCTGCTTAAATCCTTGAACCCAAGGCTTCTTATTTAGCTATTGGTCTAAACACTTATTCAGCAACTACTATAAATTGTATGCTAACTGTGAAACTTGTATGTATGTTTTTATGAGAGTGGGGAATTGAAGTGTGGACCCACATAGGAGTCCATTACCAAATAAGGACTCAATAATTCTATTATCATCATTACTATTCAAGGGGACATTTTTCAAAGATTTTTCTGAATTTCTGCATTGTTTTTTTTAAAGACTTTTATTTAGACATTTTATTTACTGTTCAAAATCACCAGTGAATCTACATGTGGCTCCTGAGGTTTTATATGTAATGGAGACAATGCAAAACAGTGGCACATCAGGAAAAAATATGTTTTCTTCGGACACTACTTTGCCCTATGTGTCCCAATTTGTGCCCCATTGTAAAACAGAGTCTGAGGAATCAGGCAGTGTATTCATAACCATTTAGTGTAATAACTTCCTGTGAGGGAGCTTTTAGAGGCATTAAACACTTCAGATTGTCTGGTTTCACCATCGCTGTGAACTAATATGGTAAGTTTCTCTAGAATAGCACATTTTACATCAAATCTGAATCAACTGTGAATCACTTTCTTGACATCTTAACAACTGAAGAACGCAGAAATGTTGAAAAAAAATCAGTGGAATTCCAATTTAAAGGATGCAGCAATACAACTTTCTCTCTTTAAAACTACTAAGTTTTTAAAAGAGCTATTTCTAATTGAACCCCTTTACTCAAGATGAACGCCTAAGAGTAGCTCATCACACTCAAACTACTTAACCTACTTTCCCACAGGATGAAATACACAGCTAACAATCAGATCACACGATGTGAGAACAGGTTAGATTTGCCACAGGATTGCATTGGACTCTTTTGTCCCTCACTGCTATCCAATCCGTGATATCAGCCCAATATTGATGCCCAGCAATACTTCTATTCCATCTCTGATAAATACACTGTAGAGTTTAATGCACTACAGTGGGAAATAACATTTACAATTTGACCATGACCAAGAAACAGCATTGATCATGTCTGACCGATATCCGATTTGTTTAAAAAAGGGTATCAGTGCTGAGACACTGCTGATCCAGTATGGATCCAATTTGGATCAGTACCAATGCCAGAATGGGTAACTGGCAAAGTTGGGAGCTCTCCCGTTGGGCATTAGAGGCCGGTTACTGTGAGTTAATGTATAAATTCACACATACAAGCACAAGAACGCTTAAACTATAAATGTTACATCTACGTGTTTACCTAGTAATTTAGGGCTTCAACTAGCAGCCCCCACCTCAAGTGGTACATCCTTGGTTTGCTGATTCTAACTAAGCCACATGCCACAAAGATGAAGTTAGCTTCTTATTCATATTTCCTGTTCTACCTTAAATGATGCAGACTAGCATAAGGACACTAGCACATAACTGCTGCCTTATTTAAGGTGGAACTGAAAGTCAAATTAGAAACTAACATCAGCGATTTTCATTACTAAATTCAGCATGACGGTACTTTACTGATGCATTACGGATGTAGAACTATTCATATGTGCGTCATATAAAGATGTACAGCAGGTGCAAGAACTGCAAAAAACAAGAAGGCACCTAGCTACTTAAGGAGGATGAGGACATATCCGAGCAGGTGGGCAATGAGAAATGCTAACAGGACCTTAACTTACCTAGCTAGCACTGGTTCATAGCATATTGTCAGTCATGATTTTATTACATTTAATGCGTTTTCATTTCGTCACTAGCTGTCCACCTTGGTTCTCAGTGTAGCATGTAAATAATACACAACAGTAAGAAATAAAGATGAAAATGTGCAGAATTCAGAAAAAGTGAGAGTGTGTGTGCACAGAAAGAGAAACACAGTTATAGTCTAGAGGGTGTGTTGGTCTATCTCATGTAACTACCAGTCTGCAAACAAGTCCCTCTTTGCCACCTATCAGCGCGTAAGTATTACTACTATTATTATAGATATGAGTTAGTGAAAAGGAAACAAGTGTAACTGACTCCATATTATACTTTTCAGCGCAGTTGTTCAAGTGAGGAGAAAATTCGAGAATGAAGGATGAAAGGGTGAAGCAGACATGATAGAGGGGTCTAAAGAAAAAGTAACATGGTTCCTCCATTTCAACTGCAATTAAAGCTGCTTTCCTTCTACTGACAGCCTGAGAGCACCCGTCAACTACCCTCACTGTTAGTGTCAGTCAGCACTCACTCATACACACACTACCGCACACACACAAACACAGGTTGCATAGAAGCAGTCAAACTTTTGTTTCCCTTTCCGACTCACCTCATTACACTCACTTTAAAAAAAACACTTGACAGTAAACTATATACAAATACGAGTAAATTCAATGAAAGGAAAAAAAAAAATTACACAACTCTTGATTTTCTTTTATCCGTCAACTACCGAATGAAAAAAGCCATGTCAGCTTGCTCGGTGCTGGAGAAAATGATGTTTAAATGTTGGCCTGACAGAATTTGTAGTTTAGAAGCTTGACATTATAAACTGTTATGTAGTTCTCTCAATGATTTTTGACATCATTTATCAAACTAAAGCTATACTCACATAGGTACAGCTGCCTGAATTTGACAGTCTTGTATTTTAGTGTTATCGTGTCTGACAGTTGCAACATTTGAAGCCTGTAGTAAACAAATCAAAGCTCAGGTGGAGATTACTCAACTCACTATAACAGTAACCAGCACTGAAAACTGAGTAGAGGTGTCAGCAGAGAGGCCTCAAAAAGAGAGAAATTCTTTTGCTAACAAAATAGAAAACTACTAAAATGAACCCAATCAGTTTTATAACACTGTCTGCACTCAGAGCTGGTTTCTGCAGCAGGTATAGTGTTGCTGAAGAGAGGATGGTGCAGCATATGCACATGAATATAGGCATGTATAAACGCAAACACACACACACACATACACACACACACACACACACACACACACACACACAGACAGACAGACAGACGAGATGTTACAGTCCAGGACCTTCTCTGAAAAAGACATCGTCTAGATGGCAGCATATGCTGCTCCAAATGTGTATGCACCCCTCAGTAATCTTCACAAACGTGCAAGTTACCCATGCCATCGGCATTAACATGGCCCCATACCATGACAGATGCTGGCTTTTGAACTATGCAGTGGTAACAATCAAGATGGTCCTTCTTGTCTTTGGCCTGAAGTACACAACGTCTATTATTTCCAAAAACAATTTGAAAAGCTGACTGTCAGACTTGCAGATGGAGTGACAAACCATGTTTACTGAAAAGTGTTTCCATGTCGGTTTTTAATGCAGTGCCAGCTACAGGCTTGAAGGCCTTACCCTTTACACACAGATTTCTCTGGATTCTCTGAATCTTTTGATGATGCTCTGCATCATAGAGGGTGAAACAGCTAAAACCTTGCAGTATATGTATCATGAGTTTAATCTTTAAATTAAAACTTTCAGTTTTCAAAAAATATTGTCCCATGTTTTTACATCACTACTTAAACACAAAGAATTTTAGTCCATAGGTGAAGCCTTATTTTAGCCACACCCCTGCATTTTAGAGCAAGAAGTGAGACTTGTGAGACTAGGAATGTTCTATTCCCTCTGTACACTCATGACCGTGTTATCAGGTTTCTCTACTATAGAGGGGCACTTTGTAGGGTGACTGTTACTGAAGCCCATCTGTTGCTAAAACCCCCATCATCACTTCTGTGCTTGCTACACTTGTATGAGCATAACACAATCTAACATGCCACTACCATGTCAGTGTGCTGAGAAAGGTCCACCCCCCAAACATCTGGTCAGCAGTGGTTCTATGGCCAAGGTACCAAGCATGTCTTGCATAAACAAATAGAAATGGTACCGTACTGCCCAGTGGAAAAGCACGATTGGAGTGAGCGGAAAATGTGAATGTGATTTGGGTTGAACTCTTCATCTGACTTTCACCTTGGCAATAATTTCCATTTGCCACATCAGCCCTGAACAAACAGAATAAAAATCCCACTCCAGCAATTCTTCACTGCTAAATGTGAAACATTAAATTAGTATGGCGTTAAACTCTACCTTTCTGAAAAAGCTCTTTCTATGACACCGCCGCGTGTATTGTGCCGGAGGCTACATTTAACTTCTGTGAATTCAAAAGATAATTCATGCAGGGATGAGTAAGGCTTCCAGAGCTACGGACTATGCTGTAGAGAGTAGCATAGGGAAATCCCTGAGTATACTCCAATTACACAGCATCTAAA